>NC_133131.1:70335564-70935564 GCF_048418815.1 Hemitrygon akajei
GCGATCATGGTCTTTAACCATGATTGTCCTTGGCAAATTCTTCTCCACAAGTAGTTTGCCATTGCCTGTCTTGTGGGCAGTGTCTTTACAAGATGGATGACCCCAGCCGTTATTCAGTGCTCTTCAGAGATTGTCTGCCTGGTGTCAGTGGTCGCATAACCAGGACTTGTGATCTGCGCCGGCTGTTCATACGACCATCCACCACCTGATCTCATGGCTTCACGTCACCCTGATCAGGGGCTAAGCAGATGTTATACCTTGCCTAAGGGTGACCTACAGGCTAACGGGGGAAGGAGCTTCTTACACCTCCTTTGGTAGAGACGTATCTGCACCCCACCACCCAGCACCCTGCCATCGTAGGGTGAATAACTACTAGACCATACTCTCACGTTGCTCTTTATGTTGTCAGCTCTCCCATCTCCTGCAAATACTGACTGCTTTCCGATAAATGCTTTGATGTTCACTTCAGGCTTTACTAACCTCAGATCTGCTCTGTGCTGCTTTCTGTCTTCCTCTTGAACATTATTCTCCTCTTTTGTTTCTGTTCCAACAGATTTTCCATTGTCCAGACTCCAAAGTAGCAGATGGAGAGGAGCAGAGAGCAGGCTTCAGACTCTCTGGGGAGAACGGGCAGAAATCTGACAGGTAGAACTTGCATTTAACTGGTATAGCTCATTGTAATTCTACTTGGCAAATGTTAACAAGACTGTCACCTATTGCCCTTTCATGCTTCACTTGAGGTTTGGTTGGCTCTTGACTTGGAGAGGAACTTGGTATTATCATACACCTCCTACCTTTGATCTTTTAAGTTTCAAAGCACACTTACTATCAAAGTATGTATGCAGTACACATCCTGAGACTTGTCTTCCCACAGACAGTGACAAAACCGTGGAACCTGTTCAAAGGAAAACATCACCCCGCCACATGCGCAAAGCAAAAACAAATCGCACAAATGGCAAAAAAATAGTGGGAAACACAGAATATAAAGTCAAAAGAGTCCAGCTTCAGTTCAGCTCAGTGTTTGCAGGCCACCCTGATTCAAAATCACCGAAAATAGCAAAGGAGTGCTCAGAAAGTAGAAACGCATCATAAAGTGAACCGCAAAGTCTAATCCACGAACCGCATCCATTAAACTTCGCCCAGAGCCCAGAACTCCAGCACCATCCTTGGACAGCACTGAGGGAGAGAGAGGCCTTTCTTCAGCAGCAGTGAGAGAGAGGCTGAACATTCTCGCCCCGCCTCGGTGATTTCAATCACTTTAATCAGCGAGATTGGCAAGGGATGGAGTTGATCATGACCCGTCTCCAGGCTTCTCGGCCTCAGTGCTGCACGCCTCACAGAACACACTCAAAGTTCAGAGGCAGCAAAGCGCCAGATCACTCAACTGGCCCGGAGACACACCCCCAGACTGTAGATCACAACAGTAGCAGAACCACAGCTGAAAGAAAAGGAGGCCATAAAGGAAGTGAACCATCTGGAGGATGTCGCATCGCTCGCTGGCAACATCTTCTTCCGTTCTTTTAGTGGTCTTAGAAGGTACATGTCACCAGGTTCGGACATGGCCCAAGTGCGGAGTGAGAGACACTGAAGCGGGTGGATAGTTCACAGACTTTAATGTGAACAGTGGTAAAGGGAAAATAAACAATAAATGTTGGGCCAAACAGGGCCATTATCTAAAACTCTCAAATAGAAAATGAAGCCAACACTGCAGCTGAAAAGAATATCTAAATATTAAACGAATACTGCTAGACTTCAGAGTCAGTTTACCTGACAGTCCAATTTCTTAGGGAAGGTCGAATGCAAACAGGTAGCGAAGCGTTGCTGTGCTCTGTCCAAGTCTTAACAAACACTACAACAATGAGTACGGAGTTAAATACTATCACGATGAAATAATAATTAGCTAACATGTGCAAATTCACAAGCACAATTGCCGTATCTACTGCACTGCCGAATCTGTGGTTGTAACAGTGCTAGCAGGGAAACCTAGGCCATTGAACGGAACGTAATGGAGACACAAATCTGTGGTGTTTTTGTGATTTGATAGTGAAGACTGGAGAGAAGTTTGTGAATTTCCTCCTCGTGTTTGGCTTCACTGCTTGCTGAATTGTGGAGTCTATTAAACATAGAGTATTGAATAGCAGAGATGCAATGGGTGACAACCCAGACTGGCATTTAGCAGGGTTAATAATCAACCCATGTTGGCTTAAGCACTCGAAAAGCATGCGGAGATGAGATATGTGTTTGGATTTAGGGGCACTGGCAACAAGTATGCCATCCAGGTAAGCAAAAAGAGAATCAAAGTCTTTTAATTCAGAGTCCATCAGTTGTTGGAAAGTCTGTGCTGCATTTTTCAGTCTGAATGGCATGTGTAGGAACTCAAAAAGGCCAAATGAGGTTATCACAGCTGTCTTGGTGACATCTTCGAGCACACAGGCACCTGGTGGTAGCCCCTAACTAGATTGACTTTGGAAAAAATTAATTTTCGTGCCGAAAAGTCTTAGATGTGTGGGACTGGGAAATAATCAGGGGTGTTGGCCTCATTAAAGTGTTGGCCATCACCACGCGGGTGACAACCACCATCGAACTTAGGGACATGTGGAGGGGTGAAGCCCGGGGCTATTCCACCGATGTACAATGCCAACTCTCTCCATGTTGACAAACTCAGTTTGGCGGTTGCCAGCTTTTCTGAGTCCAGTCTACATGTGCACAAGGATGGACTGGTGGGCCAATTATGGGAATGTGATGGTCGACCTCATGCCTTGTGACTGTAGTGGAGAGTGTGGGCTTGGTGAGGTCTGGGAATTCTCCCAGCAGTCGAGTAAACTCACAGGGGACGCTGCATGTGCTTGGCAGAGTCATTGCGGGGAACTTACTGGGGGAGCAGGGTAACAACTCAAATTCTTTGACATCCAAAAGCCAGCAGTTCTTGGGCACACAGGAAATCTGTGCCAAGCAGAGGTCTGGCCACTTTGGTCAGGACGAAGTCCCATGTGTAACGTCGCCCACTGAAGCAGAGCGTCACCCCTCGTGTCCCGTAGATCTGGATCTTGCTGTCATTGGCAGCCTCCAGTGAGGTTTTGTCGCTCTTTGCTTCTCATCAATAGGCGATGCTGGCAGCACACTCACCTGAGCACCTGTGTCACACAGGAAGCGTCACCCTGAAAGGGTGTCCGTAATGAACAGTAGGCGACCCTGGCAGCTGGAACCCACAGAGATCACAGACCTCTGATGTCCCGATGCGCTGACACTGTCGAAGCTGTAAGGCGATCGGCACTTCCTCGCGTTCCCACCAAAGCGAGCGTGGTAAAACACAGGCCCGGTGTTGTCTGTTTTACGGGTGGGGGTGTCCTTATGTTGGGGGCCTCTCTGACTGGGCTTATTGAGGAAGAGAAAGGAGGGGGAATGATGCACGTCTGCCTGGCTGAGTGTAGACCATCAGCCATTTAACAAGCTTCCCGTAGTCCTCCATGGTTACATTAGCGAGTGAGCGAACTTGTTCAGGCATTTGCTGCATGAAGAGTTCTTTAAAAATGAAACAAAGATGGTGAATTACCAGGAGAGACAGCACGTGGTCCATTAACAGTTTAGTATCAACAAGACCAGGAGAGCATTTGTTTGGCACGCTCAGACTCCGATAGTCCAGAATTCTGTAAAAGTTGAGTTTTTGGCAATCAGTGTTTACTGTGTTCAGGCAAGAGTTCCAGCACTCTCCACTCTCACAGCCGTGGAACTGCTGAACAATGGTACTACATAGAAATGTTTGGTGTTGTCTGCCGTGATTTCCCATACAGCATAAAAACGTTATCACGTTTTTACATAAAAATGTCATCATGTCAGACCAGCCTCTTAAAACAAAACCTCAACTCAGTGTTGGTGGTTGTGAATTATGTACATTTCTCCCAGTTATCTTGCCCTACGTGGTCAGTCCATTGCAAGAAGGATGTGGAAGCTTCGGAGAGTGTGCAGAGATTTACCAGGATAGAGAAGATGTCTCTCGTGAGGGAAGGTTTAGCAAACTAGGGATTTTCTCTTTGGAGCAAAGGAGGATGAGAGGTGACTTGACAGAGGTGTTAAGTATAATTAGAGATGGGATGCACAGCCATGACCTTTTTCCCTGGGTGGTTAAAGGACTCAGCATATGATTGGATGAAAAATTGGGGGCTGGTAGGAGGGAAGGGTTAGATTAATCTTGGAAAAGGCTAAACAGCTGACATGATATATTTGGCCCAAAGTCCTGCACTGTGCCGCAGTGTTCTATGTTCTGAACAGACCGGAGAGGGGAGCAGCAGATTAGAGCTCATTTGAGCTGGAGATGGTCATAGATTAGCAGACCATGTAGGGAGAGCGAAGAGCAGGAATGAGAAAGGGCAACACCGAGTGGCCGGCCGATGTGAAGAGGTGCAGGGTGAAGAGCCGGCATGCCAGGTGGGGTGAAGCATGCACAGGCGGAGAAGGGAAAAGCAAAGCAAGAGTGAACCACGTAGACCTGAGACGTCAGGGCAGAAACGTAGAGCTGGCAGGTTGACCCAGAGAGTGCCTGACAAACTGGGTGAGGACTCACTTGGGGGGAGCTATACCAGATCTGAAAAGGAGATGATGGAGTGGAGCTCAAGCACACCCTGAAAGGTCCATAGCAGAAAGGGGCTCAAACGAGCCTGGAAGAAGTGCACCGGAGTGGGCCTCACACATGGAATGGAAGGGGTGATGGCCATTAGGGTGAACCAGAATCAGGTCCAGGAACTGACACTGTGAAAGGGTCAATGCAGAGTGGGCTGGGTAACACCAACAGCCAGGTGGTTCATGTCGACCAGAGCTGGTGGTGGCCAAGCAGATCTCAGCTGATCTGAAAGGGGTGTCACAGTGTGGAACCGGCTGATCTGAAAGGGGTGTCACAGTGTGGAACCAGCTGATCTGAAAGGGGTGTCACAGTGTGGAAACAGCTGATCTGAAAGGGGTGTCACAGTGTGGAAACAGCTGATCTGAAAGGGGTGTCACAGTGTGGAACCAGCTGATCTGAAAGGGGTGTCACAGTGTGGAACCAGCTGATCTGAAAGGGGTGTCACAGTGTGGAAACAGCTGATCTGAAAGGGGTGTCACAGTGTGGAACCAGCTGATCTGAAAGGGGTGTCACAGTGTGGAACCGGCTGATCTGAAAGGGGTGTCACAGTGTGGAACCGGCTGATCTGAAAGGGGTGTCACAGTGTGGAACCGGCTGATCTGAAAGGTGTGTCACAGTGTGGAACCGGCTGATCTGAAAGGGGTGTCACAGTGTGGAACCGGCTGATCTGAAAGGGGTGTCACAGTGTGGAACCGGCTGATCTGAAAGGGGTGTCACAGTGTGGAACCGGCTGATCTGAAAGGGGTGTCACAGTGTGGAACCGGCTGATCTGAAAGGAGTGTCACAGTGTGGAACCGGCTGATCTGAAAGGGGTGTCACAGTGTGGAACCGGCTGATCTGAAAGGGGTGTCACAGTGTGGAACCGGCTGATCTGAAAGGGGTGTCACAGTGTGGAACCGGCTGATCTGAAAGGGGTGTCACAGTGTGGAACCGTCTGATCTGAAAGGGGTGTCACAGTGTGGAACCGGCTGATCTGAAAGGGGTGTCACAGTGTGGAACCGGCTGATCTGAAAGGGGTGTCACAGTGTGGAACCGGCTGATCTGAAAGGGGTGTCACAGTGTGGAACCGGCTGATCTGAAAGGAGTGTCACAGTGTGGAACCGGCTGATCTGAAAGGGGTGTCACAGTGTGGAACCGGCTGATCTGAAAGGGGTGTCACAGTGTGGAAACCGCTGATCTGAAAGGGGTGTCACAGTGTGGAACCGGCTGATCTGAAAGGGGTGTCACAGTGTGGAACCGGCTGATCTGAAAGCGGTGTCACAGTGTGGAACCGGCTGATCTGAAAGGGCTGTCACAGTGTGGAACCGGCTGATCTGAAAGGGGTGTCACAGTGTGGAACCGGCTGATCTGAAAGGGGTGTCACAGTGTGGAACCGGCTGATCTGAAAGGGCTGTCACAGTGTGGAACCGGCTGATCTGAAAGGGGTGTCACAGTGTGGAACCAGCTGATCTGAAAGGGGTGTCACAGTGTGGAACCGGCTGATCTGAAAGGGGTGTCACAGTGTGGAACCGGCTGATCTGAAAGGGGTGCCGCAGTGTGGTACCGACTGATCTGAAAGGGGTGTCACAGTGTGGAACCGGCTGATCTGAAAGGGGTGCCGCAGTGTGGAACCAGCTGATCTGAAAGGGGTGTCACAGTGTGGAACCGGCTGATCTGAAAGGGGTGCCGCAGTGTGGAACCGGCTGATCTGAAAGGGGTGTCACAGTGTGGAACCGGCTGATCTGAAAGGGGTGCCGCAGTGTGGAACCAGCTGATCTGAAAGGGGTGTCGCAGTGTGGAACCGGCTGATCTGAAAGGGGTGTCACAGTGTGGAACCGGCTGATCTGAAAGGAGCGTCACAGTGTGGAACCGGCTGATCTGAAAGGGGTGTCACAGTGTGGAACCGGCTGATCTGAAAGGGGCGTCACAGTGTGGAACCAGCTGATCTGAAAGGGGTGTCACAGTGTGGAACCGGCTGATCTGAAAGGGGTGTCACAGTGTGGAACCGGCTGATCTGAAAGGGGTGTCACAGTGTGGAACCGGCTGATCTGAAAGAGGTGTCACAGTGTGGAACCAGCTGATCTGAAACGGGTGTCACAGTGTGGAACCGGCTGATCTGAAAGGGGTGTCACAGTGTGGAACCGGCTGATCTGAAAGGGGTGTCACAGTGTGGAACCAGCTGATCTGAAAGGGGTGTCACAGTGTGGAACCGGCTGATCTGAAAGGGGTGTCACAGTGTGGAACCGGCTGATCTGAATGGGGTGCCGCAGTGTGGATCCGGCTGATCTGAAAGGGGTGTCACAGTGTGGAACCGGCTGATCTGAAAGGGGTGTCACAGTGTGGAACCGGCTGATCTGAAAGGAGTGTCACAGTGTGGAACCGGCTGATCTGAAAGGGGTGTCGCAGTGTGGAACCGGCTGATCTGAAAGGGGTGTCCCAGTGTGGAACCGGCTGATCTGAAAGGGGTGTCGCAGTGTGGAACCGGCTGATCTGAAAGGGGTGTCCCAGTGTGGAACCGGCTGATCTGAAAGGGGTGTCGCAGTGTGGAACCGGCTGATCTGAAAGGGGTGTCACAGTGTGGAACCGGCTGATCTGAAAGGGGTGTCGCAGTGTGGAACCGGCTGATCTGAAAGGGGTGTCGCAGTGTGGAACCGGCTGATCTGAAAGGGGTGTCACAGTGTGGAACCGGCTGATCTGAAAGGGGTGTCACAGTGTGGAACCGGCTGATCTGAAAGGGGTGTCACAGTGTGGAACCGGCTGATCTGAAAGGGGTGTCACAGTGTGGAACCGGCTGATCTGAAAGGGGTGTCACAGTGTGGAACCGGCTGATCTGAAAGGGGTGTCACAGTGTGGAACCGGCTGATCTGAAAGGGGTGTCACAGTATGGAACCGGCTGATCTGAAAGGGGTGTCACAGTGTGGAACCGGCTGATCTGAAAGGGGTGTCACAGTGTGGAACCGGCTGATCTGAAAGGAGTGTCACAGTGTGGAACCGGCTGATCTGAAAGGGGTGTCGCAGTGTGGAACCGGCTGATCTGAAAGGGGTGTCACAGTGTGGAACCAGCTGATCTGAAAGGGGTGTCACAGTGTGGAACCGGCTGATCTGAAAGGGGTGTCACAGTGTGGAACCGGCTGATCTGAAAGGAGTGTCACAGTGTGGAACCGGCTGATCTGAAGGGGGTGTCACAGTGTGGAACCGGCTGATCTGAAAGGGGTGTCACAGTGTGGAACCGGCTGATCTGAAAGGGGTGTCACAGTGTGGAACCGGCTGATCTGAAAGGGGTGTCACAGTGTGGAACCGGCTGATCTGAAAGGAGTGTCACAGTGTGGAACCGGCTGATCTGAAAGGGGTGTCACAGTGTGGAACCCGCTGATCTGAAAGGAGTGTCGCAGTGTGGAACCGGCTGATCTGAAAGGGGTGTCACAGTGTGGAACCGGCTGATCTGAAAGGAGCGTCACAGTGTGGAACCGGCTGATCTGAAAGGGGTGTCACAGTGTGGAACCGGCTGATCTGAAAGGGGCGTCACAGTGTGGAACCAGCTGATCTGAAAGGGGTGTCACAGTGTGGAACCGGCTGATCTGAAAGGGGTGTCACAGTGTGGAACCGGCTGATCTGAAAGGGGTGTCACAGTGTGGAACCGGCTGATCTGAAAGAGGTGTCACAGTGTGGAACCAGCTGATCTGAAACGGGTGTCACAGTGTGGAACCGGCTGATCTGAAAGGGGTGTCACAGTGTGGAACCGGCTGATCTGAAAGGGGTGTCACAGTGTGGAACCAGCTGATCTGAAAGGGGTGTCACAGTGTGGAACCGGCTGATCTGAAAGGGGTGTCACAGTGTGGAACCGGCTGATCTGAATGGGGTGCCGCAGTGTGGATCCGGCTGATCTGAAAGGGGTGTCACAGTGTGGAACCGGCTGATCTGAAAGGGGTGTCACAGTGTGGAACCGGCTGATCTGAAAGGAGTGTCACAGTGTGGAACCGGCTGATCTGAAAGGGGTGTCGCAGTGTGGAACCGGCTGATCTGAAAGGGGTGTCCCAGTGTGGAACCGGCTGATCTGAAAGGGGTGTCGCAGTGTGGAACCGGCTGATCTGAAAGGGGTGTCCCAGTGTGGAACCGGCTGATCTGAAAGGGGTGTCGCAGTGTGGAACCGGCTGATCTGAAAGGGGTGTCACAGTGTGGAACCGGCTGATCTGAAAGGGGTGTCGCAGTGTGGAACCGGCTGATCTGAAAGGGGTGTCACAGTGTGGAACCGGCTGATCTGAAAGGGGTGTCACAGTGTGGAACCGGCTGATCTGAAAGGGGTGTCACAGTGTGGAACCGGCTGATCTGAAAGGGGTGTCACAGTGTGGAACCGGCTGATCTGAAAGGGGTGTCACAGTGTGGAACCGGCTGATCTGAAAGGGGTGTCACAGTGTGGAACCGGCTGATCTGAAAGGGGTGTCACAGTGTGGAACCGGCTGATCTGAAAGGGGTGTCACAGTATGGAACCGGCTGATCTGAAAGGGGTGTCACAGTGTGGAACCGGCTGATCTGAAAGGGGTGTCACAGTGTGGAACCGGCTGATCTGAAAGGAGTGTCACAGTGTGGAACCGGCTGATCTGAAAGGGGTGTCGCAGTGTGGAACCGGCTGATCTGAAAGGGGTGTCACAGTGTGGAACCAGCTGATCTGAAAGGGGTGTCACAGTGTGGAACCGGCTGATCTGAAAGGGGTGTCACAGTGTGGAACCGGCTGATCTGAAAGGAGTGTCACAGTGTGGAACCGGCTGATCTGAAGGGGGTGTCACAGTGTGGAACCGGCTGATCTGAAAGGGGTGTCACAGTGTGGAACCGGCTGATCTGAAAGGGGTGTCACAGTGTGGAACCGGCTGATCTGAAAGGGGTGTCACAGTGTGGAACCGGCTGATCTGAAAGGAGTGTCACAGTGTGGAACCGGCTGATCTGAAAGGGGTGTCACAGTGTGGAACCCGCTGATCTGAAAGGAGTGTCACAGTGTGGAACCAGCTGATCTGAAAGGGGTGTCACAGTGTGGAACCGGCTGATCTGAAAGGGGTGTCACAGTGTGGAACCGGCTGATCTGAAAGGGGTGTCACAGTGTGGAACCGGCTGATCTGAAAGGGGTGTCACAGTGTGGAACCGGCTGATCTGAAAGGAGTGTCACAGTGTGGAACCGGCTGATCTGAAAGGGGTGTCACAGTGTGGAACCAGCTGATCTGAAAGGAGTGTCACAGTGTGGAACCGGCTGATCTGAAAGGGGTGCCGCAGTGTGGAACCGGCTGATCTGAAAGGGGTGTCACAGTGTGGAACCGGCTGATCTGAAAGGAGTGTCACAGTGTGGAACCGGCTGATCTGAAAGGGGTGTCACAGTGTGGAACCAGCTGATCTGAAAGGGGTGTCACAGTGTGGAACCAGCTGATCTGAAAGGAGTGTCACAGTGTGGAACCGGCTGATCTGAAAGGGGTGTCACAGTGTGGAACCGGCTGATCTGAAAGGGGTGTCACAGTGTGGAACCGGCTGATCTGAAAGGGGTGTCACAGTGTGGAACCGGCTGATCTGAAAGGGGTGTCACAGTGTGGAACCGGCTGATCTGAAAGGAGTGTCACAGTGTGGAACCGGCTGATCTGAAAGGGTTGTCACAGTGTGGAACCGGCTGATCTGAAAGGGGTGTCACAGTGTGGAACCGGCTGATCTGAAAGGGGTGTCACAGTGTGGAACCGGCTGATCTGAAAGGGGTGTCACAGTGTGGAACCGGCTGATATGAAAGGGGTGTCACAGTGTGGAACCGGCTGATCTGAAAGGGGTGTCACAGTGTGGAACCGGCTGATCTGAAAGGAGTGTCACAGTGTGGAACCGGCTGATCTGAAAGGGGTGTCACAGTGTGGAACCGGCTGATCTGAAAGGGGTGTCACAGTGTGGAACCGGCTGATCTGAAAGGAGTGTCACAGTGTGGAACCGGCTGATCTGAAAGGGGTGTCACAGTGTGGAACCGGCTGATCTGAAAGGAGTGTCACAGTGTGGAACCGGCTGATCTGAAAGGGGTGTCACAGTGTGGAACCGGCTGATCTGAAAGGGGTGTCACAGTGTGGAACCGGCTGATCTGAAAGGGTTGTCACAGTGTGGAACCGGCTGATCTGAAAGGAGTGTCACAGTGTGGAACCGGCTGATCTGAAAGGGGTGTCACAGTGTGGAACCGGCTGATCTGAAAGGGTTGTCACAGTGTGGAACCGGCTGATCTGAAAGGGGTGTCACAGTGTGGAACCAGCTGATCTGAAAGGGGTGTCACAGTGTGGAACCGGCTGATCTGAAAGGGTTGTCACAGTGTGGAACCGGCTGATCTGAAAGGGGTGTCACAGTGTGGAACCGGCTGATCTGAAAGGGGTGTCACAGTGTGGAACCAGCTGATCTGAAAGGGGTGTCACAGTGTGGAACCGGCTGATCTGAAAGGGTTGTCACAGTGTGGAACCGGCTGATCTGAAAGGGGTGTCACAGTGTGGAACCGGCTGATCTGAAAGGGGTGTCACAGTGTGGAACCGGCTGATCTGAAAGGGGTGTCACAGTGTGGAACCGGCTGATCTGAAAGGAGTGTCACAGTGTGGAACCGGCTGATCTGAAAGGAGTGTCACAGTGTGGAACCGGCTGATCTGAAAGGAGTGTCACAGTGTGGAACCGGCTGATCTGAAAGGGGTGTCACAGTGTGGAACCGGCTGATCTGAAAGGGGTGTCACAGTGTGGAACCGGCTGATCTGAAAGGGGTGTCACAGTGTGGAACCGGCTGATCTGAAAGGGGTGCCGCAGTGTGGAACCAGCTGATCTGAAAGGGGTGTCACAGTGTGGAACCGGCTGATCTGAAAGGGGTGTCACAGTGTGGAACCAGCTGTTCTGAAAGGGGTGTCACAGTGTGGAACCGGCTGATCTGAAAGGGGTGTCACAGTGTGGAACCAGCTGATCTGAAAGGGGTGTCACAGTGTGGAACCAGCTGATCTGAAAGGAGTGTCACAGTGTGGAACCGGCTGATCTGAAAGGGGTGTCACAGTGTGGAACCGGCTGATCTGAAAGGGGTGTCACAGTGTGGAAGCGGCTGATCTGAAAGGGGTGTCACAGTGTGGAACCAGCTGATCTGAAAGGGGTGTCACAGTGTGGAACCGGCTGATCTGAAAGGGGTGTCACAGTGTGGAACCGGCTGATCTGAAAGGGGTGTCACAGTGTGGAAGCGGCTGATATGAAAGGGGTGTCACAGTGTGGAACCGGCTGATCTGAAAGGGGTGTCACAGTGTGGAAGCGGCTGATCTGAAAGGGGTGTCACAGTGTGGAACCGGCTGATCTGAAAGGGGTGTCACAGTGTGGAACCAGCTGATCTGAAAGGGGTGTCACAGTGTGGAAGCGGCTGATCTGAAAGGGGTGTCACAGTGTGGAAGCGGCTGATCTGAAAGGGGTGTCACAGTGTGGAACCAGCTGATCTGAAAGGGGTGTCACAGTGTGGAAGCGGCTGATCTGAAAGGAGTGTCACAGTGTGGAACCGGCTGATCTGAAAGGGGTGTCACAGTGTGGAACCGGCTGATCTGAAAGGGGTGTCACAGTGTGGAACCGGCTGATCTGAAAGGGGTGTCACAGTATGGAACCAGCTGATCTGAAAGGGGTGTCACAGTGTGGAACCGGCTGATCTGAAAGGGGTGTCACAGTGTGGAACCGGCTGATCTGAAAGGGGTGTCACAGTGTGGAACCGGCTGATCTGAAAGGGGTGTCACAGTGTGGAACCGGCTGATCTGAAAGGAGTGTCACAGTGTGGAAACGGCTGATCTGAAAGGGGTGTCGCAGTGTGGAACCGGCTGATCTGAAAGGGGTGTCACAGTGTGGAACCAGCTGATCTGAAAGGGGTGTCACAGTGTGGAACCGGCTGATCTGAAAGGGGTGTCACAGTGTGGAACCGGCTGATCTGAAAGGAGTGTCACAGTGTGGAACCGGCTGATCTGAAGGGGGTGTCACAGTGTGGAACCGGCTGATCTGAAAGGGGTGTCACAGTGTGGAACCGGCTGATCTGAAAGGGGTGTCACAGTGTGGAACCGGCTGATCTGAAAGGAGTGTCACAGTGTGGAACCGGCTGATCTGAAAGGAGTGTCACAGTGTGGAACCGGCTGATCTGAAAGGGGTGTCACAGTGTGGAACCCGCTGATCTGAAAGGAGTGTCACAGTGTGGAACCAGCTGATCTGAAAGGGGTGTCACAGTATGGAACCGGCTGATCTGAAAGGGGTGTCACAGTGTGGAACCGGCTGATCTGAAAGGGGTGTCACAGTGTGGAACCGGCTGATCTGAAAGGGGTGTCACAGTGTGGAACCGGCTGATCTGAAAGGAGTGTCACAGTGTGGAACCGGCTGATCTGAAAGGGGTGTCACAGTGTGGAACCAGCTGATCTGAAAGGAGTGTCACAGTGTGGAACCGGCTGATCTGAAAGGGGTGCCGCAGTGTGGAACCGGCTGATCTGAAAGGGGTGTCACAGTGTGGAACCGGCTGATCTGAAAGGAGTGTCACAGTGTGGAACCGGCTGATCTGAAAGGGGTGTCACAGTGTGGAACCAGCTGATCTGAAAGGGGTGTCACAGTGTGGAACCAGCTGATCTGAAAGGAGTGTCACAGTGTGGAACCGGCTGATCTGAAAGGGGTGTCACAGTGTGGAACCGGCTGATCTGAAAGGGGTGTCACAGTGTGGAACCGGCTGATCTGAAAGGGGTGTCACAGTGTGGAACCGGCTGATCTGAAAGGGGTGTCACAGTGTGGAACCGGCTGATCTGAAAGGGGTGTCACAGTGTGGAACCGGCTGATCTGAAAGGAGTGTCACAGTGTGGAACCGGCTGATCTGAAAGGGTTGTCACAGTGTGGAACCGGCTGATCTGAAAGGGGTGTCACAGTGTGGAACCGGCTGATCTGAAAGGGGTGTCACAGTGTGGAACCGGCTGATCTGAAAGGGGTGTCACAGTGTGGAACCGGCTGATATGAAAGGGGTGTCACAGTGTGGAACCGGCTGATCTGAAAGGGGTGTCACAGTGTGGAACCGGCTGATCTGAAAGGAGTGTCACAGTGTGGAACCGGCTGATCTGAAAGGGGTGTCACAGTGTGGAACCGGCTGATCTGAAAGGGGTGTCACAGTGTGGAACCGGCTGATCTGAAAGGGGTGTCACAGTGTGGAACCGGCTGATCTGAAAGGAGTGTCACAGTGTGGAACCGGCTGATCTGAAAGGGGTGTCACAGTGTGGAACCGGCTGATCTGAAAGGAGTGTCACAGTGTGGAACCGGCTGATCTGAAAGGGGTGTCACAGTGTGGAACCGGCTGATCTGAAAGGGGTGTCACAGTGTGGAACCGGCTGATCTGAAAGGGTTGTCACAGTGTGGAACCGGCTGATCTGAAAGGAGTGTCACAGTGTGGAACCGGCTGATCTGAAAGGGGTGTCACAGTGTGGAACCGGCTGATCTGAAAGGGTTGTCACAGTGTGGAACCGGCTGATCTGAAAGGGGTGTCACAGTGTGGAACCAGCTGATCTGAAAGGGGTGTCACAGTGTGGAACCGGCTGATCTGAAAGGGTTGTCACAGTGTGGAACCGGCTGATCTGAAAGGGGTGTCACAGTGTGGAACCGGCTGATCTGAAAGGGGTGTCACAGTGTGGAACCAGCTGATCTGAAAGGGGTGTCACAGTGTGGAACCGGCTGATCTGAAAGGGTTGTCACAGTGTGGAACCGGCTGATCTGAAAGGGGTGTCACAGTGTGGAACCGGCTGATCTGAAAGGGGTGTCACAGTGTGGAACCGGCTGATCTGAAAGGGGTGTCACAGTGTGGAACCGGCTGATCTGAAAGGGGTGTCACAGTGTGGAACCGGCTGATCTGAAAGGAGTGTCACAGTGTGGAACCAGCTGATCTGAAAGGAGTGTCACAGTGTGGAACCGGCTGATCTGAAAGGAGTGTCACAGTGTGGAACCGGCTGATCTGAAAGGGGTGTCACAGTGTGGAACCGGCTGATCTGAAAGGGGTGTCACAGTGTGGAACCGGCTGATCTGAAAGGGGTGTCACAGTGTGGAACCGGCTGATCTGAAAGGGGTGTCACAGTGTGGAACCAGCTGATCTGAAAGGGGTGTCACAGTGTGGAACCAGGTGATCTGAAAGGGGTGTCACAGTGTGGAAGCGGCTGATCTGAAAGGGGTGTCACAGTGTGGAACCGGCTGATCTGAAAGGGGTGTCACAGTGTGGAAGCGGCTGATCTGAAAGGGGTGTCACAGTGTGGAACCGGCTGATCTGAAAGGGGTGTCACAGTGTGGAAGCAGCTGATCTGAAAGGGGTGTCACAGTGTGGAAGCGGCTGATCTGAAAGGGGTGTCACAGTGTGGAAGCGGCTGATCTGAAAGGGGTGTCACAGTGTGGAACCGGCTGATCTGAAAGGGGTGTCACAGTGTGGAAGCGGCTGATCTGAAAGGAGTGTCACAGTGTGGAACCGGCTGATCTGAAAGGGGTGTCACACTGTGGAACCGGCTGATCTGAAAGGGGTGTCACAGTGTGGAACCGGCTGATCTGAAAGGGGTGTCACAGTATGGAACCAGCTGATCTGAAAGGGGTGTCACAGTGTGGAACCGGCTGATCTGAAAGGGGTGTCACAGTGTGGAACCGGCTGATCTGAAAGGGGTGTCACAGTGTGGAACCGGCTGATCTGAAAGGGGTGTCACAGTGTGGAACCAGCTGATCTGAAAGGGGTGTCACAGTGTGGAACCAGCTGATCTGAAAGGGGTGTCACAGTGTGGAACCGGCTGATCTGAAAGGGGTGTCACAGTGTGGAAACAGCTGATCTGAAAGGAGTGTCACAGTGTGGAACCAGCTGATCTGAAAGGGGTGTCACAGTGTGGAACCAGCTGATCTGAAAGGGGTGTCACAGTGTGGAACCAGCTGATCTGAAAGGGGTGTCACAGTGTGGAACCAGCTGATCTGAAAGGGGTGTCACAGTGTGGAACCAGCTGATCTGAAAGGGGTGTCACAGTGTGGAACCGGCTGATCTGAAAGGGGTGTCACAGTGTGGAACCAGCTGATCTGAAAGGAGTGTCACAGTGTGGAACCGGCTGATCTGAAAGGGGTGCCGCAGTGTGGAACCGGCTGATCTGAAAGGGGTGTCACAGTGTGGAACCGGCTGATCTGAAAGGAGTGTCACAGTGTGGAACCGGCTGATCTGAAAGGGGTGTCACAGTGTGGAACCGGCTGATCTGAAAGGGGTGTCACAGTGTGGAACCAGCTGATCTGAAAGGGGTGTCACAGTGTGGAACCAGGTGATCTGAAAGGGGTGTCACAGTGTGGAACCGGCTGATCTGAAAGGAGTGTCACAGTGTGGAACCAGCTGATCTGAAAGGGGTGTCACAGTGTGGAACCGGCTGATCTGAAAGGGGTGTCACAGTGTGGAACCGGCTGATCTGAAAGGGGTGTCACAGTGTGGAACCGGCTGATCTGAAAGGAGTGTCACAGTGTGGAACCGGCTGATCTGAAAGGGGTGTCACAGTGTGGAACCGGCTGATCTGAAAGGGGTGTCACAGTGTGGAACCGGCTGATCTGAAAGGGGTGTCACAGTGTGGAACCGGCTGATCTGAAAGGGGTGTCACAGTGTGGAACCGGCTGATCTGAAAGGGGTGTCACAGTGTGGAACCGGCTGATCTGAAAGGGGTGTCACAGTGTGGAACCGGCTGATCTGAAAGGAGTGTCACAGTGTGGAACCGGCTGATCTGAAAGGGGTGTCACATTGTGGAACCGGCTGATCTGAAAGGGGTGTCACAGTATGGAACAGGCTGATCTGAAAGGGGTGTCACAGTGTGGAACCGGCTGATCTGAAAGGGGTGTCACAGTGTGGAACCAGCTGATCTGAAAGGGGTGTCACAGTGTGGAACCGGCTGATCTGAAAGGGGTGTCACAGTGTGGAACCAGCTGATATGAAAGGGGTGTCACAGTGTGGAACCGGCTGATCTGAAAGGGGTGTCACAGTGTGGAACCGGCTGATCTGAAAGGGGTGTCACAGTATGGAACCGGCTGATCTGAAAGGGGTGTCACAGTGTGGAACCGGCTGATCTGAAAGGGGTGTCACAGTGTGGAACCGGCTGATCTGAAAGGGGTGTCACAGTGTGGAACCGGCTGATCTGAAAGGGGTGTCACAGTGTGGAACCGGCTGATCTGAAAGGAGTGTCACAGTGTGGAACCGGCTGATCTGAAAGGGGTCTCACAGTGTGGAACCCGCTGATCTGAAAGGAGTGTCACAGTGTGGAACCAGCTGATCTGAAAGGGGTGTCACAGTGTGGAACCGGCTGATCTGAAAGGGGTGTCACAGTGTGGAACCGGCTGATCTGAAAGGGGTGTCACAGTGTGGAACCGGCTGATCTGAAAGGGGTGTCACAGTGTGGAACCGGCTGATCTGAAAGGGGTGTCACAGTGTGGAACCAGCTGATCTGAAAGGAGTGTCACAGTGTGGAACCGGCTGATCTGAAAGGGGTGTCACAGTGTGGAACCGGCTGATCTGAAAGGGGTGTCACAGTGTGGAACCGGCTGATCTGAAAGGGGTGTCACAGTGTGGAACCGGCTGATCTGAAAGGAGTGTCACAGTGTGGAACCGGCTGATCTGAAAGGGTTGTCACAGTGTGGAACCGGCTGATCTGAAAGGGGTGTCACCGTGTGGAACCGGCTGATCTGAAAGGGGTGTCACAGTGTGGAACCGGCTGATCTGAAAGGGGTGTCACAGTGTGGAACCGGCTGATATGAAAGGGGTGTCACAGTGTGGAACCGGCTGATCTGAAAGGGGTGTCACAGTGTGGAACCGGCTGATCTGAAAGGAGTGTCACAGTGTGGAACCGGCTGATCTGAAAGGGGTGTCACAGTGTGGAACCGGCTGATCTGAAAGGGGTGTCACAGTGTGGAACCGGCTGATCTGAAAGGGGTGTCACAGTGTGGAACCGGCTGATCTGAAAGGGGTGTCACAGTGTGGAACCGGCTGATCTGAAAGGAGTGTCACAGTGTGGAACCGGCTGATCTGAAAGGGGTGTCACAGTGTGGAACCGGCTGATCTGAAAGGAGTGTCACAGTGTGGAACCGGCTGATCTGAAAGGGGTGTCACAGTGTGGAACCGGCTGATCTGAAAGGGGTGTCACAGTGTGGAACCGGCTGATCTGGAAGGGGTGTCACAGTGTGGAACCGGCTGATCTGAAAGGGGTGTCACAGTGTGGAACCGGCTGATCTGAAAGGGGTGTCACAGTGTGGAACCGGCTGATCTGAAAGGAGTGTCACAGTGTGGAACCGGCTGATCTGAAAGGGGTGTCACAGTGTGGAACCGGCTGATCTGAAAGGGTTGTCACAGTGTGGAACCGGCTGATCTGAAAGGGTTGTCACAGTGTGGAACCGGCTGATCTGAAAGGAGTGTCACAGTGTGGAACCGGCTGATCTGAAAGGGGTGTCACAGTGTGGAACCGGCTGATCTGAAAGGGGTGTCACAGTGTGGAACCGGCTGATCTGAAAGGGGTGTCACAGTGTGGAACCGGCTGATCTGAAAGGGGTGTCACAGTGTGGAACCGGCTGATCTGAAAGGGGTGTCACAGTGTGGAACCGGCTGATCTGAAAGGGGTGTCACAGTGTGGAACCGGCTGATCTGAAAGGGGTGTCACAGTGTGGAACCGGCTGATCTGAAAGGGGTGTCACAGTGTGGAACCGGCTGATCTGAAAGGGGTGTCACAGTGTGGAACCGGCTGATCTGAAAGGGTTGTCACAGTGTGGAACCGGCTGATCTGAAAGGGGTGTCACAGTGTGGAACCGGCTGATCTGAAAGGGTTGTCACAGTGTGGAACCGGCTGATCTGAAAGGGGTGTCACAGTGTGGAACCGGCTGATCTGAAAGGGGTGTCACAGTGTGGAACCGGCTGATCTGAAAGGGGTGTCACAGTGTGGAACCGGCTGATCTGAAAGGGGTGCCGCAGTGTGGAACCAGCTGATCTGAAAGGGGTGTCACAGTGTGGAACCAGCTGTTCTGAAAGGGGTGTCCCAGTGTGGAACCGGCTGATCTGAAAGGGGTGTCACAGTGTGGAACCAGCTGATCTGAAAGGGGTGTCACAGTGTGGAAGCGGCTGATCTGAAAGGAGTGTCACAGTGTGGAAGCGGCTGATCTGAAAGGGGTGTCACAGTGTGGAACCGGCTGATCTGAAAGGGGTGTCACAGTGTGGAAGCGGCTGATCTGAAAGGGGTGTCACAGTGTGGAACCAGCTGATCTGAAAGGGGTGTCACAGTGTGGAACCGGCTGATCTGAAAGGGGTGTCACAGTGTGGAAGCGGCTGATCTGAAAGGGGTGTCACAGTGTGGAAGCGGCTGATCTGAAAGGGGTGTCACAGTGTGGAACCAGCTGATCTGAAAGGGGTGTCACAGTGTGGAAGCGGCTGATCTGAAAGGGGTGTCACAGTGTGGAACCGGCTGATCTGAAAGGGGTGTCACAGTGTGGAACCGGCTGATCTGAAAGGGGTGTCACAGTGTGGAACCGGCTGATCTGAAAGGGGTGTCACAGTATGGAACCAGCTGATCTGAAAGGGGTGTCACAGTGTGGAACCGGCTGATCTGAAAGGGGTGTCACAGTGTGGAACCGGCTGATCTGAAAGGGGTGTCACAGTGTGGAACCGGCTGATCTGAAAGGAGTGTCACAGTGTGGAACCGGCTGATCTGAAAGGGGTGTCACAGTGTGGAACCGGCTGATCTGAAAGGGGTGTCACAGTGTGGAAACAGCTGATCTGAAAGGAGTGTCACAGTGTGGAACCAGCTGATCTGAAAGGGGTGTCACAGTGTGGAACCAGCTGATCTGAAAGGAGTGTCACAGTGTGGAACCAGCTGATCTGAAAGGGGTGTCACAGTGTGGAACCGGCTGATCTGAAAGGGGTGTCACAGTGTGGAACCAGCTGATCTGAAAGGAGTGTCACAGTGTGGAACCAGCTGATCTGAAAGGGGTGTCACAGTGTGGAACCAGCTGATCTGAAAGGGGTGTCACAGTGTGGAACCAGCTGATCTGAAAGGAGTGTCACAGTGTGGAACCAGCTGATCTGAAAGGGGTGTCACAGTGTGGAACCGGCTGATCTGAAAGGGGTGTCACAGTGTGGAACCGGCTGATCTGAAAGGGGTGTCACAGTGTGGAACCAGCTGATCTGAAAGGGGTGTCACAGTGTGGAACCGGCTGATCTGAAAGGAGTGTCACAGTGTGGAACCAGCTGATCTGAAAGGGGTGTCACAGTGTGGAACCAGCTGATGTGAAAGGGGTGTCACAGTGTGGAACCGGCTGATCTGAAAGGGGTGTCACAGTGTGGAACCGGCTGATCTGAAAGGGGTGTCACAGTGTGGAACCGGCTGATCTGAAAGGAGTGTCACAGTGTGGAACCGGCTGATCTGAAAGGGGTGTCACAGTGTGGAACCGGCTGATCTGAAAGGGGTGTCACAGTGTGGAACCGGCTGATCTGAAAGGGGTGTCACAGTGTGGAACCGGCTGATCTGAAAGGGGTGTCACAGTGTGGAACCGGCTGATCTGAAAGGAGTGTCACAGTGTGGAACCGGCTGATCTGAAAGGGGTGTCACAGTGTGGAACCGGCTGATCTGAAAGGGGTGTCACAGTGTGGAACCAGCTGATCTGAAAGGGGTGTCACAGTGTGGAACCGGCTGATCTGAAAGGGGTGTCACAGTGTGGAACCGGCTGATCTGAAAGGGGTGTCACAGTGTGGAACCGGCTGATCTGAAAGGGGTGTCACAGTGTGGAACCGGCTGATCTGAAAGGGGTGTCACAGTGTGGAAACAGCTGATCTGAAAGGGGTGTCACAGTGTGGAAACAGCTGATCTGAAAGGGTTGTCACAGTGTGGAACCAGCTGATCTGAAAGGGGTGTCACAGTGTGGAACCGGCTGATCTGAAAGGAGTGTCACAGTGTGGAACCAGCTGATCTGAAAGGGGTGTCACAGTGTGGAACCGGCTGATCTGAAAGGAGTGTCACAGTGTGGAACCGGCTGATCTGAAAGGGGTGTCACATTGTGGAACCGGCTGATCTGAAAGGGGTGTCACAGTCAATGTGCCTGTTTTACCCTGGATGAACTTACCAAAACGAACCAATTTGCACAAGTTCAATCTGCCATTCCGCTGCCCACTTGTCCATTGAATCTGGTTCCTGTTTTAAAAGTGGTTGGTAAGTTGATGGAATGGAGCCTGAGAGGCAAGATTTATGAACATTTGGAGAGGTATAATATGATTAGGAGTAGTCAGCATGGCTTTGTGAAAGGCAAGTTGTTCCTTATGAGCCTGATTGAATTTTTTGAGGATGTGACTGAACACATTGATGAAGGAAGAGCAGTAGATGTAGTGTATATGGATTTCAGCAAGGCATTTGATAAGGTACCCCATGCAAGGCTTATTGAGAAAGTAAGGAGGCATGGGATCCAAGGGGACATTGCTTTGTGGATCCAGAACTGGCTTGCCCACAGAAGGCAAAGAGTGGTTGTAGATGGGTCATAATCTGCATGGAGGTCGGTGACCAGTGGTGTGCCTCAGGGATCTGTTCTGGGACCCCTACTCTTCGTGATTTTTCTAAATGACTTGGATGAGGAAATGGATGAATGGGTTAGTAAATTTACTGATGACACAAAAGTTGGGGGTGTTGTGGATAGTGTGGAGGGCTGTCAGAGGTTACAGTGGGATGTTGATAGGATGCAAAACTGGGCTGAGAAGTGGCAGATGGAGTTCAACCCAGATAAGTGTGAGGTGGTTCATTGTGGTAGATCAAATACGATGGCAGAATATAGTATTAATGGTAAGACTCTTGGCAGTGTGGAGGATCAGAGGGATCTTGGGGTCCGAATCCATAGGACACTCAAAGCTGCTACGCAGGTTGACTCTATGGTTAAGAAGGCATACGATGCATTAGCCTTCATCAATCATGGGATTGATTTTAGGAGCCGAGAGGTAATGTTACAGCTATATAGGACCCTGGTCAGACCCCACTTGGAGTACTGTGCTCAGTTCTGGTCGCCTCACTACAGGAAGAATGTGAAAACCATAGAAACGGTGCAGAGGAGATTTACAAGGATGTTGCCTGGATTGGGGAGTATGCCTTATGAGAATAAGTTGAGTGAACTTGGCCCTTTCTCCTTGGAGCGACAGAGAATGAGAGGTGACCTGATAGAGGTGTATAAGGTGATGAGAGGCATTGATTGTGTGGATAGTCAGAGGCTTTTTCCCAGGGCTGAAATAGCTAGCATGAGAGGGCACAGGTTTAAGGTGCTGGGGAGTAGGTATAGAGGAGATGTCAGCGATGTTTTTTACGCAGAGAGTGGTGAGTGCATGGAATGGGCTTCCGGCGACGGTGGTGGAGGTGAATACAATAGAGTCTTTTAAGAGACTCCTGGATAGGTACATGGAGCTTAGAAAAATAGACGGCTATGGGTAACCCTTGATAATTTCTAAAGTAAGTACATGTTCGGCACAGCATTGTGTGCTGAAGGGCCTGTATTGTGTTGTAGGTTTTCTATGTTTCTAGTCAACCTTCTCCACTGTCCACTCAATCCACAATTTAGGTGTCTCTCTCAATTTCTTAATCTATTGTTAAACAAGCTATTTCAGTCAGACAATGGGCACAGATTGTCTCTCCAGGAAATAAAATTGTTATGCAAAAATGATGTCATTGTCTAAATGACTCAAGGAATTTGTAGGCCATCCAACTTTGTGTTAATCTGGAAAGAGCGGGAAAATCTCATGCATGAATTCTGGTCTGTTCAGATTTAATTGATTCCGTCTGGGATGATAACGGGTTCTCCAGACTTGTTCTTGATGTGCCTAGTAGGCAAAGACCTCTCTCCTGATCCATTGTATTTGCATCTTCATCACGTAGAATGAAAGCACATTGGGTCAATGCGCAAGCTTGAGGGAGATCCATGTTTGCTATCACTACAGCTTCATCAACACTCTACATATAAACCCTCGACTGTTCCATTTGCTTTCAGGCATAAAATTAATGGAACGGAACACAGGCAGAGAGGAACATTGTCAGGAGGTAGTGATTATTTCATAGTGTTTACACTGTCCCAAATCCAACGAGTTCTGAGCAAAGATCCCAAAGGGGACCTCGTTGAGCTGCGTGGCAAGGATAGGAAGGGAAACAGCAATGTATTGTTGACCTTGTAGAAGAACTGGCTCTTGCTGTGGTAATGGTCCTTTGTGCTTGCATTGCAGTAAACCGCAGGATCTTCAGGAAGACCTTTCCGAAAACCACATTCTGCACAAGGCCTCCGATCTGCCCTCCCCTGCTCCACTTTCCGGAAGCAGCGAAAGAGAAGGCGAAGGCACCATTGTAAACAGGTAGGGCAGCACTTCCTACAGCAAGGAAGGCCAGCGCAAAGTTTAAGTGCAGAGTGTGGGTGACACTCAGAGGCTGGTTACTCGTGGTGTTGCGAACGTGTGAACTTTCTATCTCTTTTCTTCTCCTTCCAAGTCTCTATATAGCATCCATGCTCTGTAGCTCCCTCTCCTCTGAGATTTATTACACCTCTGTGTAAATGCCTGACCCCGGCCTTTCCTTTCTATGCAGTTCCGGCTTCCTTTAAATGTTCATCTCCATCAAAGGAATACACCAATAACACTGGGATATTATATTCCCGATGCCCTTACTATAATCTGCATAAATTCCTTTTTAATACATACAAGGGATGTGCCATTGAAGGCACAAGAGAGTGCAAAAGCTGGAATCGGAAGCAATCTGCTGCCATTGATATTGCTGGACCCACTGGGTTCCTCCAGAGGGTTGTAGGTGGTGATATTTGAAGCCTTGGTGTACATTGTTGCGTTTCATCTTGGAGGTGATATATCCTCTAGCCATGGTGCTCCGTTGGTGAAGGAAGTGAATGGTGAAGGTGTGGAAAAGATCCCAGAGCTTGGGCTGCTCTTTCCTAGAAGGTGTCACACCCGTTTGGTACTGAGGAGCAGTGGATCCGATGCATCGTCACCGACAAGAGAGTCGTACCACCATTCCTTCACATTTCAGACTTGTGCCTTACAGATAGAGGAGAGGCTCTACGGAGTCAGGAGGTGAGCTACACCCCACCACTGCCTTGTATCCCATCTGGGTAGCTTCCAACCTGATGCTATGAATATCTATTTCTCCTTTCGGTAAAAACAAAATTCCCTCCCCCTCTCTTCATTTTCTATTTCCCACTCTGGCCTCTCACCTGCCTAGCACCTCCCCCGATCCTCTCCTCCTTCCTTTTCTCCTGTAGTCCACTCTCCTCTCCTATCAGATTCCTTCTTCTCCAGCCCTTTGTCTTTCTTACTCCCCTGGCTTTGCCTATCACCTTCTGACTATTCTCCTTCACCACCCCCCACCTTTTTAGTCTGGCCTCTTCCCCCTTCCTTTTCAGTCCTGAAGAAGGGCCTTGGCCCAAAGCATCTTTTCCATAGATGCTGCCTGACCTGCTGAGTTCCTCCAGCATTTTGTGCGCGTTGCTCTGGATTTCCCCCATCTCAGAATGTCTTCTCTGTGATTTTTTTTGTGCTTTCCTGTGGTAGCAAGGTTGGTTGAATGGTTATGTTACATCGAGAGACAGCAAAGAAGGGTGTATTAGTCTGTCCCCCATGAATTAGTACGCTCAATGCATTGGGAATGTATGGAGCAAGGAGTTTTATTGTACATGGAAATGAAAATAATTCTTTCCAAAGTTACTTGTAACTGTTGTGCTTCCCCATATTGCTTGCCTTCCTTGTTTGCCTAACAGTTCCACCACTGGCTGTCTGTGATTCTACCCTGGCTGCTGGAGAGATGTTCCCCCCCCTCCCACCCCATCTAGACATCCATTGTCCTCGACTAGCTCTAATCCTGGTTCCCCTCCACCGTGAGTATCTGCTGGCGAGGGCTCAGGTCGGGAGGCTGCCTGCAGACCGAGTCGAGGGAGGTGGATTGCTGACATCCTGAGAGAGGCCACGAGGTTCTTGGTCCACAGTCCCACCAGGACTGGCACAGGACCAGGCCAGCACAAGGGTGCGGACGTAACAAGTAACCTGCCGGCTGAACCCAGTGGACAATAGACTGGATTTTACCGCAGGTGAAGTGTATACAGTGGTAGCTATTGTACTACTGAATGCAGATTGAACAAACACAACTCCAAGGGTTGAATTTCAGCCTACTCCTCATTATATAATTCCTTTCTCTCCAAGCTTATCCCACACTGCTACAACGCATGCAAATGCGAGTGTGAGAGAAAGCTTCGAACAAGTGTGGGTGTGGGAAGATGCACAGTGTTGGGAGGCGCCCCGCCTGAGAGTGCAGACAGGGCTTGGGTTTAGCTTCTCCGCCAGGGTTGAGCAGCACCCACCTCTCCATTCTGCACTGACTTGTTGTTCAAAGTTTTGCAGGTGGGGTTTGAACCCAAGAGCTACCAACAAAGATTGCGAAGGACAAAGGCTAGACTTGGACACAAATTTCCTTCGTTATTTCATGATACAGTGCAGAATGGGCCTTTCCAACCCTTGGGGCCTTGCTGTCCAGTAACCCCCAGTTTAACTCTAACCTAATCACGGGACAATACTCAATGACCAATGAACCTACTGTGCTAACCAGTACCCCTTTGGACCGTGGGAGGAAACCCACGCATTCCATGGGGAAAATGTACAAGTTCCAGCAGAGACTGCCGGGATTGAACTTTGAACTCCGACCCCCCCTCCTGCTGTAATAGTGTCACACTACCTACTATACAACTGTGTGCCACATACCTGCTTCAATGTGGGGACTTATATCAACGCAGGGCACTGTTCACATATTTCAGGCATTCCAAAGCAATTTGCAATCAAATTAATTGTTTCTGTGACCTGTAGAAGCAGATGACGTATATAAGTAGCTATTTGATTACCACTTATGTCGTTAGCTAAAGAATAAATAGAAATGTAAGAAGATAAGGAACAGACACTGCCACTCGTTACTGTTCCACCATTCAATAAGATAATGGTGGATTTCATTTTTAACACATCCCTAAATGACCCACGTCCTTGGTTTCATTAACATCCAATAATCTGTCATTCTCTGAATATAAACCAGGTACCTCACTGTGATGGCGACCATCTGGTAAACGCTCTCCTTACACACGAGCATTCACTCACACACAAACATTGACTTGTCATTCTGTTGTTGCTGGGAGAGTGTACACTCTTCAATGTCTTCCCTGGTAATTAACCCACTGTTTTCCCTCCGTATTGTGGCGCGTGGCCAAGTGGTTAAGGCGTTGGACTAGCGATCTGAAGGTCATGAGTTCGAGCCCCAGCTGAGGCAGCATATTGTGTCCTTGAGCAAGGCACTTAACCACACATTGCTCCAGTCCACCCAGCTGAAAATAGGTACCGGCAAAATGCTGGGTGTTAACCTCGCAATAGACTGGCATCCTATCCATGGGGGGGTGGGGGGGGGGAGTCTCGTACTCTCAGTCGCTTCACGCCACAGAAACCGGCATAAGCACTGGCCTGATGAGCCACAAAGGCTCGGGTCAGGACTTCAACTTTCCCTCCGCATTGCTACATACATTCAGAGTCAGACACTAAAGTTTCATTAAATGTTATTCTTTATTTTGTACTTTACTGTAAGTGTCGATGGTGTTGGGCGATCTGCTGTTTCACACTGTCATGTCCTGGCAGTCACACGGCGTCCGCTGGGTCCTAAACCGAGTTGATGTGCTCAGCGTGGTTTCGTGGTGTCTTTCCCACCATTCACACCAGAATACTCCACTTCTTTAGTAAAGGGGATGTGTAAATGTGTATATATTGTTTGTATACTGTATTTAAGATAGATACTTCTGTTTATTTTGTGGGGTGCATCAGATTCTAGTTCATGTCTAGTCTTCAGTTAACTGTTGGTAATTAAAGATGGTATGACCTGCTGCCTAATAAAAGGAACTCATTGCCCTCAGTAAGAGAGAGAGATCAGGGCTGCCAGGTGTTCACATTGCACCAAAATAAGCATGAAGATGTTATTCTGTTTTCTTGTAGATACCATTTTGTAAATATTGCATTTTTTTCACTAATTTTCACAGTTTTGATTTCTGACACACCTAATCAACACCCTAAAGTGCCAAGCGACTCCAGCTATGCTTTCTTTGGTCATAGCACTCACACAAGTGTGAAGTCTCTACATTTAATGTAATGGCTTTATGTTGAAGGCAGAAAAATCCTTCCATTAATGTTGTCAGTTCTAAACTCTTCACATCTTCCCAGGTCACAAAAAGTGAGGTTGGAAGAAGTGGCAAGCAGCAAATCAACGAGATCAGGAGAAGCTTCCGCTCCTTTAACGAACACTTCAGAATGCTCCCTCGAGAGGTAAGCATGGTTGTTGGAATAACACAGCGTCTCTCAGGTGATGGAAACTGCTGGGTACCCACTCCAACAGCTTAGGTAAAGCTGGGTGTGGAGGTGGTGGGTGTCATCCTGGGTGAGGGGTAAAGTCAGGAGCTGACAGGTGTTCATAACCATTTGGAAGTTCTGGCCAAATGCCAACTATCACATAGAAGACAGTTCAGTAGCTGGCTTTGAACCCAGGACAACATCAACTATGGCTGCTGCACATATGTAGATTGCTTTGTGTTCTGTGGTGGAGCCAGGGAAATACCAGGCCCAGGATGGAACTAGCAATTTCATGATGTTCTGAAGGACTCAGCGGACTTAACTCTCAAGCTTGCAGATATGGCACGTTTAAGCAGACAAAGGTACATTGCCAGGGCCGGAAACGAGGGAGGAGGGGTAGACTTTACATCAGGCTGAAACGCAGAGGATTGAGACCCCCTTCACCAATTATCTTGATAGCAAATGCACAGTCACTGGAGAACAAGATTGAGGACATTAAGGGCAAGATTGCTGTATTGGAGGGAAATGAGAAATTGCTGCATTCTGTGTTTCACAGAGACATGGCTCACTGTATACACTTATGATGCATAGGTAAAGAGATAGCAGATATTTGTAGCAAGCACAAGGTTGTGATTGTTGGAGATTTTAATTTTCCACACATAGACTGGGAAGCCCATTCTGTAAAAGGGCTGGATGGTTTGGAGTTTGTAAAATGTGTGCAGGATAGTTTTTTGCAGCAATACATAGAGATACCGACTAGAGAAGGGGCAGTGTTGGATCTCCTGTTAGGGAATGAGATAGGTCAGGTGATGGACGTATGTGTTGGGGAGCACTTCAGGTCCAGTGATCACAATACCATTAGTTTCAATATAATTATGGAGAAGGATAGGACTGGACCCAGAGTTGATATTTTTGATTGGAGAAAGGCTAACTTTGAGGAGATGCGAAAGGATTTAGAAGGAGTGGATTGGGACAATTTGTTTTATGGGAAGGATGTAATAGAGAAATGGAGGTAATTTAAAGGTGAAATTTTGAGGGTACAGAATCTTTATGTTCCTGTTAGGTTGAAAAGAAAGGTTAAAAGTTTGAGAGCGTCATGGATTTCAAGGGATATTGGAAACTTGGTTAGGAAAAAGAGAGAGATCTATAATAAATATAGGCAGCATGGAGTAAATGAGGTGCTTGAGGAATATGAAGAATGTAAAAAGAATCTTAAGAAAGAAATTAGAAAAGCTAAAAGAAGATACGAGGTTGCTTTGGCAAGTAAGGTGAAAATAAATCCGAAGGGTTTCTACAGTTATATTAATAGCAAAAGGATAGTGAGAGATAAAATTGGTCCTTTAGAGAATCAGAGTGGACAGCTATGTGTGGAGTTGAAAGAGATGGGGGAGATTTTGAACAATTTCGTTTCTTCTGTATTCACTAAAGAGAAGGATATTGAATTGTGTAAGGTAAGAGAAACAAGTAGGGAAGTTATGGAAACTATGACAATTAAAGAGGAGGAAGTACTGGCACTTTTAAGGAATATAAAAGTGGGTAAATCTCCGAGTCCTGACAGGATATTCCCTAGGACCTTGATGGAAGTTGGTGTAGAAATAGCAGGGACTCTGACAGAAATATTTTAAATGTCATTAGAAATGGGGATGGTGCTGGAGGATTGGCGTATTGCTCATGTGGTTCCATTGTTTAAAAATGGTTCTAAGAGTAAACCTAGCAATTATAGGCCTGTCAGTTTGACGTTAGTGGTGGGTAAATTAATGGAAAGTATTCTTAGAGATGGTATATATAATTATCTGGATAGATAGGGTCTGATTAGGAATAGTCAGCATGGATTTGTGCATGGAAGGTCAAAGGAATGACAAATCTTATTGAATTTTTTGAAGAGTTTATGACGAAAGTTGACGAGGGTAAAGCAGTGGATATTGTCTATTGTCTATTGACTTCAGTAAGGCCTTTGACAAGGTTCCGCACAGAAGGTTAGTTAGGAAGGTTCAATCGTTAGGTATTAATATTGAAGTAGTAAAATGGATTCAACAGTGGCTGGATGGGAGATGCCAGAGAGTAGTGTTGGATAACTGTTTGTCAGGTTGGAGGCCGGTGACTAGTGGTGTGCCTCAGGGATCTATATTGGGTCCAATGTTGTTTGTCATATACATTAATGATCTGGATGATGGGGTGGTAAATTGGATTAGTAAGTATGCAGATGATACTAAGGTAGGTGGTGTTGTGGATAATGAAGTAGGTTTTCAAAGCTTGCAGAGAGATTTAGGCCAGTTAGAAGAGTGGGCTGAACGATGGCAGATGGAGTTTAATGTTGATAAATGAGAGGTGCTACATTTTGGTAGGAATAATCCAAATAGGACATACATGGTAAATGGTAGGGCATTGGAGAATGCAGTAGAACAGAGTGATCTAGGAATAATGGTGCATAGTTCCCTGATGATGGAACCTCATGTGGATATGGTGGTGAAGAAATCTTTTGGTATGCTGGCCTTTATAAATCAGAACATTGAGTATAGGAGTTGAGATGTAATGTTAAAATTGTACAAGGCATTGGTAAAGCCGAATTTGGAGTATTGTGTACAGTTCTGGTCACCAAGTTATAGGAAAGATGTCAACAAAATAGAGAGAGTACAGAGAAGATCTACTAGAATGTTACCTGGGTTTCAGCACCTAAGTTACAGGGAAAGGCTGAACAAGTTAGGTCTTTATTCTTTGGAGCGTAGAAGGTTGAGGGGGGACTTGATAGAGGTATTTAAAATAATGAGGGGGATAGATTGAGTTGACATGGATAGGCTTTTTCCATTGAGAGTAGGGGAGATTCAAACAAGAGGACATGATTTGAGAGTTAGGGGGCAAAAGTTTAAGGGTAACACGAGGGGGAATTTCTTTACTCAGAGAGTGGTAGTTGTGTGGAACGAGCTTCCAGTAGAAGTGGTAGAGGCAGGTTTGGTATTGTTATTTAAAGTAAAATTGGATAGGTATGTGGACAGGAAAGGAATGGAGGGTTGTGGGCTGAGTGCAGGTCAGTGGGACTAGGTGAGAGTAAGTGTTCGGCACGGACTAGAAGGGCTGAGATGGCCTGTTTCCGTGCTGTAATTGTTATATATGTTATGTTATATGTAAGATCCCAAGGATTCTCAATACACAGGATAGACTGAACTGCTGATTCAGAGAAAGCTGGGTGTGTGTGTCTTATGACAAACTCTCTGTGATGCTCAGATGTCAGAACCAGAATCAGGTTTACTATCATCGGTGTGTGTTGTGAAATTTATGAGTGTATGCCTTCCGGCTTCTGTTCATCCTTCCTGGTGGTAACAATGAGAAGGGTGCATGCCCTGGGTGATGGGGGTCCTTAATAATGGGGCATCACTCCTTGAAGTCATCTTGGATACTATGGGAGGCTGGTACCCAAGATGGAGCCGACTAATTTTACAACTTTCTGTAGCTTCTTTCGGTCCTGTGCAGTAGCCCCCTCCACTCCATACCAGACAGTGATGCAGCCTGTCAGAATGCTCTCCATGGTACATCTATAGATGTTTTTGAGTGTTTTACATTACAAACCAAATTTCTTCAAACTCCTAATGAAATATAGTTGCTGTCTTGCCTTCTTTCTTGAAATGTTGGAACCGGGTTAGATCCTCAGAGATCTTGACACCCAGGAACTTGAAACTGCTCACTCTCTCCACTTCTGATCCCTCTATGAGGATTGGTATGGCTTCCTTCATCTTACCCTTCCTGAAGTCTACAATCAGCTCTTTGGTCTTACTGACATTGAGTGCAAGGTTGTTGCTGCGACACCGCTCAACCAGCTGGGATATCTCGCTCCTGTACACCCTCTCATCTCCATCTGAGATTCTGCCAACAATGGTTGTATCATCAGCAAACTTATAGATGGTATTTGAGCTGTACCTAGCCACACAGTCATGGGTCTAGAGAGAGTAGAGCAGTGGGCAAAACACACACCCCTGAGGTGCACCAGTGTTGATTGTCAGCAAGGAGGAGATGTTATCACCAATCTGCACAGATTGTGGTCTTCTGGTTAGGAAGTTGAGGATCCAATTGTAGAGGGAGGTACAGAGGCCCAGGTTCTGTAGCTTATCAATCAGGACTATGGCGGTTTGGTCTCACTCAATTTCCCCCCATCCAGGAACAGCTAATGATTAAGTGCTGACCATTCAACTTAACAAGAGAATTCTCCTCTGTGATCCTGTCCACAGTTTATATGCCACCACAAGCAACGGTAAACAGGCACTGAAGATGTTGAATGCTGCCATAACCAAGCAAGAAACAGCCAATCCTGACACTTTTCAAATCATAGTTGGGGACTTTAGTCAGGCTGGTTTGAAGCAATCTCTGCCCAATTACTATCAGCATGTAACCTATGGCACCAGGGGTCCCAACATACTGGACCACTGCTATGCTACGATAAGGAGTGTCTATCGTTCCATGCCCAGAATGCATTTTGGAAAATTTGATCACTTGTCTGTCCTTCTACCTGCATACAGGCAGAGGCCGAAGAGTAAAGCTCCAGTGGTTAGGACAACAAAGAGGTAGTCGTGGGAGGTAGAGGAGCGGCTATGGGATTGCTTCGAGCTGGTGGACAAGGATTCTTCTAGGGACCTGAATTAATTCACTATGGTTGTCACGGACTTTATGAAATCAGTCGTAGACAAGTGTGTTCCCACAAAATCATTCCCCAACCAGAAGCCATCGCACGTACAAAATGGCAGTTCCAGACTAAACTTGAATCAGTGAAGGGTGCTCAACAGTTGTGGCTGGGTTTGAATGAAATCATCTCCTGTAAAGTGAAATCAAGTGACACAGGCTCTCCCAGATGAGCTCAATACCTTTGACCATGAAAACATGGAGGAGTCTTTACAAACTCCCACAGCCCCCGATGACCCTGTTATTTCAGTCAGGGTGGTGAACACTTGGAAAGCATCGAGTCCGGGTGGGGTACCTGGCTGAGTACTGACCTCCTGCACTAATCAACTGGCTGGAGTGTTCACCGATATCTTTAACCTCTTGCTTTGGCAATCTGAGATACCCCACTGCTTCAAGCAGGCTTCAATTATACCGATGCCTAAGAATAATGTGGAACCTTGCCTCAATGACTATCATCCAGTAGCACTTACATCCACTGTGATGAAGCGCTTCAAGAAGTTGGTGATGAAACATATTAACTCCTGCCTGAGAAATGGCTTGGATCTGCTCCAATTTGCCTACAGATCTACAGCAGATGCCATCTCACTGGCTCTTCACTCAACCCTAGGACATCTGGACAGCAGCATTTAGGATATATCAAAACTCAAAGTCAATTCATTATCAAAGTACATATACAACCCTGAGATTCATTTTCTTGTGTGCGTACTCAATTAATCTATAGAATAATAAACATAACAGAATCACTGAAAGGTTACCCAACTTGAACATTCAACCAGAGTGCGGAAGACAACAAGCTGCAAATACAAAAAAAATAATAAATAATAATAATAATAAAAATATCAGCAATAAATATCAAGAACATGAGATGAAGGGTCCTTGAAAGAGAGTCCATTGGTTGTGAGAACATTTCAATGATGGGGCAAGTGAGGTTAGGTGAGGTTATCCCCTGTGGTTCAAGAGCCTGATGGTCAAGGGGTGATAACTGTTCCTGAACCTGGTGGTGTGAACCCTGAGGCTCCTGTACCTTCTTCCTGATGGCAGCCTGACCTGGGTGGTGTTGGTCCCCGGTGATGGATGCTGACTTTCTGTGACAATGTTTTATGTTGGTGTGCTCACTGGTGATGAGGACTTTACCCATGATGGACTGGGCTGTATCAACTACTTGTTTGCGTGATGTTCTGTTCAAGAACATTGGTGGTTCCACACCAGGCTGCCAGTCAATATATGAAGGTCACCGGGGGATGTTAAAAGCAGCAGGAGAGTCTGCAATGGTTGGATTGAAGAGAGCATTAATGAGCTTTCCAGAGTCAGCAGAGAAGTCAGGCTGTAATTTGGTGGAGGGAGGCAGACTCTGATCTTGGGATCAAATAAGTTTCAAGAGTGGAGAGGGAATGGCTCAGCCTCAGAGAATGGCTGAAGCAGATTGCTGGGGAACTGTCTTGTGGCTGGTGCTAATAGTCTCATTGTTATTGGAGAAAACTTCTGCTTATTAAGTACTATACAGTGAGAAATCAGTGTGATGATATATTATGAGGCAAGGGAGATCTGGGAGGACATCACTGCCCTGTTTAATGGTCTGTGAGCCAGAGGTATATCTCCAAATCCATCAAAATTATATATTTTTGGGAGATTGAAACATTTATTTCAGTAATTTAATAACTGGTCAAAGATCTTGAATCTTCTAGATTTGTGGCACAAAATCATTTTGCAGACAGGTCAGAGATGAGTGGGTGGGGTTGTGGTTTGGGATAGGCTTTGGTGAGGTGGGTGGGAGTGCTGTTGAGGAAGGGTTAGCGAGGGATGGGTTGGGATGACTGAGGGTGTAAACGCAATAGGTGGTGTTGGTGTGAGTGGGTTGGAGGGTGACTGAGAGGATGGGTAGAAATGTGTCAGGTTGGGCGAGGGGAGTGAGGATGGTTGTGGACTGGGTAGGGTGGGTGAGTAATGGGTCCTGAGGGGAGGTGGTTCAGGGACATGGGTGGTTGAAAGGGCTGAGTTGTGGGGGTGGTGGGAATTCACTTTAAGGTTCATAGTGCGTCAGAGGGAGATGAGGGGAACGTGATTTAATTTAATTCCACACAACTAGCAGTGAAAGTTCTTCCCACTCACTCAATGTCATTATGCTCCCTCCTCACTCTATCCCTCTATCTGCACTCACTCCCCACCCACTGCCCCTTCACTCTGCCCCATCCCTCCACTCACTCCCCACCCACTGCCCATCACTCTGCCCCATTCCTCCACTCACTTTGCACTCTCTGCCCCCTCACTCCATCCCTCATTCCTCCACTGACTCCTCACCTCAACCAGCCCTCGTTTATCCACTTCCTCCTCACCCTCTGCCCCTTCGCTCCTCCGCTGCTCCTTTCTGACCCCTCCCTACTCCACGACTGCCCTCTTGTTGCTCTACCTGCTCCACACGGGAGGTCCTCTCTGAAGATTCCACCTCGAAAAGATTGTATTTCCCACCCATCAAACAGAATACATTTCCTCGCAATCATCCCCGAAGTGAGGGACAGCTCCTATCCAGCTGTTACAACACGATCAAACAGAATTCCTTTGGGCTCCTTATTTAGGAAGGGATGTGCTGACATTGGAGAGGATTCAGAGAAGATTCACTAAAATGATTCCAGGAATGAGAGGGTTAACTTATGAGGAATGTTTGACCGCTCTTGGACTGTACTCCTTGGAGTTTAGAAGAATGAGGGAGGGGAACCTCATAGAAACATTTCGGATGTTGAAAGGCATGGACAGAGTGGATGTGGCAACGTTGTTTCCCATGGTGGGGGAGTCTAGTACGAGAGGGCATGACTTAAGGATTGAAGGGCGCCCATTCAGAACAGAGATGCGAAGAATTTTTTTAGCCAGTGAGTGGTGAATCTGTGGAATCTGTTGCCAAGGGTGGCAGTGGAGGTCAAATCATTGGGTGTATTTAAGGCAGAGACAAATAGGTATCTGAGTAGCCAGGGCATCAAAGGTTATGGTGAGAAGGCAGGAGAGTGGGACTAAATGGGAGAATGGATCGGCTCATGATAAAATGGCGGAGCAGACTCGATGGGCCGAATGGATGACTTCTGCTCCTTTGTCTTATGGTCTAATTCTTGTACATTAAGATGGACGCTTGACCTCACAATCCACCTTGTCATGCCTTGGACCTTATTGCCAGCTTGCACTGCACTTTCTCTAACTGCAAAACTATCTTCCACATTCTGCAATTGCTTTTCCCTTGCACAGCCTCAATGTGGTGATGTGATGAAATGATCTGCAAGGATGGAATGCAAAACAAAGTTTTTCACTGTCTGACAATAATAAACCCGTTTACCGATTCACCAATTCCTACTGAACCAAGCCACTTCATCGGAAATCCTGAGGTTCATACACTGGAACTTCTTTCCAACATGAGGTAATCCTGGGAGAGAGTCCATGGTAGGAGTGGAATGTTCATGCACCTCGATGAAATTTCAGTTAAAACTATTGAGAGATGTGTAGCGACCATTACTCTAAAATACCAGGACCAACCAGTGCTCTATCCTGAGGTTCTACAGTGACAGACCTGTGCATCCCAGAACTGTAACCCAGCGTTATAGAGTATGGACCTGTGACCACCACCGTGCAGTGATACCGTGACAGTTCCATGCTTACCACTACTGTACCCTGAGGAGATGGGCAATCTGTGTGTGTGTGCGTGTGTGCCAGTGTGTGTGCGTGTGTGCCAGTGTGTGTGTGTGTGCGTGTGTGCCAGTGTGTGTGTGTGTGTCTGTGTCTGTGTGTGTGTGAGTGTGTGCATGCGTGCGTGTGTGTGTGTGTGTGTGTGTGTCTGTGTGTCTGTGTGTGTGTGTGAGTGTGTGCATGCGTGCGTGTGTGTGTGTGTGTGTGTGTGTGTCTGTGTGTCTGTGTGTGTGTGTGAGTGTGTGCATGCGTGCGTGTGTGTGTGTGTGTGTGTGTCTGTATGTGTATATACATCAGTCTATGATATCATCTGGCCCACTGACAGATTCCCTTTTTGAAAAGGTCTGCGTCTTTGGACATCTCTCTGTGATTGGCTCGGTCCCACGGAACACAGCTGTTGGATATCACGAATTAGTGCTCTTGAGTTGAGTAACACAGTATGGATTGAAGGGAATTTATTAACGCAACCTTCTTGCTGTTTCCCATTCTTAGATGCAATCAGGAAGAAAACACTGGTGTTGCAAAAGAAGATGACGCATTAAAACCCGATGTGAATGACAGTGGATCAGAGAATGGTGGAGAGGAGCCCTGTCCAGACGCAACAAGCGAGGGGTCATTGACGTAAGTAACCATCTGAGGCAATGTCATGGACGGTTCTGACAGACAAGACAAAACGATGGACAACTGGATACTGATAAATAGCAGATAATGAAGGAAATGCACAGCAAATCAATATGCTCCTAAAATAGCTGAATGAAAAGAACCACCTGATCTTTCTCACTCTTTACAAAGCTAGTGTTCTTTCTTTGTGCTTTCAGGCCTGTCTTCATTTCCAACTCTCTGATCCCTCCAGTTTTCCAATGTTCATTTCCAACTCTCTGATCCCTCCAGTTTTCCAATGTTCATTTCCAACTCTCTGATCCCTCCAGTTTTCCAATGTTCTCTGGTTTTCCAATGTTCATTTCTAACTCTCTGATCCCTCCAGTTTTCCAATGTTCATTTCCAACTCACTGATCCCTCCAGTTTTCCCACGTTCTCTGGTTTTCCAATGTTCATTTCCAACTCTCTGATCCCTCCAGTTTTCCAATGTTCATTTCCAACTCTCTGATCCCTCCAGTTTTCCAATGTTCATTTCCAACTCTCTGATTGCTCCAGTTTCCAGTGTAGTTTAGTTTATGCTGGTTTGTAACTGTTTTCTAGGTTTTACAGTGAGCCTTAAAGGGACTGACTGAAATGATTAAGTAGTATTACCAAAGTTTTACCAAAGTGAAAAGAATATAATTCAATAGAGTTTCTCGAGGGCCATTTGTAGCACTAGTTCGTATTAATGTGGTAGCTCAGAGGGCTACCCAGTAATCCAGGGTTATGGAGGCTCAGCTACTGAGCATATTCAGGACAGGGATTGATTGGTGATATTGATGGATATTAAGTGAGAATCTATAGATCTGGGGTTAGTGCAGGAAGTGGTGTTAACCTGATGTTAATAAGTGGCAGAGGAACCAAAGAATGGAATGGCTACTCCCTGCTAGTTGTTACCTCCAGCCAAGTATTGCTCCAGCTCCCTCTTCCACAGGGAAGAAGATTCTCTCCACCCAGCCTACTCCTACTCTTCTAGCTGCTTGCGGACTAGATATCTGCCAAGGGCTAGCAGACTCAATGATCTTGTTCACTTCTCTCCCGTCCATTCCCTGAAACCTCTGCTGTCCTAAAGTAAACGATTCACCTTTTTAAAAACCTCTCTGAGTAACAGCAGTACCCGGCATCAGGCTGTGTAGCAGCTCAATATGAATGGCCACTGAAGTCTGACTATGACACAGTGTCAGTACGATTCACGTCAGTGATGACCCCTCCTTTTCCTGCCAGCTGCAGCAACATGTCTACTTCCCCCAAACAGTGTTAACGCTAGACTGTGGATCAGCAGGTTCACGTTCATGTTCCACTTAGAGGTTGAACGTAAACTCCGGTTTTACATCCCGTGGTCAAAGATGCTGCCTTTTGAAAAAGATGCTGGTGCAGACTCTCTCAAGGGATTATGCCTTTGACCATCTCGGAAGCAAGGTCTCATGGATGGGTTCAAGAACATAAAGGAACCACGTGCACTTACATACAAGAGGCTTCAAGTTGTGCCTCCCGAAAGGCCAGTGGGTGTGTCGCCCAGCTCTTTGTGCTGTCTGGGAGAAGAGGCTGCCCACCGATGCAGGACCAGGGACATTCCAACTGAATGCTAAGCACCTCATCCTCTTTCCTGTTGTCCCATAAACGCCTCTTCATGCCTGCAGTTACAGGAGCCATTGCAAAATGTGACCTATAGCATAGTCATCACACAAACCTGTTCAGTGGAAGTTAGCTCAGGCATGTCCTACTGTATAGTATGAAAGTTATTCAGTGGTTTTTCTACTCTGCCACAGCCTGACATGATGGGGGAAAGAAACCAATAAAGATTCTCTCTTTCCTCAGGTTGGAACGCCTCCCTACTTCAACAAGATTCACCTTCCAGAGGGCGCTTACCTTTGCAGCATTCACCGTCATCACTGCGTGGCTGCTGCAGCTAGCTTATCCCTGGATCTGACTTTGAGTGATGAGGAGTGTTATGTACCTGTGTACAAATGGAACTCCAGCTCAGAAGAGACGCTGCAGAGAAGTTCCTGATGGAGATCCCACCTCAGAGAACAGAAAAAAATACTGCCTGCAGATTCTAAAGCTTGCAAGATTTAGTGAAGGTGTCGGCACATGAAAAATTGCAAATCACATTAAACCCCTGAGACCTTATTTCACTATTGTAAGGATTTTAATCTTTCGGATTAACAGAACATTTTCAAACACAAAGTACTCAGTGTTGGTTTCAAGCACTACCTAATCCAGGGGTTCCCAACCCAGAATTCACGGACCCCTCAGTTAACGGTCAGGCTCCATGGCATAATAAAAGGCTGGGAACCCCTGGTCTAATTAAATAAGGAAGAGTTAAAGTTTCCTCAGCATTATTCAAGCAAAGTGTTCCAAGGGGCAAGAGCAGCTCCACTAACTGGGAATAGATTTAGCAGAGGTATTAATTAAAGACTTTGCAGTTCTTTTTTAGCAAGAAACTGAATATGTTCCAAAGTTATGTAAAAATAAAGTTGTTAGTTTAATGGATTAGTTAAGTATAAGGAAAATGTATGCAAAAGGTTAATAGTTCACAAAGCAGGTAATTCATCTGGTTAAGATGGTGTTCAACAAGACAGGAAGGATAATCTGGAGACACAGCAGATATCCTCCCCACAGTATTCAAATCCTCCTTCGATTCATGTAGATGTCAAAGGATTAGAGGATTGCTAATGTTCTTCAGAACAAGAGCAAAGTATAAAACAGCACTTTAATCTATGAGTAAAAATATTTCAGAAAATTTTAAGTGTTTGTACCAAATAAAGAGCAGAGATTTTTTAATAAATGTTACTTTGATCAAGGTTTTTGATGAAGTATTGTTGGAGATGCTATGTGAACATTGTGTATTGGAGGTATGTATGTCATTTTTAAAAGGCTTTTGATAAAGTATTTATAAGTTAGGTTTTTGTGGGAAAAGGGGAGAATAAACCTCAGCAATGGCAAAGATACAAAACGAATGAAGGGAAATAAATAACGGCGGGTTGGTGATTTTTGGACAGGAAAAATGCTAACGTTTACAGTACTGTGCAAAAGTCTCAGGCACCCAGGATTTTTTCATATGATTTCAGATTATATGGTCTCCACAGAGCCCTGATCTCATCATTGGGGCTGTCCCGAATTACCTGGAGAGACAGAAGCAAGCAAAACAGCCAACGTCTGCAGAGAAACTATGGCACATTTTCCAAGGTGCTTGGAAGAACTTACCAGTGGATTTCTTATAAAAACTGCACGGCAATGTATCTCAGAGAATTGATGCAGTTTTAAAGGCAAAGGGTGGCCACACCAAATATTGATTAGATTATTCTTTTACTGTTTACTGTTCTTTACTGCAATTGTTTTGATACTGTATTTACAAACCTTTCATTTCATTATTTTTGAAAGCATCTTCATTTTACTTATTTCTTACACGTGCCTAAGGCTTTTGCACAGTTTGGTCCAAAGGTTTCAGCATCAAGATAACCTTTGTTGCTGGTGTTCATTAATGACTTGGATTTGGGTTTCAAAGTATACAGATAAAACAAGAAAATAGCAAGCAATGCATTTGGAGAATCCGAGAAGGGCTGATGAAACAGAGGGCAAGTGGAAGGTCACACGATAGAGAATGATCTGCTGAAGTTTGGCAAGAGACAATGAGGACAGAATGGAAACTAGGGAGGATGTGTACAAATCTTTTAGGTGGGACGCCCAGAGACAAAGCAGTTAGTTCACCCATTCTGTATCACGCTTATTGTAGAAGCCGAATGTCCAGAAGTTGGAATGTATACTGAATGTGTAGAAATCAGCTTAAGCCATCTGGAGCGCTGCATCCAATCTTAGGCACGAATCTATATGAATGATCTATGGGAAGTGTTCAAGAGGGAATGCTTCCGGGGATTATACTTATGAGTTAAGAATGGAAAAGTTAAGGTTATTTGACTCAGAGCTGCTAAGAATGGGAGAGAGATTGATGGACGTGTCTGAAATGATGAAGATACAGAGGCGTCTTTTTTCCCTGGAATTTGCTTCTCAATATACCAACGGATTGAAATTCCATAATGCAATCGGACCATAAGATGTGGGAGTAGAATTAGGCCATGTGACCCATTGAGTCTGCTACACCATTCATTCATGGCTCATGTACTACCCCTCTCAACTCTATTCTCCTGCCTTCTCCCTGTAACTAATCAAGAACCTATCAACCTCCACTTTAAATGTACCGAATGACTTGGCCACCACAGCCATCTGTGGCAATGAATTCCACAGATTCACCACCATCTGGCTAAGGAAATTCCTCCTCATCTCTGTCCCCTCTGGTCCTAGACTCACCCACTATAGGAAGCATCCCCTCCACACATTCTATCTAGGCCTTTCAAAATTCAATAGATTTCAGTGAGATCCCACCTCCCCCATCCCCCCATTCTTTTAAACTCCAGTGAGTACAGGCCCAGAGCCATCAAATACTCTTCATATGTTAACCCTTTCATTCCCAGAGTCATTCAACATCCTTCTCCAATACCAGCACATCTTTTCTTGGATGAGGGGCCTAAAACCACACAGAATACTCTCAAATCTACACACACAAAATACTGGAGGAACTCAGCAGGCCAGGCAGCATCCCTGGAAAAAGGGTTTCGGCCCGAAATGTCGACTGTACTTATTTTTCCACATTCCGTTTGTTACTTGGATTTCCAGCATCTGCAGACTTTCCCTTGTTTGAGATCACAAAGCTTCGCTTTTAGTTCTTAAAGATTTCCATTAGAAATGATCTATTGATGTTCCCTCGGTCTTTTGTTTGGCAAAGCCTCGAGACGAATTGCCACTGAAGGTTCAGTAATGAGAGTCAGGATTATTACTGTTTCCCAATGATTACTCATGGATTTAGTATCTGAGGGTCGCAAATCAATGATCTGAAAACCACAGTAATGCCATGGTGGTTAAGGGTTTTCTTAGGCATCCCTTTGGGATGGAGGGCGACTTGCTTCTGCTCCGGTCCTGTGGGTTCTGACGTGGCTGATGAGGAAGTGGGAGCTGTGCTTTGTCGTGGATGGGGTGGCACGTGGGTGGGTAGCCTGAGAGGTGGTGCCCGCCTTCTGCTGCCGAGGTTATGGGGACCTGGAGTCAGATGGCATCGAATCGGCCCTCTAGCCCACCAGGCCCATCCTACTGTCCGTAAATCTCCTTTATTTTCCACGCATTCCCAGGGTCGATCCCTTCCCTCCCCACCCTTCTGATTTCAGCAGATCTCAAAGCTTCTCTAATCATCCTTAAAGATTGTCACTAGAGGTGACCTGCTGATATCCCGTCAGTCGTTTGTTTGGCAAAGCACCGGGGGGCGGGGGGGAGGGTTGTCAGATATCATCTTTGGAAAGTGGGAGGAAACCCATGCTGGTGGAAACTGTGCCCGAGGTCAGGTTGGAGCCCAAATCACTGGGGCATCGATGTACTGCTTGTGCGTGGAGTCACGGAGCCATCGAATTCTACAGGATGGAAACAGGCAACTCAGTGGAATTGTGCAGGGTTCTTCTTTCTGCACGTCGAATGTCTTCACCATGACTGTGGCCTGGCCGTGGCTGTAATGGCTGTGAGAATGCAACATTTGGGGCAATGTGTAATGAGCTCTTCAGTCCTGTATGGGGCGCTGGAGAGCACTGGCCTATGAGGTTTTTAGAGAACCTGAGTCAGTTAATTGCTAATTAATGGAAGTCATTATTCGTTTAGAGTTCCTTGTGTTTTTTTCTCTTTGTAATGTGGTCTCCTGGTGGCCTCTGCTTAAGCCTGTTATTTTGATTGGCTCAGGCGCTCTGTGTTACTTGTATTGTACTTGGGGCTGTCTGCTTCGTGCTAATCGCAGGGTCCTAGTTTAGAGGACGTTACTTCCCGTGATGTTGCTTGGCTGAGCCCCTGATGTTCCGTTGGAATGATTATGGATAAACTTCTGTCTCTACGTCAGAGTCTGTACTTGGGTTCCGATATTGGCAGTGTATGTCGTGGCAAGTACAATGCGGTGACCGTGAGAGTACAGATGAGGGGAGATGAGAGTTAGGTGAAGACAGGAATGGGTCTTGTGAAGTTGTGACTGGTTCTGGTTCGGTGGCTTGAGCTGGTGTGAATCTGTTAGCTCACCGCCTGCAGCATTTCATATCGGTGTAAAAGGAGAGTGGTTGGGGGTTCAGTGATCGTTGGAGGTCTCACTAACAGGCTGGTTGTGAATGGCACTATGGATCAGGCATGGTGCGAGGTGTGCTCCCGTGCAAATGTAGAGAAGTATTTTAATGCTTGCTCTTTTGTCCTAATAAACAAAGTTTTGTTGTTCTAAGTAAATAATCGGAGTCTGTTTCTCTCTACCTTAACCAGCCCGATCTATAGATCTCTTGATGTAGTGTTACACCAGCCCCCTTGCGTGGGCCATTGGGCACCCAGCTGGATTAATTACATCCCCGCACTTGGCCCATAGCTTTCCGCAGTCAGGCCTAATCAATCCAAGTGTCATCACAGATCCTATTTCACCCTCTCCCTCGGGCAGTGCTGTTCAGGTACTCATCACTTTCCAGGGAAGAGGGGCCCCTCAGATCCCTCCGAAATCTCTTACTCCTTATCCGAAATCTATGTCGACACAAAAGGGTGCCAACGCCGGGATCTGGAGAAACGGAGAACCTAATGGGCCAGGCGGCATCTATGGAGGGAAATGGACCATCACCACTTCAGACCAAGGCCCTTCTTCTGGACTGGGAATCTATGTCATAGAGGTAAAGTTTCCTACCTTAACTTCCCCCAGTTCAGAACAGACCAAGCCTCCCTGGTCTCCTCTTGTAACAAAAGCACTCCCTCCCAGGCAACATCCTAGTGAATCTGCTCACCAGGGACTATGGCGCATCATCCATTGTGTAATCACATCCTTCCTACAGTATCGTGACCAGACCTCCAGCTTTGGCCTAACCAAGTCTTTATAAAGTTGGAGCGTAATCTCCCTACTTCTGTATTCCGTGTCCCAACTAATGGAGGGCCAGTAGCCTACGGAGGTTCAAGGTGCCGTCCTGTATGAGTGGTCCTGGATTAAGGGTTGTAGTGAGCCCTTTGGGCCTGTGCGGGGAGCTGGAGAGCATTGGACTCCGAAGTTTTTAATAGCACCTGAACTGGTTAATTGTTGTTTATCTAGAGTTGTTAATTGTTCGGTGTTCCTTGTACTTTTCTTCAGCAACTCATTATTTGTAATTCAGTTTCCTGGTGCTTTCTCTTTAAGATTGTTCAGTTTATTTTGATTGGCTCAGGGATTCCATGTTACTTGTATTATTCGAGTGGACGCCTGATTAGTGCTAATCGTGGGGTCCTAGTTTCGAGAATGTTACTTCTCGTGGTATCGCTTGACCGAGCCACCGACGTCCCTTTGGAATTATTATGAATAAACTCTCATTGCCATCTCTACATCTGTCTGTTTCATTTACCAAAGGAGTTATCCTCTGTGACCCTGACCATAGCTTACATTTCACCAGTAGTCGACTATAATCAAGTGCTTGAGGTACTGAATGATGCTGTCACCGAACAAGAAACAGTCTGTCCCAACACATTTCATATCATAGTTATAGACAGACTGTTCGAAGGGATCCCTGCCCATTTACCATCAGCATATAACCTGTAGCGCCAGAGGTCCCAACACACTAAACCACTGTTATGCTGATAAGGAATGCCTACTGTTCCATGCCCAGATGGCATTTCAGTAAATCGGATCACTTGGCTGTCCTTCTGCTACCTGTGTACAGACAGAGGCTAACGAGCAAAGCTCCAGAGATTAGGACATCAAAGAGGGGGTTGCAGAAGGCAGAGGAGTGGCTATGGGATGCCTTTGAGCTGATAGACTGAGTCATGTTCAATGACTCATCTGTGGATCTGAATGAATGCACCATGGTTGTCATGGACTTTATTAAAACAGTTGTAGATGAGTGTGTCCCCACAAAATCATTTGGAGTGTTCCCCAGCCAGAAGCCCTGGATGAACCATGAGATCTTCAATCTGCCAAGGGTCAGGTTAGAGGCGTTCAAGCCCGGTGACCAAGAAAATTATAAGAGGTCCAGGTACAGTCTCTGGAAAGCCATCTCATTGGTGGAGTGGCAATTCCGAACTAAACTTGAATCAAAGAAGGATGCTCAACAGTTGTGGCAGGGGTTGAACACTCTCACCGGCTACAGAGTGAAATCAAGCAACATGGGTGACAGCAAGGGCTTCACTACCAGGTGAGCTCAATGCTTTCTACGCTCAAAACATGGAGGGACCATCACAGCCCCCGATGATGTTGTGATTTCAGTCGCTAAGGCTGGAGTGAGAGCATCCTTCAGGAGGGTGAATCCCCAGATGGGGTACCTGGACAAGTACTAAAGACCTGTGCTGATCAACTGGCTGGAGAGTTCACTGAGATCTTTAACCTCCTGTTTCACCAGTCTGAGGTACCCGCCTGATTCAAGCAGACTTCAGTTATACTGGTGCCTGGGAAGACCATGGTAACATCTGTCTCCAGTGGCACTTACATTCGCAGTGGTGAAGTGTTTGGGGATGCTTGAGAAGCAACTTGGATCTGCTCCAATTCACCCGCCAGACCAACAGGTCCACAGCAGATGCCATCTCATTAGCTCTTCAACCAAGCCTGGAGCATCTAAACAGCATAGATGCAAACACCAGGAAGGTCATGATCAAATACAGCTCAGCATTCAATACTATCATCCCCTCAAAACTAATCAATAAACTTCATGACCTTGGCCTCAGTACCTCCTTATGCAATTGGATCTTCAACTTCCTCATTTGCAGGCTCCAGTTATTTTGGATTGGTAGCAACATCTCCTCCACAATCTCCATCAGCACAGGTTCACCACAAGGCTGTGAGCTTAGCCCCCTGCTCTACTCACTTTACACTCCAGCCCATCACAGGTAAAGCCCTCCCCGCCATGGAGAACATCTGACACAGGAAAGCAGCATTAGATCCCCACCACCCAAATAATGCTGTCATCAGGAAAGAGGTGCAGGAGCCTTCGGACTTGCAACTCCAGATTTGGGAACAGTTATTACCCCTCAACCATCAGGCTCTCACAGCTGTATATGGTGACACAATAAATTTACTTCAAACATTTGAGAGAGAGAGAGAAAGTAGAGGGAGAAAGAAGGGGAAAGAGAGAGAAAAGAGGTGGAAAGTGAGAGACTGAGGGAGACTAAATAGAGGGAGAAAGAGGGAGCCTTGAGAGAGAAAGGGGGAAACTAAGAGAGGGGGAGAGAGAGAGATAGAGAGGGAGAGCGAGAGAAATTAGAGAGAGAAAGAGGGAGACTAAGAGAGAGGGAGAGTGTTAGAGAAGGGGAGAGAGATAGAGAGGAAGAAAGAGAGGGAAAGTGAGACGGAGGGAGACTAGAGAGAGAGAGAGGGAGAGAAGAGTAGAGAGAGAGTGCGGTCCATCGGATCTTTTTAGCATTCCACAGAGTTCCTCTCAATGTTTGACTGGGAATTGTATACACTTCCAGGAGTACATAGTAGCTCTTGGTGATCTGCACATACTCAGTGAAGAAGAGCTACTAACACTCGAGAGTAAGCATCAAACTCCTCGCATGTTATTGTTTGCAGAAGAAATGTGTCTCATCATGTAGCATTTGATCAAGTCATTGTACTGACTTGCAAAGACCAGAACGTCTCTCCTCCCTGTCTGCTGCATTCAAGGCAGCCCCCCTACCATAGACGTGTCCTGTCCCCATTCGAGCTGTCTGGAAAGGACATCATGAGAGCCACACTGTAATATTTCTGTTACTCATTGAACATATACAGATTTTGACAGTGAAATGATAGAGAAAGTTGAATAAATCTGAACTGCACATAAATGTTGTATCTAGGGAATTATATTGAGTAATGCCTTTGCACAATTGAGTTATCCACCACTTTAAAGTCATAGAGAAAAGAACCAGCTACAAAGGTGTATGCTGTTCATAGTCATTCCAGAGTAGGGGTCCCAACACAAACATTGTCTGTCCATCAACTGTCCATTCCTCACTCCAGAAGAAGGGTCCCAACCTAAAACATCGTCAGTCCATCGATCGTCCATTCCTTATTCCAGAGGAAGAGTCCTAATCATAAGACCATAAGACATCAGAGCAGAATTAGGCCATCTGGCCCATCGAGTCTGCTCCACCATTCAATCATGGCTGATTCTTTTTTCTCTCCTCCTCAACCCCAGTTCCCGGCCTACTCCCTGTAACCTTTGATGCTGTGTCCAATCAGGAACCTATCAATCTCTGCCTTAAATACACCCAATGACCTGGCCTCCACAGCTGCATGTGGCAACAAATTCCACAAATACACCACCCTTTGGCTAACGAAATTTTTCCACATATCTGTTTTGAAACGGCGCCCCGCTGCCCTGAGGCTGTGCCCTCTGGTCCTAGACTCGCCCACCATGGGAAACATCCTTTCCACATCTACTCTGTCTAGGCCTTTCAACAATCAAAAGGTTTCAATGAGATCCCTCCTCTTCCTTTTGAATTCCAGTGAGAACAGACCCAGAGCCATCAAACATTCCTCGTATGATAACCCTTTCATTCCTGGAATCATCCTTGTGAACCACCTCTGGACCCTCTCCAATGCCAGCATATCTTCTCTAAGATGAGGGGCCCAAAACTCTTCACAATACTCAAGGTGAGGCCTCTCCATTGCCTTATAAAGCCTCAGCATCACATTCCTCTTGAAATGGAAGCTAACATGGCATTTGCCTTACTCACCACCAACTTGACTGCAAGTTAACCTTTAGCGTGTTCTGCACAAGGACTCCCAAGTCCCTTTGCATCTCAGATTTTTGGATTTTCTCCCCATTTAGAAAATAGTCGGCACATTTATTTCTTCTACCAAAATGCATGGCCATGCATTTTCCAACATTATATTTAATTTGCCACTTTCTTGCCCATTCTCCTAATCTGTCTAAGTCCTTCTGCATCCTACCTGTTTCCTCAACACTACCTGCCCCTCTACCAATCTTTGTATCATCTACAAACTTGGCAACAAAGCCATCTATTCCATCATCTAAGTCATTTATATACAGCATAAAAATAAGTGGTCCCAACATCAACCCCTGTGGAACACCACCAGTCACTGGCAGCCAACCAGAAAAGGATCCTTTCATTCCCACTCGCTGCCTCCAACCAATCAGCCAGTGCTCTAACCATGTTCATAACTTTCCTGTAATACCATGGGCTTTTAACTTGGTAAACAGCCTCATGTGTGGCACCTTGTCAAAGGCCTTCTGAAAGTCCAAATATACAACATCCACTGCATCCCCTTTATCTATCCTACTTGTAATCTCCTCAAATAATTCCAACAGGTTCATCAGGCAGGATTTTCCCTGAAGGAAACCATGCTGACTTTGTCCTATCCCTGTGTCATAAAGTACTCCATCACCTTATCCTGGACAATTGACTCTAACATCTTCCCAACCACTGAGGTCAGGCTAACTGGTCTATAATTTCCTTTCTGCTGCCTCCCTCCTTTCTTAAAGAGTGGAGTAACATTTGCAATTTTCCAGTCCTCTGGCACCATGCCAGAGTCCAATGATTTTTGAAAGATCATTTCTAATGTCACCACAATCTCTAACACTGCCTTTCTCAGAACCCCAGGGTGCAGTTCATCTGGTCTGGGTGACTTATGTACCTTTAGGTCTTTCAGCTTTTTGTGCACCTTCTCTCTTGTAACAGTAACTGCACTCACTCCTCTTCCTCACACACTACAACATCAGGCTCACTGTTAGTGTCTTCCACAGTGAAGACTGAGGCAAAATATTCAGTTAGTTCATCAGCCATCTGCTAGTCCCCCATTATTATTTATCTGGCCTCATTTTCTAGCGGTCCTATATCCACTCTCATTTCTCTTTTATTTTTAACATACTTGAAAAAATTTTTTACTATCCACTTTGATATTATTTGCTAGGTTGCTTTCATATTTCATCTTTTCCTTTCTAATGATTCATTTATTTGCTCTCTGTAGGGATTTAAAAGCTTCCCAGTCCTCTGTCTTCACACTAATTTTTGCTTTGTTGTATGCCCTCTCTTTTGCTTTTACATTAGCTTTGACTTCCCTTGTCAGCCACGGTTGTACTGTTTTAACATTTGAATGTTTCTTCACTTTTGGAATACACATGTCCTGTACCTTCCTCATTTTTCCCAGAAACACACACCGTTGCTGCTCTGCTGACATCCCTGCTAGCAGCTCCTTCCAATTTACTTTGGCCAACTCCTCTCTCATACCACTGTAATTTCCCTTACTCCACTGAAATACTGCTACATCAGACTTTACTTTCTTCCTGTCAAATTTCAAGTTGAACACAATCATATTGTGATTACAGGTTCCTAAGAGCTCTTTTACCTTAAGCTCCCTAATCGTCTCCGGTTCATTACATAACACCCGATCCAGTATAGCTGATCCCCTAGTAGGCTCAATGACAAACTGCTCTAAAAACCTGATTTTCCCAATCGGCCTGCATGTTAAAATTTCCCATGACTACCATAACATTGCCCTTTCGACTCGACTTTTCTATTTCCTGTTGTAACCTGTGGTCCACCTCCCAGCCACTGTTGGGAGGCCTGAATATAACTGCCATCAATGTCCTTTTACCCTGGCAGTTCTTAACTCAGCCCACAAGGATTCAACATCTTCCGATCCTATGTCACATCTTTCTACAGATTTGATGCCATTCTTTACCAGTAAAGCCATACCACCCCCTCTGCATACCTTCCTATCCCTCTAATATAACGTGCAACCTTGGACATTCAGCTCCCGACTATAACCATCCTTCCGCCACAATTCAGTGATGGTCACAATCCAAAACATTGTATGTCCATCGAGTGTCCATTCCTCAATCCAGAGGAAGGGTCCCAACCAAAAACATCAACTGTCCATTTTTCATCCATATATATGGCCTGACTCGCTGAGCTCCCCCAGCTTCTTTACGTGTTGCTAACGTTCATATATTACAACACGTAGCATCGTTCCTGATGTATGTCACAATTCATATAGAATCCTTGCCTTGAGGTCAATTTGCAACACAGGTCTGAACAATGTTCTGAAAAAACTTTCTTTAAACTGGAGCTCTCCTGGTTAACTCATGACGTGTGTGTGTGCGTGCGTGCGTATGCATGTACATGTGTGTGTATGCTGCATGTGTGTGTGTACTTGTGTGTGTGCATGTGTATCTGTGAGTGTGCGCTTGTGTGTGTGTGTGTGACTGTGTAGTAGTGTGTATATGTACAGTATGTGTGCCTACGTTTGTGTTTTTCTTTGGATGTGCATGTGTGAGCTCGTGCGTGTGTGCGAGCGTGCACATGTGTGAGCTCGTGCGTGTGTGCGAGCGTGCACATGTGTGAGCTCGTGCGTGTGTGCGAGCGTGCACATGTGTGACTAAGCGTGTGTATGGCTACGTGTTTGTGTGCATGCGTTATGGGCAGTGTATGCGGATGGTCCTCTCAGGTGAGTGTTTATCTGCCACTAAATACCCATGTTGATGTCTGATGGATATCCCCCAGCTGAAGTAACAGAGACCGACCGACACCAACGAGGAACAGCTTGGTAAATGGTGATCGGTTTATTATTGTCACGGTTATTAAGAGACAGTGACAAGTGTGCCATCCAGACAGATCATTCCATACATCAGCACAAGGTGTTACAAAAGAAAAAAAACTATGTGAACATTGTCTCAACAAGGAACAATGACTTTAGCAAAGGAGCCGAGAGGAAGAAAGCGATCATTAAATTGGCTTCTTAGGGAGTAGGTTCAGGTAAACACTTTGCTACACAGATTACCCAGAGGGTGGTGGATTGTGGAATTCATTACCACAGGCAGCTATGGAGGCCAAATCACTGGGTATGTTTAAGGCAGAGATTGATAGATTCTTGATTGGTCGGGGCATGAAGGGACAAAGGGAGAAGGCAGGAGATTGGGGCTGAGAGGGAAATAGATCAGCCATAATGAAGTGGTGGAGTAGACTCAATGGGCCGAAGGCCCTAATTTTGCTCCTGTATCGTATGATCTTGTGGCTTATTTTTTTCAGTGAAGCTAGGGACTGTGGAAGCGCCCAGAAGAATTAGGATGTTTGCATGTGTCTGACACCCATTTTGCACAGTGCAGACTGACGTTTCCAGGCCTGGGTTATTGTCACAATCGTTGAGTCTGCAATGTAAGGCTGAGAGCGCCATCTGTTGGTACTCCAGATATTACAGAGCAAAATATTCCCCACACTTACTGGGCTGAAAGTTCAAAGTTCAAAAGTAAATTTAATATCAAAGTGCATGTGTCACCATATACAACCCTGAGATTCATTTTCCTGCAAGCATTCACGGTAAGTACAAGGATCACAAAAGACTGCACCCAACAGGATGGACAAACAATCAATGTGCAAAAAAACTATGCAAATACAAAGAAAGAGAGAGAGAGAAAGAAATGAATAACAACAATAATAGTTAACAAATAAGCAACAAGTATCAAGAACATGAGATGAAGAGTCCTTGAAAGTGACTCCACAGGTTGTGGGAACAGTTCAGTGACGGGACGAGTGAAGTTGAGTGAAGTTATCTCCAGTGGTTCAATATTCGTGAAAGTTTTGGTGGAAGTGAAGGCACGAGGTACTTAAATCTCCCCTTTCCTATACATTTACAGTGGTTCATCAGCTGGTGAACATTTCAACCTTCCTCAATGTACTAACCCTGTCTCCTGACTGGATTAACTTTTCCTTGACTGTTATAATGTCCTTACTGCATTAACCTCATTGCAACGGCAGCCTCTGCCCTGAATTCATTCTGCCCCATCCAGACTCTGTTCTAATTGCATTCACACTCTCCTGACTGCATTAGGCTTGTCCTGATGGCAGCCCATGTCATCATTGTGAGATCTCCATGGCCAACAGGTCACACTTTCAGGGCAAATTTCATGGTGAGTTAGACAGAGTGTGGGAGTTGGGGCCCAAGTGAATGGAAAGGGACTATGACAAGCATAAACTGATGGGCCAGATTCAAACCATTGCAACTTTGGACTCCAAATTCCAAACCATTACAACTTTTGATCAGGTTCCAAACCATTGCAACTTTGAACCAGCTTTCCTGGTTTCCGTTCCAAGCCTTTTTTAAACTGGAACAACATTGGCTATCCTCCAATCCTCTAATACCTGTCCTGTCGCGAAGGATGATTTAAGTATCTCTGCTAGGGCCCTGGCAATTTCTGCATTTGCCTCCTGAGACTAGACAAGGTATCAAACTGGATCAAGAACTGAGCACAAAACAAACACTAGACGATAGCACTAAGTAGGGCTTGTGATTGAGCAGTGAGGCTTTGTTCAGGTGCTCTTTAAATACTCAATTCTTTGCACCCAAAACATGACTTGCCAATTAGCAGGACAGTCCTGAACCTTTAAAGGGCTGGCTAAGCCAGCTATCCATATTCCGGAGAGCTGGAGCATCTAAACCCAGGAAGCTGGTGCAGTTGGGTGTGTGTCGTAACTCTCTCATTCCCTAATAGCAGTTCCAGCATCACATGCTCTCTCATTGGGACTTCTATGATGAAGAAAACTTTCCTGAACACACTCGACAAACTCTGTCCCATCGAGTCCTTTTACAGTGTGGGATTCCCAGTCAATATGTGGAAAGTTAAAATCACCTACTATAACAACCTTATGTTTCTTGCAACAGTCTGTGATCTCGTTATAAATTTGTTCCTCTAATTCCCTCAGACTGTTAGGTGATGTGTAATATAGCCCCATCAATGTGGTCTTACCATTCTTATTACTCAGTTCCACTGATAATACCTCACTAGATGAGTTCTCTAGTGTGTTCTGAATGAGCACTGCCGTGATATTTTCCCTCACTAGTAACACCACCCTTCCTCCTTAATCCCTCCCACTCTGTCATGTCTAAAACAACGGGAGCCCGGAATACTGAACTGCCAGTCCTGTCTCTCTGCAAACATCTCACTAATGGCTACAATATTGTAATTCCAGGTTTTAATTCATGCCCTGAGCTTACCTGCCTTTCCTACAATACTTCTTGCATTGAAGTATACATGGCTCAGGACACTAGTCACACCATGCTCAACCTTTTGATTCCTGACTTTGTCTGAAGTTTTATCTTGTATTTGTGCTGTCTAGCTTTGGACTCTCCTAGCTGTGGAAAAGACTATGATCATTCACTTTATCTATACCTGCATAATTTTATAAACTTCGAAAAGGTCACCCCTCATTTTCATATGCTCTAAGGAATAATGATCCATTAAAATCCTCAGTCAGTATAAACTCCTTACAGACAGTGGCAGGAATTGAACCAGGGTCGCTGATACCGTAAAACGCTGTGCTATCTACTACGCTACTGTACCGCCCTTACATGTGCCAGGTTGTCCCGTTTAGTATTGGTTGGGTGAGTCGGCATTTTCATTTGGCGACTCATGTCTGTGGTCAACTCATCTCAGGACCTACGGCCTAACTGGTCCATGCCGATCAAAAGTCTCATCTCAACTAGTCCCATTTTATCAGAGTCAGGTTTATTGTCAGTGAATTATCTCATGAAATGTGTTGTTTTGTCACAGCAGTACAGTGCAAGGCATAAAAATTACTATATTTGACAATAAGTAAAGTAACAGTGAAAATAGGAATACAGAGGTAGTGTTCATGGGTTCTTGGACCATTTAGAAATTCGACAGTGGAGGGGAAGAAACTGTTCCTAAGATATTGAATGCAGATCTTCAAGCTGCTGTACGTACTCCCGGATGGTAGCAATGAAAGGAGGTCAGGCTCCAGATGGTGAGGGTGCTTAATGCTGGGTGGAGCCGTCTTGAGACACCACGTTTGGAAGGTGTTTTTGATGGTTGGGAGGCTTGTGTCCATGATGGAGATGGTTAAATTTACAACCCTCTCCCAATCCTGTTCATTCTGTTTGAAAAATTGACCTGATATCATAACCCTGATTCCCTTGCCACAGGTACTGCCTGACAATTGTGTCAACAATGAACAGTAGTTATTGACCAGAGAGATTTATGGAGGTGTACTTGAAATAGTCAATTGGAGGAGTTAACTTTTCTTCAATTTTCTTGAAGTTACAGTCACAGAGTCGAGTTGAAAATGTCTTCCTCAACCTTGAAGTATGCAAGAGATAGTTTTAGAAAACAACGAAGTTTCTTTTTAAAATATGTAAGCCTGTTTTAAAGTGTTTTGGACATGCCTTAGTTTCTCAATATTATTTCTGAAATGGAACAATCTGGCAAAGATTATTAAAGTAAAGTCAACAAAATAGAGAGAGTATAGAGAGAGTACAGAGAAGATTTACTAGAATGTTACCTGGGTTTCAGTACCTATGTTACAGAGAAAGGTTGAACAAGTTAGGTCTTTATTCTTTGGAGTGTAGAAGGTTGAGGGGGGACTTGATAGAGGTATTTAAAATCATGAGGGGGATAGATAGAGTTGACGTGGATAGGCCTTTTCCATTGAGAGTAGGGGAGATTCAAACAAGAGGACATGAGTTGAGAGTTAGGGGGCAAAAGTGTAGGGGAACAAGAGGGGGAATTCCTTTACTCAGAGAGTGGTAGCTGTGTGGAACGAGCTTCCAGTAGAAGTGGTAGAGGCAGGTTCGGTATTGTCATTTAAAGTAAAATTGGATAGGTATATGGACAGGAAAGGAATGGAGGGTTATGGGCTGAGGGGAGGTCGGTGGGACTAGGTGAGAGTAAGCGTTCGGCACGGACTAGAAGGCCTCTTTCCGTGCTGTAATTGTTGTATGGTTATATGGTTAAATACAAATAGATGAAGCCTGAGAAACAAATTATGTCCAAATAGAAAGTTAACAGTGAAGCAGAATTATATGTGTAAGGTTGTGAGTGCCAGTGCATTAACTTAGACTGTGGATTGAAGTCAGCACAGCGTTCACACTACAGATCATATGGTTTGGTTTTATTCATAGAGCAAAGTGTCTGATTCCAATGAAATTATACACACTGAGAACCCAAGGTGCATTACGACCTGTGCTGTGTGATTGGATTTATGCTCCATCGTGCAGTAAGAGAACATAAAGGGAAAAGGTGTACACTCAAGCCACAGCTCTAACTTCCTGGAATTTGCTTTTTGTGTTTGTGTTCAGAAAATGGGAAAGTTCTCTAATGTTTAAAGTGGAAGGACTTTTATTTCTATTTATTTTCTACTGCCCATAACTGAGAATTATTAGGCACATCGGAGCAGGTAGCAAAGTGATTGCATTGGGTTTGCTGACTACAAAGTTTTAAACTCAAATGAAGAACTTAAACCCCATCCAATATAAATAGCCATGTGTACTTTCACTAAAGGGAGATTATACCGTAACTATCTAGTTTTCAAGAACCAGTTCACTTTCCTGTTTATTTTCCATGATGAGTTTAGCTGCCCACTGTTCGAGTGGTGGTCCCCTCTCCCTACTAAGGAGGAGAAACTTCTACCTAACAAAGTACCGTAGATTCCGGATTTTAAGCCGCTACTTTTTTCCCACATTTTGAACAGCTTTGAACTTTGCGGCCAATAATCCAAAGCGGCTAATGCAAGGTTTTTTTCATGCCACTTCGTAAACATTTTGCCTCGTAACAGTAGACCAATAAAATTGATGAGTAGTTCACAGAGGTCCAATGAAATTGTACGATAAATCAAGCGCACTTTCACAATTAAATTATTGTAAATCAGTCATTTGTACTCACCCTCATCAACATGGAAAACACTCGAAGCATTGTGCTACCTACCCTACTTAGTTTAAACTATATTTGTTTTCTGTACTACATCGCGGGATGCTATGACGTCACACCCGGTTTCGCGGCGTCTTGTGGGAAAATGCCGTTTGCGATGAAACGGAAAGGAGGGGGGAGCGGATTCCGCGAGCGGCTTTGGATCCGAGCGAAATCTGCTTTTAAATGCCGTTTGCGATGAAACGGAAAGGAGGGGGGGAGCGGATTCCGCGAGCGGCTTTGGATCCGAGCGAAATCTGTTTTTAAGTTAAAGGTATCAATAACTTTTCCTGGTAGGCTGCAGTATATATATTTTTTACCAGTCGTTAGGAGATATTGGAATGTTGTTCAGTAAAGAAGTATACGCAACGTATATTTAAAAGTAGCCGCGTACGGGCACGGTTCGAAAAAAAGCATTTGCAATATGTATTTGTTTTTGTTACCATATGGATTTAATTAAAAGTTAAAAAAATCCTCACGTGTAATATCTTTCTGTGTAAATATCTCATATTACAACGTGGGACACCTGCGGCCGAAAATCCGGTGCGGCCTAAAATCCGGTGCGGCCTTTACATTTAAAAAAATGATTTTATTTCTAAAATTAGTGCCAGCGGCTTAAAATCAGGTGCGCTCTGTAGTCCGGAATCTACGGTAGTTTAAACACAGTTCATTTATTTTCAGTGATACACCTTTAAGTCCGAACAACACTTGAAACGCGTTAAAAATTCACAGAGAATTTCTATTGTAAGCATTCCCAAATTACAAGCCATTTCTAAAACACAAAGGGTTTCCAAAACACAAATTCCTAAAAACTAAAAGGACAAAACAAAGGTGTAGATGAACAAATCATCCATCACAGAAATTGAATTGTCATTCACCCGGTGTTTCTTTTATACTGCTTGATGTTCGTTAACCATTCCTAATAAGACGGGACTGCTCTCAACATCTATACCCTTTTTCCACCACTTAGGTGACTTCACACACAGGTGATATTTCTTCAGAAATTGTTTTTTACACAAAAGGTCTAAAATCATCATGGAGACATAAATCTTACCTCTCACATTAATGCAGTGAACCGAACTTCTCTGGGTAAATAACACTCCCAGCATTAGTAGATCAATTATTGATATGTACAGTAATTTGTCTCTATCTGATCTGCTGGATTCTTTGAGCTAAACAACGTACTTTGCTTGTCTGATTTGAAACAACCCATTGTCTTATTGTGCACTCATTAAGCAATAATGAATCAAGAGCATTGAACCAGCATCTGCTATTACAGACAGTAAACCAGCATCTGCTTTTACAGACAGTAAACCAGCATCTGCTTTTACAGACAGTGATCCAGCATCTGCTTTTACAGACAGTAAACCAGCATCTGCTTTTACAGACAGTGATCCAGCATCTGCTATTACAGACAGTAAACCAGCATCTGCTTTTACAGACAGTGAACCAGCATCTGCTTTTACAGACACTGATCCAGCATCTACATTTACAGACAGTGATCCAGCATTTGCATTTACAGATAGTGATCCAGCATCTGCTTTTACAGACAGTGATCCAGCAGTGATCTGCTTTTACAGACAGTGATCCAGCATCTGCTTTTACAGACAGTGAACCAGCATCTGCGTTTACAGACAGTGATCCATCATCTGCTTTTACAGACAGTAAACCAGCATCTGCGTTTACAGACAGTGATCCAGCATTTGCATTTACAGACAGTGATCCAGCAGTGATCTGCTTTTACAGACAGTGATCCAGCATCTGCTTTTACAGACAGTGAACCAGCATCTGCGTTTACAGACAGTGATCCATCATCTGCTTTTACAGACAGTAAACCAGCATCTGCTTTTACAGACAGTGATCCAGCATCTGCTTTTACAGACAGTGAACCAGCATCTGCTTTTACAGACAGTGATCCAGCATCTGCTTTTACAGACAGTGATCCAGCATCTGCTTTTACAGACAGTGAACCAGCATCTGCTTTTACAGACAGTGATCCAGCATCTGCTTTTACAGACAGTGAACCAGCATCTGCTTTTACAGACAGTAAACCAGCATCTGCTTTTACAGACAGTGATCCAGCATCTGCTTTTACAGACAGTGAACCAGCATTAGCTTTTACAGACAGTGATCCAGCATCTGCTTTTACAGACAGTGATCCAGCATGTGCTTTTACAGAGAGTGATCCAGCATCTGCTTTTACAGAGAGTGATCCAGCATCTGCTTTTACAGACAGTGATCCAGCATCTGCTTTTACAGACAGTTAACTTAGCATCTGATTTTACAGACAGTGAACCAGCATCTGCTTTTACAGACAGTAAACCAGCATCTGCTTTTACAGACAGTGATCCAGCATCTGCTTTTACAGATAGTGAACCAGCATCTGCTTGTACAGACAGTGTTTCAGCATCTGCTGTTACATACAGTGATCCAGCATCTGCTTTTACAGACAGTGACCCAGCATCTGCTTTTACAGACAGTAAACCAGCATCTGCTTTTACAGTCAGTGATCCAGCAGTGATCTGATTTTACAGACAGTGATCCAGCATCTGCTTTTACAGACAGTGATCCAGCAGTGATCTGCTCTTACAGACAGTGATCTAGCATCAGCTTTTACAGACAGTGATCCAGCATCTGCTCTTACAGACAGTGATCCAGCATCAGCTTTTACAGACAGTGATCCAGCATCTGCTTTTACAGACAGTGATCCAGCATCAGCTTTTACAGACAGTGATCCAGCATCTGCTTTTACAGACAGTGATCCAGCATCAGCTTTTACAGACAGTGATCCAGCATCTGCTTTTACAGTCAGTGATCCAGCATCTGCTCTTACAGACAGTGATCCAGCATCAGCTTTTACAGACAGTAAACCAGCATCTGCTTTTAAAGACAGTGATCCAGCATCTGCTTTTACAGTCAGTGATCCAGCATCTGCTTTTACAGTCAGTGATCCAGCATCTGCTCTTACAGAGTGATCCAGCATCAGCTTTTACAGACAGTGATCCAGCATCAGCTTTTACAGACAGTAAACCAGCATCTGCTTTTACAGACAGTGATCCAGCATCTGCTTTTACAGTCAGTGATCCAGCATCTGCTTTTACAGACAGTGATCCAGCATCTGCTTTTACAGACAGTGATCCAGCAGTGATCTGCTCTTACAGACAGTGATCCAGCATCAGCTTTTACAGACAGTGATCCAGCATCTGCTTTTACAGACAGTTAACTTAGCATCTGATTTTACAGACAGTGAACCAGCATCTGCTTTTACAGACAGTAAACCAGCATCTGCTTTTACAGACAGTGATCCAGCATCTGCTTTTACAGATAGTGAACCAGCATCTGCTTATACAGACAGTGTTTCAGCATCTGCTGTTACATACAGTGATCCAGCATCTGCTTTTACAGACAGTGACCCAGCATCTGCTTTTACAGACAGTAAACCAGCATCTGCTTTTACAGTCAGTGATCCAGCAGTGATCTGATTTTACAGACAGTGATCCAGCATCTGCTTTTACAGACAGTGATCCAGCAGTGATCTGCTCTTACAGACAGTGATCTAGCATCAGCTTTTACAGACAGTGATCCAGCATCTGCTCTTACAGACAGTGATCCAGCATCAGCTTTTACAGACAGTGATCCAGCATCTGCTTTTACAGACAGTGATCCAGCATCAGCTTTTACAGACAGTGATCCAGCATCTGCTTTTACAGACAGTGATCCAGCATCAGCTTTTACAGACAGTGATCCAGCATCTGCTTTTACAGTCAGTGATCCAGCATCTGCTCTTACAGACAGTGATCCAGCATCAGCTTTTACAGACAGTAAACCAGCATCTGCTTTTAAAGACAGTGATCCAGCATCTGCTTTTACAGTCAGTGATCCAGCATCTGCTTTTACAGTCAGTGATCCAGCATCTGCTCTTACAGAGTGATCCAGCATCAGCTTTTACAGACAGTGATCCAGCATCAGCTTTTACAGACAGTAAACCAGCATCTGCTTTTACAGACAGTGATCCAGCATCTGCTTTTACAGTCAGTGATCCAGCATCTGCTTTTACAGACAGTGATCCAGCATCTGCTTTTACAGACAGTGATCCAGCAGTGATCTGCTCTTACAGACAGTGATCCAGCATCAGCTTTTACAGACAGTGATCCAGCATCTGCGTTTACAGACAGTGATCCAGCATCTGCTTTTACAGACAGTGATCCAGCATCAGCTTTTACAGACAGTGATCCAGCATCTGCGTTTACAGACAGTGATCCAGCATCTGCTTTTACAGACAGTGATCCAGCATCAGCTTTTACAGACAGTGATCCAGCATCTGCGTTTACAGACAGTGATCCAGCATCTGCTTTTACAGACAGTAAACCAGCATCTGCATTTATAGACAGTAAACCAGCATCTGCTTTTACAGACAGTAAACCAGCATCTGCTTTTACAGACAGTGATCCAGCATCTGCTTTTACAGACAGTGATCCAGCATCTGCTTTTACAGAGAGTGATCCAGCATCTGCTTTTACAGACACTGATCCAGCATCTGCTTTTACAGACACTGATCCAGCATCTGCTTTTACAGACAGTGATCCAGCATCTGCTTTTACAGACACTGATCCAGCATCTGCTTTTACAGACACTGATCCAGCATCTGCTTTTACAGACAGTGATCCAGCATCTGCTTTTACAGACAGTGACCCAGCATCTGCTTTTACAGACACTGATCCAGCATCTGCTTTTATAGACAGTGATCCAGTATCTGCTTTTACAGACAGTGACCCAGCATCTGCTTTTACAGACACTGATCCAGCATCTGCTTTTACAGAGAGTGATCCAGCATCTGCTTTTACAGACACTGATCCAGCATCTGCTTTTACAGATACTGATCCAGCATCTGCTTTTACAGACAGTGATCCAGCATCTGCTTTTACAGACACTGATCCAGCATCTGCTTTTACAGACAGTGATCCAGCATCTGCTTTTACAGACAGTGATCCAGCATCTGCTTTTAAAGACAGTGATCCAGCATCTGCTTTTACAGACAGTGACCCAGCATCTGCTTTTACAGACACTGATCCAGCATCTGCTTTTACAGACACTGATCCAGCATCTGCTTTTACAGACAGTAAACCAGCATCTGCTTTTACAGACAGTGATCCAGCATCTGCTTTTACAGACACTGATCCAGCATCTGCTTTTACAGACACTGATCCAGCATCTGCTTTTACAGACAGTAAACCAGCATCTGCTTTTACAGACAATCATCCAGCATCTGCTTTTACAGACAGTGATCCAGCATCAGCTTTTACAGACAGTGATCCAGCATCTGCTTTTACAGACAGTGACCCAGCATCTGCTTTTACAGACACTGATCCAGCATCTGCTTTTACAGACACTGATCCAGCATCTGCTTTTACAGACAGTAAACCAGCATCTGCTTTTACAGACAATCATCCAGCATCTGCTTTTACAGACAGTGATCCAGCATCAGCTTTTATAGACAGTGATCCAGCATCTGCTTTTACAGACAGTGATCCAGCATCTGCTTTTACAGACAATCATCCAGCATCTGCTTTTACAGACAGTGATCCAGCATCAGCTTTTACAGACAGTGATCCAGCATCAGCTTTTACAGACAGTGATCCAGCATCTGCTTTTACAGACAGTGATCCAGCATCTGCTTTTACAGACACTGATCCAGCATCTGCTTTTACAGACAGTGATCCAGCATCTGCTTTTACAGACAGTGACCCAGCATCTGCTTTTACAGACAGTGATCCAGCACCTGCTTTTACAGACAGAGATCCAGTATCTGCTTTTACAGACAGTGATCCAGCATCTGCTTTTACAGACACTGATCCAGCATCTGCTTTTACAGACACTGATCCAGCATCTGCTTTTACAGACAATCATCCAGCATCTGCTTTTACAGACAGTGACCCAGCATCTGCTTTTACAGACAGTGATCCAGCACCTGCTTTTACAGACAGTGATCCAGTATCTGCTTTTACAGACAGTGATCCAGCATCTGCTTTTACAGACACTGATCCAGCATCTGCTTTTACAGACAGTGATCCAGCATCTGCTTTTACAGACAGTGACCCAGCATCTGCTTTTACAGACAGTGATCCAGCACCTGCTTTTACAGACAGTGATCCAGCATCTGCTTTTACAGACAGTGATCCAGCATCTGCTTTTACAGACAGTGATCCAGCATCTGCTTTTACAGACAGTAAACCAGCATCTGCTTTTACAGACAGCGATCCAGCATCTGCTTTTACAGACAGTGATCCAGCATCTGCTTTTACAGACAGTGATCCAGCACCTGCTTTTACAGACAGTGATCCAGTATCTGCTTTTACAGACAGTGATCCAGCATCTGCTTTTACAGACAGTGACCCAGCATCTGCTTTTACAGACAGTAAACCAGCATCTGCTTTTACAGACAGTGACCCAGCATCTGCTTTTACAGACAGTGATCCAGCATCTGTTTTTACAGACAGTGATCCAGCATCTGTTTTTACAGACAGTAAACCAGCATCTGCTTTTACAGACAGTGATCCAGCATCTGCTGTTACAGACAGTGATCCAGCATCTGCTTTTACAGACAGTGATCCAGCAGTGATCTGCTTTTACAGACAGTGATCCAGCAGTGATCTGCTTTTACAGACAGTGAACCAGCATCTGCTTTTAAAGACAGTGAACCAGCATCTGCTTTTACAGACAGTGAACCAGCATCTGCTTTTACAGACAGTGACCCAGCATCTGCTTTTACAGACAGTGAACCAGCATCTGCTTTTACAGACAGTAAACCAGCATCTGCTTTTACAGACAGTGATCCAGTATCTGCTTTTACAGACAGTGACCCAGCATCTGCTTTTACAGACAGTGATCCAGCATCTGCTTTTACAGACAGTAAACCAGCATCTGCTTTTACAGACAGTGATCCAGCATCTGCTTTTACAGACAGTGATCCAGCATCTGCTTTTACAGACAGTGAACCAGCATCTGCTTTTACAGACAGTAAACCAGCATCTGCTTTTACAGACAGTGATCCAGCATCTGCTTTTACAGACAGTGATCCAGTATCTGCTTTTACAGACAGTGACCCAGCATCTGCTTTTACAGACAGTGATCCAGCATCTGCTTTTACAGACAGTAAACCAGCATCTGCTTTTAAAAACAGTGATCCAGCATCTGCTTTTACAGACAGTGATCCAGTATCTGCTTTTACAGACAGTGATCCAGCATCTGCTTTTACAGACACTGATCCAGCATCTGCTTTTACAGACAGTGACCCAGCATCTGCTTTTACAGACAGTGATCCAGCATCTGCTTTTACAGACAGTAAAGCAGCATCTGCTTTTACTGACAGTGATCCAGCATCTGCTTTTACAGACACTGATCCAGTATCTGCTTTTACAGACAGTGATCCAGCATCTGCTTTTACAGACAGTGATCCAGCAGTGATCTGCTCTTACAGACAGTGATCCAGCATCTGCTTTTACAGACAGTAAACCAGCATCTGCTTTTATAGACACTGATCCAGCATCTGCTCTTACAGACAGTGATCCAGCATCTGCTTTTACAGACAGTGATCCAGCATCTGCTTTTACAGACAGTAAACCAGCATCTGCTTTTATAGACACTGATCCAGCATCTGCTCTTACAGACAGTGATCCAGCATCTGCTTTTACAGACAGTGAACCAGCAGTGATCTGCTCCTACAGACAGTGATCCTGCATCTGCTTTTACAGACAGTGATCCAGCATCTGCTTTTACAGACAGTGATCCAGCATCTGCTTTTACAGACAGTGAACCAGCAGTGATCTGCTCTTACAGACAATGATCCAGCATCTGCTTTTACAGACAGTGAACCAGCAGTGATCTGCTCTTACAGACAGTGATCCAGCATTTGCTTTTACAGACAGTGATCCATCAGTGATATGCTTTTACAGACACTGATCCAGCATCTGCTTTTACAGACAGTAAACCAGCATCTGCTTTTACAGACAGTGATCCAGCATCTGCTTTTACAGACAGTGATCCAGCATCTGCTTTTACAGACAGTGACCCAGCATCTGCTTTTACAGACAGTGACCCAGCATCTGCTTTTACAGACACTGATCCAGCATCTGCTTTTACAGACACTGATCCAGCATCTGCTTTTACAGACAATCATCCAGCATCTGCTTTTACAGACAGTGACCCAGCATCTGCTTTTACAGACAGTGACCCAGCATCTGCTTTTACAGACACTGATCCAGCATCTGCTTTTACAGACAGTGATCCAGCAGTGATCTGCTCTTACAGACAGTGATCCAGCATCTGCTTTTACAGACAGTGATCCAGCATCTTCTTTTACAGTCAGTGATACAGCAGTGATCTGCTCTTACAGACAGTGATCCAGCATCTGCTTTTACAGACAGTGATCCAGCATCTGCTCTTACAGACAGTGATCCAGCATCTGCTTTTACAGACAGTGATCCAGCATCTGCTTTTACAGACAGTGATCCAGCATCTGCTCTTACAGACAATGATCCAGCATCTGCTTTTACAGACAGTGATCCAGCATCTGCTTTTACAGACAGTAAACCAGCATCTGCTTTTACAGACAGTGATCCAGCATCTGCTTTTACAGACAGTGATCCAGCATCTGCTTTTACATACAGTGAACCAGCATCTGCTTTTACAGACAGTGATCCAGCATCTGCTTTTACAGACAATCATCCAGCATCTGCTTTTACATACAGTGATCCAGCAACTGCTCTTACAGACAGTGATCCAGCATCTGCTCTTACAGACACTGATCCAGCATCTGCTCTTACAGTCAGTGATCCAGCATCTGCTTTTACAGACACTGATCCAGCATCTGCATTTACAGACAGTGATCCAGCATCTGCTTTTACAGACAGTGACCCAGCATCTGCATTTACAGACAATCATCCAGCATCTGCTTTTACAGACACTGATCCAGCATCTGCTTTTATAGACACTGATCCAGCATCTGCTTTTACAGACAGTGATCCAGCATCTGCTTTTATAGACAGTGACCCAGCATCTGCTTTTAGAGACAGTGATAGAGCATCTGCTTTTACATACAGTGATCCAGCATCTGCTTTTACAGACAGTGATCCAGCATCTGCTTTTACAGACAGTGACCCAGCATCTGCTTTTACAGACAGTGATCCAGCATCTGCTTTTACAGACAGTGATCCAGCATCTGCTTTTACAGACAGTGACCCAGCATCTGCTTTTACAGACAGTGACCCAGCATCTGCTTTTACAGACAGTGATGCAGCATCTGCATTTACAGACAGTGATGCAGCATCTGCTTTTACAGACAGTGATCCAGCATCTGCTTTTACAGACAGTGATCCAGCATCTGCTTTTACAGACAGTGATCCAGCATCTGCTTTTACATACAGTGAACCAGCATCTGCTTTTACAGACAGTGATCCAGCATCTGCTTTTACAGACAATCATCCAGCATCTGCTTTTACATACAGTGATCCAGCATCTGCTCTTACAGACAGTGATCCAGCATCTGCTCTTACAGACACTGATCCAGCATCTGCTCTTACAGACAGTGATCCAGCATCTGCTTTTACAGACACTGATCCAGCATCTGCATTTACAGACAGTGATCCAGCATCTGCTTTTACAGACAGTGATCCAGCATCTGCTTTCACAGACAGTGATCCAGCATCTGCTTTTACAGACAGTGATCCAGCATCTGCTTTTACAGACACTGATCCAGCATCTGCTTTTACAGACAGTGACCCAGCATCTGCATTTACAGACAATCATCCAGCATCTGCTTTTACGGACACTGATCCAGCATCTGCTTTTATAGACACTGATCCAGCATCTGCTTTTACAGACAGTGATCCAGCATCTGCTTTTATAGACAGTGACCCAGCATCTGCTTTTAGAGACAGTGATAGAGCATCTGCTTTTTCATACAGTGATCCAGCATCTGCTTTTACAGACAGTGATCCAGCATCTGCTTTTACAGACAGTGACCCAGCATCTGCTTTTACAGACAGTGATCCAGCATCTGCTTTTACAGACAGTGACCCAGCATCTGCTTTTACAGACAGTGACCCAGCATCTGCTTTTACAGACAGTGATGCAGCATCTGCATTTACAGACAGTGATCCAGCATCTGCTTTTACAGACAGTGATCCAGCATCTGCTTTTACAGACACTGATGCAGCATCTGCATTTACAGACAGTGATCCAGCATCTGCTTTTACAGACAGTAAACCAGCATCTGCTTTTACAGACAGTGATCCAGCATCTGCTTTTACAGTCAGTGACCCAGCATCTGCTTTTACAGACAGTGACCCAGCATCTGCTTTTACAGTCAGTGACCCAGCATCTGCTTTTACAGACAGTGACCCAGCATCTGCTTTTACAGACAGTGATCCAGCATCTGCTTTTACAGAGAGTGACCCAGCATCTGCTTTTACAGACAGTGATCCAGCATCTGCTTTTACAGAGAGTGACCCAGCATCTGCTTTTACAGACAGTGATCCAGCATCTGCTTTTACAGACAGTGATCCAGCATCTGATTTTACAGACAGTAAACCAGCATCTGCTTTTACAGACAGTGATCCAGCAGTGATCTGCTTTCACAGACAGTGATCCAGCATCTGCATTTACAGACAATCATCCAGCATCTGCTTTTACGGACACTGATCCAGCATCTGCTTTTACAGACACTGATCCAGCATCTGCTTTTACAGACAGTGACCCAGCATCTGCTTTTATAGACAGTGACCCAGCATCTGCTTTTAGAGACAGTGATCCAGCATCTGCTTTTACAGACAGTGACCCAGCATCTGCTTTTACAGACAGTGATGCAGCATCTGCATTTACAGACAGTGATCCAGCATCTGCTTTTACAGACACTGATCCAGCATCTGCTTTTACAGACAGTGACCCAGCATCTGCTTTTATAGACAGTTACCCAGCATCTGCTTTTAGAGACAGTGATCCAGCATCTGCTTTTACAGACACTGATGCAGCATCTGCATTTACAGACAGTGATCCAGCATCTGCTTTTACAGACAGTAAACCAGCATCTGCTTTTACAGACAGTGATCCAGTATCTGCTTTTACAGACAGTGATCCAGCATCTTCTTTTACAGACAGTGATCCAGCATCTGCTTTTACAGACAGTAAACCAGCATCTGCTTTTACAGACAGTGATCCAGTATCTGCTTTTACAGACAGTGATCCAGTATCTGCTTTTACAGACAGTGATCCAGCATCTGCTTTTACAGACACTGATGCAGCATCTGCATTTACAGACAGTGATCCAGCATCTGCTTTTACAGAGAGTGACCCAGCATCTGCTTTTACAGACAGTAAACCAGCATCTGCTTTTACAGACAGTGATCCAGCAGTGATCTGCTTTTACAGACAGTAATCCAGCAGTGATCTGCTTTTACAGACAGTGATCCAGCATCTGCTTTTAAAGACAGTGAACCAGCATCTGCTTTTACAGACAGTAAACCAGCATCTGCTTTTACAGACAGTGATCCAGCATCTGCTTTTACAGACAGTGACCCAGCTTCTGCTTTTACAGACAGTGATCCAGCATCTGCTTTTACAGACAGTGATCCATCATCTGCTTTTACAGACAGTGATCCAGCATCTGCTTTTACAGACAGTGATCCAGCATCTGCTTTTACATACAGTGATCCAGCATCTGCTTTTACAGACAGTGATCCAGCATCTGCTTTTACAGACAGTAAACCAGCATCTGCTTTTACAGACAGTTAACTTAGCATCTGCTTTAACAGACAGTGAACCAGCATCTGCTTTTACAGACAGTGATCCAGCATCTGCTTTTACAGACAGTAAACCAGCATCTGCTTTTACAGACAGTAAACCAGCATCTGCTTTTACAGACAGTGAACCAGCATCTGCTTTTACAGACAGTGATCCAGCATCTGCTTTTACAGACAGTGATCCAGCATCTGCTTTTACAGACAGTAAACCAGCATCTGCTTTTACAGACAGTGATCCAGCATCTGCTTTTACAGACAGTGATCCAGCATCTGCTTTTACAGACACTGATCCAGCATCTGCTTTTACAGACAGTGATCCAGCATCTCCTTTTACAGACAGTGAACCAGCATCTGCTTTTACAGACAGTGATCCAGCATCTGCTTTTACAGACAGTGATCCAGCATCTGCTTTTACAGACAGTAAACCAGCATCTGCTTTTACAGACAGTGATCCAGCATCTGCTTTTACAGACAGTGATCCAGCGTCTGCTTTTATAGACAGTGATCCAGTATCTGCTTTTACAGACAGTGACCCAGCATCTGCTTTTACAGACAGTGATCCAGCATCTGCTTTTACAGACAGTAAACCAGCGTCTGCTTTTACAGACAGTGATCCAGCGTCTGCTTTTATAGACAGTGACCCAGCATCTGCTTTTACAGACAGTGATCCAGCATCTGCTTTTACAGACAGTAAACCAGCGTCTGCTTTTACAGACAGTGATCCAGCGTCTGCTTTTACAGACAGTGATCCAGCATCTGCTTTTACAGACAGTGATCCAGTATCTGCTTTTACAGACAGTGACCCAGCATCTGCTTTTACAGACACTGATCCAGCATCTGCTTTTACAGACAGTGATCCAGTATCTGCTTTTACAGACAGTGACCCAGCATCTGCTTTTACAGACAGTGATCCAGCATCTGCTTTTACAGACAGTGATCCAGCATCTGCTTTCACAGACAGTGATCCAGCATCTGCTTTCACAGACAGTGACCCAGCATCTGCTTTTACAGACAGTGATCCAGCATCTGCTTTTACAGACAGTGATCCAGCATCTGCTTTTACAGACAGTGATCCAGCATCTGCTTTTATAGACAGTGACCCAGCATCTGCTTTTAGAGACACTGATCCAGCATCTGCTTTTACAGACAGTGATCCAGCATCTGCTTTTACAGACAGTGAACCAGCAGTGATCTGCTCTTACAGACAGTGATCCTGCATCTGCTTTTACAGACAGTGATCCAGCATCTGCTTTTACAGACAGTGAACCAGCATCTGCTTTTACAGACAGTGATCCAGCATCTGCTTTTACAGACAGTGACCCAGCATCTGCTTTTACAGACAGTGATCCAGCATCTGCTTTTATAGACAGTAAACCAGCATCTGCTTTTATAGACAGTAAACCAGCATCTGCTTTTACAGACAGTAAACCAGCATCTGCTTTTACAGACAGTGATCCAGCATCTGCTTTTACAGACAGTAAACCAGCATCTGCTTTTACAGACAGTGATCCAGCATCTGCTTTTATAGACAGTAAACCAGCATCTGCTTTTATAGACAGTAAACCAGCATCTGCTTTTACAGACAGTAAACCAGCATCTGCTTTTACAGACAGTGATCCAGCATCTGCTTTTACAGACAGCGACCCAGCATCTGCTTTTACAGACAGTAAACCAGCATCTGCTTTTACAGACAGTGATCCAGCATCTGCTTTTACAGACAGTGAACCAGCATCTGCTTTTACAGACAGTGAACCAGCATCTGCTTTTACAGACAGTGACTCAGCATCTGCTTTTACAGACAGTGATCCAGCATCTGCTTTTACAGACAGTGACCCAGCATCTGATTTTATAGACAGTGAACCAGCATCTGCTTTTATAGACAGTAAACCAGCATCTGCTTTTACAGACAGCGATCCAGCATCTGCTTTTACAGACAGTAAACCAGCATCTGCTTTTACAGACAGTGATCCAGCATCTGCTTTTACAGACAGTGATCCAGCATCTGCTTTTACAGACAGTGACCCAGCATCTGCTTTTACAGACAGTAAACCAGCATCTGCTTTACAGACAGTGATCCAGCATCTGTTTTTACAGACAGTGATCCAGCATCTGCTTTTACAGACAGTAAACCAGCATCTGCTTTTACAGACAGTGATCCAGCATCTGCTTTTACAGACAGTGACCCAGCATCTGCTCTTACAGACAATGATCCAGCATCTGCTTTTACAGTCAGTGATCCAGCATCTGATTTTACAGACAGTGATCCAGCATCTGCTTTTACAGACAGTGACCCAGCATCTGCTTTTACAGACAGTGACCCAGCATCTGCTTTTACAGACAGTGATCCAGCATCTGTTTTTACAGACAGTAAACCAGCATCTGCTTTTAGAGACAGTGATCCAGCATCTGCTTTTACAGACAGTGATCCAGCATCTGCTTTTACAGACAGTGACCCAGCATCTGCTTTTACAGACAGTGAACCAGCATCTGCTTTTACAGACTGTGATCCAGCATCTGCTTTTACAGACAGTGATCCAGCAGTGATCTGCTCTTACAGATAGAGCATCTTCTTTATACAGAGCTTGGTTGCAAAGCTGTGTTTTTTATTTCAAGCTGATTACTGATTGCCAATTACATTTTCTGTACTGAATACTGACTCCCGTTTTATGACCTGAACTAAACGAAGCATGTTGATTAGAAGCTTCATTGCGTCTGTTTGCGTCCTACATAGTGGCATCTGCTGTGTTTAAAAAGCGAGCTTTGCAAAACAGATACATCGGCCCAGGACAGTGAATGTCCATCACATCAGGTCTGCTGCCTCTCAGCTGGACCTGCGCTTGATGCTGTTCCCTGTGTGAAGTTTGCATATTGTCTCTGTAAGCGTTTACTCCAGTTTCCTCTACATTCCAAAGACGTGTCTGTCTTGGTAGGTCAATTGGGTGCTATTAATTGATTGTAGTGGGTAGGTGAGTGGTAGAATCTGGGTGGCGAAGGGAATGTGGCGGAAGGGAATTTAGGGTGAGTATAATAGGGTTAGTTCATACTCGATGGGTCCATTTCTGTGCTGATCCCAGACCAGATTATCTAGCCGTTCACAGATCCATCCTGCCATGGACTCACTTTAATGAATGCAAAGGTCCTAGCAGGCTGATCTCCCCACGTTCAAGAGGCACCCGGTCAGATGGCCAGGCTCGGTGAAGTCTGGTAGCGCATCGTGAGACACTTCCCCCTGGGACTGGCTGCCTTTGTCAGAACCTCTCAGAGTCAGAGATATTCAAAACTAATACAAATAGTGATCCAAAACAAAAAGTCATTTAAGTAGAAACAAATGATCAAATTAGCGAAAAATAACTGAATTACCTTCCTTTCCCAGGGCTGGTTGTCGGGGCTCTGAGACGATGCCAACCCTCCCCGGTATTGGGTTGAAGGGACAGACACTAAGCACTCCTGGCTCTTCCCTCACCACATTGATGGACTTGGTGATGAGTTCAGGGTAGGACTGGGAGGTGGATTGTAATGCATGCACGCTGGAGCCCCAGGTATGGGGCAGCTGACTCTCCACAGAACCATTTACCCTTTCTTCACCCATTTCAACTGATCATAGAAACTGGACCTCGCTCAACCTGGCACCAATATAAACTTCCTGCACCAAGGGGGCCTAACCTTCTGACAAGTGACTCTGTAGTGATCTCGCACAGGTGTAAAAGAACTCTGAACTAAACACCAAGCATAAACCAATCAATGAGGCGATCCCAGTAAGATTAACCGTTTACTGATCACTCTTCCACATTAACGTATGGTGAAAAGGCGTTGCTTCTCTGATGTTTCTAGTGCGTAGAAAGAAAACTTTTCTCGCGCTGATCCTGCACACACAAGCCCCCTCCTTCCCGTTTCTCCAAACCGGTATTTTCCCACAAGACGTGGCGAAACCGGGTGTGACATCATCGCATGCCGCGATATATCACAGACAACAAATTTACTTTAAACAGCCTTAACTTTAACTAGAAAACGATTACAAACGAATTACTGAAGCGAAAATATAATAAACTAAACAAATGCCTTAAAAGCAACACACTCCCCGCTTGACCTTCGTAGGGTCACAATGAACATAATACAAAACTTCAGTCTCTAAATCAGCCCTTAGGGAGAAGTAGAATGACTTCTGCAACTGGCCTTTGGAAAGTTTTCACATCACCTTGGTCAGAAGTTTTCAACTCAACCTTCCTGACATGTCCATCCCTACTAGGGAATGGGGCAGTGATTCTGGCCATTGGCCAGCAGTTGCAGGCGATTTGCTTGTCCCTGAGCAGGACTAAATCTCCAACTTGAAGATTCCTGCAGGGTTCTGTCCACTTTTGTCTGTGTTGCAACAAAGGTAGATATTCATGTCTCCAACGAGACCAGAACTGGTTTGCGAGAGCGTGAACCTGTCTCCATTGCTTTGTGTACAAGTCCTTATTGGAGAAGTCCCCAGGTGGGGGGGAACTCCTGCCTTCTGCGTAAGGAGCATTGATGGCGAGAGTATGAAGGGGTTTTCCGGGTCAGAAGACACAGGTAGGAGTGGTCGTGCATTTATAATGGCTGTGACCTCTGCCATTAGTGTGCACAGTACCTCGTGGGTCAGTCGGGTGCGTTGCTGCAGAAACATTGAATCAAGAATTCCTCTGGCGGTACCAATCATCCGCTCCCATGCACCTCCCATGTGAGAGGCGTGTGGTGTGTTGAACTTCCAGTTACATCCCTGCTCACTAAGGTACCTTTGCACCGTCTTGTCCATCCCGAGCTCCTTGGACGCTCCAACAAAGTTCGTGCCGCAATCAGACCTTAACTGTTTTGCAGGGCCTCTTAGTGCAAAGAAGCGCCTGAGAGCGTTAATGCAGCTGGATGTATCCAAAGATTCGATGACCTCAATGTGTACCGCTCTTGAACTCATGCAGCTGAACATGATGGTCCATCGCTTGCTCTCTGCTTGTCCTCCTCTGGTGCGTCTAGTAGTGATAGTCCAGGGACCAAATAAATCGAGCCCCACAAATGTAAAAGGAGGGCAGGCTTCAAGGCGTTCTGGTGGGAGGTCTGCCATACGTTGAGCTTCCATCTTCCCTCGCAGATTCCTGCAGGTTACACATTTGCGGAGTACTGAATTGATCAGTGTTTTACCTCCCAAGATCCACAGTCCCACTGCCCTGATTGCTCCTTCCGTCAGGTGACGACCCTGATGCCTTACCTGTTCATGGTGATGGCGAGTGAGCAGTAAGGACACATGGCTGTCTTTGGGCAGGATTACTGGGCTCTTTTCTGCAGCTGAAAGGTGAAAGGTGAAAGGTTAATACAAACCGGCCTCCAATGCAAATGAGATCGTTCTTCAGGATCGGGTTGAGTTTCCTCAAAGGACTGTCCTTTGGTATTGGTTTATTACCTTGGAGAGCCGAAAACTCCCTTGCAAAAGCTGCTCTTTGAGTTGCTTTAAAGGTGACGTCCTTTGCCTGGGCCAATTCATCCGCAGTGCGAGGTAAGTTACATTTGTGCAATAAGAAATGGAGGAAATTGCGATGGTCCTCCTGTACTAAGAAGCTATGGAACATCTGCTTGATGTCCGCTAGGATTGCGACCTTCTCCTTCCGGAAGCGCAGCAGGACCCCGAGAAGGGTATTGTTAAGGTCGGGGCCTGTAAGGAGCACGTCATTAAGGGAGATACCAGCGCACTGAGCACTGGAGTCAAAGACCACCCTGATCTGATTGGGCTTTTGTAGGTGGCAAACCACAAATGTTGGGAGGTACCAGCACTCCTCGCCTTCCCTCAGTAGCGGTGCTACTTCAGCATGTCCATTAGCGAAGATCTTCTCCATAAATGCTACGTACTGTTGCTGCATCTCAGGTTTCCTTTTCAGGGTTTTTTGCAAGGACGTGAACCGCTTGACTGCCTGCTCTTTGTTGTTTGGCAAGCGCTGGCGTGGTTCTCTGAAAGGTAGTGGGGCGACCCAATTATTTGCTTCGGCTCTGAAGACCTTGGTGTCCATTATTTTTAAGAAAATGGCGTCTTGTGCTGATGGAGCAAGTTTATTATCATGCTCCGTTTGAGCGAAGACTGACTGTCCCAGCGTCTTGTCGGTTACTTTACATTTGTTAAAGCCTTGTCGTGCTTCCTTGGTACACATGAAACTTGTGCAGGGTTGAAAAATTGAATGGCGGCCACCCTCTAGCACATTGGTCTTGAGTGTGTTAACTGTCGGTTTGTGTACATTGCCAAGGCACACCTCTCCTATCACCACCCAGCCCAGATCCAGGCGTTGGGCAAAGGGGGCGTCGTGTGGTCCGTTGACCTGCTGCCTAACCTTGTGCACCTGGAGAACGTCTCTTCCTAATAGCAGGAGTATTTCTGCTTTGGATCCAGTTCTGGGATGTGCTTGGCAATGTGGTGGAGATGTGGCTGGTGTAGCACTGCACTTGGCAGCGGAATCTCGGTGCGGTTATTCAAAATTTCATTGCACTCTAAGAGTGGAGGGAGACAGATGACAATTTTACCATCCAGGGACTCAAGCTGGAAGCCTTCTGCCTTCCTTCCATATCTTTCTATGCTGCCTGAGCAAGTTCTAAGGTAGTATGGGAACTGATTACTCTCAATGTTGAACAAGTCAAAGAACTCTGGTCTGACTAGTGAGCGATTGCTCTGATCGTCCAGAATAACATAGACTTTGATGGCCTTGTCTTTGGCTCCCTTAGGGTACACCTTAGTGAGGCAGAACTTGGAACAAGAATGGCATGACTGAGCTTGACCGCAGACTTCTGTGCAGCTCGAGCTGACAACAGTTGTCCTGGAGTGAGCCTCTCCCTCCCTGCCGTCCTGTTGTGGGGGTGAAGAAGCTTCGTCGGTTTGCAGTAACGGGCCGGGATGCATGGCCCCATCGTGATTAGTGCTATTACATTCCGGGCACTTCACGGAGATCGTACACTCTCTAGCAAGGTGAGAGGTAGAGGAACAGCATTTAAAACATTTTTTCTCCTTGAGAAGGGGTTTTTTCCTAAACGTTCTGCATTTTTTGAGGGGGTGGGGTTTATTGGGGAATGGACAATTCTTGCTATGGTCATTGTTAGTTGTAAAGACTTCAGTTTTACGCACTGAGACAGGTTTATTAATGTTGAAATTATTCAAAGTGGATTTAACTGGCTTGGTGTAAATTGTACTGCTACCTGGACTCATGAAGCTAGGGTCATTTCGCTTCTTCGCCTCCTTGCACACAAACTTAGTGAAATACTCAAAGGGAGGAAATCGACCACCATTCTCTTCCTTGTACTCTGAGCCAACAGACACCCACCTTTCCTGCAGCCCAAATGGAAGTTTGTCCACGATTGGTCTAATCCCGTATGAAGTATCTAGGTATGACAGACCAGTTAAATAGCCATCTTCTTTGGCACCTTGAATCTCCATGAGTAGATCTCCGAGCTCTCTTAACTTAGTGTGGTCCTTGGCTGACACCTTAGGAAAATTTTCCAGGCGTCAAAATAGTGCCGTTTCAATAATTTTGGGGGCCACATAGCACTCCCGATGTCTCTCCCATGCTTTGCGTAAGGCTAGCTTGGGGTTGTTAATGTACACTGAACGTATGCGTCTCACCTATTCGCATGATTCTTTTCCCAGCCATTTCGTCATAAGATCCAACTCTTGGGTTGCTCCGAGCTGGACTCTGTGGATAGCGTTGGCGAATGAGGAGTACCATGCATGGTAACTTTCAGGCTTATCGTCAAACTGGTATAGTCCTGAAGTGACGAGATCTCGTCGTGCTAAATACTGTGCCGTGGGTTCAACTGCTAGTGGCATGCTGGCTGGGGGAATATGTCGGCGGGTATATGACTGAGGGTGTACATTTGTTATGGAATTTGCTGTTCTGAATTCAGCCTTTGCCTCTCCTCTTGCTAAATCTGGTAAGTTTGGTGTCAAGAGGTATTTATCATCAGCCCTTTCATTCTTGAATTCGTCGCAGAGTTGCAAGGGTAAATTGTCTTCCTCGGATGGATGTGATACAATTGGGCCTCTCTGAGACTCCTCATGAGGTGGGATTTTATCATATAAGTATGGAGAGGAAGAACGAATCTTCAAGTCCATTTGAGATTGGACATGGTCGCTTGTGTGTTCCAATCTGGTCCTTTCTGAAGTAGATTTTATGTCAACCAGAACATGCATTTCTTCAGCATTTTCTAATATCTCTGCTTCCACCCTGGCAGCTTCTGCTTCTCGGTGTAGCGTCAGCACTTCTAACTCTGACTCTATCCTTGCCTTTTCCAACTGGTTTTCGGCTTCTCTGGCAGCCGCTTCCTTTTTCAATTTTGCTTCTTGTTCGGCGTACAATGCCCAATGCTGCACGCATGCTGAGCTCGTCGACTTCATTAACTTTGCCTCCAACTTTCACCCTGCCCTCAAATTTACCTGGTCCATTTCCGATACCTCCCTCCCCTTTCTTGATCTTTCTGTCTCCATCTCTGGAGACGGCCTATCTACTGATATCTACTATAAGCCTACAGACTCTCACAGCTACCTGGACTATTCCTCTTCCCACCCTGTCTCTTGCAAAAATGCTATCCCCTTCTCACAATTCCTCCGTCTCCGCCGCATCTGCTCTCAGGATGAGGCTTTTCATTCCAGAACGAAGGAGATGTCTTCCTTTTTTAAACAAAGGGGCTTCCCTTCGTCCACCATCAACTCTGCTCTCAAACGCATCTCTCCCATTTCCCGCACATCTGCCCTCACCCCATCCACCCGCCACCCCACTCGGGATAGGGTTCCCCTTGTCCTTACCTACCACCCCACCAGCCTCCAGGTCCAACGTATAATTCTCCGTAACTTCTGCCACCTCCAACGGGATCCTACTACCAAACACATTTTTCCCTCCCCCCCCTTTCTGCTTTTCACAGGGATCGCTCCCTACGCGACTCCCTTGTCCACTCGTCCCCCCCCCATCACTTCCCACCGATCTCCCTCCTGGCACTTATCCTTGTAAACGGAACAAGTGCTACACCTGCCCTTACACTTCCTCTCTCACCACCATTCAGGGCCCCAGACAGTCCTTCCAGGTGAGACCACACTTCACCTGTGAGTCGGCTGGTGTGGTATACTGCGTCCAGTGCTCCCGGTGTGGCCTTTTATATATTGGTGCGACCCGACGCAGACTGGGATACCGTTTTGCTGAACACCTACGCTCGGTCCGCCAGAAAAAGCAGGATCTCCCAGTGGCCACACATTTTAATTCCACGTCCCATTCCCATTCTGATATGTCTATCCATGGCCTCCTCTACTGTCAAAATGAATCCAAACTCAGGTTGGAGGAACAACACCTTATATACCAGCTGGGTAGCCTCCAACCTGATGGCATGAACATTGACTTCTCTAACTTCAGTTAATGCCTCTCCTCCCCTTCTTACCCCATCCCTGACATATTTAGTTGTTTGCCTGTTCTCCATCTCCCTCTGGTGTTCCCCCCCCCCCCTTTCTTTCTCCTGAGGCCTCCCGTCCCATGATCCTTTCCTTTCTCCAGCTCTGTATCACTTTCGCCAATCACCTTTCCAGCTCTCAGCTTCACCCCACCCCCTCCGGACTTCTCCTATCTTTTTGTATTTCCCCCTCCCCCCACTACTTTCAAATCTCTTACTATCTTTCCTTTCGGTTAGTCCTGACGAAGGGTCTCGGCCCGAAACATCGACAGTGCTTCTCCCTAGAGATGCTGCCTGGCCTGCTGTGTTCCACCAGCATTTTGTGTGTGTTGTTTGAATTTCCAGCATCTGCAGATTTCCTCGTGTTTGCTTAGTAATAAATAATATTGAGAACATGAGTTGTAGAGTCCTGGTAAGTGAGTCCATAGGTTGTGGAATCAGTTCAGTGTCAGGGTGAGTCAAGTTATCCACGCTGGTTTAGTAGTCTGATGGTTGAGGGGTAATAGTCGTTCCTGAAGCTAGTGGTGTGGGAGCCATGGCTCGTGCATCTCCTTCCTGACAGCTGCAATGAGAGGAGAGCGTGGTCGGAATGCTGAGGGTCCGTCTTGATGGGTGCTGCTTTCTTGCGGCAGCCCTCCTTGTAGATGTGCTCGAGGGTGGGGTATTGTTTTTCCCTGTGATGGACTGGGCTGTATTCACCACTGTCTTGCGGCCTTTCCCATCCAAGGGCACCAGTGTTTCCGTACCGGGCCGTGATGCAGTCAGTCAGGACACTCTCCACTGTGCATCTATAGAAGTTTGTAAAAGTTTTAGATGACATTCCAAAGCTGTGAAAATGTCTAAGAAGGTAGAGACACTGCTGTGTGTGCAGGTCCCTGGACAGATCCTCTGAAATGATAATGCCACCCAGTTTAAAGTTACTGACCCTCCCACTATCGGAAATATCCTCTTAATATTCACTTCATCAAGGCCTTTCAATATTCGGTCTGTGGGTTTAAGTGAGCCCCCTCCCCCTCCATTCTTCTAAACTCCATCTAGAACAGGCCCAGAACTTAAATCGCTCCTCTTTAACCTTTTCATTCCTGGCATAATTCTCATGAACCTCCTCTGGACCTTGTCCAGCACATCCTTTCTTAGTTTCTTAGATAAGGGACGCAAAGCTGCTCACAATACTCCAAGTGTGGTCTGACTAATACCTGATAAAGCCTCAGCATTACATCCTTGCTTTTGTATTCTAGTCCTCTGGGAAGGAATGCTGACATTGCATTTGCCATCCTGAACTCAACCTGCAAGTTAACCTGCACGAGGACTCCCAATTCCTTTGCACCTCTGATTTCCTGAAGTTGCTCCCCATTCAGAAAATCGTTTATTCCTTCCACCAAAGTAAATGACCATCCATTTCCCTACACTGCATTCCATCTGCCACTTCTTTGCCCATTCTCTTAATCTGCAGATTCTCTGCTTCCTCAATACTACCTGCCTCTCCACTTATCCTTATATCATTCACAAACTTAGCTACAAAGCTATCAATTCAATCATCCAAGTCATTAATGCACAAAGTAGAGAATCCAACAGTAACCTCTGCAGAACACCACTAGTCACCAGCAGCCAACCAGCAAAGGTCCTCATTACTCCTAATCCTTGCATCCTGCTAGCCACCCTCAGCCTTCAACTCAACCTGAGAAACAGCCTCAAACCCTGATGGCCAAGATTAACCCTACAGATGAAGCAGTGTGTGGAAAACTTTCAGAACAGGGAACTGAACGGCCTCCTTCGACCTTTACCAAAGCCACAGCAGGTTACATAATACGTGCCATTGCAGGAAGTAAGATTTGAGGTTGCATAACAGTGTGCATATTGGTGCTTTACACAATACTAAAGCTGAATTTCAATTATTGCTTTAACTAATTTAAATTATTTTCATCACTTTCTTGACCCGAATGGGTTTTGGTTGGTGCTGGCAAGTTCTCAAGCTGAACACTAACTCTGAAGAAAGAATTGCGCAGGGTTTGCTTGGGTGAAAGCAAGACGGTTGTGTTGATGGAAGGGGAAAGGGTGATAGAAGGGGCATTTGGCACCAGATTTTAGATGACTCAGCTTTCAACCATTCTGCGAGCCTCACCAGAAATGTGAGCTTGCTGTGCATCCCAGCCAGTTACATGCAGTACACTTGACTCATTCGTTCCCCTTTCTTGTCTGTCTTTAGTGCTTTCTCCCCCTCCTGCAGACGTTGCTGTTGTGTTGATTTGTTAGTTATGGGTCTGGTACGTTCTGGGAGATATCTCTGGGAACAGATCACCTCGAGTGTGTCCATGACTTGCTTGCTCCTCATCTGTGGTCGTCTTGCACACTGTAGCCGTCAGATGGTATAAAATTGTGTCCTGACTTCGAGCAGACGGCTGAAATGAGTAGGGGAGGGGGTGAGCAGCCGGGCAGCCAGGAGCAAGGGCAGGGGTAGTGACGAATCTCATTCATTGCCAAGGAAAGTAATCATTCCCCATTCATGAGGGGCATAGATAAGGCAGATGGTCCCAGAATAGGAGTGTCTAAGGCTAGGGGGCTAAGGTTTAAGGCAAGATTTAGAGAGATCCTGAGGGACAGACTTTCACTCAGAGGGTGTATGGAACAAACTGCATGGTATGGTACAGCCAGAGCATTTAAAAGACATCTAGACAGACACATGTGCCGGCCAGTGGTGCAGTGGTATCCACACCAGACTACGAGGCCAGTGGTCGCGGGTTCGAAACCAGCCGGCTCCTTGCATGCTCTCCATCCATGTTGGGTTGAGCGTCGAGCTGGCAACTTTAAAAAAACAGACAAATGCTAAGGAAACAGCAAGGTTGCCGCCCGATACGCCTCTAATGCGAAAAACAACACATGGACAAGAGATATTTGGATGGATAGGGTGAAATGCAGAGAAAAGGGGTTAATTCAGACTAATTGCCTGGTCAACATGGGTGAGTTGGGCGGAAAGACCGGTTCCTGTGTTGTATAACTCTCTGAATCTATCACTGTATTCCTAATTGTCCTTAGTCCGGGATGCCAAGAGATCATGGGGCATGTATTGTGATAGGAATTTCCTACGTGATCTCTCAGTCATTGTGGAAGGTTGTTGACCAAGGCCCCTGAATGGTCTGGAATCAGAGTCAGGTTTAATGTCACGGGCATACGCCGTGAAGCTTGATGTCTTTGCGGCAGCAGAACAATGCAATGGGTGATCATAGAGAGACGTGAATTACAGTAAGTGTGTACATTAAATAGTTACATTAAATAAATAGTGCAAAAATAGAAATAATAAAGTTGTGAGATAGTGTTCATGGGTTCAATGTCTATTCAGAGATTAGACGGCAGAGGGGAAGAATCATTGAGTGTGTGCCTTCACACTTCTGTATCTCCTTCCTGATAGTAGCAATGAGATCAAGGCATGACCTGGGTGATTGGGGGTCCTTAATGATGGATGCCGTCTTTTTGAGGCATCACTCCGTGAAGATGTCCAAGATACTCCTAAACCTGGTGCCAATGGTGGAGCTGACTATGCTTACAACTCACTGAAGTTTATTTTGTCCTGTGCAATATCCCCTCACTCCCCATACCAGACGGTGATGCAGCCAGTTAGAATGTGCTCCACTGTACATCTGCAGAAATTTGCAAGTGTCTTTGGTGACAGACCAAATCTCCTAATGGAATATACCCGCTGTCGTGCCTTCCTGTAGCTGCATCGATATGTTGGGTCTAGGATAGATCCTCAGAGATCTCGACACCCAGGAACTTGAAATTGCTGACTCTCTCCACTTCTGATGCCTCTAGGAGTGTGTGTTCCTGTGCCTTACCCTTTCTGAAATCCACAATCAGTTCTTCGGTTTCACCGGCGTTGAGTGCAAAGTTGTTGCTGTGACACCACTCAACTAGCTGATCTATCTCACTCCTGAACTCACCTTCATCTCCAACTGAAATTTTGCCAATAATGGTTGTATCATCGGCAAATTCATGGATGACATTTGAGCTGTGTCTGGCCACACTGACATGAGTGTAGAGAGAGTAGTTCAGTGGGCTAAGCGCACGTCCCTGAGGTGCGCCAGAGTTGACTGTCAGCGAGGTGAGGAGCCAGGGTTACGGTTGTGAGTAGCTGGTAACATTCTGCAGGAAGGCAGAGCGCGTAAACTTAAGTGTTGTTTTTCTTCGTATACAGGCCTCGCTCTGGTAAATGACTCACCTTATGCACTGACCGCAAAGTGTTGCCAAATTTCCCACCTCATCCTGCAAGTATCCTGGAGAAAAGAATCTGAGATCAGTAATGCTTCATGGCTACTGATAAAGTGTGAGTGCCATGTCCTGGCCACGGGCCAGCTTCTAGTAGACTGCCGAGCCCAGCTGTTGGTGGGGAGGGGACGGGGTGAGGAATGGGCTGTGGGAGCTGCTTTGCCTCTGAAGTAGCTGGTGTTTAAACATGTTGAGAAAATTCATGCTCCACTCTGTGCATCCTGAATGTATCATGGTGTGCCCTGGCAATCTCGTAACCCAAGTGCAGAGGAAAGACAGACTCTGATGTAGAGACGGTGATGAGAATCTCTTCATAATAATTCCAAAAGAACATCAGTGGCTCGGCTGTGTGCGAAGTAACATTCTCAAAACTAGGACCCTGTGATTAGCTCTAATCAGGCATCCACTTAAATAATACAAGTAACGCGGAATCCCCAAACCTATCAAAGTAAACTTCACAACATTACAAAGAGCGAGTCGCTCGACAAAAACACAAGGAACTCATAACAACTCTCGTTAAACAACAATTAACCAACTCAGATGCTCCAAAAACCTCAGAGCCCGATGCTGCCCAGAGCCCCGCACAGGCCCAAAGAGCTCATTACAGAATGGGAGGCATGGCAACCTGTGGGTCACCCCACTCTACTGACCAGCTCTGAAGCTGCTGCTCTGGGAGAAACAGGAGTTGCTCATTCTGTCATGCTTGTCCCTGCCATTGACACGATCCATCCCAGTTCCAAATAAAAACCTCTCAGATTACTGTCATGCTGCTGCAGCTCTTTTGGAGTTCCAAAGGGGGTTCGGAGGTCATACACAATTCCCTCTAAAGCTGACCTTCTAAACTCCAGAGTTTTGGAAGCTTTCTACCCTTCACTGTCACTATGTAAGTAGAGCTTTCACCAAGGACACAAAAGAAACCAGCAGCTATTGGTGTTCATACTTACTGATAGACTCTCAAGTCATTGGGTATATGAAAATGGAGATTGATAGCTTCTTGATTAGTAATGGCATCAATGTTCAAAGTACATTTACTATCAAGCTATGTATGCAGTTTACAACCCTGAGATTCATCTTCCCCAAGACAGCCACGAAACAAAGAAGCACCACAGAACATGTTGAAAGAAAAATTCAAACACCCAATGTGAAAAAAAGGAATAAATTGTGCAAACAGCAAAAAACACAGAATATAAAATGTCAAACCACAGACTCAATTAAACAGCTATGCAATGTTCGGTTTAGTTCAGTTCATTCCAGATTAGCACTGCGTCGCTCATTGACTGCAGGCAATAGAACCAACACACACAAAATGCTGGTGGAACACAGCAGGCCAGGCAGCATCTATAAGGAGAAGCACTGTCGACATTTCAGGCCGAGACCCTTCGTCAGGACCCAGTCCACTTTAATCAAAATCGCAAAAAATAACAAAAATCAAAGAGCAACCAGAAACACATATAACATGAACTGCGGAGTCCGATCCACAAACCATATCAATCAATCCTTGCCCAAGACCCAGGACTCTGGCAGCATCGAGGGAGAGGGAGAGGGAGGGAGGGAGAGAGAGAGATATCCATTGTAGGCACCTTCCTCTGACAACAGAGAGCAAGAGGGAGAGAGAGTGAGACTGGTCAAACATAGGCACCTTCCTCTGGCAACAGAAAGCGAGAGGAAGAGAGAAGCTGGTCAAACATAAGCAGACGATGCTGAACACCTTCAGCTCTCGCCCTTGTTGATTTCAATGATGCTCGACACCTCAATCAATGAGATCAGCAAGGAATGGAGCTGATCATGGGCTCACACCCCAACACCAAACTTCTTATCCTCCAGGATGCACACTCAACTCCAAACCTCACCAAACTCCTTCGGAGACAGCAAAGCGCCAGATTGCTCAATCGGCCGGAAGACACACCATCAAGATGTAAATCACAGGTTCCAGATGTAGCAGAATCATATTTGAAAGAAGAATGAGAAGTAAAAGAAATAGCTCTGTGAACTGTCTGAAGGACGTTGCCTTGGGTCGCATTGTCATCTTCTTCAACATTTACAGGAGTAAGGGTTGAGATGGAAAATAAATCAGGCATGATTGAATGGTGGAGCAGACTCAAAGGGCCTAATTTTGCTCCTTCACCTGATGGTTTTATGGTCTAATATTTCAGCTCCCTCCTGTATTCCTCTCATTGACAACGTCCAGGACAACGTCCAGGACACCACGGACTTCTTTGCCTTCTCCTTCTTAGGCAGTCGCTTCAGGATCAAGGACAGCTCACTTCCAGTTTAGTTTTGTGGTTTCTGAGGTGACTGATGTGGGAACTGCAGACCCTGCCACAGATGAGGTCGGGCAGGGGTGAGTGGAGGGGTAACTTGTGAGCTGGTGTTCTCTTCATACTGCATATACAGGGATGTATGGCCCGAAGTTTCACAATATGTATGCTCCCCACTCTCTCCCATCACCTTTCACCCTCATACTGTAAGTAACCTCCCAGTCCTCTTCCTCTCACTTCTCCATCACCCTCTCCTCGATTTGCCTTCCCCATCCACCCCTTTGATCTTCATGCCCTTTCCCCTCCCTCACTCCCACTCTGGCCCAAAACTTAGTTCACTGTAACTTCTCTGCAGTTCCCCAGACTTCTCTCCCCCTTGAGAGGGAGACTAACTTTCAGCCATACAATGCAAAGCCCTGTTTTTGCCTTGATGATAGCATTTTCCAAGACATTTGCAACACTACATCATCACCCCCACCCTCAGTAATCTGTACAGTGTATTGAGAATGTTACAGTTCATTCACAGGATGTGGGTATTGCTGATAAGACCAACATTTAATGCTATCCCCAAATACCCTCGAATTGAGTACTATTTTGCAGAACCACATTGCCAAAGTCAAAGTAGAATTTGCAGTCATCTGCACAAGTACTCAGGTGCAATGAAGAACTTACTTGCAGCAACATTGCAGGCACATGACATCAGATAAGTAACATACACAGGAAAAAACATAAATATAAGTAAATTATACACAATTTTAGAATAAAGAATGCACTTAGAACAAAACAAAAACAAAGTGCATGGCAGCAATACATTTGAAACCACATTTGCCAAATGGCCTTCTCAAATGCTATAAATTTCTGAATACTTACAATAAGGCCGCTGGATTTCCAAAGAATGTGCAAAATCGCATTTTTTGATGATTTGACAGTATCATTGTCACCATTTCCAAGAGTAAATTGTTAGTGCCATATCTTAATAGCAGTTTAGTTCCTCAATTAGGTTAATGAGATTTGAACTCTCAGTCCTCTGGACTACCAGCCTGTTATTGGAACTGCAATGCTGCTTTACTCTGTTGCCTGGTTTCCCTGAATGCAGGTCGGTGTTATTGTTCAATTCAGGAATATTTTTCAAAAAAATGTTGGATTTGCAGCATTCATAGTGGTTTTCTAAAAGATATTGTACTTCCTTTCTGCAACCAAACATCTACCTATCTTTCTGACTGCACTATCTGCAAATGGACCTATCAAATCTTCCATTGAAGTCTGTTCACATCTAATGGTATTTTTAACTGTACATTATTGGCCTTGTCTCTGTGCCTGTTTTTGCCTGTAGGTTTGGTGTAAATCCAGCTGGATAATATAAATGAATCCTTCCAGTCTCTGTCTGTTTACTTAATGTGATTCTGTCTCTGTCTAACTTTATTTATTTGGTATAGCTGTATTTAACTTCTTTGTCATCTTCTGGCTGCCCATTTACCATTCTGAACAACATTGCTTTACCTTTTCAATGATGGGGAACATCAATCTTATTTAATGGAAGTCTGTTTTTGTTTTGAATTTAATTTTGTTGTCCTGCAGTTTCGGATGGGTTTAGTCAAAACACGTCAATTCAAACATCAGCAGGGCAAAAGCAAACACATTTGTGGTTTTCAGCTTGCGATCTTAGTGATTTCTTATCAGTCAGTGTTCAATGCTTCATCAGCACCCTTGAGCAAGTATTAAAGAACTGTTTCTGTGTCTGGAGCATGTGGCTGTGAAGGGTGAATGCTTATAAAACCCAAGGAGAAAGAGCACAGAATTAGAAACTTGCAATACATCTGTTTGAGTTTGAATTAAAACGGAGTAGCAACTTTATTGCCATGACCACTTTAGCCATTAACTGGTGTTGACTTTACCCTTCACAGGCAGCAGTTTGACCTAGCAAGCCGTACTTGTATGACTAAAAAAGTGGTCATGGCAATAAAGTTGCTACTCCGTTTTAATTCAAACTCAAATAGATGTATTGCAAGTTTCTAATTTTGTGTTCTTTCTCCTTGTGTTTTATAAGCATTCACCCTTCACAGCCACATGCTCCAGACACAGAAAGCAGGATCTCCCAGTGGCCACACATTTTAATTCCACGTCCCATTCCCATTCTGATATGTCTATCCATGGCCTCCTCTACTGTCAAAATGAATCCAAACTCAGGTTGGAGGAACAACACCTTATATACCGGCTGGGTAGCCTCCAACCTGATGGCATGAACATTGGCTTCTCTAACTTCCGTTAATGCCCCTCCTCCCCTTCTTACTCCATCCCTGACATATTTAGTTGTTTGCCTGTTCTCCATCTCCCTCCAGTGCTTCCCCCCCCCCCCTTTGTTTCTCCTGAGGCCTCCCGTCCCATGATCCTTTCCCTTCTCCAGCTCTGTATCACTTTTGCCAATCACCTTTCCAGCTCTTAGCTTCATCCCACCCCCTCCGGTCTTCTCCTATCATTTTGCATTTCCCCCTCCCCCCACTACTTTCAAATCTCTTACTATCTTTCCTTTCGGTTAGTCCTGACGAAGGGTCTCAGCCCGAAACGTCGACAGCGTGTCTCCCTATAGATGCTGCCTGGCCTGCTGTGTTCCACCAGCATTTTGTGTATGTTGTTTGAATTTCCAGCATCTGCAGATTTCCTCGTGTTTGCTGACTAAAAATAGAGATGGTTAGCACTTTGCGATTATAATTTTTGTTTTTCTAGTCACCCTTTCAGTTACATGGGAAAGATGGCTGACTATGGATGAATGCAGACTCCCAATTTTCCATTGCAGTTCTGGAGGCCTTGATGGATAAAACAGAGTGAAGGAAATAATTTTCCTTGCCAGAGGAATCAGGAGACCTTCCAGGCTCATAGTCAGTAGTGAACAAAATCCAAGTGAAAACTTCATCTCCGCGGATATGGCCTGAGTGCCAGATGAGGCTCAAATCCCATCTGCTACCAACTGACCTATTACTCTAACATACCATGTCGGGGAGTGGGAAGAAACACTGAGTGTGGCTCTTCCAGATCCTGTACTTTCTCCCTGATGGTTGTAACGAGAAGAGGGCATGTGCCGGACACTTGTCAAGAGACCGCCTCTTGATGGTGGGGTGGGTTGTGCCCATGATGGAAATATCTGTCTACGACCCCCTGCAGCTTCTTGTGATCTTCTCCATTAGAGGCTCCATACTAGGCTCTGGTATAGCTCAAGGGTGGTTGCAATCTGGAACACCTAAGTACCTGGACTAGCAGCAAGGAATAGAAGGCTAATCAGAAGGTTGCTGCCTGATCATTTCCACTAATCAATGGAGCCACAGTGGGCCCTCTGGCTTAAGAACCAGATTTTTCCTGACCACAGCACTGCCTGTGTAAAGTTTGCACATTCTCCCTGTGACAACGTGGATTTCCTCTGTGTCTTCATGTCCCAAAGATGTGTGGGTTGGCCACTGTAAAATCCCCCCAGAGCAGGAGCTCGCAGCCTTTCCTATGCCATTAAGCAAGGGGTCTGTGGACCCCAGGTTGGGGAATTCAGTCCTAGAGTATTGGTGTGGGAAGTTGAAGAGGCTACGCCCGAGGTCAGCATTGAATCTGGATCTCTAGCACTGTGAGACAGAAGCTCTCCTATTTGCTAACTGATTAATGGAGCTGCCCGGGGAAACACAGATTAGGCATTCAGAGGGCAAAGACCACCTATGCACAAAACATTCAGGATCACCTGTCCCATGACGATTCCTGGTGTGTGTGACTGGGCACCAAATCAATGGAGTTGTTAACTACGTAAGAAAAAACAGCATCGACCGTACCAGTCATGCCCCCCTCTGTGGTGCTCTAAACAACATCTATGCTTCGAGGCATCCAGCTCAACGCTGGCCATAAAAGCTAGCCCCCTCCCAAGTAAGCAGCTGCTGACTATAACAGACTCAACCCCCCGTGAGGGGGCCAGGCCAGACAACATCCCAGGCCGAGTACTCGGGTAGTGCGCACACCAGCTCACCGACGTCTTCATGGGCATCTTCAACACTTCACTCATCCAGGCTGCTGTCACCACAGGGTTCAAATCAGCCACCGTCATCCCTGTATCGAAGAACTCTACACCTTCACAACTAAATGACTACTGACACCAAACATCCTGAAGTGCTTGAACTGCTGGTAATCGTACACATCGAAAACTCCATTCCTGCCACCCTGGACACTCACCAAGATGCTCACTGACAGAACTGCTCTACCACAGAGGCCATAACACCGGTCGTACACCTGGCCCTGACAGAACTGCTCTACCACAGAGGCCATAACACCGGTCGTGCACCTGGCCCTGACAGAACTGCTCTACCACAGAGGCCATAGCACCGGTCGTGCACCTGGCCCTGACAGAACTGCTCTACCACAGAGGCCATAGCACCGGTCGTACACCTGGCCCTGACAGAACTGCTCTACCACAGAGGCCACAGCACTGGTCGTACACCTGGCCCTGACAGAACTGCTCTACCACAGATGCCATAGCACCGGTCGTGCACCTGGCCCTGACAGAACTGCTCTACCACAGATGCCATAACACCGGTCGTGCACCTGGCCCTGACAGAACTGCTCTACCACAGAGGCCATAGCACCGGTCGTGCACCTGGCCCTGACAGAACTGCTCTACCACAGAGGCCATAGCACCGGTCGTGCACCTGGCCCTGACAGAACTGCTCTACCACAGAGGCCATAGCACCGGTCGTGCACCTGGCCCTGACAGAACTGCTCTACCACAGAGGCCATAGCACCGGTCGTGCACCTGGCCCTGACAGAACTGCTCTACCACAGAGGCCATAACACCGGTCGTGCACCTGGCCCTGACAGAACTGCTCTACCACAGAGGCCATAGCACCGGTCGTGCACCTGGCCCTGACAGAACTGCTCTACCACAGAGGCCATAGCACCGGTCGTGCACCTGGCCCTGACAGAACTGCTCTACCACAGAGGCCATAACACCGGTCGTACACATGGCCCTGACAGAACTGCTCTACCACAGAGGCCATAGCACCGGTCGTGCACCTGGCCCTGACAGAACTGCTCTACCACAGAGGCCATAGCACCGGTCGTACACCTGGCCCTGACGGAACTGCTCTACCACAGAGGCCATAGCACCGGTCGTGCACCTGGCCCTGACGGAACTGCTCTACCACAGAGGCCATAGCACCGGTCGTGCACCTGGCCCTGACAGAACTGCTCTACCACAGAGGCCATAGCACCGGTCGTGCACCTGGCCCTGACAGAACTGCTCTACCACAGAGGCCATAGCACCGGTCGTACACCTGGCCCTGACAGAACTGCTCTACCACAGAGGCCATAACACCGGTCGTGCACCTGGCCCTGACAGAACTGCTCTACCACAGAGGCCATAGCACCGGTCGTGCACCTGGCCCTGACAGAACTGCTCTACCACAGAGGCCATAGCACCGGTCGTACACCTGGCCCTGACAGAACTGCTCTACCACAGAGGCCATAGCACCGGTCGTACACCTGGCCCTGACAGAACTGCTCTACCACAGATGCCATAGCACCGGTCGTGCACCTGGCCCTGACAGAACTGCTCTACCACAGAGGCCATAACACCGGTCGTGCACCTGGCCCTGACAGAACTGCTCTACCACAGAGGCCATAGCACCGGTCGTACACCTGGCCCTGACAGAACTGCTCTACCACAGAGGCCATAGCACCGGTCGTGCACCTGGCCCTGACAGAACTGCTCTACCACAGAGGCCATAGCACCGGTCGTGCACCTGGCCCTGACGGAACTGCTCTACCACAGAGGCCATAGCACCGGTCGTGCACCTGGCCCTGACGGAACTGCTCTACCACAGAGGCCATAGCACCGGTCGTGCACCTGGCCCTGACAGAACTGCTCTACCACAGAGGCCATAGCACCGGTCGTGCACCTGGCCCTGACAGAACTGCTCTACCACAGAGGCCATAGCACCGGTCGTGCACCTGGCCCTGACAGAACTGCTCTACCACAGAGGCCATAGCACCGGTCGTACACCTGGCCCTGACAGAACTGCTCTACCACAGAGGCCATAGCACCGGTCGTGCACCTGGCCCTGACGGAACTGCTCTACCACAGAGGCCATAGCACCGGTCGTACACCTGGCCCTGACAGAACTGCTCTACCACAGAGGCCATAGCACCGGTCGTGCACCTGGCCCTGACAGAACTGCTCTACCACAGAGGCCATAGCACCGGTCGTGCACCTGGCCCTGACAGAACTGCTCTACCACAGAGGCCATAACACCGGTCGTACACCTGGCCCTGACAGAACTGCTCTACCACAGAGGCCATAACACCGGTCGTGCACCTGGCCCTGACAGAACTGCTCTACCACAGAGGCCATAGCACCGGTCGTGCACCTGGCCCTGACAGAACTGCTCTACCACAGATGCCATAACACCGGTCGTACACCTGGCCCTGACAGAACTGCTCTACCACAGAGGCCATAACACCGGTCGTGCACCTGGTCCTGACAGAACTGCTCTACCACAGAGGCCATATCACCGGTCGTACACCTGGCCCTGACAGAACTGCTCTACCACAGAGGCCATAACACCGGTCGTGCACCTGGCCCTGACAGAACTGCTCTACCACAGAGGCCATAACACCGGTCGTACACCTGGCCCTGACAGAACTGCTCTACCACAGAGGCCATAGCACCGGTCGTGCACCTGGCCCTGACAGAACTGCTCTACCACAGATGCCATAACACCGGTCGTGCACCTGCCCCTGACAGAACTGCTGTACCACAGAGGCCATAGCACCGGTCGTGCACCTGGCCCTGACAGAACTGCTCTACCACAGAGGCCATAACACCGGTCGTGCACCTGGCCCTGACAGAACTGCTCTACCACAGAGGCCATAGCACCGGTCGTACACCTGGCCCTGACAGAACTGCTCTACCACAGAGGCCATAGCACCGGTCGTGCACCTGGCCCTGACAGAACTGCTCTACCACAGAGGCCATAGCACCGGTCGTGCACCTGGCCCTGACAGAACTGCTCTACCACAGAGGCCATAACACCGGTCGTGCACCTGGCCCTGACAGAACTGCTCTACCACAGAGGCCATAGCACCGGTCGTGCACCTGGCCCTGACAGAACTGCTCTACCACAGAGGCCATAGCACCGGTCGTGCACCTGGCCCTGACAGAACTGCTCTACCACAGAGGCCATAACACCGGTCGTACACCTGGCCCTGACAGAACTGCTCTACCACAGAGGCCATAGCACCGGTCGTGCACCTGGCCCTGACAGAACTGCTCTACCACAGAGGCCATAGCACCGGTCGTGCACCTGGCCCTGACAGAACTGCTCTACCACAGAGGCCATAGCACCGGTCGTGCACCTGGCCCTGACAGAACTGCTCTACCACAGAGGCCATAGCACCGGTCGTGCACCTGGCCCTGACAGAACTGCTCTACCACAGAGGCCATAGCACCGGTCGTGCACCTGGCCCTGACAGAACTGCTCTACCACAGAGGCCATAACACCGGTCGTGCACCTGGCCCTGACAGAACTGCTCTACCACAGAGGCCATAGCACCGGTCGTGCACCTGGCCCTGACAGAACTGCTCTACCACAGAGGCCATAGCACCGGTCGTGCACCTGGCCCTGACAGAACTGCTCTACCACAGAGGCCATAACACCGGTCGTACACATGGCCCTGACAGAACTGCTCTACCACAGAGGCCATAGCACCGGTCGTGCACCTGGCCCTGACAGAACTGCTCTACCACAGAGGCCATAGCACCGGTCGTACACCTGGCCCTGACGGAACTGCTCTACCACAGAGGCCATAGCACCGGTCGTGCACCTGGCCCTGACGGAACTGCTCTACCACAGAGGCCATAGCACCGGTCGTGCACCTGGCCCTGACAGAACTGCTCTACCACAGAGGCCATAGCACCGGTCGTGCACCTGGCCCTGACAGAACTGCTCTACCACAGAGGCCATAGCACCGGTCGTACACCTGGCCCTGACAGAACTGCTCTACCACAGAGGCCATAACACCGGTCGTGCACCTGGCCCTGACAGAACTGCTCTACCACAGAGGCCATAGCACCGGTCGTGCACCTGGCCCTGACAGAACTGCTCTACCACAGAGGCCATAGCACCGGTCGTACACCTGGCCCTGACAGAACTGCTCTACCACAGAGGCCATAGCACCGGTCGTACACCTGGCCCTGACAGAACTGCTCTACCACAGATGCCATAGCACCGGTCGTGCACCTGGCCCTGACAGAACTGCTCTACCACAGAGGCCATAACACCGGTCGTGCACCTGGCCCTGACAGAACTGCTCTACCACAGAGGCCATAGCACCGGTCGTACACCTGGCCCTGACAGAACTGCTCTACCACAGAGGCCATAGCACCGGTCGTGCACCTGGCCCTGACAGAACTGCTCTACCACAGAGGCCATAGCACCGGTCGTGCACCTGGCCCTGACGGAACTGCTCTACCACAGAGGCCATAGCACCGGTCGTGCACCTGGCCCTGACGGAACTGCTCTACCACAGAGGCCATAGCACCGGTCGTGCACCTGGCCCTGACAGAACTGCTCTACCACAGAGGCCATAGCACCGGTCGTGCACCTGGCCCTGACAGAACTGCTCTACCACAGAGGCCATAGCACCGGTCGTGCACCTGGCCCTGACAGAACTGCTCTACCACAGAGGCCATAGCACCGGTCGTACACCTGGCCCTGACAGAACTGCTCTACCACAGAGGCCATAGCACCGGTCGTGCACCTGGCCCTGACGGAACTGCTCTACCACAGAGGCCATAGCACCGGTCGTACACCTGGCCCTGACAGAACTGCTCTACCACAGAGGCCATAGCACCGGTCGTGCACCTGGCCCTGACAGAACTGCTCTACCACAGAGGCCATAGCACCGGTCGTGCACCTGGCCCTGACAGAACTGCTCTACCACAGAGGCCATAACACCGGTCGTACACCTGGCCCTGACAGAACTGCTCTACCACAGAGGCCATAACACCGGTCGTGCACCTGGCCCTGACAGAACTGCTCTACCACAGAGGCCATAGCACCGGTCGTGCACCTGGCCCTGACAGAACTGCTCTACCACAGATGCCATAACACCGGTCGTACACCTGGCCCTGACAGAACTGCTCTACCACAGAGGCCATAACACCGGTCGTGCACCTGGTCCTGACAGAACTGCTCTACCACAGAGGCCATATCACCGGTCGTACACCTGGCCCTGACAGAACTGCTCTACCACAGAGGCCATAACACCGGTCGTGCACCTGGCCCTGACAGAACTGCTCTACCACAGATGCCATAACACCGGTCGTGCACCTGCCCCTGACAGAACTGCTGTACCACAGAGGCCATAGCACCGGTCGTGCACCTGGCCCTGACAGAACTGCTCTACCACAGAGGCCATAACACCGGTCGTGCACCTGGCCCTGACAGAACTGCTCTACCACAGAGGCCATAGCACCGGTCGTACACCTGGCCCTGACAGAACTGCTCTACCACAGAGGCCATAGCACCGGTCGTGCACCTGGCCCTGACAGAACTGCTCTACCACAGAGGCCATAGCACCGGTCGTGCACCTGGCCCTGACAGAACTGCTCTACCACAGAGGCCATAACACCGGTCGTGCACCTGGCCCTGACAGAACTGCTCTACCACAGAGGCCATAGCACCGGTCGTGCACCTGGCCCTGACAGAACTGCTCTACCACAGAGGCCATAGCACCGGTCGTGCACCTGGCCCTGACAGAACTGCTCTACCACAGAGGCCATAACACCGGTCGTACACCTGGCCCTGACAGAACTGCTCTACCACAGAGGCCATAGCACCGGTCGTGCACCTGGCCCTGACAGAACTGCTCTACCACAGAGGCCATAGCACCGGTCGTACACCTGGCCCTGACAGAACTGCTCTACCACAGAGGCCATAACACCGGTCGTACACCTGGCCCTGACAGAACTGCTCTACCACAGAGGCCATAACACCGGTCGTACACCTGGCCCTGACAGAACTGCTCTACCACAGAGGCCATAGCACCGGTCGTGCACCTGGCCCTGACAGAACTTCTCTACCACAGAGGCCATAGCACCGGTCGTGCACCTGGCCCTGACAGAACTGCTCTACCACAGAGGCCATAGCACCGGTCGTGCACCTGGCCCTGACAGAACTGCTCTAACACAGAGGCCATAACACCGGTCGTACACCTGGCCCTGACAGAACTGCTCTACCACAGAGGCCATAGCACCGGTCGTGCACCTGGCCCTGACAGAACTGCTCTACCACAGAGGCCATAACACCGGTCGTGCACCTGGCCCTGACAGAACTGCTCTAACACAGAGGCCATAACACCGGTCGTACACCTGGCCCTGACAGAACTGCTCTACCACAGAGGCCATAACACCGGTCGTACACCTGGCCCTGACAGAACTGCTCTACCACAGAGGCCATAGCACCGGTCGTGCACCTGGCCCTGACACAGCTGTAAAACAAGGACACTAATGTCAGAACACTGTTTCTGGATTTCAGTTCGGCACTCATCATTACAGGCCTTGGTGAGCAAACACTTACTCCTCGATCTAAATGCACCACTGTGCAACTGGGTAGTCAGAACTGCCTAACATGTCACCAGTTCTGGCCTACGCACCATCAAGAACATATGATGGGGAAAGGTGCTGGAAAAGGGCAGATCCCACCCTCCCCTCCCACTCATGGACTGTTTGCCCCACTTCCATCAGGGAGAAGGCTACGTAGTATTCACATCAGGACTACCAGACTCAAAAACATTTACTCTCCCCAAGCAGTAAGGCAGCTATAAAGAAGGCTAGGTTTCATTAGGAGATTGAAGAGATTTGGCTTGTCAACTAAAACACTCAAAAACTTGTACAAATGTACCATGGAGAGCATTCTGACTGGCTGCATCATGATCAGGGATGGGGCTACTGCTCAAGATCGAAATAAGTTGCAGCAACTTGTAAGATTAGTCCGCTCCACCAAGGGTATTAGCCTCCATAGTAGCCCAGACATCTTCAAGGAGTGCTACCTTAGAAAGGTGGCATCCATCATTAAGGATCTCCAGCACCCAGGACACGCCCTCTTCACACTGTTACTGCCAGGACGGAGGTACAGAAGCCTGAAGGCACACACTCAGCGATTCAAGAACAGCTTCTTCCCCTCTGCCATCTGACTTTTAAATGGATATTGAACATTACTACTTCTTGTTTTTGTTTGCACTGCTTACTTTAACTTGACTATTTACCAGACACATACTCAATGTAACTCAGTTTTTTTCTCCATGTTTAATTATCATGTTTTGCATTGTACTGCTGGTGTAAAATTAACAAATTTCACAACATATGCCCGTGCTCTGATTCTGATCAACACCTCCACCCACTAACCCAGCCCTCCACACCACGACTTTATCATTTCCTATCAGTCACTTTATGTACAGACACTCATTTTTGGACATACAATCAATCGACATACATAAGCTTTCTTATGCATTTATATTTATTGTGTTTTTATTTTTATTGTGTTCTTTATCTTATTGTGTTTATTTTTGTGCTGCATGGGATCTGGAGCAGCAATTATTTCATCTCCTTTACACTTGTGTATTGGAAATGACATTAAACAACATGATTCTTGAGAAAGCAGGGATTCTAAAAAATTAAAGTCGGAATAGTTTAAAAGGTTGATAGTTGGTGTGGATTCAATGGGCTGAATGGCCTGTTTCTGTGCTGTATCTCTGTACAACTCTACAGCTCTAAGTTGTGGAGGACATCACACACTATATCCCGTTTTGGATTGGACCTTACAAAGTGTTTGTTCCAGCCAGAGGTAAACTGCTTTAAGCACCATGTTTTCATGATATTCCAAGCAGCCATGTTTTTTCTCTTTGGAGGACTGGCCAATTGTGCCTGAGCTTCAGGGAGACGTTAGCAGTAAGGCATTCAGAAAAGGACCGCTCCTGGGCATCATGCTTTGATGACTAGTGAGCCTTCCCGTATACAGAACTGTGTAAAAGTTTTAGGCACACGTACTGTATACAGCCAGGGTGCCTAGGACTGTATTTGTCAACACCGTGTGCAGAGTGAGTTGGTAAATCCGGCAGGAGCAAAAGATGCTGGGAATGGTAAGGGTGGAGCATTGTAGGAGGGGTGTGGGACAGGTGGCAGCAGAGTGCCAGGGGCAGGGCATGGTGCGGGTGCAGACACACCCAGCTCTGAGACACCAGGCAAGGCCACCTGATTCCAAACCATTGGCTTATTGACTCTCTGGTGCTTCCTGCTCCCTCCCCCTTTCCCCAGCATAGGTTCCCCTCTCCTTGGCCCCTTCTTGCACTCAGTCCACAACAGGCACCCATATCGGAACCACTCACATGTGTCATGATTCGTTTTTTGTGGCAGCAGTACAGTGCAATGCATAAAATTAATACAGCACTGTGCTAAGACTTTTCCACGGTACTGTATCTTCAGCTCCTCAGGGCATTACAGTTGTTGACTCACTACAGACTATGAAAATCTCGTGTCGATTTGGATAAGATGGTGCATTTGATGATTGCTCCTTTAGTTGCAGACTGCTTTAATTACCTGATGACACACCACCTTGCAAATACTGAATGTTCCCAGCACCAGCCTGGAGGGAACAAAAAGCATAGAAGGTGTGACTAAAGATTCCCCCAGCACAAAGGCCGTTCTAGCTGCACTGGTGGTGTGACTACAGATTCCCCCCAGCACAAAGGCCGTTCTGGCTGCACTGGTGTGACTACAGATTCCCCCAGCACAAAGGCCGTTCTGGCTGCACTGGTGTGACTACAGATTCCCCCAGCACAAAGGCCGTTCTGGCTGCACTGGTGGTGTGACTACAGATTCCCCCAGCACAAAGGCCGTTCTGGCTGCACTGGTGGTGTGACTACAGATTCCCCCAGCACAAAGGCCGTTCTGGCTGCACTGGTGGTGTGACTACAGATTCCCCCAGCACAAAGGCCGTTCTGGCTGCACTGGTGGTGTGACTACAGATTCCCCCCAGCACAAAGGCCGTTCTGGCTGCACTGGTGGTGTGACTACAGATTCCCCCAGCACAAAGGCCGTTCTGGCTGCACTGGTGGTGTGACTACAGATTCCCCCAGCACAAAGGCCGTTCTGGCTGCACTGGTGGTGTGACTACAGATTCCCCCAGCACAAAGGCCGTTCTGGCTGCACTGTTGTGACTACAGATTCCCCCAGCACAAAGGCCGTTCTGGCTGCACTGGTGGTGTGACTACAGATTCCCCCCAGCACAAAGGCCGTTCTGGCTGCACTGGTGGTGTGACTACAGATTCCCCCAGCACAAAGGCCGTTCTGGCTGCACTGGTGTGACTACAGATTCCCCCAGCACAAAGGCCGTTCTGGCTGCACTGGTGGTGTGACTACAGATTCCCCCAGCACAAAGGCCGTTCTGGCTGCACTGGTGGTGTGACTACAGATTCCCCCAGCACAAAGTCCGTTCTGGCTGCACTGGTGGTGTGACTACAGATTCCCCCAGCACAAAGGCCGTTCTGGCTGCACTGGTGGTGTGACTACAGATTCCCCCAGCACAAAGGCCGTTCTGGCTGCACTGGTGGTGTGACTACAGATTCCCCCCAGCACAAAGGCCGTTCTGGCTGCACTGGTGGTGTGACTACAGATTCCCCCAGCACAAAGGCCGTTCTGGCTGCACTGGTGGTGTGACTACAGATTCCCCCAGCACAAAGGCCGTTCTGGCTGCACTGGTGGTGTGACTACAGATTCCCCCAGCACAAAGGCCGTTCTGGCTGCACTGGTGGTGTGACTACAGATTCCCCCCAGCACAAAGGCCGTTCTGGCTGCACTGGTGTGACTACAGATTCCCCCAGCACAAAGGCCGTTCTGGCTGCACTGGTGGTGTGACTACAGATTCCCCCAGCACAAAGGCCGTTCTGGCTGCACTGGTGGTGTGACTACAGATTCCCCCAGCACAAAGGCCGTTCTGGCTGCACTGGTGGTGTGACTACAGATTCCCCCAGCACAAAGGCCGTTCTGGCTGCACTGGTGGTGTGACTACAGATTCCCCCAGCACAAAGGCCGTTCTGGCTGCACTGGTGGTGTGACTACAGATTCCCCCAGCACAAAGGCCGTTCTGGCTGCACTGGTGGTGTGACTACAGATTCCCCCAGCACAAAGGCCGTTCTGGCTGCACTGGTGTGACTACAGATTCCCCCAGCACAAAGGCCGTTCTGGCTGCACTGGTGGTGTGACTACAGATTCCCCCAGCACAAAGGCCGTTCTGGCTGCACTGGTGGTGTGAATACAGATTCCCCCAGCACAAAGGCCGTTCTGGCTGCACTGGTGGTGTGACTACAGATTCCCCCAGCACAAAGGCCGTTCTGGCTGCACTGTTGGTGTGACTACAGATTCCCCCAGCACAAAGGCCGTTCTGGCTGCACTGTTGTGACTACAGATTCCCCCAGCACAAAGGCCGTTCTGGCTGCACTGTTGTGACTACAGATTCCCCCAGCACAAAGGCCGTTCTGGCTGCACTGGTGGTGTGACTACAGATTCCCCCAGCACAAAGGCCGTTCTGGCTGCACTGTTGGTGTGACTACAGATTCCCCCAGCACAAAGGCCGTTCTGGCTGCACTGTTGTGACTACAGATTCCCCCAGCACAAAGGCCGTTCTGGCTGCACTGTTGGTGTGACTACAGATTCCCCCAGCACAAAGGCCGTTCTGGCTGCACTGGTGGTGTGACTACAGATTCCCCCAGCACAAAGGCCGTTCTGGCTGCACTGTTGGTGTGAATACAGATTCCCCCAGCACAAAGGCCGTTCTAGCTGCACTGGTGGTGTGAATACAGATTCCCCCAGCACAAAGGCCGTTCTAGCTGCACTGGTGGTGTGACTACAGATTCCCCCAGCACAAAGGCCGTTCTGGCTGCACTGTTGGTGTGACTACAGATTCCCCCAGCACAAAGGCCGTTCTGGCTGCACTGTTGTGACTACAGATTCCCCCAGCACAAAGGCCGTTCTGGCTGCACTGTTGTGACTACAGATTCCCCCAGCACAAAGGCCGTTCTGGCTGCACTGGTGGTGTGACTACAGATTCCCCCAGCACAAAGGCCGTTCTGGCTGCACTGTTGGTGTGACTACAGATTCCCCCAGCACAAAGGCCGTTCTGGCTGCACTGTTGTGACTACAGATTCCCCCAGCACAAAGGCCGTTCTGGCTGCACTGTTGGTGTGACTACAGATTCCCCCAGCACAAAGGCCGTTCTGGCCTTGTTCAGGAGCTGCTGCGCGTGACAGATCACTATCAGAATGTATTTGCATTTCGCTCTGTGCTCAGGTGAATATAGGAAACTTCTCCTTAAAGTCTTTATATATGGACATTCCGTACCTACTGCCTTACATTTCCCCACTAAACTAGCAATATCTTCAAAGTAATTAAAGCAAATGCATAATAATTAACCTTCCCTTCCAGAAACCCTATTAGTGCCTTTTCAATCTGAGCGCTAATTCAAGATGTCTCTGATTTACCTTGTTCAATCTGCCCCTCATTGTTAACCTCTTCTCAGTCCACCAATCACCTACTTGCCCTGTCTCACCCTCCCCACTCCCACCTCTTTACACTGCTCATTTCTCCTCTCCACTCTGGGTCCTGATAAAGAGGTTTGACCTGAAACATCGGCATTTAGACCATAAGACCCCAAGTAACAGGAGCTGATTTAGATCATTTGGTCCTTGGATTCTGCTCCGGCATTTCATCGTGGCTGGTCCATTTCCCTCTCAGCCCCATTCTCCTGCCTTCTCCCTGTTTCCCTTCATACCCTGACTAATCAACAACCTCTGCCTTAAATACACCTGATGACTTGGCCTCCACAGCCGCCTGTGGCAACGAATCCCACAGATTCACCTCTCCCTGGCTGAAGAAATTCCTCCTCGTTCTAAATGGCTGTCTCTCTATCCTGAGGCTGTGCCCACTGGTCCTACAGACTTCCCTCCACCCATGGGAAACATCCCCTCACATCCACTCTATTGAAGCCTTTGAAAATTCGATAGGTTTCAATGAGAATCCCCCCCCCCCCCCCCATTTCCTTGCCCGCTACAAATGCTGTCAGCCTGCCGGGCTCCTCCAATGGATCGTTATCTCTGATTTATTTCCAGCACCTATTATATTGATTTGCACTGGGGTCAGTTTGGTGTAGAATTCAAATTATATTTATTATCAATGTGCATATATATCATCATATTCAACCCACAGATTCACTTTCTTCTGTCCTTAATAGAATAGTGACCGTAACAGAATCAATGGAAGAACACATCAACTTGAGCGTTCAACCAGTGTATAAAGACAACAAACTGCAAATACAAAAAAAGAAAATAATAATAATAAATAAATAAATAAACAAACAAACAAACAATAAATTTTGAGAACATGAGATAAAGAGTCCTTGAAAGTGAGTTGGTAGGCTGTGGGGACATTTCAGTGATGGGGTGAGTGAAGCTGAGTGAAGTTAACATAGAACATAGACAAAGGAATCTGCAGCTCATTACAGGCCTCTGGGCCCACAATGTTGTGTCAACCCTGTAATCTCTAGAAACGACGCAGAATTTCCCTAGTGCATAGCCCTCTACTTTTCTCAGCTCCATTACCTATCTAAGAGTCTCTTAAAAGACCCTACTGTACCTGTCTCTACCACCTGTGCTGGCAGTGCATTCCACGCACCCACCACTCTCTATGTGAAAAACTTACCTCTGATATCCCCCTTTTACCTACTTCCAAGCACTTTAAAACTATGCCTCCTCGTGTTAGCTATTTCAACCCTGGGAAAAAGCCTCTGGCTATCCATACAATCAATGCCTCTCATCATCTTATACACTTCTATCAGGTTACCTTTCATCCTCCGTCACTCCAAGGAAAAAAGGCCAGGTTCACTCAACCTATTCTCATAAGGCATGCTCCCCAATCCAAGCAACATCCTTGTAAATCTCCTCTGCACTCTCTCAATAGTATCCACATCCTTCCTGTAGTGAGGTGTACTAAGCACAGTACTCCAAGTGGGGTCTGACCAAGTCTTATATAGCTGTAACATTACCTCCCGACTCTTGAACTCAATCTCACCGTTGAAGAAGATTGTCACACCATACTCCTTCTTAACAACACTGCCAATCTGTGTGGCAACTTTGAGTGTCCGATGGATATGGACGCCAAGATCTCTGAGATCCTCCGCACTGCCGAGAGTCTTACCATTTATATTATATTCCGTATTCATATTTGACCTACCAAAATGAACCATTTCACACTTATCTGGGTTGAACTCCATCTGCCACTTTTCAGCCCAGTTCCGCATCCTATCGATGTCCCGCTGTAACCTCTGACAACTCTCCAGACTATCCACAAGACCCCCAACTTTTGTGTCATCAGCAAACTTACTATCCCACACTTCTACTTCCTTATCCAGGTCATTTATAAAAATCACAAAGAGGAGGGGTCACAGAACAGATCCCCGCAGAACACCACCAGTCACCGACCTCCATGCAGAATACAAACCATCCACAAACACTCTTTGCCCTTCTATGGGCAAGTACAGCCTCTCCTCTAGTTGGCTTGTCTACATATTGCATCAGGAAACCTTCCTGAACACACCTAACAAACTCCACCCCTTTTCTCCTCTGGTTCAAGAGCCTGATGATTGAGGGGTAATAAGGATTCCTGAACCTGGTGTTGTGAGTCCTGAGACTCCTGTACCTTCACCCTGATGGCAGCAGCAAGAAGAGAGTGTGTCCTGTGGTGAGGGTCCCTGATGGTGGAGGTTGCTTTCCTGCGTTTCATGTAGATTTGTGTAGCTACCATTACTGAACAAGCTTCACGTGACGTCTTAATTGTGAACTTTGTACCTGACAAATGTATAAGTGAGTAAAAATAAAGTTATTTTGAAGCAGTATGCTAGGAGAGAGGTGAGAAATAAACATTTCCAAGGAAATGGTTATAGAAAAGTGGAATATATGACCAATAAGGGACCTGAAGCAAGATATATTTGAGCACAAAAAAGCTGATTGAATACTGGGAGAAAGGTTTAAGCATTATGTTTGAGCTGTTCTTACATAGGGAGGGTTCTAACAAAAGTCTGGGTCAGGATGAGTGTAGCTGCTCATTGATTAAAGGAGGGGAGGGAACTGTCAACTTCCCCTACCTATCATCACCTAGGTGACCATTACACACAGAGACTCTTTTCCTTTTGATTGAAACCAAAGGAAAGCCAACCCAGTGAACCAGCCAATCTGTTTCCTGCTGCTGGGTTTCTGCAAGAAGAACCATTCCCCCCTCACTCCTTCCCCCCCACCCAAAAAAAAGGTTTGTCTCTCTTGTGAGGACAATCTCTTCCTATTCTCGACATAAACTTTTTTATTTAATGCTCATTAGGTTTGGATTTTAAAGACGTGTTGTCAAAGGTCACAACACGCTCTGGTAAATAACATTCACCCTGCTGCGGGTTAATATTACAACACATTACACGGTCTGTACTGAGGGTTTTGAATTACAGTCTAATCCTACACCGAAATAGATCAAATGTCCAAGCCGCACTCTGCGAAGCACAAGAGTTCTGCACAGAATGTACGGTGATGTTGGCTCTCTTACTGAGCACGGATAATCTTGACGTGAGCTTCCATGCCATGTGTCAGACTTGCTAACCACATGACAGCCAAGGTCACACCAAAAGAAATTAGGATTTTTCTTTTGAGTAGTGACAGATAGCAACAGAAATCATGTTGAAAATATCTCACCCAGGGTTATTCTTGTTCCATGATCTGTATTTCGAGAGCATCTTCTCTGACTTTTGTGTGTCTCAAAGTGTATTACAGTTGATTAAGTGTTTTAAGATCTTGTTGCACTGTAGGAAACCCAGAGGTTAGCTTGCACACAGCAAGACAAAATGCAGTGAGAATGACTGGATAATCCAATTTGTGTTTTGGCTGAGCAAAGAATATTGACTGTAATTACATCGGAGAACACCATGTTGTTCTGCAGGACAATCTCATGGAATCGTTTATACAATCCGAGAGTTTCGTGTCTGAAAAAAAGGTAATCCCAATGCTGCAGTACTACCAGAGCCCTGCGCTAAAATATCTGGGTAGATTATGAGCTTTACTTTTCAGAACAGAGGTTGATCTACAACCATCTGACTTGGTGGCAAGACACTAACAGATAGAGTGTGACATTCAGGAAGCAGCTGATTAATCAAGTGTGGTCAGCAACATTAATGGCCAATGAGATGAAATGGGGGAGACAGATCTCCAGTGGACTAAAGGGGACACTGGATATCCTGGTGGCAGAGGAGAGAATGAACACTGTGACAAGAGAGAAGGTGCATGGAATGGGCCTTTGTGGTTTTGACAGAAGGGGGTAATGCAATTGGCTTGACTGAACCAAAACTGATACACGATCGTTGTATTTAGTGTGTGCCAGCTATACTTGCAGTGGTGTCTATCTGATCCTAGGAAAAGAAGGTGGGTTGCTGATGAGGAGAAACAGCTTCTTCCCCTCTGCCATTCGATTTCTGAATGGCCATTGAAACCATGAACACCACCTCGCTACTTATTATTCCTGTTTTTGTGCTATTTATTTAATTTAACTATTTGATATACATAGATATACTCCCTGTAGTTCACAGTTTTTCCTGATTCTATCATGTGTTGCATTGTACTGCTGACAAAAAGTTAACAAATTTGACAACATATGCTGTTGATATCAAACCTGACTCTGACTCTGATTCTTCACATGCTGGAAATACAGAGCACTACAATCCTGTTACAATACAGAGCCCTGACCAAGGGTCTCGACCCAAAACCTCAACTGTTTATTCCCATCCATTGATGCTGCCTGGCCTCCTGAGTTCTTCCAGTGCATTGAGTGTATTGTTAATGGGAGTTTAGCAGGGATAAATATCAGAGGCTAATTGATGTGTTGGAAAAAATGGCTGAGATGCTGGAGCACTTTATCAAAATGACCATGGCCAAAACTTTGGACAACCACTCCCAATCTAACCCCCCAAAGCCCTGTTCCCCTTCTAAATGGTTTTGATTCTCTTCCATCTCCCCAGTGCAAAGTAATCCCTCTCCCTTGCGAGCCCAGCCCTCCACTGCCTCTGCGATGTCAGTGCAAAAGGAGGGAAGGCCTTTGGCCTTCTATTGAACAAAACACCTCGGGCCTCACGATGGCCAGACACGCACTTTTCCCACATTCCTCACTTGTGCCGTATGGATGGTGGAAAGACTTTGAGGGAATCAATGGATGTGCCACTCAGAAAACGCCCAATCTTTATATTCCCCAGGTTGTATGGCTGGTTCAAGTTTCTGTAAGTAGTGACCCAGAATGCTAACGATGTGGTACTCAGCAATAGGAAAGGTAGTTTAGGAAAGATCATTATCTCCTTCTAAAGCATCAATGTTCTTTGCCACCGTAGAACCATGGCCATTCTGTTTGTATTCCTGATTGCACCCTCCATAGTCTTTCACACTCTTACTTATCCAGAACCTCTTTATTACTGCTTTTAAGGGTGCAGAGGAGATTTACAAGGATGTTGCCTGGATTGGGGAGCATGCCTTATGAAAACAGGTTGAGTGAACTCAGCCTTTTCTCCTTGGAGGGAAGGAGGATGAGAGGTGACCTGATAGAGGTGTATAAGATAATGAGAGGCATTGATTGTGTGGATAGTCAGAGGCTTTTTCCCAGGGCTGAAATGGTTGCCACAAGAGGGCACAGGTTTAAGGTGCTGGGGAGTAGGTACAGAGGAGATGTCAGGGGTAAGTTCTTTACGCAGAGAGTGGTGAGTGTGTGAAATGGGCTGCCAGCAATGGTGGTGGAGGCGGATACGATAGATTCTTTTAAGATGCTTTTAGATAGGTACATGGAGCTTAGTAAAATAGAGGGCTATAGGTAATCCTAGTAAATTCTGAGGTAGGGACATGGTCGGCACAACTTTGTGGGCCGAAGGGCCTGTATTGTGCTGTAGGTTTTCTATGTTTCCGTGTTTAAAATATCTAAAATTACTCCTTGCACCTTCCTTTGAGATGAGAGTTGCAAATACTCATGACCCACCAGGATGAAACGTTTCTCTGGAGGGAGACAGAGTGTGGATAAAAGCCATTCAGCCAAATGACTCTGCAATTGCCATCAACCACCCATTTTACTTTAATCCCATCTTTATTCTCCCTTGTATTCTCATTGGGGTGCTGGGGTGATGATATGTCTCTACCAAAGGAGGTGTAAGGCACTCCTTCTCTCCGCTAGCCTGCAGGTCACCCTTGGGCAAGGTGTAGCTCCTGCTTAGCTCCCCTACTGATCAGTCATGTGAAGCCATGGGAGCAGATGGTGGATGGTCGTACAAGCAGCTGGTGCATATCTCAAGCCCTAGTTATGCAACCACTGACGTCAGGCAGACCATCTCTGATGATCATTGATAACGGCTGGGGTCACCTGTCTTGTAAAGACACTCCCCAGAAGAGGGCAATGGCAAACCACTTCTGTAGAAAAGTTTGCCAAGAACAATCATGGTCACCCACATCATACAACAAACATTTTCATCAGCTTCCCCTCGATTCAATCACTCACTTACCCACAGGGGGGTTAGGGGGGAAGGGTTGGGGGACTTACGGTGGCCAATTTACCTGCCCACGTGTGCACCTTTGACACGTGGGAAGAAAACGGAGCAGCTATAAAATAACACAAACAGTTACAGAGAGAGTGTGCCAACTCCACGTGAGGGAGGATTGAACCCTAATGCGAGGGTTAGGGTTAGGGTTAGGTTGAGATTATGCGGGCAGTGGGCGAATCAGCCCTCTTGTGCGTTTTGATCTCGTCACTTGAGATTCAGTTTCACACGACCCTGCCACTTTGATCTGGCCCATGCCTTCATTAACCAGGTCCAACACTTGCCTTTGTTGAATCTTGCCCCTCTTGACATAGGATATCTGGTTTGTGGGGGATTAGCAAGGGTTAATCGGGGTGTGCTTAGGGTTTGTGGGGCTGAAGCCAGGGTTAATTGGGAAGTGCCCAGGGTTTGTGGGGGGGTGTGTCCCTTTTGGACTAGGATTAGGTTTGAGTGTTGGGCTGGTGGATGTATATGTTTGGCTGGGTTAGGATGAGATTATGCGGGCAGCGGGCGAATCAGCCCTCTTGTGCTTTTTGATCTCATCACTTGAGATTCAGTTTCGCGCGGGTTAGGGTTAGGGTCTCTGACACAATGGCTCTACCAGCTGTTCCACTCTGCTGTTAGTTCTCTTCATCTCTATATTAAATGACAACCTACTTATTTCATCAACAGTGATCCCTAGTATCTAAAGAGGTGATGTCTTAGGAAAGCACCCCTCCTACCTGGGCCAGTGCCTCTTCTCACTGCTGCCATTTGGCAGGAGGTACAGGCGCCTAAAGATCCACAGACATCAGGTTCTTGAATCAACCTGTATTTCCCTCAACTTGCTCTAACGTTATTATGTTATTTTTGTTTATTATGTCATGGGAGATCGGTGAGACTTGAAGCGGGGTCTGATCTGAAGGCCTAGAAGCCTGGACACAAGGTGCGCACCCATGCTCGACTCCATTGTTCTCTCCAATTGAGGCGTCAAGCAAGGTTGAAGTTGACGAGGCCAAGAGCGAAGGATGGCCGGACGTTCGGCATCGTCTGTCTGCATTTGGCCGGCCTTCCTCTCCCTCTCTCTGCAGGTGTCTTGGGAATCACATTGCAAGGATTTATCGGAGAGGCTGTGGGCTCGTTTTTGGGGACATTGGAGTTCATGTTGCACGTGTCCCTGGATTCTGCTTGCTGTTTTTTTTTGCTGTTTTTGAGCAGTTTGATTGGGTCAATCGATGCAGTCTGGGATTAAACTGAACACTGATGGACTCCTGGTTTCGTGTTTGATATTCTAGGTGTTGTCCGCTCACTGTTTGCCGGTTACACAATTTGTTCTTTTCTCAGTGTTGGGTGTTTGATGTCTTCTTGACCACATTCCAAGGGGTTTCTTGGTTTTGTGGCTGCCTACGGGAGGACGAATCTCAGAGTTGATTTCTGTATACGTTGATAATAAACGTACTTTGAATCCTTGAATATACACTTCGTATAATTTACGCTCATTTATTTAAGTTATGACTGCCATGTTTATAATGTATTTTGCTGCTGCTACTGCTGCAGAAAAGCTCATTTTCATGGCATTTGTACCCTGGGTAGGTGCTCTCATGGAGACAAAGTTGAATTTGAACTAGTTCTAGATTCTTCCACAAAGGAAAAGATCCCTACAATTCACTCTACTAAGACCCCTTGGGATCTCATACGTTTTACCAAGTCCTGTCAGCCTAGCCTGCCCAAACATTCTTATAAGACAACCTGCCCAATATTGTGATAAACCTCTCCGAACTGCTTCCTTAAATTAGGAGACTAATACTGTGCAAATTTCAACACGTGCTGTTTTATTTTGGAGCAGAGGTGGCAGAAGGTTTACGGAGGAATATAAAATCATGCAGGGCACAGAATAGGTGAATAGGTCCCAGGGTAGGAGAGTCTAAAACCACAAAAATGTGTAGAAGGTGAAGGGAGAAATATTTGAAGGGAAGTTGAGGGATAAGTTTTTCATATGGAGGGTGGTGAGTATATGGAATGAGCTGCCAGAAGAAGAGGTAGAGGCAGGTACCATTACAGCATTTAAATATATTTAGACAGGTACATGGACAGGAAAGGTTTAGAGTGATATGGGTCAAATGCACCAAAGGGACGAGCTTACATAGGCATCTTGGTCGGCAGATAGGGGTTGGTCCGAAGGACTGTTTTCTGTGTAGTGTAACTATATGACTCCAATACTTGGTATCTGATCCCACCAATGCTCTACTTGAGTGAAGTATAAATTCCTCATTTGTATATAATTTGCCTCTTGCAATAAGCAACAGAACTGTGTTAGTTTTCTGTGGCAGTATGGCAGCCTTTTGTGAGCTATGTACCAGGACAATTGGATTCCCCTGAACCCTGTCAATATTTAAATAGCATGCTTTATTTTTACTTTTCCAGGAAGAATGAGCATTTTCACTTTTTTCTCACATTACAATCGATCTTTGCACACTCACTTAACCTTTCCATATCCCTTAGTACCCCCTATTTCACAGCCTGCTCTCCTCTCTATCCTTATCTCATCAACAAATTTAGAAACCATCTCTCTTCTTAGCTATTTAAATTAATGATAAAATATTGAGGCCTCTGCCACATCACTTGTTCCACGTCTTGCCAACATGGAAATGAAAACAGTTTTTGATCCACCTCAATACTTTAGCTTCTACATCATGAGCTTTTATTTTCTTTAGCATTCTTCAATGTAGTACCTTATCAAAATGTCTCAGAAATTGAAGTCCAGTACCCTTTACCCTTCAAACTTCCAATAAATAGGTCAAACGTGACTTTCACAAAATCTTTGTCTTTGCCTGATCATCTTTAATAGTCTAAGTACCCCACTGTAACATCTTTCACAACAGTTTCCAACAATCTCCCTTTGCAGTTTGTCAATCTCCAGTATCTCCCATATTTGAAGAATTACAGAAGAATTAAAATCAACTCATTTTTAAGAGCATGGACACGGGACCTGTCAGCCCGCAGCCTGAACATTCTTTTTTCTAACACCTTTTGGAGATTGTAATTTTCCCCAAGGTCCAGTTTTCCTTACAATCTCTGATATTATCTGTATTGTCTTTTGTGAAGACTGGCGCTAAAATAGCACCTGCCACATTCTACAGGACTACTCTTTCTCTCTCTTTTGCCCATGATGCCACGAGCGTTTAGGGCAGCGATGAAGGTCCTCCATCTCTGGTGGTGTTCAGGGCTTCCTTCATCATGTCAGTAGTTCAGTTTTCACGACTGTCAGTCATGCAGGTCCCGGGTGGAGACTCAGGAACACTGTCACACTCAGATGTAGAAGGATTCTTCATTGCTGTTTCTGTAACAGTTTTGGTTGTCCAGTCAGGGTTGTTGACTCTGAGGTGAACCCCAAACCTGGAGACCAGTGGAACCACTCTTAGTCTGGCCTCTACCCTTTGACCTGTTTGTCACGGGTGACCCTGCCAAGAGCCAAAGCGTAAAGCCCTGACTCCAGCCAACGTAGCTCTCCGGGTCATTGAGGCATGGAACCCTCCAAGCCCTACAACAAAGATGTGGTCCTCTTGGAGATACAGAGCAACACATATTATTAATTCTTAATTTTTTAAAATATTACAGAAGCTTTTATTATTTTATTTTTGTATTTCCAGCTAATTTAACCCCATATTCTAATATGTATTTACTTCCTAATTTAGCATCTAACCACTCTTTACTGTTTCCTTAATTCTGTCCAATTTCATATTTGTACATCCATCTTTGTGCAATTAATTACATTTTAGTAACGGCGAACAGTGGGATCTCCCATTCAATCTTTTCTTTCTCACAAAAATGTGTCTGAGTCTCTCTGCCACTCCATCTCTATTGGCCAACCCCTTCAGAATCAGAATCAGGTTTAATATCACTGGCACATGTCGTGAAATTTGTTGTAATGCGGCAGCTGTACATTGCAATACATGATAATAAAAACTGTGAATTACAGCAAGCTATCACCTATTCTTACAGTACAAAGTGTGTGTGTGTATATATAAAACCCCTTGTCCCTTTACTTGCCAGTTCACTTTAACCAACTCTTCTTTCATGTCCTCATTATTGCCTTTATTTAAGTTTAAAATACTAGCCTTGGGTTCCTTTCTCTCTCCCTCAATCTGAATTTATAATTCAGTCATATTAAGATCTCAGCAACCTAGGAGCATTTTCAGCATAAGATCATTAATACTACAGTACCTCATTACTCAATACTACATCCAGTACAGTATGGCTTGCTCTCTGGCTCCCCAAACCATCCTGAAAACCTGTTTTCTTCTGGTCTACCTGCAGATTAAAAAGAGACACATTATCACTATACCTGCGGAGTTCCCCCAGCACTTTGTGTATTGCTTCAGATTCCAAAATCTGCAGTCCCTTACCACTGCAACTTTCTAACAGTCACTCGTTATTTCAGGGGATGTCGAACGCATTGCAACTCTGCTGTTCCAGGGCCCCACGTGAAATACTTTAGTGCCTGTAGTGGTCAATTTGGTGCAAACTGGTTGCAGCTTTATTGCAGGACAACAAACATGTTTTGCAAATGCTGCAGGCCCATGAGGTCGACTATAGTGAAGTGAAAATTTAAAAAAAACACATCTGTTGGAAATCTAAATTCAGACAGAAGAAGCTGGAAGTGCTCTGTAGGGGAGGTTGTATCTGTGGAAAGAGGTGACCCGACCTGCTGCGTATTCCCAACATTTCTTTGCTTTTTAGTTTAGAGGTTGTCTGTAGATGATGCATCTGCACTATAACTTCCCACCAGCGGACAGAAGCCCTTGAGTAGAAGACATCAATATCCTGGGAAGTTTTGAGGACTGCTTAGTAAATTTTATTTGAATAGGAGCAACAAGGGATATCCCATTGATTTGTTGTGTTCTCGCCTGGGATTAGAAGCTTGTGGGTTTGTCCCACTTGACCTCAAATCCCAAGCATGCACTAGTGTGTGGCAGCACCGCTTGACGTACATGTAATGCAGAAAAGCTGTCTTCTCCCTGAGCTGGACATATAATGATCTACTGCAACATTTCAAAAGGTTTTAGGGAATTATCCTCAGGCTCGTAATGCATGTCAGTCTCTCAATCAAATCACAAATATAAAACAAGTTTGATTTGCTACATATTCCCAAAGTGAATCAACAACCACAGTTCAAAAATGATTTAAGAAAAGCTTGAAATTACCAACAGCTCTCCCACCTCAATATACTGGCCTCTCTCTGCACTCTCAGTCAGACTCATGAATCAACCATCCCTTTGTCTCTGCAGATGATTCTCCTTTTGCTGAGTTCTTCCAGCAGTCTGTTTATTTTGTTCCAAGTTCCAGCACCTGTAGTCTTTTGAGTCTAGAGCATACTGGTTTATCCAAGTCTTTCTTTATGCAGTTTCATCTTTGTCAGAAACAGATCAGCCGTTAGTGGAGACTCAGCCCCAAGCAGCTGAATGACCCATCTTTTGATGCTTACAGCATATTTTTACTGCACTTTTCTCATCACATTCGTGTGCCATGCCTGGAAGTTTGTTTTAAACTGTGAAGTGTATATAAGTTTTATAACTGTCCATGTTCAAGACCAGGCCTGTACACCTAAAACCTCACCCCCACTTCTGATTTCCAGTCTACTTCAAGTAAAGGCCAACATTCCTTTAGACTTTTTTGATTCAATTCCATACCTGCGTCTTGGCCTTTTGTCGCGTATTTAAATACTTTTTCATCTCTGCAGTTCTCTGTTGCTCACAGAGAAGTGATATTCTGCTTTCTTTCATATAGATCCAAAGTCAAACACTAGGAAGTATGCCCCCTGATTTAATTACAAGGAGATCTCCACATATCTTCAGTGCTTTTACAGTGGTCATCATTTCCACCGGGTGAGACTCAGCAAGGTAGTTTGGAACTATTTCTGTGACCGCAAGATAAATAATTGGCCACACAATAGTCCAGATTTGCTTTTCTCCATGTCAATATCACGATCTAATTTCACTCAAGCCTCCATTCATAGTGAAAAATTACATCTATGGCTTTGTTACCTTATTGGACAACATGACCTCTGGTGCTGTCTATGTAGAGCTTACTTGAGATGCCAAGGGTCCTGGTTTCTATCCACATCCCTCTGCCTTTCTATGCCCTGCAGCGTAACTCTGTGTCTACTCATGGTCATCCCCTGGGTCAACGCACCAATGAGTCATAACTTCTAAGTGAAGAGTTGACCTTTCCCCACAGCCGTTCCTTTGTAAACAAGAGGTCTTAACCCCGCTGCTGCCAATGGCTTTCCTTCTGATTCCCCACCACAGTCAACGTTCCCTCTCCTCTGCAGGTCTGAGCGAACAGCGCATTGCTCTCTCCCTCCTCTTTGGGTAATACAATTCTTAATATTACAAAGTCACAGCTCTTAATAGTATCCCAGCTGGTCAAAGTCAACTTCAATAGCTACACTGAGATTATCTCACTTCAGTGGAATTCTGTTGTAATAGGATTGCATATCCTGACCAGAGTTTACATGTTAGGCAGGTTAAATGCAAGCTTTAAAGATTTTCAAGCACCTGCTCTCTGTTCAATCTGGGCAAATTGTGCATGAAATGCCCCATGTAAATTAAAAAGTCCCTGAGCAAGCATTGTAACTTTTGACCACTTCAATCATGGTAAAAATCCCAGTTCAGAACAGCCACGGAACCTGGATGTTGCAACAGTACTGTTAATATTATAGCATCTGTATGTCTAGTCAAACACTGCAGTGAAGTTCACACTTCTCTCTCCCCGCCCTCCAGCTGTACATTCACAGCACCCTGGTTTTCTCGGGACGGGGGCTCACATACTAAACTTCCGATTAGATTCTGGTGTCAAAATGGTTGTTGTCATGCATCTAGTGTGCTAGTGCAGTGGGGAGTGTTTGCCGCTCTCACTTTCGGCTTCCACTGCAGGCTAGCAGTCTCTCGAAAAGGAGAGCTGAGTGTGCAAGTCTCTCTCTGCCAGCACACTGCCTCTCCAACAGCAAGCCTCATGTAGTGCCACCTCGCTGGCGACAACACAGAAACTGAACTCCTTTCGGACTCAGGCTGAACTATAGAGGGCAGGGAGGAGGTCTGGTCCCTGCACACGTAGCACGCAGGCCCACCGGTGTGTAGACACGCCCTGGTGCTCGTGAACCAGATCCCCAGCTATGGGTAAATAGCCCTTTTGCCTTGTGGGCAGTTTTGGGAGAGATGAAGGCTATGGGAGTAAACCCAGACTGCGAATCCGGAGTGGAGTCCCTAAGGCGGCTGGACGTCACTGAACATCCATCTGGCAGCTCCTGCAGCCAAGCTAATGCCAAATGTACTGCTACATAAGCTTTCCTTTGGGCTACACTGGTGAGGCCGAGAGGGGGATCTCCATACCTTCCTCCCAGGCTTGTGAAGATGATGATCTTCACCCATTGTCCTTTGAGACAGATTGATCCCAGCCAGATTCTGGATAAAGCCCACATCCCCATTGAAGATTCTACTTCTTCCTGTAGGCATTGTCATACTGGTTTATTTATTGAAATACAGGCAGAACAGGCCCTTCTGGCCCTTCAAGCTGTGCTGCCCGGCAACCCCTGATTTAACCCTAGCCTAGTCACGGGACAATTTACAATGTCAAATTAACCTACCAACCAGTAGGTCTTTGGACTGTGGGAGGAAACCGGAGCACCCGGAGGTGTGGTGAACTACATATACCTGTCTGGACACGCCCCCTCTGCTGACTGCTCCTGTGGCTCCTCCCACAGACCCCTGTATAAAGGCGATTGGAGGCACTGCTCCTCCCTCAGTCTCCAGGATGTTGTGTGGTGGTCTCTTGCTACTAATCATGGTCCCTTGCAGCTAATAAAAGCCTATCGTTCGCCTCCCATCTCCAAGAGTTATTGATGGTGCATCAATTTTTTAGCTACAATTTTAAAACATGGAGAGCATTTTACAACTGGACAAATTGGACATTGATCCTCAATCACCCAAAGCAGCCATTGCCTTTGAACTCTGGTTTGCATGCTTCCAATCGTACCTGGAAGAGATCCACGTGACTGAGCCTGCTATCATGCACAGAGTTCTCCTCTCCAGGGTCAGTCCGTGGGTATACTCCCTAATCAGGGACCTGCGGACCTACCAAGGGGCACTGGATGCTTCAAAAGACAGTACCTGCGGCCGGTGAACACCGTCTACGCGAGACATCGCTTAGCGACACGGTGGCAGCGGGCCAGAGAGTCGAGCGCTGAGTTTGTCCGGGCCCTACAGACACTCGTGCGGGCCTGTGACTGCAGGGGACTGATGGCGGAACAGCATGCGGAGCTCCTGGTACGAGATGCCTTCGTTGCGGGGATCAGGTCAGTGTATGTGTGCCAGCGGCTGCTGGAAAATGCCGATCTTACCTTACAGTTGGCGATCGAGCTGGCTGACACGCTGGAGGCTGCCCTGCACAACGCTGATGCTGTCCAGCCACGCAATCTCCCGCCGATCCCATGGACGCTGCAGACCCCGCAACCCTCCAGCGAATCAACCACAGCCGCTGCCACTCATGAGTCCGTGAACTCCCCGCAATCGACCACGGCTCTTGCCAGTCGCGAGTCCACACAGTGTTACTTCTACGGACTCGAAAAGCACCCCCAAAAACGCTGCCCGGCCCGAGAAGCTACCTGCTCCAACTGCGGAAAGAAGGGCCACTTCGCTAAGGCCTGTAAGTCTAAACCACGAGCGGGGTTGAGCAGCGCCGCGTGCAAGGCATGGGGGTCACCATCTTGGTCGCTGCCATCTTGCCTGCCCGCCTCGTGCGAGGCATGGGGGCGGCCATCTTTGTCGGTGCCACCTCGCCCCGCCTCCGACCCACGGGTGCTTACCGGGCACCAAGATGGCAATTCAACTCTGGCCTCCGTAACCCTCGACCAAAGTGCCCCACACCAGCTTGCAAGGTCAATGATGGACATTCTGGTGCAGGGGCACAGGACTAGCTGCCAGTTTGACACGGGCAGCGCTGAGAGTTTTATTCACCCGGACACGGTGCAATGCTGCGGACTCGTGACACAGCCGGTAAGCCAGAGGGTCTATCACTTCCTGTGCATCCCCTTCGGTGTCACAAATGGTGTCTCTGTCTTCCAGAGGGAAATGGACTGGATGGTGGACCAGTGCCAACTGAAGGCCACGTTCCCATATCTGGATAACATCACCATCTGCGGTAACGACTGGCAGGATCACGACACTAACCTCCAACGATTTTTCCAAGCGGCCAAAGCTCTTAACCTTACCTATAACAGGGACAAGTGTGTATTTGGAACCACCCGACTTGCTATTCTTGGGTATGTCGTGGAGAACAGGGTCATTGGCCCTGACCCCGACCTTATGCGCCCCCTGTTGGAACTCCCTCTTCCCACCACCCTCAAAGCCCTCAGACGGTGCCTGGGCTTCTTTTCCTATTACGCCCAATGGGTCCCTCACTGTGCAGGCATGGCCCGCCCCCTGGTCAAGTCCACCGCATTTCCCCTCTCAGCCAAGGCCCACGCGGCCTTCAGCTGCATTAAAGGGAACATTGCCAAAGCAACGATGCATGCGGTGGACGAGACCATTCCCTTCCAAGTAGAGAGTGACGCCTCCGACTTCGCGCTGGCTGCTACCCTCAATCAGGCAGGAAGGCCGGTAGCATTCTTCTCTTGTACTCTTCAAGGCCCTGAAATTCGGCACTCCGCGGTGGAGAAAGAAGCCCAGGCCATAGTGGAAGCTATTAGGCACTGGAGGCACTATCTCACCGGCAAAAGGTTCACCTTGCTGACCGACCAGCGCTCCGTTGTGTTCATGTTTAGCAACCAACAGCGGGGCAAAATCAAAAATGATAAAATTTTGCGGTGGAGAATGGAACTCTCCACCTACAACTATGATATCCTGTACCGGCCTGGAAGGCTCAATGAGCCCCCTGATGCCCTATCCCGGGGAGCGTGTGCCAGTGCACAGCTCGACCAGCTATACGCCCTCCATGCAGATCTTTGCCACCCGGGGGTCACCCGATTTTACCTTTTCGTGAAAGCCCGGAACCTGCCTTACTACCTTAAGGACATCAGGACAATGACCAGTGGGAGGAAACCGGAGCACCCGGAGGAAACCCACACAGTCACGATGAGAATGTACAAACCCCTTACAGGCAGCCGTGGGAATTGAACCCTGATCGCTGGTACTGCAAAGCTAGCGTGCCGACAGACAAAAGCCCTGCTTTTAAATCTTCCATTATCTCACTCTTTCCTAACACTGTGGGGTGTCTAGAGAGGGGTAGCACCTCTGGTGAGGGGGCCTGCCGGGCCCTTTTCAGGGCAGCTCGTCCACTTTTGGTCCCCAACTGATGCTTAGCTCTCACCTGTGGCTCCAAGGAGCTGTAGCACGCGCAGCGGCCACACCCCGGTAAACCGTCTCGGCAGACGGGCCAAACCAGGTGAGGGTAGCCGATGGGTCTTCGACCCTCGGTGAGGTAGGGGATCTGCCTATCCCAGCGTGTGAAGTCTGGCCCCGGCAGATTGAGTGGAGGAGACCGATTAATGGTCCAACGGTCAAGAAGGCAGGCCAGCAGGCATTGTAGAGCGCTAAGAGCACATCAAGACACTTAGACATCCTGGTCATCCACTGCAGCAGGAGATGTCTCCAGCTGTAACGGTTGTCCGTGTCATTGGATCAAGGTCTCTTCAGCCGAGAGAGTGGGATTGCCCCTGTGCAACGGCTGTTCCACTTAAAACTCCATCACGCACGGGTTTCAGAGGTGTCTTCTTCGTATCCAAAGGGCTGGTTACCTTTCACAGTAACCAGCCCCACCCTTCAAAATGCTGGAGGAACTCTGCAGATTAGACAACATCTATGGAAACGAATAAATAGTCAATGATTTGGGCCAAGACACTTCTTCAGGACCTGACACAGGGTCTTGGCCCAAAACATCACCTGCTTATACCTTTCCATGGATGCTGCCTGACCTGCTGAGTTCCTACGGCATTCCGCATGTGAGGCATGTGTTCTAGTGTTTTCTTTCAGATTTATTACCAAAACTATTTACTGATGTTTTTCTTATGAATCACCTTTGAGAGGTTTTACTGTTTAAAAAGCAGCTCAAAAGACAAGCTACTGTAAGTTTGTGAAATTAAGGTAATGGAGATTTGTTTCAGTGACTTATCAGTTCCAAGCAGATACACGCTATATCTGTAATAAGGTCCCACACAAAACATCAGCCAGCAAGGTTAGAGTACAGGAAAATATCGGGGCAGACAGAATGTAAAGAGATTTGGTATGTCAACAAAAACATTCAAAAACTTCTATAGATGTACTGCGGAGAGCATTCTGACAGGCTGCATCACTGTCTGGTATGGAGGGGGGGGGGGGGTGCTGCTATTGTACAGGACCGAAATAAGCTGCAGAAGGTTGTAAATCTAGTCAGCTCCATCTTGGGCACTAGCCTACAAAGTACCCAGGACATCTTCAGGGAGCGGTGTCTCAGAAAGGCAGTGTCCATTATTAAGGACCTCCAGCACCCAAGGCATGCCCTTTTCTCACTATTACTGTCAGGTAGGAGGTACAGAAGCTTGAAGGCACACACTCAGTGATTCAGAAACAGTTCCTTCCCCTCTGCCATCCGATTCCTAAATGGACATTGAACCCGTGAACGCTACTTAACTTTTAAAATATATTTTATTTCTGTTTTTGCAAGATTTTTAATCTATTCAATAGACATACACAGTAATTGATTTACTTGTTTATTTTTTTCTTCTATACTGTGTATTGTTAAGTTAAGACATTTGACAGCACATGCTGGTGATAATAAACCTGATTCAGAGAAAGCAAAAGGTGGAAACAAATGGACATTGGACAGGCTATGACTGGTGTGGAGATTGTTGCCTGAGCCCCTTTTATTTACAATCCATTTTGCAGATATGGCTGATCTAAAGATTCAACTGAAATGTTCCTTCCAACATCTTTTCTGCAGCAAACTGCGGCAAACTATTTCCACGGGCAGTGAGGAAGCAAGCTGGTTCGGGGAATGAGCGGCGCTGGGGCACCGTGAGGCGCAACGCATCCGAGCCGCTGGCGGAGATGGAGTGAGCGACTGGAAGAGGAGACGAGGCGGAAGAGTTCTGAGGCCCATCCACCTCACCTGGGTGCGAGGTTGGATCGCTCCAAGCGGCAAGGCGGTTTGGTGAAATTGAGAATGGTTTCAGGTTGGGTTGCCCAAGCGTATCGGGGCACCTGGATTTGGGTCCTGGAGCACGGTACTACCCGGTTTCCAAGTGCATCAATGATTCAAAGCAAAGTGGGATTGTAAGAATGGAAGAGGACGTAGAGACAAGCTAATTAAGTAATTGAGGACATGGCAAATGGAATATAATGTGGAAAGTTGAAAGTTCATCCATTTTAGTACAGAAAACTTTAAAAAAAAACATGGTCTTTTTTAAATAATGAGAGTTTGGGAAGAGTTGATATTCAAAGAGACCAAGATGACCTTGTGCACATCATGGAAACTAACATGGCCCTCAATTATTTGCTATTTAAGTTAATAACCTAGAGGAGAGAAGAAAGAGCAAGGCTTCCAAGTTTGCCGCTGTCAAGCAAATAGGTGGGAAGGCATGTTGTGATGAGGGCATTGTGATTCTGCGATGGGATTTAGATAGATTGAGTGACTGGGCAAAAAGATTTGATGTGGAGAAGAACAAGGTCATACGCTTCTGTGAAAGGAAATCTTCACAGATTTCTAACTGTGAAAGTTAGAACTGTTCGCTGCTATCCCAATAATAAGCCCTGGATCACTAGTCACATCAAAGGCCTCCTAAACCAGAAGAAGAGGGCCTTTAAAGATGGTGATCGGTTGGAGCTTAAAAGAGTTCAGAAGGAACTCAGAGTACAGATAAGGGGGGCAAAGGAGCAGTATAGGAGGAAGCTAGAACAAAAGCTGCAGAAAAAAAGCATGAAGGAGGTGTGGGATGGGATGAAGATCATCACCGGATGCGGTGCAAAGCGGGGGGGCGAACATAAGTGGAGATGTGGAGAAAGCGAACCAGCTGAACAACTTCTTCAACAGGTTCGACAGCTCAATCTCATCCTCACCGCAGAAATCCACACCAGGCTTACTTCCCTCACAGGAAAATAGCCACTCACAGGAGACCTTGCCCACGCCCAGGATTACGGCTGCACAGGTGGAAGGTCAACTGAGGAAGATCTATACCAGCAAGGCGGCTGGACCGGATGGAGTTTCCCCACGATTACTGAGGGCCTGTGCGACTGAGCTGGGAGAACCACTACAGCGCATCTTCAACATGAGCCTGGAGCAGAGAAGAGTACCCAGACAGTGGAAAACATCCTGTATTGTCCCGGTACCGAAGAAACCACAACCAAAGGAGTTGAATGACTTCAGACCTGTTGCCTTGACGTTGCACGTGATGAAGACCATGGAGCGGCTGATAATACAGAATCTGAGGCCACAAACCAGGCTCGCCCAGGATCCTCTTCAGTTTGCGTATAAGGAGAAGGTGGGAGTGGAGGATGCTATCACGTATTTGCTGCACAAATCACTCTCTCACCTAGAGGGGGTCAGTTGTGCTGTGAGGATTACATTCCTTGACTTCTCTAGTGCCTTTAACACCATCCAGCCCAAGATCTTAAGGCACAAACTAACGGAGATGGGAGTAGACTCTCACATGGTGGATTGGATAGTGGACTACTTGACAGATAGACCTCAATATGTGCGGTTGGGAGACTGTAGGTCTGACACGGTGGTCAGCAGCACAGGAGCGCCGCAGGGAACCGTACTCTCTCCGGTCCTGTTCACCCTGTACACATCAGACTTCCAATATAACTCGGAGTCCTGCCATGTGCAGAAGTTCGCTGATGACACGGCCATAGTGGGGTGTGTCAGGAATGGACAGGAGGAGGAGTATAGGAAACTGATACAGGACTTTGTGATATGGTGCAACTCAAACTACCTGCGACTCAATATCACCAAGACCAAGGAGATGGTGGTGGACTTTAGGAGATCTAGGCCTCATATGGAGCCAGTGATCATTAATGGAGAATGTGTGGAGCAGGTTAAGACCTACAAGTATCTGGGAGTACAGTTAGACGAGAAGCTAGACTGGACTGCCAACACAGATGCCTTGTGCAGGAAGGCACAGAGTCGACTGTACTTCCTAAGAAGGTTGGCGTCATTCAATGTCTGTAGTGAGATGCTGAAGATGTTCTATAGGTCAGTTGTGGAGAGCGCCCTCTTCTTTGTGGTGGCGTGTTGGGGAGGAAGCATTAAGAAGAGGGACGCCTCACGTCTTAATAAGCTGGTAAGGAAGGCGGGCTCTGTCGTGGGCAAAGTACTGGAGAGTTTAACATCGGTAGCTGAGCGAAGGGCGCTGAGTAGGCTACGGTCAATTATGGATAACTCTGAACATCCTCTACATAGCACCATCCAGAGACAGAGAAGCAGTTTCAGCGACAGGTTACTATCGATGCAATGCTCCTCAGACAGGATGAAGAGGTCAATACTCCCCAATGCCATTAGGCTTTACAATTCTACCGCCAGGACTTAAGAACTTTTTAAAAGCTATTATTAATGCTTTTTGAGATAGTGATTTAGATGCATATCATATTTTTTACTGAGTTAAGTATTGTATGTAATTAGTTTTGCTACAACAAGTGTATGGGACATTGGAAAAAAAGTTGAATTTCCCCATGGGGATGAATAAAGTATCTATCTATCTATCTAAAGGTGGGCTATTACTCAAGTGCAAAGAAGTGAAGTTCGGAGGCAAGTGTCCTTGAGCCAGAACCATAAAAAGTTTGCAGGAAGATCAAACAACTTGATGCAAAGGGGTTAAAATCTAAGAACGGAGGTTTCTTTTTTATACAGGACGTTGGTAAGGCTGTACCTGGCATATTATGCAGCACACATAAAATGCTGGAGGAACTCAGGCCGCCAAAGGGACCCCGGCTCGAAACATCGACGGTACTTTTTTCCATAGATGCTGCCTGGCTTGCTGAGATCCTCCAGCATTTTGTGTGTGTTGCTTGGATTTCCAGCATCTGCAGATTTTCTCTTGTCCCTGGTATATTAACTCCCTTAACTATAAAAGAGCTACAGGCAGTCCTGTGAACATTCACCAGGTGAACTCTTGAGATGTCCTATCAAGAGAGGACAATTACTGAGCCGGGGGGGGGGGGGGGGTGGTTGAGGGACTAATTCCTTTATTTTTGTATTATCTGAGATCATTTGAGTGGAGTAAATTATACAGGACTTTGGTGAGACCACCTTATCAATCCTGTGGCCTTCTGATTCAAGTATACTTACCACAAGAGTTCAAAAGGAATTCAAGACTAGCTCCTGGTCTGCAGATACACCACACTGAGACGAGGTAAACTAATGTGGATTTCTCTAGCACTTAGTGGAAGGAGACATGATCTTACTGAAACTTACAAAAATCTTAACAGGATTTTATAGGGTTGATGAAAAGCAGATTTCTCCTGGGTGAAACAGGATGTTAAGTCTAAGAACTAAACTCGGCAATTGCGGTCGGGGAGAGTCATTTTTCCAATTAGAGGGATATGAATGCTCAAAATTCTCTCTCCAAATGAGCTGCGGAGGCTCGATCATAGAGTTGAGTCAAATAGGGGATCGATAGTTTTTTGGATTTCAAGGAGTCAATGTTGATCAAAAGCACTTGCTCCTAATTGTAACTTAAGAGCACTACCGAGCACGTGAAACTATCTTCATCCTGATTGAATATTGTGGTTTGAAGAATTTACGGGTGCAATAGCCATCTTTATTATCGAGACCAACATGACAGATCTCATAATTGCAGATGATGAAAAGTCTTTCATCCATGTTTAACTGCAACATCTAAATGGAAAGCTTTTTAAAAAAATTCTCTGCACACTAGGTCATCTATAACCAAAGCAGCCATCGAAGCTGCCACCCTGAGCAGGGTGAATGTACGGAAGGCAGCTGGTCTGGATGGAATACCTGGCCGTGTGCTCAGTCTGTGCAGGGCAGTTGGCCGGGGTCTTCACAGACATTTTCAATCTGTCCCTGGCCCAGGCAGTTGCCCCCACAAGCTTCAAGATCGCCACCATCGTGCCAGTGCCAAAGCATTCCACTGCCACGGGCCTGAATGACTTCCGCCCAGTTGCACTCACCTCCATCATTGCAAAGTGCTTTGAGAGACTGGTTCTATCACATCTGAAATCCTGTCTGCCCACTACCCTGGACCCCCATCAATCTGCGTATCGCACCAACAGGTCAACAGAGGATGCCATCTCCACAGCACTTCACTCTGCCCTGACCCACCTGGACAGCCCCAATTCTTACGTCAGAATGCTGTTCATTGACTTTAGTTCGGCATTCAATACTGTGACCCCCTCCAAGCTGATTGCCAAACTTCGCCAGCTTGGTATCAGCTCATCCCTCTGCAATTGGACCTTGGATTTTCTGACTAACAGATCCCAATCTGTTGTTAGACAACCGCTCCTCCTCCACTCTCACCCTGTACACGTGCGTGCCTCAAGGCTGTGTGCTGAGCCCTCTTCTGTACTCCCTTTTCACCTATGACTGCATTCCTGAACATGGTTCTAACTCCATAATCAAGTTTGCAGACGACACCACGGTTGTTGGCCTGATCAGAGGGGATGACGAGACGGCCTACAGGGACAAGGTCCAGTACCTGCCCGCTTGGTGTGCTGACAACAACCTGGCCCTTAACACCCAGAAGACCAAGGAGACTTCAGGCATGCTAAGAGCCACACTCACGTCCCCATCTACATCAACGGAGCTGTAGTGGAGCGTGTATCAAGCTTCAAATTCCTTGGTGTCCACATTTCCGAGGATCTCACCTGGTCCCGGAACTCCTCCATCCTGATCAAAAAGGCGCAAGAGCACCTTTAGTTCCTGCGCAGCATCAAAAAAGCTCACCTCTGTCCCAGGATACTGATGGACTTTTACCACTGTACCATTGAGAGCATAATCACCAACTGCATCTCAGTGTGGTATGGCAATTGTCCTGTATCGGACCACAAAGCACTCCAGCTTGTGGTGAAAACTGCCCAGATTATCAGCATCCAATTGCCCACCATTGAGAACATCTACGATAAACACTACCTGGGCAGGGCAAAAAGCATTATCAAGGATGCATCTCACCCTAACTGTGGACTTATTACTCTCCTCCCATCCAGTAGGAGCTACAGGAGCCTCCACTCCCACACCAGCAGGCACAGGAAGAGCTTCTTCCCTGAGGCTGTGACTCTGCTGAATCTCACATCCCAGCGCTAAGCAGTATTGCACCCATATTGGACTGTCTCAGGTACTTTTATAATTGTGTGCTGTAGCACTTACTTTTTATTCGCAGTTATTTTGTATGTTTAACACTCCTGTATTCTTTGCATTTCTGGTTAGATGCTAACTGCACTTCATTTGGCTTTGTATCTGTACTCGGCACAATGACAATAAAGTTGAATCTGATCTATTTGAAGCCCCATGTCAACTGAACTGAAGCAAAGAAGGAGTTATTTATACTCTCTCCGGTTTGTCCCTCTGAAGAGCGCAATCCGGCTGGCCCGTAAACTTTAAAGGGTAAATCTTACAACGGCTACTCATCCGCCAGAGTGGGGGAAGAGATCAGTAGCTGGGTTGGCCAGACAGACGCACCCGAGCCACTCCCCTCGCCATCTCCACACCGATAGCCGGACTGCCCGCTCGCCTCTGCTTATATATGGGTTATTTATAGCCGCGCGCGTCATTTGACGTCACCGCTCTTTCTCACCAGCGAAACAATACCGTTCCCCGGAAACCGGCGTGGAACTGCGCTTGCGCACCGCTCGCCTCCGAAAGCCCCATCATGTGTCGCACCTATTTTGCCTGAAAAAATAAAAGTTCACGCCCCTGACAGGAGCCCTGTCATCAGTGTTCGATAGGAATGGCAGCTTCGGGCTAGCGCGTAAGAGTTCGGAGCGGGTGTGATGTCCGGATGAGGAGGGCGGCGTGGAGGATGTAGCGAAGCCAGCTGGCTGGGGTCCTGCGACAGGGCGTGTTCGGGGCAGAAAGTTTCGGCGGAGGCGCGAGCACGGGAACGGGACCGGGCGCGAGCGTAGCCGTTAGCGGCCGGGCGGGGCGATGGCACCGCGCATGCTCTGAACCACCCCCCTCCCAGCACGGACACTCGTCGCTCCCGGCGCCGGGGCTGAAGAGAACGGGTGAGAAAAGAGGGCCACGGTCTTGCCTTTGGGGAGGAGGGTAGTAGGAAGAGGCCGCGAGGGAGGGTTGAAGGTAGGGGACGAAGGGAGGGCTTGAATGGGACGGTGTTGGTTTATTATTGTCACATATACTGAAGTGCTGAGAAAAGCTTGTCTTGCATACTGTCACACAGATCAAATCATTACCCGGTGAATTGAGGTAGAACAATAATAGTGTGGAGTAAAGTGTAAACACTGCCGAAAAAGTGCAGTGCAGGTAACCGGTGAAGCAAGATTACAACGAGGTGGACTGTGAGGTCAAGAGTCCATCTTGTACAAGGGGGCCTTTCAGCAGTCTAGTAGCAGGGTGGTAGAAGCCATCCTCTAGCTGCATGGTATGTGCTCTCGAGCTTTTGTATGGCAGAAGGGAACAGAGAACCTGTTTGGGAAAGGTGGGAGGGGGGAGGGGAGCCTTTGAATATGCTGGCTGCTTTACTGAGGCAGCAAGAGTTATATACAGGGTCCACAGAGTGGAGTCTGGTTTCTGTGATGTGCTGAGCTGTGGAAGAGGAGTTGCTATTACCAAGGTGTTAGTCATCCAGGCAAAGGGACAAGGGAAATGAGGAAGGTAATTGAGGGAGGGGAGTGTATTAGGTGGAACAAAGGAGGTGCAATAAAGGGGGGAGGAGAGCTGGGCTTTGCACATCCATACTCACGTCATTCTACAAATGTGGACTAGACAGCATCCTAGTAAGCTATGGAAGGCTCTTCAACAGGGAGTCAAAATTGCCCAACGCATCACTGGCACCAGCCTACCCACTGTTTGGGACATGTATACGGAAAGGTGCTGGAATGGAATCAGTCACATTGTGAAGGATCCCACCCACCCTGCTCATGGACTGTTTGTCCCACTCCCATCAGGGAGGAGGTGACATAGCATCCACGCCAGGACCACCAGACTTGAAAAAAGTTACTTTCCCCAGGGAGTAACACCTTCACCCACTAACTCTACCACTACTTTATTATTTCCTGTCCGTCACCTTGTGGGTATAGAATCAACTTTTATGTATAAGCTATCTTAAGTGTTTATATCTATTGTATTTATATTATTGTCTTTATCTTACTGAGTTCTTTTTGTACTGCATCAGATCCAGAGTAACAATTGTTTTGTTCTCCTTATACACTTGTGTACAGGAACTGACGTTAAACAATCTTGAATCTTGAACTACTTTCCTTCAACTGTTTGGTTCTTGAAGTAACCTGTACAATTCTAATCCCTATCTGAGCGTAGCAACACCACGAGCACTACAGTGGAGTTTTTTTTTGTTCTAACTGTTCTCTTTTGTGTCACTTATTTTTCTTTTGAATGTTGCAGCTGCAAGTTTTTCATTGCACCTGTGCGCATACAAACTTGGCAATTAACTGAGTGTGACTTTGAGATATTTACATCTAGTTGTTTGTTCATATATATTAGGAATAGGTGTAGGTAGGCCTCTGAACCAGCTGTTCATGGGAGGAGGGCTGCAATGAAAAAGGGGTTGAAATGAAATGGGCAGGAAGGAAGCTGCAGGGAACAGTGAGATGAGCAGTAAAGGAACTGCCAGTGAGGGAACATAGAGGGAATGGCATGCAGGCAGCTCAAGGAAATATGGGAGTGACACAGAGATCTAGGGTGTTTTGGGCAACATGAAAGGGACTCGGGAGCTTTTGAGGGGGCTGACACAAAATGGAGAAGGAAATTTGGGAAGGGTGGCACAAAGGGAGTTCAAGGGTTTGGCAAGGAAGTCTGCAAGGTTGACTGGGCATTGAGCAACTTAACAGGTGTCAATTTGCTGTCTGTGTCTTTTTTAAAATCCTGTTTCAAAGTACATTTACTATTCAACTGAGGTTTTGCATGGATTTCTAGGAGGGCAGTTAGAAATTAATCAGAATCATTCACTGGGTACAAATGTCAGATTTCCTCCCCTTAAGGCAGGTTTAGTGAACTAGATACATTCCTTTGTTCAGATCATTGTTACCAAAAGTTTTGTTTCAAATTAAATCCCATTGTTGAACTTTGTCTCTAGGCTGTTGGTCCAGCCCTCCAGGTTTCTAATCTGCAAATCTAACCACTGTGCTACCAATCCCAGAGTAGACTATTTTTGATAGTCTCACAAGAATTCAATGGGAAGTTTCAGAATTCAGATGCAAAGATGATGGAGAAACAATGAACTCTTTCTGAAATGGAAAGTTTGTGACTTACAGGACAATGTGCAGATGATGTTTCCGTGTCCCTCTTGGCCATAAAGTTAACAGGTTTTGGAAATGTAGTTAGATTAGCCTAGGAGAGTAATCACTGAGTTTTTGTAGGTGATGTACTGAAGTGTTAGAGTGAATCTGCAGAGTGGTGTGTGGCTTTGATCTGGATGATGCCAAACTTGAGTATGTTTGAATTTCACTCTTCTAGCCAACTGGACAGATTACCACTTTAAACATGTTGTATGCCTTGTAGATATTGGAATGTCAATAGGATATGTGTTCTTCCAACCCATTGTTTATGTGGGGGCTTCAATTGAAGTTTTGCTCTTTGGTGATCTCCAGGGTGCTGATTGTAGGGATCCGTAGGACGTAATTGGACTCTCAAATTGAGAAGGTCATTTACTGGTGTGGTTGTCGTGCACATGTTACTAGACTTATCAGCCCATATTATCTAGGGCTTGCGGCATGCAGTCATGCACTCCTTTTGTTTTCTAAGGAGTTGAACATTGTGAAATCATTAATAAAGTTTCACATTTCTGACCTATGATGGAGCGAGAATCATTGATAAAGCACGTCTATATTATTGCCCTGAGGAGTTCTTGCTGTGTCTGGGCTAATTCACTACCGATACCCACAGCGATCTTCCTTTGTGTGAGACTTGATACAAACCAGTGAAGTGTATTTCCCTTTGATGCCCACTAACTTCAGTTTTCACACATACAGTGAGGCAACAATTGTTCAAATGTTTAACCTTCATTTAATCACAATCATAATGCATGAGAATAAGTTCTTCAACTCACTGAGTTTGTTGGCCATCAAGAACCCAATTACACTAATCCCACAACATTTTCATCATTTCCAACGAGATCCCACTACCAAGCACATCTTTCCCTCCCCCCCCCCCTTCTGCTTTCCACAGGGATCGCTCCCTACGCGACTCCCTTGTCCGCTCATTCCCCCCCTCATCCCTTCCCACCGATCTCCCTCCTGGCACTTATCCTTGTAAACGGAACAAGTGCTACACCTGCCCTTACACTTCCTCCCTCACCACCATTCAGGGCCCCAGACAGTCCTTCCAGGTGAGGCGACACTTCACCTGTGAGTCGGCTGGTGTGGTATACTGAGTCCGGTGCTCCCGGTGTGGCCTTATATATTGGTGAGACCCGACACAGGCTGGGAGACCATTTCGCGGAACACCTACGCTCGGTCCGCCAGAGAAAGCAGGATCTCCCAGTGGCCACACATTTTAATTCCACGTCCCATTCCCATTCTGATATATCTATCCATGGCCTCCTCTACTATCAAAATGAATCCAAACTCAGGTTGGAGGAACAACACCTTATATACCGGCTGGGTAGCCTCCAACCTGATGGCATGAACATTGACTTCTCTAACTTCCGTTAATGCTCCTCCTCCCCTTCTTACCCCATCCCTGACATATTTAGTTGTTTGCCTGTTCTCCATCTCCCTCTGGTGCTTCACCCCCCCCCCCCCCCATTCTTTCTCTTGAGGCCTCCCGTCCCATGATCCTTTCCCTTCTCCAGCTCTGTATCACTTTCGCCAATCACCTTTCCAGCTCTTATCTTCATCCCACCCCCTTCGGTCTTCTCCTATCATTTCGCATCCCCATCCCCCCCCCCCCCCCCCCCCACTATTTCAAATCTCTTACTATCTTTCCTTTCAGTTTGTCCTGACGAAGGGTCTTGGCCCGAACGTCAACAGTGCTTCTCCCTATAGATGCTGCCTGGCCTGCTGCGTTCCATCAGCATTTTGTGTGTGTTGTTTACATTTTCATCAAGCTCCCTTCCAGTCCTGGATGATAGACTTCAGTGGAACACCAGCACGGAGGCTGTATACATGAAGAGCTAGTGTCTCTTCTACTTCCTGAGGAGACTGATGTCCTTTGGACTATGCAGGCCTCTCCTCCACATGTTTTACCAGTCTGCTGGGGCAATGGCATCAACATGGTGATGCCAACAGGCTCAATAAACTGATAAGAAAAGCTCTGTATAGGAGTCAAACAGGACACACTGGAGGCTGTGGTAGGACAAAGGACCCTCCAGAAAATCCTAGGAATTTTGGGACAATATTTCTCAACCTCTGCATGCCACTTTGGCTGACCAGAGCACTTTTAGTAATAAATCAAGACAACTGTTCTGCTCTAAAGAGCCCTATATGACAGTATTCTTACCCTTGGCCGTTAGGCTCCGTAATGAGTCAGCCTATAGCAGGAAAAGTGATGATCCCTTCCTGTTAGACTGTTCGTGATAACTTATTTTTTTATTCTTTCTACTGTTCCAATATGTATATCTGTGCACTTGTAATGCCACTGTGACACTGTAATTTCCTTTGGGATCAATAAAGAATATCCATCCATCACCTCAGTAGAGACCATTTACAATGGCTAATTAATGAAACAGTTTGCATATCTTTGGGATGTGGGAGGAAATCAGCTCCATCACTATGCTATACCAATCTCCTCAATTCTGGCATTTAATTGTAATGATCTGTGGAGCTGTGTGGTCCTGACAAAACATAAAATGGGAGTTTCTGAGTATTTTGTTGGGGATTGGGTGGACTGCTTGATAGTGCTATTAATGACAACGTCCATGATTTTACTTTTTGCTCACTACATTTCTTTGAAAGCAAGTAACTTCACATAGAAGCTTACAGCACAGAAGGAGGTCATTAATACAGGTTGCATACCCCTTGCCCAGAATTCTAAAACCTGAAATCCATGACATGATGTCACAAATAGAAAATTTCACAAGGCACTGGGAAGGTTCCCAGGTGATGTGCAGGCCTCTACGCATCACAGACAGTTCTGAGAAGTGATTTCATCTATGTAATGAACAGAAGTTAATGAAAAATAGACAAAACATTGTATAAATTGCAAAATAAAGATCTCAATCGTGTATTGAAAGAATGCATTGGAGTAAATGTGCTACTTAACGGTATGCTGATAATGAAGCAGCAGGTAAATTTATTGATAAGTGAAAATCTTAACACCAGGACAAGTCTCATCCTTCCATAAAACCTTAAAAAAGTAAAATATAAATACAGTGTACTGTAATCTTTTAAAACATAGGTAGGTGGAGACTGAAAGCTTGCCTTTGTATGTTGTTCAACAGATGATTCAGGTATTCTTCCGATGCTACTGCACTGCTTTTGTTACCCCATACTCACTATATTTTCATTATATTAATGGTAGGTAATCATTTTTACTGTGTGATGAACAAGTGAGACATACTGCTTATTAAAATTTAATTTTCTAATTTAAGTTTGAGACATGATTTTTGATTAGGGCACATGGATAACAGAGCGACTATCTACCATCGCCAGATATTACTACAATACTGAGATCACCCAAAAACAAACCTTCATGAAGATCTGCTGGTTAAATTACGTGTCCTCAGCTTGCTGAGTGGATATGGCCTACAGTCCTCGGAGTTGCCTGATGCTGGTAGCCGGAGATGGAGACGTCGTAAGCGATGTGTGAGGAAGCGGAAGCTAGGCAAGCGGGCAGAGGTCCATGCCAGGCAAAAAGCAAACTAGCCAGTCGGCTCTCCCGTCCATTCTGCTCTCCAATGTCCACTCCCTGGACAATAAATTGGACTACATCCGACTCCAATGAAATACTCAGCAGGAGTACAGAGTCTGCTGTGTGTATGTTTTTACAGAGACGTGGCTCGGACGCCGCTGTTCAGCTGGACGGGCTCGCCTTGTTTCGAGCGGACAGGGATGCAGCTCTCTCCGGTAAGACTCGCGGTGGTGGCTTGTGTGTTTACATCAATATGGAATAGTGCAAGAACTCTGTGCTGGTTTCCAGATACTGCTCATCACTAGTGGAGTTTGTGACTGTTAGATGCAGACCATTTTATTTACCACGGGAATTCACCACTGCCCTCATAGTCAGTGTCTACATTCCCCCCAGCGCTAATGCTAAGGAGGCGCTCTGTCGACTGTACAGGGCTATTAGCGAACTGCAGAACGCACACCCTGATGGACTGATTATTGTCGCCGGTGATTTTAACCACACAAGCCTTAAGTCAGCGCTCCCCAAATTTCATCAGTATGTGGACTTGCAATGAGGGGGGAGAATGTGTTGGACCTGGTTTACACAAACATTCCCGACGCGTGCCGGGCAGAGCCCCGCCCACACCTCGGTTACTCAGACCACATCTCTGTTATGCTAATCCCAGCATACAGACCGCTCATCAGATGCTCCTGACCAGTTCAGAAGCAGGTGAAAACCTGGCCAGCAGGAGCCATCTCTGCTCTTCAAGATTACTTTGAGCACACTGACTGGCACATGTTCAGGGAGGCTGCAACCGATGGCGACTCTACCAACTTAGAGGAGTACACAGCATCAGTGACTAACAACATCAGCAAGTGCATTGATGACGTCACTGTGTCCAAGACCATCACTACATGTGCTAACCAGAATCCATGGATGACCGCGGAGGTGCGTGCACTGCTGAGGACCGTGACTCCACCTGCAACAAGACAGCCCTAACAACAGCGAGGGCCAAACTGTCCCGGGCCATCAGAGGGGCAAAGCGTGCACGTGCCCAGCAAATCCACAGCCACTTCCAGGACAGCGGTGACATGCGGCGCATGTGGAAGGACATTCAGGACATCAACTACAGGACAACATCACCTGACTGTTCGGGTGAAGCCTCCCTCCCAGATGCGCTGAATACTATGCTCGTTTTGAGGCGGAAAATGTCGTGGTGGCAGGGAAGTCCACCACTCCTTCAAATGACCGGGTGCTGTGTCTCACCACGGCCGATGTGAGAAGAACCCTGTGCAGGATCAACCCATGGAAGGCTGCTGGACCAGACAACATTCCTGGTAGAGTGCTTAGAGGATGTGCAGACCAGCTAACAGATGTTCTCACTGACATCTGAGCAGCGCCACGGTTCCAACGTGCTTCAAGGTCGCCACCATCGTCCCCGTGCCGAAGAAGTCTGCAATGTCCTGCCTAAATGACTACCACATCCATCATCATGAGTGTTTCGAGAGGCTCGTCATGAGGCACATCAAGACCCTGCTGCCCCCCTCACTGGACTCCCTGCAGTTTTCGTACTGTCCCAAACGCTCAACAGACGACGCCATTGCCATCACTCTCCACCTGGCCCTAACCCACCTGGACAAAAAAGACATGTACGTTCAAATGCTGTTCATAGACTTCTGTTCAGCATTCAACACAATCATCCCTCAGAAACTGATTGGAAAGCTGAGCCTACTGGGCCTGAACACCTCCCTCTGCAACTGGATCCTAGACTTCCTGACTGGGAGGCCTCAGTCAGTCCGGATCGGGAGCAGCATCTCCAACACCATCACACTGAGCACGGGGGCTCCCCAGGGCTGTGTGCTCAGTCCACTGCTGTTCACTCTGCTGAACCATGACTGTGCTGCAACACACAGCTCGAACCACATCATCAAGTTCGCCAGTGACACGGCCGTGGTGGGTCTCATCAGCAAGAACGACGAGTCAGCTTACAGAGAGGAGGTGCAGCGGCTAACGGACTGGTGCAGAGCCAACAACCTGTCTCTGAATGTAAACAAAACGAGATGGTTGTTGACTTCAGGAGGGCACAGAGCGACCACTCACTGCTGAACATCGATGGCTCCTTGGTGGAGATGGTTAAGAGCAGCAGATTTCTTGGTGTTCACCTGGCGGAGAATCTTACCTGGTCCCTCAGCACCAGCTCCATAGCAAAGAAAGCCCAGCAGCGTGTCTACTTTCTGTGAAGGCTGAGGAAAGTCCATCTCCCACCCTCCATCCTCATCACATTCTACAGGGGTTGTATTGAGAGCATCCTGAGCAGCTGCATTACTGCCTGGTTTCGATTTTGCACCATCTTGGATCGCAAAACCCTGCAGTGGATAGTGAGGTCAGCTGAGAAGATCATCGGGGTCTCTCTTCCCACCATTACGGACATTTACACTACACGCTGCATCTGCAAAGGAAACAGCATTATGAAGGGCCCCACGCACCCCTCATACAAACTCTTCTCCCTCCTGCCACCTGGGAAAAGGCACCAAAGCATTTGGGCTCTCACGACCAGACTATGTAACAGTTTCTTCCCCCAAGCTATCAGACTCCTCTGGTTTTTACTGTGTACTGTACCAGCAGTTATGGTTGAAATGACAATAAAAAGTGACTTGACTTGACTTATTGGTAACACATAACTTTAGAGTCGGAAATTATGGTGATCCCAAGCTATCATATTAAATATTCCGAAATCCGAAATTATTTCAGTCTCAAGCATTTTGGATAAGGGATACTCAACCTGTATTGCAATTCTGCTGGTTCTTTGCTAAAGTATCTCTGAAATTTTGTAACTTTCCTTGCTTTAAGTGGTTGTCTTTTGCCTGAGCTATTTTCTGTTAAAAGTATTTTGTGTTTGAATTGCCGTGGATGAATTAATTTCTCCAGTCCCCTCTTCACTCTTAAATAGCGATTTCAGTTTGTCAATCCTTCTAACGAGTTACCTCAGAATAAGTTATGTTTTCTTTATTCACTACTTTAATATTGGGGCTGACAGGCTGGCTGTATTTATTTCAAAGTCGATAATGATATTGACCCTATTTTTAATGATAGTATCTAACCTTCATAACTTTGCAAAATTGACCATTTGCCTGTTTCTATGCTTGTGCTCAACTGTCTTTTATTTTGTCTGGGTTTATTCCCAGAATAAATAACTTAGTGCTTTTACAATAAATTATGTTCTGTGCCGCCAATCTTTCTGCTTTGTAAGGTCAACTTTTATTATTTGCCAGCCTCAGTTTGTGATCAGTAGCAAATCATGTTCTTATGCCAATATTAAGGGCAATCATTAAGAACCTTCATCCTCTTCTCATTACTATAATCCGGGAGTAAGTACAGGACCCAGTCTCAGTGTTTTAGGAGAAGCTTCCCCTTCGCCATCAGATTTCTGAATGATTCATGGACAGTATTTCATTATTTGTCTTTTGCATTATTTGAGACATACAGTATGTCAGTGATAACCTGATTCTGAACCTTAGGATATTTTCTGCAGGAGCCATTAATCATTAGTTTTAATTTCCTATTATGGTGCATTCTATGTTGTGGCATTTGTAAATTAGTCCTGAATGTTTGAGCTATCTTATCAAATTGCATCCAAAAATTCTTAAGCATTTAGTTTTTTTTTGCCTTTAACACAATGACATAACAGAGAATTTTTCAAGTATCTTTGGCTTTATTGAATTTAGATTGACTGTACTTGGGTAACATTCCTAAATGTTAACATTTTTTGCATTATTTGTATTCTGTATTTACAGTGCCTATAAACAGTATTCATTACCCCCCCCCCAGAAAGTTGTCATATTTTGTTTTACGACATTGAATCACAATTGATTTAAGTTGGCTTTTTTGACACTGATCAACAGAAAAAACTTGTGTCAAAGTGAAAACAAATTTCTACAAATTGGTCTAAATTTATTACAATTACTAAACACAATAATGATAGCATAATTATTCACCCCTTTCAAGTCAGTATTTAGTAGTTGCACTTTGGCAGCAATTATAGCCTTGAGTCTATGTGAATAGATCTCTATCAGCTTTGTACATTTGGACACTGCAATTTCACCACCCCCCCCCCCTCGCCATTCTTCTTCACAGAACTACTCAAGCTCTGTCAGATTGAATGGAGATCGTGAGTGAACAGCCCTTTTGAAGTCCAACCACAAATTGTCAATTGGATTGAGGTCTGGACTCTGACTTGGCCACTCCAGGACATTAACTTTGTTGTTCTTAAGCCATTCCTGTGTAGCTTTGGCTTTATGCATGGGGTCATTGTCTTGCCAGAAAACAAATCTTCTCCCAAGTCACAGTTCTCTTACAGACTGCATCAGCTTTTCCTCTGGGATTTCCCTGTATTTTGCTGCATTCATTTTACCATCTACCCTCAGAAGTCTTCCAGATCCTGCTGCTATGAGGCATCTCCACATTATGATGCAGCCACCACCATGCTTCATGGTAGGGATGGTGTGCTTTTGATGATGTGTGGTGTTTGGCTTCCACAGAGTTACTTGGAGTGTTCTTTTATCTTAATGTTGTAGTTTTTGCCAGGGTATTGACTCATCAGCAGTTGGATCTTCCAGATACGGGTGTATTTTTACTACAATCAACTGAAACACCAATCTGATGTGTTGTATTGAAGGAGGTAAATACTTTCTATAGACCTAGTAATCACCTCTTAGAATCTCTGAGAGGGTCCTTGTTGGGTATCCTTGACATGGATATGCCTGTGACAATCAAGCTATCTGTTATCTTTCTGTGTCTGATAAAGTTCTGTGCAAGTGCTTATCCCACTGGGTAAGTCAAAAGGATAGCCTTCCTTCTTTCACAAACATAGTGAAACTCTGCTTTTACAACCTAATTCGAACTAAGTTTTTTTGATTCATTAACATTCTACTTGCTGGCGCTCAGTCTGGCAATGGCTTGATTTTTAACAATTTCACCCATAAGATGTAGGAGCAGAATTAGGCCATTCAGCCCACTGAGTCTTCCCTGCCATTCAATCATGGCTGATTTATTCTCCCTCTCAACCCCATTCTACCATTTCCCCATAACCTTTAGCATCCTTACTAATCAAGAGCCTATCACCCTCCTCTTTAAATATACCCAATGATTCAGCTTCCTCAGCTGTGTTTTCATCAGATTTTTGAAATCCCAGCATGACATTGTCCCTCCCCAGTAATGTTTTAGTCTTCAGCCTTTCCCTTAAGTCTCTATATGCTTGATGAGTTTCTGAGCATCGTAGAATTTAATTGTTCTACTATTGTCCTCTATGCCACTTGGACCCAGAACTCTTGCAGTTTTTCTTTCTTTCTCCATTTGAGATAATACTATTTGATGAACTTGTCCTCACATGTTGTCAGATCTTACAAGGTAGTAAAAGCAATATACAGCCTGTGGTCTCTGTTAGGTTCAGGAGTGGAACCCAGTGTGATCTGCTTTAGGTTATCCACTTCAAGATTTGACGTGTTATGCATTCAGAGATGCGCTCTTGCATGCCACTGTTGTAATGTGTGGTTATTTTAATTTACTGTTGCCTTCCTGTCTGCTTGAGGCATCTGGCCATTCTCCTCTCACCTCATTATTGAAGTATTTTTGCCCACAGAACTGCCGCTCACTGCATGTTTTTAAAATTTTTCTTACCATTCTCTGTAAACTAGATATTGTTGTGCATGAAAATCCCTGAAAATCTACAGTTTCTGAGATGCTCAAACTACCCCATTTGGCACCAACAATCATTTCATGGAGGTTCAACTGAACCTCCTTACCATGTCTGTATGTTTTTATGCATTGAGTTGCTGCCACATTATTGGCTAATAAATGCAAATTTGTTTACCAGTAACATGGCCCTGAGTATATAAATGTAATTTACTGAAATCTTCAGTACATTTTAATCTTATTGGAAGTATTTTGGGGAGGGAGAAAAATAGTTTGATCTGTAAGCAGTAGAAAAAGGAAATTGTGTTACAAATGATAATTCAAAGCAATTGCTATCAAAATTAATCATAAAATAAATTCATAGAACCATTTTGTTGCAGTGCCTTCTCACTCCAAGTCATTTACTTCATGTTGATATGCACATGCATCAGTTGGAGCATGGAGTTTAAGAGTCAGGAGGTTAGATTGCATTTGGGACATTGCGTGCAGTTCTGGTATGGCAATTCAATTACAGGAAGGATGGGGAGTCTTTGGAGGCAATGAAGAAGTTTCACCAGGATGCTGTCTGGATTAGCGTGTATTAGCTATAAGGGGAAGTTGGGCAAATTTGATTCTGTTTCTCTTGAAGTTTGGAGGCTGAGAGGAGACTTGATAGAGGTTTATAGAATTGGAGAAGCATAGATGGGGTAAGCAGCTTTTTTCCCCCCACAGCAGAGAAATGTAAATTACTAGAGGACATGAGATGAGAGAGGAAACTGCTTAAAGAAGATGTATACAGAGGGTTATAAGTGCCTGGAAAGTACTGCTGAGTGTGAACTAGAAGCAGACATGGTAGTGGCATTTAAGTGGGATTTTGACAGTTATATGACTATACAGGCAATGGTGTTATATGGATCATGTACTGTTTGCTAGTTTCAGTTGAATATGGCATCGTCAGCACAGATAATGTAGTGTACAGTTGGCCATCCTTATCCACAGGTTCTGCATGCGCGGATTCAACCAACCGCAGATGGGGAAAACACGGAAGTTCTCTCTCCAGCACTTGTTGTTTGAGCATGTACAGACTTTTTTTCTTGTCATTATTCCCTAAACAATACAGTATAACAACTATTTACATAGCATTTACATTGTATTAGGTATTATAAGTAAACTAGAGATGATTTAAAGTATACGGGAGGATGTGCATAGGTTACCGCAGATCAGGAATCGGAAAAAAAACCGGAAGTTCTCTAAGTTGGAACAGGTACATCCGGTATTATTTAGTGTCAGTCAAACGTTTGTCTTAGTATATAGTATGTATTTTACCTTTCTATGCATATAAAACACTTAAGAAACGTATGTATTTCAATAATTAAACCACTGCGTTGCTTAGTAATAATTGTAGCTTTCATCGGGGCAAGGCCTTCACATGCTCCATTATTCTCACTTTATCCTTTAAAATTGTTCTGATCGTTGACTGACTGTAGCCTAACGCTTTTCCAATGACGTTTCACCTCTTTCCAATCGCTTTATTATTTCCACTTTATTTTCAATCGTGATCGTTTTCCGGAACAGAAACACTGTGGGCGACAGGTCCCAAGCTCTGCCGGGTCCTAACGTCCACAGTATTGAGACAGGTTAAATAAGCTCTGGTGCTCCTTCGGGTCCTAAATTCCACCGACTTGAGCATCCGTGTTTTTTGGTATCCGCGGGGGGTCCCGGAACCAATCCCCCATGGATAAGGAGGGCCGACTGTATTGTGATGTATTATTCTATGTATCCCATTATTTTCTCTTTAGTTTGATAAGCTTTGTAGGGAAGGAAAGAAAAGGAACAAGAGTGACACCTATGTTTTAGGTTTTTCGATGTTAACAATTGGCATTGCCATCTGGAATCTGTGTAAGGCTCTTAATCTGCCAGGGCATGTTCTCCGTGGCTCCTTGGTTATCCTAAATGTGGAGGATTGATTCCAGTTGGTATACTACTTTTTGATAATAGAGGGGAGATGTTTTTAATCAGTGGGTTATGAGATGTTCCAGTTTAACAAAGTTGTGTGAAGGATATTCATATTAGGACACCTGATGGTAATGGCTTCCAACAAATGAGCATTTTTCTATGAAGTAAGAGTCCAGCCTTTGGAGAATTTTTACCTTGACTCTCTGACTTCAGTCGTTTAGAGGCTATTTGAAATCGAGCTTAGTCAGGTGCTGCCTTTAAGGCTGTTAGAAAGGGCTGTTTTAACCTGGGATTTGGCTGTTTTGTTCAGGTTGACATCTAGGTACTAATAAAGCCTGTAACCAAATAGACCTGGTCTCTATTTCCTGAGGAGACTGAGGTCCTTTAACATCTGCTGGACGATGCTGAGGATGTTCTACGAGGCTGTGGTGGCCAGTGCTATCATGTTTGCTGTTGTGTGCTGGGGCAGCACGCTGAGGGTAGCAGACACCAACAGAATCAACAAACTCATTCGTAAGGCCAGTGACATTGTGGGTGTGGAACTGGACTCTCTGACGGTGGTGTCTGAAAAGAGGGTGCTGTCCAAGTTGCATGCCATCTTGGACAATGACTCCCATCCAGTCCATAATGTACTGGTTAGGCACAGGAGTACATTCAGCCAGAGACTCAGAGATGTAACACTGAGCGTCATAGGAAGTCATTCCTACCTGTGGCCATCAAACTTTACAACTCCTCCCTCGGAGTGTCAGACACCCTGAGCCAATAAGCTGGTCCTGGACTTATTTCCACATGGCATGATTAACTTATTATTTAATTATTTATGGTTTTATATTGCTATATTTCTTCACTATTCTTGGTGCGGCTGTAATGAAACCCAATTTCCCTCGGGATCAATAAAGTATGTCTATCTGTAAAGCTGAAACTAACTCTTGCTGAGACTAAGTGAAAATCAAAGGTTAGTTTTATTTGTCACATGTACATGTGTCGTTCTGCATCAATGACCAACATAGTCTATATATGTGTTGGAGGCAACCCCCAAGTGTCACCATGCTTCTGGCACCAACACAGCATGCCCACAGTTTACTAACCCTAACTGTACACCTTTGGAATGTGGGAGAAATAACTACAGATGTTGCAGATCTAAAATAAAATAGAAATATTATTGATCCCAGCATTTTCCTTTTAATGTGAATGAGTGCGTAATACCATAATTGATACCTAATTTTTCTGAATAGTGGTAGTTGGTGTATTGGACTTGCTTCATTCACAAAAAATAAACCAAACAGCTTGGTTAGACAGTGACTATTCTGCACTAGAAATTTTAGCATAGCAAAACACTGTCTGATCACATAGCATTTGTTGGTATCTATTGTTCTAAGTTACTTGTCTGTCATTTGAAAGAAACCAAATTGACTGAAAGATGACTTCTGTGATAGCTTGGGGAGAAGCTGAGGTGGATCAGCCACTGATACTTCTTGCTAAAGATGTTTGTAAGTACTCACCCTTCCATTTTGGCACTTGCAGTTTGGATTCTGCCGTCTTTAAGAATGGTGACCTTCCTGAGGTAGCATGTTCTTGTAAGCTGTTTAATTGTTCACCATCAATCTGTTGGAGGATCTCAGCAGATCGGACAGCATCTATGGAGAGGAGTGAACAGTCTAATGTGTCAGGCCAATACCCTTCATTAGCCGTTATTGGTTGATGTTTGCTTTACAGCACAAATATATTGTAGTCCTATTCAGATTTATGCATTGATACCTCGTTTTTAGGGGGCTAATATCTTTAACACTCCTTATCAAATTAAGATCAGTTAGCATCCTTGCTGAATTGTGGAATAAAACTGGGTCATGAAGTTCCCATTTGTGGTGGTGTAAATTTCCACTGCTGAAGATGCTTTATTAATGTTCAGAATTGAATTGTCAAATTCATTCAGACTGTATCCTATTTCGCACAATAACACAACACAGTAGTGGTAGGCTGGTGGGTAGAGAAATGGAATGGGTATCTCCACAATTTATGGATGAGACTTTTTATGGAGGCTCTGCGGTTGACTTTCCAACTAATGTAGTTTTGGATTGTTGTACCTGCATCTCTGTAATACAGCCCTTGCTATTTTAAGACTGGTTCGGTCAGCAGTTGGGCGAGTTTCTCAAAGCTAATATGAGCACTGTATCACCTATTTCCAAATCTTATTAGGCAAATTTATAGGTTTAGTTATGTTGTATTTACAAAAGCATACACTGATAGGTTTGTTCAAAGAGCTATGGTGGAGATCTAAAATAATACCACAGGAATTGTGGTTCATCTGCCTTGAATGAATTGCATGTGATATATGGTAACAGAAAAGATAAATGTAAAACAATCTTTTTATATCACCATTTTTCTTCCTTGTGGTTGTGTTGGAAGTTGGACCTTGTGTAAGGACTGAGATTCAGACTGTTACTCTGACAGTGACATCTATTCGCTTGATTATTATTGACATCACCTCGTATGAACTTTTAAAACCCAGCAAATGGTGCAGTCATTTTATCATCAGTACTGGATCTGATCTGTTTAAGATACTAAGCTGTTTTGTGTTGTTCTCTCTGAAGAACTTGCTTACAAAAATAAAATTATGTAAGTTCTGTTGTGTTTGGGTGTTCCAGTCACTGTTGAGCTTCATATTAATTCCCAGCAGTTAATGTCCTTCAGTGCACAATGGATGTGAAGGGTAATTGAAACTTCAGAAATAATTTGTATAGTAACTTGGTTGAGTGGTTATGTGACTTCATAAATTCACTTTAAAGTTTCATAATAGCATTTTGAGTGGTCTTGCCACTAATGCAGATTACTATTATTTCTAAAATGCTGTATTGATGTTGTATGGAATTAATGTATCAAAGCACAGTAATATTGAACTGGTGACAAAATAATTAATAAAATCACGTGGCCATTTGTTTAATCCTGATTTGTGTTCATTTTTATCGTAGCAACAAATTTGTACTGATCTATGCGTATCTTAAGTTGTGTTATTCCTAGCCCATCTATTCCCCCCCCCCCCCCCCAACACACACACAATAATCCACAGGTCTCTCTGTAGTTTGTTTTGGTCAAGTAACTAAAATGCGTGTGAGTTCCTGATCACTATTAAATAAATTAACTTATGATAACATTAGACATGATGATAATTTGCTGGTTTGCATTAATTGTACCTCCTACAGAGTCAGTCCCTGATTTAAATAAGTACACATAGAACACAGAGCAGTACAGCACAGGAACAGGCCATTCGGTCCACAATGCTGTGCCAAACCAGCTACAAACCAAATCAAAAACAGCCAAATCCTAATTCCTCCTACCTACATCATGTCCATATCCCTCCACCTTTCTTGCATCCATGTGCCTGTCCAAATGTCTCTTAAAAGCCTCTAATGCATTTACCAAAACAACAGGCAGTGCATTCCAGGCATCTGTGACTCTCTAAGTAAAATACTTACCCCTCATATCTCCCTTGAACCTACTCCCCTCTCACATTAGATGCAAGCCTTCTGATATTAGATATTTCAATTCAGTGAAACAGAGCTCTTTGTCCACTCAATCTATGTCTCTCATTATCTTGTAAACCTCTATCAAATCTCCCCTCAACCTCTAATGCTCCAGAGAAAAATAAGTTTATGCAGCCTCTTGTGATGGTACATGTCCTTAAACCAGGCAGCATCCTGGTAAACCTCTTCTGCACCCTGTCCAAAGCTTCAACACCCTTCCTGTACGCAATACTCCAGATGCGGCCTAACTAGAGTTTTATAAAGTTGCAATATAACCTCTTGACTTTTGAACTCAGTGCCTCAACTAATAGAGGCAAGCATGCCATAATCCTTCTTAACCACCTCATCAACCTGTGTAGTCACTTTCAAGGAGCTACGAACTTGAATCTCAAGATCTCTCTGCTCAACAACATTGTTAAGGATCTTGCCCTTAACCGTGTACTGTCTGCTTGCATTTGCCCCACCAAGGCACAACACCTCACATTTATCTGTGTTAAACTCCATCCACCATTTCTGCAACTGATCTATATCATGGTGTCAAGAGAAAATCTGCAGATGCTGGAAATCCGAGCAACACATGCAGATTGCTGGAGGAACTCATCAGGCCAGGTAGCATCTATGGAAAAACTAAAAGGTACTGCCAAAGGGTTTTGGCCCAAAACATCAACTGTACTTTTTTCCATAGGTACTGCCTGGCCTTCTGAGTTCCTCCAGCATTTTGTGTACATCACACTGTATTCTTTGCCAGTCTTCTACTCCAGCAACTCCAGCAATCTTGGTCTCATCCCTAAACTTACTAACCCACCCATCTACATTTTCATCCAGGTCATTTATATACATCACAAACAACAGTGGTCCTTGTAGAACAACACTAAATACAAACCTGTGGCTCAAGTAAGGCCCTTCAACCACTACCTTCTGTCGTCTTTGAGCTAGCCTTTTCTGAATCCCAACAGCCATTTCGCAGCGGACCCCATGCATCTTATTCTTCTGGATTAGCCTCCCATGAGGGACTTTGTCAAATGCTTTACTAAAGCCCATCTAGACAATATCCATTGCCCTACCCTCATCAATCTCTCTCCTCACCTACCTTGTCAAAAAACTCAATCAAGTTGGTAAGACGCAATCTGCCACGCACAAAGCTATGCTGGCTCTCCCTAATTAGGCCATGATCTTCCAAATGCTCATATACCTTATCCCTGAGAATTTTCTCCAGTAATTTCCGTACAACTGATTTGAAATTTGTAAATGGCAAGCACATGGTTGGATTTTTTTTTTTTGTAATTGACTTTTCTTTCTGGTATGCCCTAAACCAGGGGTGTCAAACTCATTTTAGGTCACGGGCCAGATTGAGCAAAATGCAGCTTCATGCGGGCCAGATCAGTCGGACGCGTGCGAACGCAACTTTCGTTGCCTCCATTTTTTCAGCCTGCTCTCATGTGTCTCAGTCTCTGCTATAACTACAAAGTGTTTCACTGTACAAATTCCGTTTCTTATGAAGAAAACTGCCGAATAAACACTAAAAACCCTGAAAACCTGGTACCTGAATAAACTCAGCATTAGCCATATCATACGCCATAGGCGCTTCGATTACTGGGGCCAGCTTTAATAGTAATTAGATATTATCTCGCGGGCCAAAGATAATTCCTTGAGTTTGACATATATGCCCTAAACCAACCATGAAAGTTACACTGGAAACATTCTTACTATGTTAGCTACTCATTTTCTAGACCATATAGCAATGTGGGTGAATTACAGTATCAGGATAAATACAAAAGCTTGGCCTCAGTTTTCTTAGTCTTGTGCCAATAATATTAAAACAGCCAGAAGAAACTTGCATTCATGTAGAAATGCTGTTTGCGTTTTAGAAACTTAGCTGGTGGTGTAATGTAGGAAGCATGCCAGCCAATCTTTGCACAACAAACTCCCTCAAACAGTAACAATTTTTTGTAATTATGTCAATTAAGGGATAAATATTAATCAAGACACATAGGATAACTTCCCGATTGATTAACTTACTACTGTGGGATCTGTGTCATCCCTCACATTTAAAAGGCAGCATCTCAACAGAGCAGTGCATTATTTTGTAAAAATGTAACTCTTCATAACATAATTTGATTATGCAAGTTGCACGAAGTAATTCTTGGGCAGGCAGAGTTTAATAACTTCCTGCTGCATAAACTTCTCTCAGCACTATTACCTGAATAACGGCTTTGACACTGCATGTTGCTGCAGATTACATTCAAGTTTAGGACAGAAATTTATGATTGCTTTTTCAAGTGCAACAAGTTCACCATTACCACCTTTGAATTTTGTACTGACAAATCTAATATTCCCACCTTTCACGATTTCCAGATTAGCTCCAAAGGGAACCAGGAAATGACGGAATACAAACTTGTGGTGGTTGGAGCTGGAGGTGTGGGAAAGAGTGCCTTAACTATCCAATTGATTCAGAACCACTTTGTGGATGAATATGATCCAACAATAGAGGTAAGTGGGCACAGACCAATGGATAGGTTCTTAAAGTAAATTTGACAGATTTTTATTGGAGTTTGTGTTTGAACTAATGTAGTTTTCTTTCCTGCAGTCAAAAAATGAATCTGGATTTGACATTGAACTTTTCTAAAATACTTCCTGTTATTGATATGTGAAACAGTTACCGTGCTTTCCAGCCGATTAAATGCTTCAGAAGTGTAACACTGTTGAAATGCCAAAATCAGTAGGCATTTCTACATTGCAAGTCACCCAGATCAGATGTTTTTAATATTAAGGGATTACAGACGGTCTGGATCAAAGCTCGAAGTACATTTATGACCAAAGTATGTACACTATATACAACCTTGAGATTTGTCTCCTTAAAGACGGCCACAAAGAAACCTGATAGAACCCATTTTTTAAAAAAACACCCTTGTGGAAAAACAAAAGAACAAATCGTACAAACAATAAAATGTAAGCGAGTAACATTCAGAACTAAAGCTCATGAAAGTGAGTTCACAGCCGCAAAGCCAGTCCAGGTGTCTGTTAGTTGCAGGCCACAGCCTCAGTTCAACAGAGACAGGCTGAACACTGCTCTGTGCCTCGCTTCTGGCCCTGATACCCGAACTTTTTCAATCTGGCCTTATGCTTATATCAGCCAACATCAAGTTGTCCCTCACTCTTGGGTTCAGCCTCCGCTGCCTCGACTCTACCTTGCCCCGCCTTGGATCCATCACTTTGAATTGGTTCCAAGTCTGTTCAAGCTTATTTCCTGCTCTTGGGCCTGGGCCCTGCCACCTTGATTCAGCTCAGACACACCACACCACAACCACCTTGCACCATCGAGACTTCTGTTTGCGCAAGTGGTTCAAAAGCTCAGCGCTAAAAGGGAAATTACAGACCATTAATTGCAGTGATCATTTACCAGAAAAAGTGTGATTAATAGAGTAGTTAGTACAGTTTTGTTTGCTACCAGTAAGATGTCTCTGTGTTTCACCAGCACCATCTTAAATTGGATATCAGTAATAACTGCTATGCTCTTAGAATAATGTCATGTCATTTAATTTTGAACTTCAATTTGGTGTCTCATCAAAACAATGGCATTTCTCCCTATTTGATACTGCCCCGTTACTGCAATGACTATGGAAGTCTAGATGTAGTGCTCAAATCTTTGGAATAGGATTTAAATCAGTAATACTCTGACAATTTTATTGAGCTGCAGCTGGCATTCTGTTACAATGGGCACTAATGTTCACTTGTCATATTCCAACTGAATTAACTTTTCCTGTATGCTCGATAATTCCTTAAAAGATGACAACATTGACAAATGTAACCTGGCTTTCACTAATCCATGAATTTGCTAAATGTTTGCTTGTCTCTTATAAAGAAGTATTCTATAGATTTTTTGTTACTGATCTATGATGATAGAAAATACTGATTGGCCAGTATATTCTACATCTTTATACTTTCCCCTTTAGTCAGTTAACGTTCACCATTTTCCAGTATATGGTATAATTTCTGTTTTGAAAGAACTCTGAAACAAATAGTGCTTTTTCAAAAGTGAAATAAAAATTGTTAGAGCCGGTAACTTACTAATGCAGAAGGAAAATATTCTGTGTATTGGAAGTCTGAAGTAGAAAAAAAATATTGGAAAAGTGCAGCAAAGTACATTTAGAATTATTGAATTGTGACTTAATTGATGACCATTCACTACAGAGTTTGTACTGGCTTTTATAGAGCATATCAGTCAGTTCAATATCCTACTCTTTTTCTGTAACCTTGAATTTATTTTCCTTCAAGGTTCTTGTTTTTTTTTGAAAGCCCTGATTAAATGTTTCTACCAGCACTGCAAATAGGCAGTTCTAAATAGTAGCTATTCTATTTGATTTTTTTTTGCATTTTCTCCCACCTCTTGCCATTGCTTTTCATCCATGTCCACTGGCATTTTAACTGTCTTCAGCAGTAACAGCTTCCCTCAATCCTATTTAAACACACCAGAGCTGTATCAAAACTTCTATCTACTTCTTTTGCTACAAGGAGAACAAATGATCTTCTGCAGTCTAATCTTTCAACTAAAATCATTCATATTTTACCATGCTATTAAATTTTGAGACCTTTCTATGAGACCTTCTTCCTAAAGTGTGGTGGCTTTAATTGGCAACAATTATAGATTGTGGCCTATGAGAATCAGCAAAATTCCTCTGCTGTTGTATTCAGTAAGTCTGTTCACAAGTCTAAGATTCCAAATGCTTCACTAAACACACTCTCAAGGTGTTCTGTCACTTTCAAATATTGCATGCAAATATTCCAGGTCCTTTTCTTCCTGCACACCCTTTGGACGGAGTGAAAAAAAATTAATGTTTTTTCCTACTCAGTCTTTCGATCTAAGTGTTTAATTTTATGCTCTTCTGTATTAAATTTAATTTGTCACTTGCCTGCTTATTCTGCTAGCCTGTACTGTCAGTCCCCTTAAGTGTGTTGTCATTGTCCTCACTTTTATTTGGTCTACTATATTTTTACATCACCTGCAGGTTTTGAAATTTTTGCCTTTCATATTAATATCCAAGTTAATCTATATAGGTAGTGGTCCTAGCACCTAACCTGGGGAGCTCTACCATTGTCCAGTCTGATAATATCCATTTTCTTTGTGTCATTGATTATAGAACACTGCAGCCCAGAAGCATGCCCTTTGGCCACCTGGTCCATGCTGAACTATTCTGCTTAGTCCCATCCACCTGCACCTGGACCATAGACTTCCACACTCCTCCCATCCCTTGTTTCTCTTAAATGTTGAAATCGAACCTGCATCCACCACTTCCACTGGCAGCTTGTGCCACACTCTCACCATTCTCTAAGAAAAGCCCTTAACATTTCACCTTTCACCCTTACCCTATAACCTCTAGTATTCTCACCCAACTGCTATGGAAAATGTCTGCTTGCATTTACTCTACTCATAATTTTGTATACCTCTATCCAATCTCCCCTCATTCTCCAACACTCAAGGGAATAAAAATCCTAACCTATTCAACCTTTCTCTATAACTCAGGATCTCAAGTTCTGGCAACATCCTTGTAAATATTCTCTGCACTATTTCAATCCTATTGATATCTTTCTTGTAGGTAAGTCACCAGAACTGCACACAATACTCTAAATTAGGTCTCATCAATGTCTTGTACAAGTTTCACATAACTTTCCAACTCTTGTGTATTCTGTACTTTTAATTAGGCTCTCTTTATGACCATATCTACTTTCAAAGAATTATAGATCTGTATTCCAAGATCCTCTTGTTCTATGTACCCCTCAATGCCCTGCCTTTCATTGTGTAAGTCCTACCTTGATTTGTCCTCCCAAAGTGCAACGCTGTCTCCAAATCAATTTCTTATTCATGCTGTTTATTCGATTATCTTCAATTTACATAACATAAGAAATGGGAGCAGGAGATGGCCATCTGTTGATCTGGCCATTGACTCATCTCCGTCAACTTTCCTTTTCCCCATAACCCTCAATTCCCCTACTATGTAAAAATTTATCCAACCTTGTCTTAAATATTTATTAAGGTAGCCTCCACTGCTTCATTGAGCAGAGAATTCCACAGATTCACCACTCTCTAGGAAAAGCAGTTCCTTCTCATCTCCATCCTAAATCTACTCCCCCGAATCTTGAGGCTATTTCCCCTTTTTTGCTAGCTATTCTTTAGGTTGGGGTTTCATAAAATGTCCTTTGAAAATCTACATTGGTGACATCTTTTGCATTCCCTTCAGCAGCTTCTCTGTGTGTTATTCAGAAAGTCAGAAGGCATGGGATCCAGGGAAGTTTGGCCAGGTGGATTCAGAATTGGCTTGCCCGCAGAAAGCAGAGGGTCGTGGTGGAGGGAATACATTCGGATTGGAGGGTTGTGACTTGTGGTGTCCCACAAGGATCGGTTCTGGGACCTCTACTTTTTGTGATTTTTATTAACGACCTGGATGTGGGGGTAGAAGGGTGGGTTGGCAAATTTGCAGACGACACAAAGGTTGGTGGTGTTGTGGATAGTGTAGAGGATTGTCGAAGATTGCAGAGAGACACTGATAGGATGCAGAAGTGGGCTGAGAAGTGGCAGATGGAGTTCAACCCAGAGAAGTGTGAGGTGGTGCAGTTTGGAAGGACAAACCCCAAGGCAGATTTCAAAGTAAATGTCAGGATACTTGGAAGTGTGGAGGAGCAGAGGGATCTGGGGGTACATGTCCACAGATCCCAGAAAGTTGCCTCACAGGTATATAAGATAGTTAAGAAAGCTTATGGAGTATTAGCTTTCATAAGTCGAGGGATAGAGTTTAAGAGTCGCGGGGTAATGATGCAGCTCTATAAAACTCTGGTTAGGCCACACTTGGAGTACTGTGTCCAGTTCTGGTCGCCTCACTATAGGAAGGATGTGGAAGCATTGGAAAGGGTACAGAGGAGATTTACCAGGATGCTACCTGGTTTAGAGAGTGCATTATGATCAGAGATTAAGGGAGCTAGGGCTTTACTCTCTGGAGAGGAGGAGGATGAGAGGAGGCATGTTAGAGGTATACAAGATAGAGGAATAGATAGAGTGGAGAGCCAGCACCTCTTCCCCAGGGCACCACTGCTCAATACAAGAAGACATGGCTTTAAGGTAAGGGGTGGAAAGTTCAAGGGGGATATTAGAGGAAGGTTTTTTACTCTTGAGAGTGGTTGGTGCGTGGAATGCACTGCCTGAGTCAGTGGTGGAGGCAGATACACTAGTAAAATTTAAGAGACTACTAGACAGGTATATGGAGGAATTTAAGGTGGGGGGGTTATATGGGAGGCAGGGTTTAAAGGTCGGCACAACGTTGTGGGCCGAAGGGCCTGTACTGTGCTGTATTGTTCTATGTTCTATGTTATCAAGAAGTTAAATCAATTAGTTAAACATACAGGTAGTCCCCGAGTTACGAACATCCGACTTACGGACAACTCGTACTTACAAACTGAGCAAGGAGAATGCTGTCTGACATTTTAAGTCAAAACGCGACGCCATCCACCATTTTAAGTCGGATTGCGATGCCGTTCGCCATTTTAAGTCATTGCGGTTGACACTGTGTTGAGTGTTTAACTTTGTATTTGGCTTAAATTTTTCTTGGCAATATTCACCCTGACCCCCCCCCCCCTCTTCTGGTCGGCTGGTGACTCAGTGAGATCAGCGCTGGGCTCAAGTTCGATCCAGTGACAGACCACTCCTGTGCCGGATTGATGTCGAGCTTGAAACTCGACCTCATTAAAAAAAAACACTGCCACCTCCAGTTTAAATTCCCACGCTGAATATTGTGGAGGATCAAATACCCAAATCCAGCATAGCTCCCACTTGTCCTATTTAGCCTATCTCAGTGCGGCGGTCCTTAGGACCCAACGGACCTCGGGAGCCGGCACAGCTTGGGACCCGCCGCCTGCAGTGTTTCTGTTCCATTGACGGGAAGCGATTGCGATTGAAAATAAAGTGGAAACAATAAAGCGTTTGGAAAGAGGTGAAACGTCATTGGAAAAGCGTTAGGCTACAAGTCAGTCAACGATCGGAGCAATTTTAAAGGATAACGGATAAAGTGAGAACAATGGAGCATGTGAAAGGCCCTGCCCCGATGAAAGCTACAATTATTACTATGCAACGCAATGGTTTAATTATTGGAATACATATGTTTCTTAAGTGTTTTCTATGCATAGAAAGGTGAAATATATACTGTATACTAAGACAAACATTTGACTAACTGACGCTAAATAATACCGGATGTACTTGTTCTGACTTACGTACAAATCCGACTTAAAGACGGACTCAGGAACGGAACTCGTACGTAACCCGGGGACTGCCTGTAATTTGGTTTCAGAAACTTCATTCAGACTCTCTTCATTACATGAGCTTCCCTAAGTGCCAGCTAACTTTATTCTTAGATTATGGTTTCTAGGAGATGAAATTATGGTTGCTAGGCCTTTAAAATACCCAAAACATTAATTATTTTTGTCACCTTTTTGTTTGATCTACCAAGTCTCCATTCGTTTCCCTTCATTTTGGATGACTTACTACTATCAATATTTGCTAGTGAAAAAACACCAAATGTTCTACACACTCAGCAGGTCAGCCACTGCTTGGTTTATCTTTCTGTGGATGCTTCCTGACCTGCTGAGTTTTTCTGGCAATTCCTCATCTTATTTCAGATTTTCACATTTTTTTTTAACAATTCCCATTAACTCTTTGTAGGACACTTTCCTTTTAAAGTGCAATTTCACATTTTTCTTGCAGCTTTTGCATGCTCAGAAATAATCTAAATGTCAATATTCTGGAATATATTGTTTCTGGAATACTTGTAGACGGTTGAGTGACTATAAACTTGAAATTGAAATTAGTGCTTTTTATTTGCCTGTCAGTGTAATTGCTTGGTACTATGACTGCAGAACAGAATTTTAAGAATGATGCTGGTCGAAACTCCCTAGTCTGGCACTCTTGGGATTTGACTGGTGCTGGACCATATATAGTTCCCCCGATCATTTTCCCCTGAGCAGGAGTACTGCTTTTTTTTAAAGTACAGACACTCCCTGAGCCATGTAAATAATAAGAGAACTGACTTGAGCCTGAAGTTTCTGTAAATTGGAAACATCAGCTGAGGTTGCAAAAGTTCCATTGGTACAGTAATTAGCTACGGATTAGTTATAGATCCTAGCTAATTAGTGTAGATTTGTACCACTGATTCAAAACATAGTGACTACAGAATGCTGGACTGGAGAATTTCATCCTGTATTTTTGTGCTCGTCTGTCTTTATACTAACCTTCCAGTGTGCTTGTGGGTTCAAACATTTCTACTTGCTGCTATATCACAAACCTAGGGGAAATGTGTATAATCAGTTGAAATGTGTACAATTTTCAATTCTCAATTCATGGGTATTACTGTGTAATGATTGCTGAAATATAATTTAAAATAAATTCATCTTGTTTTTCTCTTTAGGACTCCTATAGGAAACAGGTAGTGATTGATGGTGAAACATGTTTGTTGGACATTCTGGATACAGCAGGTCAAGAAGAGTACAGTGCTATGAGGGATCAGTACATGAGGACAGGCGAAGGATTTCTCTGTGTCTTTGCCATAAACAATCATAAATCATTTGCAGATGTTCACTTGTACAGGTGGGTGGAATATTTATTCTACAATCAGCTTTTGAGAAGGTTAAAAGTAAGTTTAAGTTTTAGATCACTGGCTACCATTAAATTCGCATACTGGCGATAAGTGCCTATGAAAATCTGCCTCAACTTATAAACTAGCCAGGATATTGTTTAAATTTCATTTTGAGTCTAAATCTATGGAGATATTTTGGCAGATGAATAATTCCTGTAGAAATAACTGATAGAAACTTCAGAACTTTAAAAATCTGTCCTGGAAGCAGCCCAAAAAAAGACTTTCTGTACCAACTTCTGTACTTCGTGGATGTTGCATTTTATTTTAAGAGTGGCATACTGAAGACTACAGCTATAGAGTTCTAAACATAACTATAGAAGCATAATGGCCAAATTGTCTATGGTAAATTGGGAAATTTAGTTTAAAAATATATCAGATATTGAAAATGTTTCATAATGTAGACAGAAAGGGTTAGTTCAGTGGACAACTAATTTCATTAGTTCAGCACCGTGGGTCAAAATGCCTGTTGCTGTGCTGCACTGTTCTATTATCTTTAATTATCAGTAAAGCTCCCTAATGTTGACAAATAACAATACCATGGGAAAAATCTTTTATGAAAGGATTAAGTGTTAGATTACAGGAAAAAATGGATTTGTGAAATTGGAATATAGTTAAAGGAGGACCAAAAATTGATGTGAGGAAATAAACCTATGAGTAATACAAAAAATGTAAGAGCTACTTGAACTGTACAGAAAGAGAGTAAGAAAATAATTCAGATCAAAGAAACGAGTATTAAGGAAACAATGTTCATGTAAGTAAGCATGTCTGCCTTAATCATATTAGAAATAATAAGGATGTTATGGGCTAATAGAAATTTAAAGAACCATTATTAAAGAAATAGTGCTAGAAAAATGAATGTGGCTAGAAATCTATCAACGTGGGTCCTGAATGGCAGCCTTTTCTAAAAAGAGTGAGAAGATGATAGCTGTTGTGAACTTCCAAAATGTTCTCTTTGGAACACAAGAACATAAGAAAGAGGAGCAGCAGTAGGCCATCCGGACTGTTGAGCTCATTCCACCATTCAGTAAGACCATGGCTGATATGACCATGGATTCATCTCCACCTACCTACCTTTCCCCCGTAACCCCTAAATCTCCTACTATGCAAAAATCTATCCAACCTTGTCTTAAATAAATCTACCGCATCATTGGGCAGAGAATTCCACAGATTCACCACTCTCTGGGAAAAGCAGTTTATCCTCATCTCCATCCTAAATTTACTTACCCGAATCTTGAGGCTATGTCTTCTAGTTCTAGTTTCACCTACCAGTGGAAACCACTTTCCTGCCTCTTTCTTATCTATCCCTTTCATATTTTTATATTTTTCTGTAAAATCTCTTCTCATCCTTCTGAAGTTTGGATACACTACACTTGGTCCCTCTTCCAAATTGTTAATGTATATCGTGAACTGTTGCGGGCCCAGCACTGACCCCTGCGTCACACTGCTCACCACTGATTGCCAACCAGAGTAACACCCATGTATCCCAACTCTCTGCTCTCTATTGGTTTACCAATCCTCTATCCATACTAATACATCACCTCCAACTCTATGTATCCTTATCTTATAGATAAGTCTTTTATATGGCACCTTATCAAAGGCCTTCTGGAAATCCAAGTAAATAATGTTCATCTGTGCCCCTTTATCCACTGTGCTCGTTATATCCTCAAAGAACTCCCGTAAGTTTGTCAAACAGGACCTGCCTTTGCAGAATCCATGCTGTGTTTGATAGATCCATTTCTTTCCAGATGCCTCGCTATTCCTTCTTTATTGATAGCTTCAAGCATTTTCCCAATGACAGATGTTAAATTAACTGGCCTATAGTCACCTGCCTTTTGCCTATATCCTTTTTTGAACAGTGACGTGACATTCACCTACTTCCAATCTGCTGGGACCTGCCCAGAGTTCAGAGGATTTTAGTAAATTATCACCAAAGCCTCTATTATAACCTTTGCCATTTCTTTCAGTACCTTGGGATGCATTCCATTAGGACCAGGAGACCTGTCTATCTTTAGGCCTACAAGTTTGCTGAGTACTGCCTCCTTAGTGATAGCTATTGTTTCGAGGCCCTCGTCTCCCATTGCATCCATATCTAAATTGAGCTTAATAACCAGTGCACGTGTTACAGTGTGTTAACGTGTGCTTGATAGTCAGTATACAGATGAATAAAAATAATGAATTGTTAAATTTGGTTTGGTAATTGGCACAAGAGATTCTGCAGATGCTGGAAATCCAGAATAACACACACAAAATGCTGGAGGAACTCAGCAGGTCATGCAGCATCTATGGAAATGAATAAACAGTCAACACTCTGGGCTGAGACCCTTCATCAGGACTGGAAAGGAAAGGGGAAGATGCCAGAATAAAAAAAGTGGGGTAAGGAGGACAATCTAGAATGTGATAGGTGAAGCCTGGTGTATGGGAAAGATAAAACACTGGAAAAGAAGAAATATGATCAAAGAGAGTGACCCACAGGAGAAAGGGGAAAAGGATGGGCATCGGGGGACCACAGGAGAAATGGAAGAGGAAAAGCAGCAGGGGGAGGTGAAGGGCAGGTAAGAGGCCAAAGTGGAAAATACAAGAGGAAGGGGGGAGGGGAAAAGAAAAAAAAGAAAGGGGGGGAGAAGGTCATCAGAAGGAAAAATCAATGCTCATGCCATCAGGTTGGAGGCTACCCACCAGGAAATTCTGCTTTTGACAGATGGAGTGGTGGTGATTGACAGAGCAATTCTCCAGTTTATATTGGATCTTACCAATGTAGAGGAGCCCGCATCGAGGTACTATAGATGACCCCAACAAATTCACAGGTGAAGTATTCCCTCACCTGGAAGGAATGTTTGGGGCCCTGAATGGAGATGAGCAAGTAGGTGAATGGGCAGGTGAATGGGCAGGTGCATATGGGGATAAATCAATTGTTAAATTTGATCTGGTAATCAGTATGTAGGGAGTAGCAGTAAATTGTTAAATAAACAGCACATTAAATTAGTATAATTGCAATAAGCATGCAGTAAATTTTGATTGAAAAGCAGGAAATAAGATAGCTTGATACAGTCAATTATTAACGTGAGTTTGTAAATGAATATCCAAAAGGCTATAAATTGTTAGATTGGGCTTAAAAGCCAGAATAAAATGAAAAAAGAATCATGGAGACACAAGAGACCACAGATGCTGGAATCAAGAGCAACAAACAATTTGACTCTTGGTGCAGTGTTTCAACTAAAACATTAACAATTTCTCTCCTCGCAATCCTCGACTCCAGAGATCCTCCAGAAGATTGTTGGAAGAAATTTACAATGTTGCCGAATTGGGTTTGATACCCAGTGTGATGTTACAGCAATTCATTCTGATTTGCAAAGAAAGTGACAGTTATTTGTTAAGTTAGACTTTTCTAATCAATGCAAGAATAGCATAGTGTTTAGTTTCTTGATGAACAATACAAAACTGGGCTTGATGACTAAATTTTAAATGGAGCAGTGTATATACACTTACTTGATGAAACAGGTTTGTTAAAATATACATGAAGATGAAAGATTTGTTTGATTGAGCTTGATGGCCATTATCCAGCAGTTGGATTAGAAAATAATAAATCAAACACTGCACTTTGGAAAGGAGGAAAATAGTTGATGGGTGAAACTGGGAAGAGGGAGGGTTGAAGAAAAGAGCTGAAAAATAGATTGGTGAAAGAGCTGGAGAAGAAACTGATGGGAGAGGGTAGAAGACCATGAAAGAAAGGGAAAGGGGAGGAGCACTAGAGGGAGGTGATGGGCAGGTAAAGAAATGAGGCGAGAGAAGGAAATGGGAATGGTAAAGGGGAGCATCTGCAGATTTTCTCATGTTAGTACAGATTGAAGAGTCATTTGCAAGTTCTCAAGATGTTACTTAATTGGGTAATTAGTGCTAGGCTTCAGGTACACTCTAATGACTGAATGAATGTGATATATTCAAGTTACTGATGAGAAAATGAGGTGGTGTTAGGGCAGAGGCTAAAAACAATGTCGGCAAGTTACGTCAATGGCTAAAGTGGCAGTGAAAATGTTAGATCATTCACTTGGTTAGTAAGTAAGGTATAGAGTATGGTACAAAACTCAACAAATGATAGTAAGATAGCTTGTGATAGGTAAAAATTACTCGGAGGGCAAGTGGTATGTTTACTTGTTTGTGAATGTTTGGAGTTTTCTTCAGAGTGTTATGTATGCTCAATCATTTATTTTACTCAAAACTAAAGTTGTTAAAATTAGGAGAATAACATAGAAAATTAAGTTAATGCTGAATTACAAAGAGGTCTTTTGTTTTGGTTCATTTAAGTTAGCTATTATTTGGGAAAGGTAGTTTTGTTTAAAAAAAACAAGTAAACTTTGGGTTTCTATAATATTTTGGAATTAAATTTGTAGTAATTATAGATAACACTTGCTTATTCTGAATCATTTCTTCTCATCTGACATTTTACCAGTCAGGGTTTCTTTTCCAACCAGCTTGCCCTATCACGTCACTTGATGTTCTCGTGTGTTCACAGAGTATGTGATGAATCAGCAGTTCACATTTTTAAACCCTATTCTTGAAGCAGAAGTCAAGGGTGCTAATAGAAAATATATTTTTGTCAGTTGGATCATTACATAAAATACATGAATTTTTGAAGTCTTAGACTTTTATTATATTGTTGGTGTAAAACAGGGGTTCCCAACCTGGGGTGCAAGATGGAATTTCAGGGGGTACGACAAAGAGTGGCTTGTGTGCTTGAGTGACAAGTCACGAGTCATCACTCAGCCAGCTGCCAGTGTGCCTTGAGAAGTGGTAGTGTAGCAGTGTGCTACACGCGGCGCTGAAATAACGACATGGAGTCGGTGAGCTGGAGTTGCAAAAGAGGTTTATTCAAACTTCGTGGCCTCGCTTTAAAGCCTTCCTGTTCCCGGCCTCCCCGGGCAGGAATACTGTAGGGGGTGCGTATTCACAGTCCCGTCACGCGCGTGGGCTTTTCCCCTTGCTGGTGAAGAAAGCCTGGCGCCCTTTTTGGGACCGGCCTCAATGCCGGTGCGCACCACTTTGTGAGCCGGTTCGAGTGCGCTGGGAAATGGGTCACCACATAACCACCCCCCCCAGAACCGGCAATATACCCCCCAATGTCCTCAGTTTGGGTCTGACTCTGTTTGGGAGGTCTGCCTCTGCGCTGCGGTGCCTGAATCTCGACCGGCTACGCCAAGTCCACATGGGCCAGTTTGAGTCAGTCCACCGTGAAAACCTCCTCTTTCTGCCCAATGTCCAGCACGAATGTGGACCCGTTGTTTCTGATCACCGTAAATGGCCCCTCATAGGCCCGGTGTAGCAGTGCCCGATGTCCGCCCCGTTGTACAAAAACGAACTTACAGTTTTGCAGGTCTTTGGGTAGGCAGGTTGGGTTCTGCCCAATCTGTGAAGTGGGTATGGGGGCTAGGTTACCAAGCTTCTCGCATAGTCTGCTGCGGGTTCTTCCTCTTGCCCCCTTGGGGCTGCTATGAACTCTCCTGGGACGACCAGGGGTGTGCCGTACACCAACTCGGCCGACGAGGTGTGCAGATCCTCTTTGGGTGCCTTGCGGATTCCGAGCAGGACCCAGGGAAGCTCGTCCACTCAGTTAGGCCCTTTGAGGCGGGCCATGAGAGCCGACTTCAGGTGATGGTGTAAACGCTTCACTAGTCCGTTGGACTGTGAGTGGTAGGCAGTTGTGTGGTGCAGCTGTGTCCCCAAAAGGCTGGCCACAGCCGACGACAGGCTGGAGGTGAACTGGGCGCCTCTGTCGGAGGTAATGTGGGCCGGTACACCAAAGTGAGATACCCAGGTTGCAATCAGTGCTCAGGCGCAGGATTCGGAAGTGGTGTCGGTGAGTGGGACTGCCTCTGGCCATCTTGTGAACTGGTCCACGATAGTCAGGAGGTGCCGCGCTCCTCGCGACACTGGCAGGGGGCCCACGATATCCACATGAATATGGTCGAAACGCCGGCGGGTGGGGTGGAACTGCTGCGGCAGGGCTTTGGTGTGCCGCTGCACCTTGGCTGTTTGGCAGTGCATGCACGTTTTGGCCCATTCACTGACCTGCTTGCGGAGTCCGTGCCAAATGAACCTGTTAGCTACCATCCGGACGGTTGACCTGATGGAGGGGTGCGCTAAGTTGTGAATGGAGTCGAAAACGCGCCGCCACCAGGCTGCCGGAACGACGGGGCGGGGTTGGCCGGTGGTTATGTCACGGAGTAAGGTCTTCTCACCTGGGCCTATGGGGAGGTCCTGGAGCTGCAAACCGGAGACTGCGGTTCTGTAACTAGGGCTCTCCTCGTCTGCCTGCTGCGCCTCCGCCAGCGCTTCATAGTCTACCCCCTGGGACAGGGCTTGGATGTTAGGTCTGGAGAGAGGGTCCGCCACGACATTGTCCTTTCCCGAGACGTGCCGGACATCCGTCGTGTATTCGGAGATGTAGGACAGATGTCACTGCTGGCGGGACGACCAGGGGTCGGATGCTTTCGTGAACGCAAAGGTAAGCGGTTTGTGGTCCGTGAACGCGGTGAAGGGCCTACCTTCTAAGAAATACCTGAAATGCCAGATTGCCAGGTATAGCGCCGACAGTTCCTGGTCGAAAGCACTGTATTTGAGCTCGGGTGGTCGCAGGTGTTTGCTGAAAAATGCCAGGGGTTGCCAGCGACCCTCGATGAGTTGTTCCAGCACCCCACCGACTACTGTGTTAGATGCGTCCACTGTGAGGGCGGTAGGGACGTCCATTCTGGGGTGCACTAGCATCGCAGCGTTTGCCAAGGCTTCTTTGGTTTTAATGAAAGCGGCGGCGGTCTCCTCGTCCCAGGTAATGTCCTTGCCCTTACCCGACATCAGGGCGAACAGGGGGTGCATGATTCGGGCAGCTGAAGGGTGGAAGCGGTGGTAGAATTTCACCATACCCACGAATTCCTGAAGGCCTTTGATTGTGTTGGGTCGGGGGAAATGGCAGACCGCGTGTACCTTGGCGGGCAGAGGGGTTGCCCCGTCTTTAGTAATCCTGTGGCCCAGGAAGTCGATGGTGTCGAACCCAAACTGGCATTTGGCCAGGTTGATTGTTAGGCCGTATTCACTCATTCGGGCGTAGAGTTGACGGAAGTGGGACAGATGCTCCTGATGACTGCTGCTGGCTATGAGGATGTCGTCCAAATAGATGAAAGCGAAGTCCAGGTCGCGTCCCACCGCGTCCATTAACCGCTGAAACGTCTGTGCGGCATTCTTTAGGCCAAACGGCATGCGGAGGAACTCGAAAAGGCTGAACAGGGTGATGAGTGCCGTTTTGGGGACGTCGTCCAGATGCATTGGGATTTGATGGTATCCCCGGACGAGGTTTACCTTGGAGAAGATCCGTGCGCCGTGCAGGTTTGCTGCAAAGTCCTGAATGTGCGGCACAGGGTAGCGGTCCAGTGTTGTAGCCTCGTTCAGCCTGCGGTAGTTGCCGCATGGTCTCCAGCCCCCTGTTGCTTTGGGCACCATGTGCAGGGGGGGAGGCCCATGGGCTGTCGGACCGCCGTATGATCCCCAATTCCTCCATCCTCTTGAACTCCTCCTTCGCCAGTCAGAGCTTGTCCAGGGGAAGCCTTCGAGCACGAGCGTGGAGGGGTGGCCCTTGTGTCGGGATGTGGTGCTGTACGCCGTGTCTGGGCATGGCTACCATGAACAGTGGCGCCAGAACCAATGGAAAATCCGCCAGGACTCTGATGAAGTCATTGTCGGACAGCGTGATGGAGTCTAGGTGTGGGGCCGGCAACTGGGCTTTGCCCAGGGAGAACGTTTGAAAGGTCTCGGCGTGGACCAGTCTCTTCCTTGGCAGGTCGACCAGTAGGCTGTGAGCTCGCACAAAATCCGCTTCCAGGAGCGGTTGGTCTATGGCGGCCAGTGTGAAGTCCCACGTGAACCGGCAGGGGCCGAACTGTAGCCGCACCGTACGGGTGCCATAGGTCCTTACTGTGCTGCCGTTCACGGCCCTCAGGGTGGGACCCAGTTCTCTGTTGCGGGTGTTGTAACTCGTCGGAGGTAAGATGCTGATCTCGGCTCGGCTATCCCGATGGCCAGCCGCCATAGCCATCAGCGGCGGCTGGCCCTGGCGTTTCCCAGGAACTTGCAGGGCGGGCTACAGCGGTGGGCTTCTGCGCCCCACCGCTGGTGGTAGAAGCACCATTGTTCGTTGGTCTCCTCACCCCTGCCTCTGGGGTTAGTGGGCTCTGCGGCTGGGCCTGGTCTGGTGATCTGTGCAACGGACGCCCCACTCTCCTTCTTAGCTTTCCACAGCACATCTGCCCGGGCCACCACCTTCCGGAGGTCGCTGAAATCCGTGTTGGGCAGCAGCAGGCGTATGTCCTCGGGCAGCTGCTCCAGGAACGCCTGCTCAAACATGAGGCAGGGCTTGTGTCCTCTGGCCAGGGACAGCATCTCGTTCATCAAAGCCGATGTTGGCCTGCCTCCCAAACCATCCAGGTGCAGTAAGCGGGCAGCTCACTCGCACCGTGAGAGTTCGGAAGTCCTTATGAGCAGGGCTTTGAATTCTGTGTATTTGCTGTCCTCTGGGGGCGACTGTATGAACTCCTCAACCTGGGCGGCTGTCTCCTGGTCGAGGGAGCTCACCACATAGTAGTAACGTGTGGCATCTGAGGTTATCTGCCGATTGTGGAATTGGGCTTCTGCTTGCTGGAACCATAGGTGAGGTCACAGCGTCTAGAAGCTTGGCAGTTTTAATAAAACTGCATGAACAAATGCGGTGTCGTTCATCTCCGGTCCAAATATCGTTTAGGCCGTCGGGGTCACCAATTGTGGCGGTGTGCTACACGCAGCGCTGAAATAACGACACGCAGTCGGTGAGCTGCAGTTGCAAAAGAGGTTTATTCAAACTTTGCGGCCTCGCTTTAAAGCTTTCCTGTTCCCGCCCTCCCTGGGCGGGAATGCTGTAGGGGGTGCATATTCACAGTCCCGTCCCGTGCGCGGGCTTTTCCCCTTGTTGGTGAAGAAAGCCTGGCGCCCTTTTTGGGACCGGCCTCAATGCCGGCACGCACCGCTTTGTGAGCTGGTTCAAGTGTGTTGGGAAGTGGGTCGCCACAGTAGTAACGTTTGTCCCAAGCACACTCCAGTCTCCCACTGCCCGAGTCGAGAGAGACGTAAACTCACTCCAGTCTCCCGCTGCCCGAGTCAGCATTGAGGATTCTCATCAGTGTTACCTGGGAAGTTACACCTCAGAGTTGAGGGGTCTCATCAATTCACTGTTTACAATTTTTTCTGAATAAATTAGAATCTAATTGCTCAATTTATATTTGCATTTTATGCACTGAGTTAAAAGCTTTTTTTTTAAAGTTTAATTTATTCACCCACAGTATTGTATGTGGTTCAATTTGTGGTTCAAAAATTAGAAATTAGACTTCTTCATCTTCAAATGTGATATTACTTTTGTAGGGGGTGCGAACATTAATCAAACATTTCCTAGGGGTGTGGGGCATAGAAAAGGCTGGGAACCACTGGTCTAAAAGAAATTGAGCTCTAGGTGTGAGCCGCATTTTTGAATAATGAAATATGCTCCAGACTTGTATTCCCTGCTTTCCCTGTTGATGTCCTTAACATTGGATAGTGCTCATCTCATCTGTATTACCTCAGATAGCATGGCCCTATATGATCACAGCCAAAATAAAGGTGACCCAATTCAGTGATTTAATCTTTCCATTTATACTCTTGCATATTAGGAAATTTTAGGCAGTGGGCACTGCTTTACCTGTGTGCCTTTTCCGTTCTTGCACTCTCCTTGATATTTGTCCTTCAGCTGTTTTAGCATTGCACAGTGAAGCATTTCTGCTTCAATTGGTTACTCAGATCTTTCACTTTCTTCACTACTACTAATCTGCTTTGCTGTATTCTTTTAGCTAATGAGTGAACTACAACCAAATCAGCCTTGATTGTAAGGAGAGGATGAACTCAAGCTGCTGTGATGATTATAATTTGATTGTGTGTTTTTCTTTATTTTGCTATAATGATTAAGGGTGCCTGTGTAAAGCAGCTGTAATTATTATACAAGGACAAACCATTCAATTATTAGTTTAAGTGGGAACCGATTCTGTGTGTGTTAATGATTTAGATAATTGGAATGTGTGATTCTATGAACCATTGAAGTTCAAAACCAAATATGAAAAATGAACCCAGTTAATTTTATTTGACAATTGAATTCAAAACAACATTAAATTATTTGTACTAAATTGTGCAGTTCATTCATCTTACTATTTGTTGCCTAGCATTTATTCAGTAAACTCATGTAGCAAAATTGATTCCATCATCTTTTGAAGCACCTTTGGTTTCTTACTGTGCTCATCTAACTATAGCAATTGTTTCTTAACACCTTTTGAAATGTTCACACTAATTTCTGTAACATGAACATATAATTAATTTATTTTGTTGTTCATTCAGAGAACAAATTAAAAGAGTAAAGGATTCTGAAGATGTCCCCATGGTCTTGGTGGGAAACAAATGCGATTTACCTTCCCGAACTGTGGACACAAAACAAGCGCAAGAACTGGCTAGGAGTTATGGGATACCTTTCATAGAAACTTCAGCAAAAACAAGACAGGTAAGTTGTGTGGGAGAATGTTGGAAAAACTCGTGCTTAGGCTGTGGGTGAGTCAAATCACTGACTTCCAGAGTTTCATTGTTAACTGAGGTTGCATTGAAATATGACCAGAATACAGGGGTTTGTTGTTTGCAAGTGCGTGAGTGGAAATAAAATAATGGATTTGAGGAAATGCAAAAGTAGTTTTGGGAGTCTAAGTAAAGATCTGTTCCCAGTAAATAATGGGGTAGATGAGATGGTTAAGGCATTTTGATACCTATCTTTTTATTGATTGGAACAAGGATTAAAGTAGTAGAAAGATCATGCTAGAATGGTATCAAACTAATTAAACTTCCAAATTGTTGTTTATAGATCTAGTCATTATTGTAACAGACAAATACAGTGGATTCTGGTTAATTGAGCCAACCATTAAATCAGGGCATCTGCTTATTTGGGACAACACTTAAAGAGCTAAAACTAGTTGGAAAAATAGCCGGCATTCCCTTCATTTATTCCCTATGCCAATTAATTGGGACAGGAGACTGTTGCTGAACAGTTTCTAACAAGCCTCAGTCACACACACTTGTTTGGCTATTAAATAAACCTTGCTTAGAGCAAACAGTTTTTAACTGGTGTCAGTTGTGTTAGTTTGTGTTCAAAACGCAGTGATTTTTATCATTGATAGTTCATGAGAAATGAGCAGTGAGACATTTCAGAAAAGTTTTGCTCACTGCGGTTTCAAGCATTTAGACATAAAGATGCCAGATATGGCTGGGAGTGAAAATGAAATGATTTCACTACTTAAGTTAGAAACTACAAAGAATTTCAAGATTTCAATAATCTTGAGCATAAAGTGAAAATAAAGATTTGGAAGATGCATTGTACGAAGGCAGTCCATTATCTGTATTAGGTGTCAATGCTGATTTGGTTCATTTACAGTCAGTCAAAAAAAGCAAGGGAGCATACACAAGAGTTCCTCTGTCAACAACTATTAGGAACTATTGATAGTATTCTAATTTGTTCTGTATTTCACTTAAATACATAATTTGTTACTCAGTTAAATGGTAGTTTATCTTTTACGGCAAGATAGCACCAGCGACCAAAGGCAACGTCTTGCAGACAGCTCAAAAAACTGCAAGATAATCTCCTAGATATATTTATTCTGAACTGCAATGGATTGCAGCCTGTGATCTTCCCTTTTAAGATGCCCTTTTGAGCTGCTAAGCGATCTGGCATTTTTAGATCTGCATCAATGTCGGGTGGTGGAAGTCAAGTCAAGTCACTTTTTATTGTCATTTCGACTATAACTGCTGGTACAGTACACAGTAAAAACAAGACAATGTTTTTCAGGACCATGGTGCTACATGAAACAGTACAAAAATTAGACTGAACTACGTAAAACTAACACAGGAAAAGAAACTACACTAGACTACAGACCTACCCAGGACTGTATAAAGTGCACAAAACAGTGCAGGCATTACAATAAATAGTAAACAAGATAATAGGCACAGTAGAGGGCAGTAAGTTGTTGTCAGTCCAGGCTCTGGGTATTGAGGAGTCTGATAGCTTGGGGGAAGAATCTGTTACATAGTCTAATCGTGAGAACCCGAATGCTTCGGTGCCTTTTCCCAGATGGCAGGAGGGAGAAGAGTTTGTATGAGGGATGCCTGGGATCCTTCATAGTGCTGTTTGCTTTGTGGATGCAGCGTGTAGTGTAAATGTCCATAATGGCGGGAAGAGAGACCCTGATGATCTCAGCTGACCTCACTATCCTCTGCAGGGTTTTGCGATCCGAGATGGTGCAATTTCCGAACCAGGCAGTAATGCAGCCACTCAGGATGCTCTCAATACAACCCCTGTAGAATGTGATGAGGATGGGGGGTGGGAGATGGACTTTCCTCAGCCTTCGCAGAAAGTAGAGACGCTGCTGGGCTTTCTTTGCTATGGAGCTGAGTTGAGGGACCAGGTGAGATTCTCTGCCAGGTGAACACCAAGAAATTTGGTGTTCTTAACAATCTCTACCGAAGAGCCGTCGATATTCAGCGGGGAGTGGTCGCTCCGTGCCCTCCTGAAGTCAACAGCCATCTCTTTTGTTTTGTTCACATTCAGAGACAGGTTGTTGGCTCTGCACCAGTCCGTTAGCCACTGGACCTCCTCTGTGTAAGCTGACTCATCGTTCTTGCTGATGACACCAATTGTGGTCTTGTCATCTGTGAACTTGATGATGTGGTTCGAGCTGTGTGTTGCAGCACAGTCATGGTTCAGCAGAGTGAACAGCAGTGGACTGACCACACAGCCCTGGGGAGCCCCCGTGCTCAGTGTGATGATGTTGGAGATGCTGCCTGTGATCCCGACTGACTGAGGTCTCCCAGTCAGGAAGTCTAGGATCCAGTTGCAGAGGGAGGTGTTCAGGCCCAGTAGGCTCAGCTTTCCAATCAGTTTCTGAGGGATGATTGCGTTGAATGCTGAACAGAAGTCTATGAACAGCATTTGAACGTACATGTCTTTTGTCCAGGTGGGTTAGGGCCAGGTGGAGAGTGATGGCAATGGCGTCGTCTGTTGAACGGTTGGAACGGTACGAAAACTGCAGGGGGTCCAGTGAGGTGGGCAGCAGGGTCTTGATTTGCCTCATGATGAGCCTCCCGAAACATTTCATGATGACGGATGTGAGTGCAATGGGACAGTAGTCATTTAGGCAGGACACTGAAGACTTCTTCAGCATGGGAACAATGGTGGCGGCCTTGAAGCACGTTGGAATGGTGGCACTACTCAGGGAGATGTTGAAGATGTCAGTGAGAACATCCGCTAGCTGGTCTGCACATCCTCTAAGCACTCTACCAGGAATATTGCCTGGTCCAGCAGCCTTCTGTGGGTTGACCCTGTACAGGGTTTTTCTCATGTCAGCACCTGTGTCATTTGGAGGAGGGGTGGACTTCCTCTCTGCCATGTCATTTTCTGCCTCAAAACGAGCATAGAAGTTATTCAGCACATCTGGGAGGGAGGCATCACCTGCACAGTCAGGTGATGTTGTCCTGTAGGTGATGTCCTGAGTGCCCTTCCACATGCGCCGCATGTCGCTGCTGTCCTGGAAGTGGCTGTGGATTCGCTGGACGTGTGCACGCTTTGCCCCTCTGATGGCTCGGGACAGTTTGGTCCTCGCTGTTGTTAGGGCTGTCTTGACGCCTGCTCTGAAGGCGGAGTCACTGGTCCTCAGCAGTGCATGCACCTCTGCAGTCATCCATGACTTCTGGTTAGCGTGTGTAGTGATGGTCTTGGACACAGTGATGTCATCAATGCACTTGCTGATGTAGCTGATCAGTGATGCTGTGTACTCTAAGTTGGTAGAGTCGCCATCAGTTGCAGCCTCCCTGAACGTGTGCCAGTCAGTGTGCTCAAAGCTGTCTTGAAGAGCAGAGATGGCTCCGGCTGGCCAGGTTTTCACCTGCTTCTGGAGTGTCTGATGTGCGGTCTGTATGCTGGGATTAGCATAACAGATGTGGTCTGAGTAACCGAGGTGGGGGTGGGGCTCCGCCCGGTACACATTGGGGATGTTTGTGTAAACCACGTTCAATGCATTCTCCCCCCTCGCTGTGAAGTCCACATACTGATAGAATTTGGGGAGCACTGACTTAAGGTTTGCGTGGTTAAGGTCTCCGGTGATGATAATCAATCCATTAGGGTGTGCGTTCTGCAGTTCGCTAATAGCCCCGTACAGTTCACAGAGCGCCTCCTTAGCATTAGCACTGGGGGGAATGTAGACACTGACTATGAGGGCAGTGGTGAATTCATGTGGTAAATAAAATGGTCTGCATCGAACAGTCACAAACTCTATCTGCAATCTGTATCTGGAAACCAGCACAGAGTTCTTACACCATTCCATATTGATGTAAACACACAAGCCACCACTGTGAGTCTTACCGGAAAGAGCTGCATCCCTGTCCGCTCAAAACAAGGCGAGCCCGTCCAGCTGAACAGCGGCGTCTGGGATTGCATCAGTGAGCCACATACACACAGCAGACTCTGTACTCCCGCTGAGTATTTCGTTGCAGTCGGATGTAGTCCAGTTTATTGTCCAGGGAGCAGACACTGGAAAGCAGTATGGACAGGAAAGCCATCTGGCTAGGGTTTGCTTTTTGCCTGGCATGGAGCCCTGCCCGCTTGTCTCACTTCTGCTTCCTCGCACATCGCTTACAACGTCCCCATCTCCGGCCACCAGCATCAAGCGACTCCGAGAACTGTAGGCCCAATCCCCTCAGCAAGCCGAGGTTACGTAATTTAACCAGCAGATCTTCATGAAGATTTGGTTTTGGGCAATCTCATAGTTGGCTCCTTTAATTTGAGTAAGATTAAAATCGAAGATGAGAGCAGAAAATGAACGGGTGTTCAGCGCCATCATGCTATGCACCCCAGTTTGGGGGCAGTTGTTGCCCTGCAGCCGTCAGGTTCCTAAATGGCTCTGCAGCTATGGACTCTTTCAGGGACTCTGCAGTTCATGTTCTACATGGTTTTATTTACTCCCCCCCCCCCCCCCCCCCCCCAGTTCTATGACTTGATCAAGGCATTTCAGCATTGAACTGACACCAGCTGTGGCCTACAACCATCAGCACTCACTTCAGTGCTGAACTGGCTCTGTGGCTATGATGGCCCTTAGCCATTGGGCTCCTGGACTGACATCACTCGCCTCAGTGCTGAACTGGCTCTGTGGCTGTGGAGTCACTTTCAGAGTTAATGTTCTGTGTGTTATTTGTTTAGTCTTTTATTTTTTGCATGATTTTTTCTTTTTTCACACATTGGGTGTTTAATCTTTATTGTGTGGGCCTTTTTAATGATTTCTTGTTGCGTTTATTTGTTTTGTGGCTACCTGCAAGAACACAAATCTCAAGGTTGTATACAGTATACATACTTTGATAATAAATGTACATTGAACTGTTTCCATGAAACTTCAGCTAACTGAGGCAGCCGCTTTATTGGGCCACAATGTATTGGTCCCAATGTGTCCCAATTAACCAAAATCCACTGTATATCACTAGAAGGATACAGAGAAATGAGCATACAGGTGTCCCCCGTTTTTCGAATGTTCACTTTACGTCAACTCGCTGTTGCGAAAGACCTACATTAGTTACCTGTTTTCGCTAACTGAAGATGATTTCACTGTTACGAAAGAAGGCAGCGTGTGAAAAAAGGCAGCACGCGCCGAGCAGACTAGTTCCTCCCCCGGAACTGCATTCTAGCCAGCATTGCTTAAACACGTGCCTGGGAGCATCTGTGCTTTATGTCAATTTTTTTTTGTGCATCCGTTAACAAGATGAGTTCTAAGGTATCGGAAAAACATAAAAGAGTGTGTAAGGGCGTTACACTTAGCATAAAACTAGACATAGTAAAGTGTTTCGATCGTGGTGAACAAAGTAAGGATATAGTGAGTTTGGCTAAGGGTTTTTGGAAGTTGACAAAGATGATGTTGAAGAGGTTTTGGCATCCCATGACCAAGAACTGAGAGATGAAGAGCTGATGAAGAGGAAAGGATAACAATTGCAGCCGAACCCAGTAGTGAACGGCCTGAAAGTGAAGACATCCAGGAAGCAATTGCATGAGATTTTTGCTGCGATTAATAGACCTTGGAAAATGATTCTGGAGAACTAGTAATAGGGGACCAAGAAATGGCAGGCAAACTGAATAAGTATTTTGTGTCAGTCTTCACTCATGGAAGACTCTAGCATAGAGGTTCCCAATATATGGTTCATGGACCACTCGGTTACTAGTAGGGGGTCCGTGACATAGAAAATGGTTGGGAACCCCTGCTCTAGCAGAAGACCAGAAATGCAAGGGTGTCTGGGCAGAAGTGAGTGTTGTTGCTATTACAAATGAGAAGGTGCTTGGGAAGCGGAAAAATCTGAAGGTAGGGAAGTGGCCTGTACCAGATGGCCTATACCCCAGGGTTCTGAAAGAGGTAGCCAAAGAGATTGTGAAGGCATTAATAATGATCTTTCAAGCATCACTAGATTCTGGGATGGTTCCAGAGGACTGAAAATTGCAAAAGTCACTCCATTCTTAAGATAGGAGGGAGGCAGAAGAAAGGAAATGATAGGCCAGTTAGCCTGATTTTTATGGTTGGAAAGATCAGAAAAAACTTTTTAACATCCTGACTTTTTGTGTGAGGAAGAATATTTTACTTTGTTGGATATCCGATAAGGCCCCTGGACTTTTTGGTTGGCATAAATTAATCATGGAATACATTCCTTTGGACTTTTTGACATGCATGGTCCACTCAAAAACAAATAGTTTTCATAAAACATGGCAACCTTTTCTGCAGTATGTAGATGTAAACCTGTCTGCTATACTAATAAGGGCTTTTGTATAGGATGTTGGATGGAAGTGTTCTGATAGCTGATATTTGTGAGGGGAAGAAATGTAAATGTATCTGGAAATTGAAAGTTTTGTTATGCTGAGTAAAAAAAATCAAATTTTAAAAGAAGAATGAGGTTTCACGGTCCTAGAAGGCATGTGACAAATAGGCCTAATCAGCATGGTTTTCTAAATGTGAAATCTTGTCTGATAAATCTGTTGGAATTCTTTGTGGAAATAACATGCAGTATAGACAAAGGAAAGTCAGTGGATGATGCTTATTTGGATTTTCAGAATGTCTTTAACAAGGTGCTGCACATGAGGTTTCTGAATAAGATAAGAACCCACGGTATTACAGGAAAGAGACTAGTATGGATAGAAGATTGGCCGACAAAGCAGGAGGCAGAGTGGGGGGGAAAGGGGGTCTTTTCTCATTGGCTGTCAGTGATTAGTGGTGTGCCACAGGGATTGATGGTAAGGAATGCATTCATTTCAGGAGGGCTAGAATACAAAAGCAGGGATGTAAATCTGAGGCTTTATTGTTGTTCGTCCTTCGGAGTCGAAGACGACCACGACTTCTGTCCGGTGGAGGGTTTGTGACTGTGGGTCCGGAGGTGACTGGTGAGGCCAGTCCGGGCCCTGAAAGCTCGCCCACATGTGTGACACATGAGGGTAGGTGCTGCAGCGGAAGTGGAGGTAGTTCGAGCCTTGCGCGCAGCGCGTTTCCTCTGAGCCTCTGCGGTGCGTCTGATTTATAATGAATTAGTCAGATCACACTTGGAGTATTGAGTGGAGTTTTGGGCCCCTTATCTAAGAAGGGAAATGCTGGCAGTGGAGAGGGTCCAGAGGAGATTCACGAGAATGATCCCAGGAATGGAAGTGTTAACATGAGCATGTAATGGCTCTGGGCCTGTACTAGCTGGTGTTTAGTTGAATGAGTGTGGATCTCATTGAAACCTATTGAATATTGAAAGGCCTAGATAGAGTGGTTGTGGGTGGAGTCTAGGACCAGAGGGGATAATCTCAGAATGGGGGATATCCACTTAGAACAGAGATGAGGAGAATTTCTTTAGCCGGGTAATGAATCTATGGAATTTATTGCCACAGGCGACTGCTGGCCAAGTCATTCGGTATATTTAAGGCAGAGGTTGATAGGTTCTTGATTAGTGCATCATTGGTTACTGGAAGAAAGCAGGAGAATGGGTTGAGAGGAAAACAAATCAGCCATTATGGAATGGCAGTGTAGACTCGATGGGCTGAATAGCCTAATTCTGCTGCTATATCTTATGGTCTTTTGACCTATTACTTGAGCAGAAAGATCAATAACTAGGGGACATCAAGTTAATTTGGTTAATGGGAAGTGCTGAGGGAAATTGAGTTGGGGAGGGGTGGGGATCACCCAAAAGTAGTGAGGATTGGAACTCTGCAGCTGAAAGAGTGGTGAAGGCAGAACCCTACATGTATTTTTATCTGGATGAACCCCAGTAATGTCATCAGAAGTTGGGACATGGGTGTAACAAAAATAATTGTTCAACAGCACAGGCACAGCTGATTGAGAGCTATTTTGTGTGTTGTACATTTCTATGAATCAACTACTTATGGGATGAAGATGTCATTTGAAGATCGTTCAAGTAGAGTTTTGAATTGCCAAAATTCCTTACCTACCTTTACTCTGGAATTTGCTCTTGTTCATTTCTAAAGCTAGTGTTGAAAGAGCCTAAACACAAAACCACATCTTCTAGTTATTGATAGCATCTTTATATTTCAATGCATTAAAGTTTCTCAATCATTAGTTTCTATACTAGACGTCTCCAATACCAAGTTATTACTGGACAAACCTGCTGGTGCAGCCTGTGCACTGGGTAAGTTTGTACATGCCTGGAATGACATTTTATTAGATTTGTACAAACCCCATTTCCAGAAAAGTTGGGATATTTTCCAAAATGCAATAAAAACAAAAATCTGTGATATGTTAATTCACGTGAACCTTTATTTAACTGACAAAAGTACAAAGAAAAGATTTTCAATAGTTTTACTGACCAACTTAATTGTATTTTGTAAATATACACAAATTTAGAATTTGATGGCTGCAACACACTCAACAAAAGTTGGGACAGAGTTAAAATAAGATTGAAAAGTGCACAGAATATTCAAGTAACACCGGTTTGGAAGACTCCACATTAAGCAGGCTAATTGGTAGCAGGTGTGGTTTCATGACTGGGTATAAATGTAGCGTCCATCAAAGGTTCAGTCTTTGCAAGCAAGGACGGGTCGTGGCTCACCCCTTTGTGCCAAAATTCAATAGACAATAGACAGTAGGTGCAGGAGTAGGCCTTTCGGCCCTTCTAGCCAGCACCGCCATTCACTGTGATCATGGCTGATCATACACAATCAGTACCCCGTTCCTGCCCTCTCCCCATATCCCTTGACCTGCTATCTATAAGAGCTCTATCAAACTCTCTCTTGAATGCATCCAGAGACTTGGCCTCCACTGCCTTCTGGGGCAGAGCATTCCACATATCCACCACTCTCTGGGTGAAAAAGTTTTTCCGCATCTCTGTTCTAAATGGCCTACCCCTTATTCTTAAACTGTGGCCTGTAGTTCTGGACTCACCCATCAGCGGGAACATGCTTCCTGCCTCCAGTGTGTCCAATCCCTTAATAATCTTATATGTTTCAATCAGATCCCCTCTCATCCTTCTAAATTCCAGTGTATACAAGCCCAGTCGCTCCAATCTTTCAACATATGACAGTCCCGCCATTCCGGGAATTAACCTTGTGAACCTACGCTGCACTCCCTCAATAGCAAGAATGTCCTTCCTCAAATTTGGAGACCAAAACTGCACACAATACTCCAGGTGTGGTCTCACCAGGGCCCTGTACAGCTGCAGAAGGACCTCATTACTCCTATACTCAATTCCTCTTGTTATAAAAGCCAGCATGCCATTAGCTTTCTTCACTGCCTGCTGTACCTGCATGCTTGCTTTCATTGACTGATGTACAAGAATCATGAGAGAATTGTTAGTCAGTTCAAAGGGAACATTTCCCAACACAAGATTGCAGAGAATTTAGGTTTTTCAACATCTACAGTACATAATATTGTGAAAAGATTCAGAGAATTCAGAGACATCTCAGTGTGTAAAGGGCAAGGTCGGAAACCACTGTTGAATGCGTGTGATCTTCGAGCCCTCAGGCAGCACTGCCTAAGAAACCGTCATGCTACTGTGACAATTATAGCCACCTGGGCTCAGGAGTACTTCGGAAAACCATTGTCACTTAACACAGTCCGTCGTTGCATCCAGAAGTGCAACTTGAAACTGTATTAGGCAAGGAGGAAGCCATACATCAACTCTATGCAGAAACGCCGGTGAGTTCTCTGGGCCCGAGCTCATCTCAGATGGACCGAAAGACTGTGGAACTGTTTGCTGTGGTCAGATGAGTCCACATTTCGGCTAGTTTTCGGAAAAAAACGGGCGTCGAGTTCTCCGTGCCAAAGCTGAAAACGACCATCCTGATTGTTATCAGCAAAAGGTGCAAAAGCCAGCATCTGTGATGGTATGGGGGTGCATCAGTGCCCATGGCATGGGTGAGTTGCATGTATGTGAAGGTACCATTGACTATGAGGCGTATATTAGGATTTTAGAGAGACATATGTTGCCATCAAGGCGACGTCTCTTCCCGGGACGTCCATGCTTATTTCAGCAGGACAATGCCAGACCACATTCTGCACGGGCTACAACAGCGTGGCTTTGTAGACACAGAGTGTGTGTGCTTGACTGGCCTGCTGCCAGTCCAGATCTATCTCCTATTGAAAATGTTTGGCACATCATGAAGAGGAGAATCAGACATTGGAGACCACAGACTGTTGAGCAGCTGAAGTCTTATATCAAGCAAGAATAGACAAAATTTCCAATTGCAAATGTACTACAATTAGTATCCTCAGTTCCAAAACAGTTAAAAAGTGTTATTAAAAGGGAAGGTGATGTAACACAATGGTAAACATGCCTCTGTCCCAACTTTTGTTGAGTGTGTTGCAGCCATCAAATTCTAAATTTGTGTATATTTACAAAATACAATTAAGTTGGTCAGTAAAACTATTGAAAATCTTTTCTTTGTACTTTTGTCAGTTAAATAAAGGTTCACGTGAATTAACATATCACAGATTTTTGTTTTTATTGCATTTTGGAAAATATCCCAACATTTCTGGAAATGGGGTTTGTAGAAACAGTGCAAACTGATACTTGTCTGGCCTTTTGTGAACTTGGTATTCCAGTAAGATGCTATTTGTCCATTCCCCCCACCCTCCCCCACTTCAGTTGTCTTCCTCCTCCCTGGTAGGTGCTGACCTCTTGTAGTTAAATGAAGTTTGTCATAAAGACTTTTTAAAACTAATGCACTTTTCTGGAAAGAGATATCCTGCCCTAAAAGCTCTAGCCTACATGCGTCTCTCGCATTGAGCTCATGGGAAACAGGGTGGGCAATAATCCAGTGACACCTGATCACTGAAGAGAGCAAATTTATTGGGAGTTTTTAAATGTTAATGGATTAATTGCATATACCGGTAGTTCTTGCACCCGCAGGTGTCCTGATAAAGGGTCTCGCCTAAAATGTTGATACTTTATTCCTCTATAGATACTACCTGACCTGCTGAGTTCTTTCAGCATTTTGTGTGTGTGTGTGTGTGTGTGTTAGTTTCTCTGGGTTTCCAGCATCTATTTCTTGTGTCCACAATAACTCATATTTGATCACTAGGTAGTGTTCAGAGATGACCCTTCCTCAACCAAAATTTGACTTCCTTATCTTTAAAGCTAGATGTATTTTGAGGAACTGAAGTCATCTACTCCAGTACAAAATTTAGTTGTTGACATTATGATCTGTAAGACAAGCAAATGCTATTGTGTCCACTCTTTACTGAAGGCACATTTGATTCGACCAAGCTTTATTTCCTATCAGTACTGAAAATACATCTTTTCTAATGCAGTCTTCTGTGAACTGTCCATGCAACTAAATCCAGTAAACCAGTCCAAGTAAAATGGATTCTGAAGATTCCAGTGGTTGTAGTTCATCTCGGTAGCCCCAGCATCTCTAGTTGTCCAAGTCAGTGTGGCCGATGAGGCTAGTGTTTGATTTCGAAACTCCATAGTGGAGCAGGTGTGTAGTTTTCCAGTTGATGTGTTCCTTCCACGATGTACAGCCAGCTTCTGTGCACTCGCAGTGGATGGGCTCAACACCTAGCCAAATGCTGCTGCTCCATTTTGAGCATACATCGGCCAGAGATTTCCACAAGTCAGTTGGATATTACTGTTTTTCAAGAGAGCTTGATACAATCATTTCCTCTGTAATTTGGCAATGGAGCATAGAATAGTGTCTGTTTCGGGAGTCAGGTACTTGGCATGTAGATCATATGGCCTGCCATCAAAGCAAAATGAGTGTAATTTCTTCAAGGTTGGCCTGGGAAAGGCTTTTTAATGTTTGTTAATTTATCTTACCAGTAGATTTTGATGCTTTTGCTGAAACATATGGTATTTTTGCAGTTCTGTGAAGTGCCTGCTGTAGACAGACAATGTCTTGGGGTTGTAAAGGAGACTATGGATTACAGCTCTCCATTGTAAACAATGAGTTCAAGTCTGGTTTCTAGTCTTAGTCGTCATCCCTTTTTTGGATGGCTGTGAGAGGAAAGAATATCGGTTAACTTGGTGTTTGGATTTATATGCTCAATAAACCCAACATCTTATTGTAAGATGTAATGTACTCACTGAACATGTCTGGTTGAAATAGTGCATTTAACAACTACATATTTTATTTTTTAGTTGAATTTAATGTAACTGGTACATAATATTTGACTAATTTTAAAAGCTGTCTGATTTTAAATGAGTTTACTACCAGAGATATTAGGGAAGGCTCAGCTGAAGTTATTTAACAAAGTGCTTGGTGGAATAAGACTCGCCAGTTTGTTGGAGTTTGAAAGATCTGTTTAGAGCTCACCCTTACAGAAGATATAAAACTAATGTTGAAGTTATAAAATGATAAGACAATTATATTTTGGTATGTTGTAAAATATAATTATCTACATACCAATATGATTTTGCACTACTATGGCCTAAGATGCAATAGGCAAGCACTCTTATAAAAGAGCCATTGTAGTCAAAATATTAATATTTGTATGGTTTTATAGTTAAGAATCTCTAAAAGTAATACATTGACTACAGATATATATATTTGTATACTCTTGTTTTTAAATGTTAATTGAAGTCTATTACTGATGACTATATTTGAATATATCTGTTCTCTATCAAGCAATTAACAGAATGTTGTATTTGAATTAAAGGGAGTTGAAGATGCATTTTACACACTGGTACGAGAGATTCGGCAATACAGAATGATAAAACTCAACAGTCAAGATGATAGAAACCAAGGTTGCTTGGGGTTAAAATGCATCATTATGTAATTAGGTAGGTATTATTTTTGTGTGTGTGTCTGTTTTTTTAAAACTTAGTTCTATTCAGCCAGGACAATGGAATATAATCCATGCTCAGAGAATCTGTTTCTATGCCTGCAACCAAGAGGCAGGTTTATCTTTAATTGAATATGGGTCATTTGTATATTAGCAAACTAAATTGACTTAGATGAACTACCCTCCAATTCACATCAGTTATGTGTTTATAGCATGCACTTCAGGAACAGCTTGAATTCTGTGAAGGCAAGTAAATATTTTCTTTTGTATGCAATTCTAACACTGCCTGATCATTTTTGTGATGTGACATAAGAACAGAAGACACCAGACTATTAAGCAGGTTAATCTACATCACAAGCTTTTGATGTCTTTTAACTCACTGATATTTCATTGTAACTGGAACATGTTCAAGGAAAACAATTCTTTTAGCAAGCATTTTGAAATGAAAAAGGAAGGGAAAGAGAAAAAAGTACTTGTATAAATTCAGAGACATGAATCTCCTCACTAGCCTTATTACATATCCTTCTTGATATCATTTCCTCATTTTCCCTTAAGTCGTAAGTAATACAGCATGGAAACAGGCCCTTTGGCCCCCGTGGTCCGTTGCAACCACAGCATCCTCTCTTCTGGTCCTGGTTCACATTTGGCCCAAAGCCCTTCCCTTCATTTACCTATCCAAATGCCTCTTAAATTTTGTAATTGTACCCTCTTGACCACTTCATCTGGTTACAGATTCCAAGTACTCATTACCCTCTGAGATACCTCTCAGGTCTCTCTTAAATCTCTCCTCTTGTATCACTATCCTGTAGCTCTGAAATCCTCAAATCTGGTAAAAGACTACAACGATGCATCTTATCTGTAACCCTCATGATTTTATAAACCTCTATGAGGCCACCAGTTATGTTCCTACACTACAAAGAATAAAGATTCTGTGTAGCCAACCTCTCCCTATGACTCCAGCCCTCTAGTCCAGGCAGCATCCTTGTAATTCTCTTCTGCACCCTCTCCAAGTTTTCCATTCTTTCCTGATTGGTATTCTCTTTCAATTCTGTTATTATCTTGATAAATCTTTTGTATTTTCTCCAATATTTCTACATCCCTTTTAACTCAGAATCAGGTTTATTCTTTGTTCTTTATTATCACCGGCATGTGTTGTGAAATTTGTTAACTTAGCAGCAGTACAATGCAATACATGATAATATAGAAGAAAAAAAGAAACAATAATAAATAAATTATAGTATACGTATATTGAATAGATTAAAAATCATGCTAAAACAGACATAATGTATATTAAAAAAGTAAGGTAGTGTTCAAGGGAATCAGATGATAGTGGGGAAGAAGCTGTTCCTGAATCGCTGAGTGTGTGCCTCCAGGTTTCTGTGCCTCCTACCTGATGGTAACAATTAGAAAAGGGCATGCATCACCAGCATATGTTTTGAAATTTGTTGTTTTGTAGTATTTTGGACATAATAAAAGCTATTAGTATGTATAAAAAGTTAAATCCAATTAAATAAGTAATGCAAAAAGAAAAGTGGGTATTACTGAGGTAGTGTTCATAGGAACATTGTCCATTCAGAAATCTGATGGTGGAGGGGAACAAGCTGTTCCTGAAATGTTGAGTTTGTTTCCTGTGAACCCCATGGTTTCCTCGGCTCCGTAAGTCTAGGGAAGACACTCTCTGGTCCAGCCAAACTGGTGAGATTGAGACTGCTCTCCCACCCCAAACCCTGGTGTGCGTGGATGCTGTGTAATTTGCTACCCTGTTTTAAATTAGTGCCACGAAATAACACGGCACACTGCATACCATTAAAGGAATTATATTTATGAATCCTAAGAGTTAATAAAGAAAAACAAAAAAAGGGGGCCCATTGTAATTGAGCAGTCAAGTGTGCTCAAGTTGGAGCTCATCTTGAACTTCTTGGTCACTCACGTGCTCTGCCCTTGGTCTGCATGAAAGCTCACATCACCTTCCGAACATCGCTGCAATCCATCTCGAACAAACAGGTCTCCCACTGGGTCATATCCTATAACCAGTTCTCGCCAATGTCTTCTTCCTTCAATTCCTGTCGAACCAAAACCCAAGGCAATCCTCAGTGTCCCTCCCCGCAGTTCCGACATCCTAGTTGGACAGCACGTATTCCTCATCATCCCTTATCTTCAACATTAACCCAAGCAGGCTGAAAGCAGAACAGACTGCTCTTACAGAACTGCTAAATGAAATAGGTACAGCATAACAGTAAAGATGTTAACCAGGGCATTGCACGTCCTTGATGATAGTAATGAGAAGAGGGCTGGCCCTGGGTGATGCGGCTCTTAATGATGGATGGTACTGTTATGAGGCATTGCCTTTTGAAGGTGTCCAGGATGCTGGGGAGGCTGGTGGCCATTTTAGAGTTGTCCAAATTTACAGTTTCTGCAGTTTTTTCTGATCCTATGCAGTGACCCCTCCATATCAGAATACTCTCCAGGTTACATCTGTAGAAATCGGTGAGCATCTTTGACATACCAATTCTTCTCAAACTCCTAATGAAATATAGCCACTATCATGCCTCCTTTGTAATTTCATCAATAAGTTGGGCCTAGGATAGATTTTCGGAGATGTTGTCACCCAGGAACTTGAAACTGTTCACCTTTCCACTCTTGATGAGGACTGGTGTGTGTTCCCTCAACTTTACTTTTCTGAAGTCTACAATCAATTCTTTGGTCTTACCTACCATTAAATGCAAGGTTGTTGCTGCAACACCACTCAACCAGCTGAACTATCTTGCTTTGTACACTGCCCCATCACCATCTGAAATTCTGTCATCAATAGTTGTGTCGTTGGCAAGTCGTTGTGTGTAGGTGGTGTTTGAGCTGTGCCTGGCCGTACAATCGTGGGTGTAGAGCGAGTTGAGCAGTGGGCTAAGCACGCATCCTTCAGGTGTGCCAGTACTGCTTAGTTCTAGAGGAGTTCATGGTAAATTGGTAAAATATCTTCCAGAATGCATGTATCTATTACCTCAAAGCCTTCAGCCTGTTAAAGTAATTGTTTTACAAGTAATATATCGACCCTTTTCTCCCTACCTAAATGCATCACAGCTGTGTTGTTGTCCTTTTCTTCTAGTTCATTAATATCTTTATTTTGCAGCTTCTCTATTAGAATTATAAACCCTAAGTTGCAATCCACATTTTTACTTTGTACTTCCAATTTCTTTTCCAGAACTATTTAAATGTGATTCCAACACTGGGACATATTTCCGACTTTTTTGATCCATTCTCTCTTGTTTCATAGTTTACTATTCATTCTAATATTTGTCACCATTTGCACTCATGTTTTCACCTTGGTCGTGTGTCTATTGAGAAATTTTTAAGGAGTTTTGAAAATTCTTTCATCCTTAATACTTCTCAGTACAAGGTCAGTCATTCCATGACTGATACCTGATCTCACTTTTTAGGTATTTTTCTATAGTATCTTTGTTTGCTGGCACAGACACACAATTGATAGAGCTGCTTCCTTACACCACCAGAAACTGTGTTTTCTGTGTGCCACTAGACAGGGGTGGTGATGATGGTTTCCCTCCACATTGTAAAACCAGCTGGTTGGTAGGATAATTGGCCTCGACTAATCATCTCTCGTGTAGATGAGTAGTAAATTTTGGGAGTCAATGGGATTTAAAATAGGAATGGTGTGTGATTAGCATAAATGGGTGCTGAAGATGACATTGAGTAAGAGTTATGAGATTGTTGCCTTCCTGTCAACAGCATTAAAACTAGTTTTGTTCTTTTATTTGATTTGTTCTCTCTGTTTAAATCTAGAAATCAAATTTGCCTTAAAATCTATTCACAGTTACCACTTTTTAGTTCACTAAAGCTACAATATCTGGTATAGAGTACACCAAATGGATTATAATGTGAATTGAAATCTTTTCATTGTGCCTGGCTGTTCCAATTTGAAAATGAGCCCAAGCTTATTTGAGTTTTAGTTGAATTTTCAATGAGTGCACTTGTTTTGAATGTTTATTTTTTCATTCCTTTTGTACAAGAGGATTGGGGTGATTTTTGGTCACTGCTAAAGAATAGCCCTGGTAATCCTTAAAAATGTTAAAGGAAATCAAACTCGGATTGCTGACCTCTGATCCACAGCATCTTCAGGTGGCAGAGTTCTGTGGGTCTGCCAGCAAAAATGTAGAGATTTAATGTTTTAAGGAAATTAAGGCATGAAATATCCACTGGAGTTGCAGAATGTCTGAACTGTATTTCAGAATGTCTCATTATAATATCAGGTTGCAGAATGTGTGACTGTTCTAACAATTGCTTTTGTTTCTCCTGTAGGTTATTGGATGCCTTCTATGTGATCTGTAAAATATACAAACCGGGGCAAAAATGGAAAAAAAAAGACCAACATTCTTTGGTGTAAAATTCCTGACCCCACCTGACCCTTTATATATATCTATATATATATATAAAAGAACTGTTGTGATGTACAATAGATTTACTAGGTACAGGTGCACTGTTTGCTCATTCTCTTTCTGTGCATTACACTAAATGTACCGGAATTAATTTTATAGTACACTAACAAAGTCATATTGCAGGTGTGTTATCAGACTGTGGTACAGACTAGTCTGAGTGCAAACTGATTTTTTTAATATAAAGTGCCTGTTTACTGTAACAAATATTTTAGCTGTTTTGAACCCCTGTGCTTACTAGGACTACCTACTTTTGTCAAACAGATTCCAGATGTATAAACAAATTTTCATTCAGTTTGTTTGACCTGCAAGTTTGGAATACTATCAGTGTGATGAGATCTGTATTCATAATTCATATGAGTATGAGCACCAAGTATTAAAAGGGACACTCAAGGTAATAAAGCATTGCAGCTGTGATACCAGCAAATGCACTCCTGTTAAATTGTAGCCACAATTACCTATTATAGCAGATCAATTGATTTGACTATTTTAACCTGTGCAAGAAAGTCACAAAGTGGTTGTACCACACTTGGTATGAGGAGTGTATTCTTTATATTTAATTGCCTCCATTGCTAAATTATTGTAGCCCTGATGAAGACTAGGTTGTGTGTCCACCATCCTGCTTCAAGAACTGGATACAGTGTTTCTGCAGAATTGCTTTCTTCTTAACTTCTCTGTAATGTCTCTGCTTAATCATAGAATGTCTTGCCTTAGCAATGGACTGGCATGCATTAAAATAGAAGATTCAGTAGTGCCCTCAATCAGTTATCATGGTTCTAAATTTATGTTGTCAAAAGTACAAAAAAAAAATTTGTTTTCTTTTGGAATAATTTTATGACTGTGGTAATCTTGAGCTGTCTGTGATTCAAATCAGATTTGTTGTGAAGGGTCAACCCTTTCCAGTTTTAACACTCACTTTCACTGCAAGGTACTTGGCTGAAGTTGCTTATGAGCATTAATAGGCAAGGAAGGAGGGCCATGTGTGCTTTATTTTCCTCCTTGTCGCACTATATTAAGGAATGTTCATCAATTGTTTCAGCAAAGATAAGCAACATTATTGGCAGACTGTTTGGTGATGTGGTTCAATGACAGTTGTAAGGTGGGTGGAAATGTAGAACAAATTTGCTAGAAACACTAGCCAGTCACTACATATTTCTAAGCAGTAAATAACTTTTTTATATAAGAATAATTCAATCCTTGGGCTTCTCTTTGTGTGTGTGTGTGTGTGTAGTGGGGGAGGGAGAGGGAATCTTTAACATGGTTTAGATCTAAACTTTTCCTAAGTTCTGCTTTGCAGCCATAAAAGTAATACCTAAATGTTTATTGGTGGGAACACTGTTTCTTTGAAAACACAGCTTTAATACTTGGAATTTTTTTTTAGATATTTCAGTGTAACTTGGATATTTGATGTAATCAAATGCCACATTACTAATTCAAAAACTGAACAATTCTGCAATATTTCCAAGAATAAGGCATGTTTGAATCAGGAAATCACTTGTTTGTTAACAATGATGTGCAATACCAAATAGCAGAGATACACGCTGTCTGATATCTTGTTCATAATGTTCTGCCATACTCGGCTCTGCACAGGCATTGCAGGTTTTTCACAGTTCCCGCCTTAATAATATTTTCATTTTAGACTAAATTTAATGTTCGTTATGTTGTGATCTTTAGTTTACAGCAGGTATTGCTTTGTTTTATAGGCTACTGTCTACTGCCTGCATGAGTTCATTTATCATGGCCTCTAGGTCAGGAGGGCCGGTAGTGTTTATTGTTCAGCTTGTGGCCTGTAGAGGCACCTGTACCTGGTAGGAAAGGAACAGAAGTAGGCCATTCAACTCTTGTTTGTTCTGTTATTCAGTTTTTTTGGGGTAAATAATATCAAGTTAAACATGTTTTTCAATGTGACATATTCTGATAACCACTGTTAGTCTTTCACCTGAAAAAGACTGAATCAAATTTTGCATTGAACATTATTGCCTAATCACATTTCGAGCTCTGACAATATGTCTTTAATTATAATACCCCCAGTCTTAATATAGGCTTAAAAAGATGTTTGATTTACTAGCAGTCCTAGCTGTTTTTGTCTCTTCTAGTTGATATATTTTCCATCTATTTACAGTTTAGAAGTGACAGCTTGTTCAGATACATCTTGACAGTATTTAGTCTCTTTCTCTGCCATGTGCTACGTGCTGTTCCAGGATATTCAGTAACTGTGGTCTTCTGTTGAACAGACTGGGGCAAATGGTTTTCATGTTTTTATTCTGAGTAATCATACGGGTGATAATTTGAAAATACCAGTTTCATGTTAAAGTTTGGAACTGGAAGCTTTGACCACTAGATCTATAGCTAATGTCAAAATCATTGTATTATTGATTGACTAACACAATCATTTAACCATTAGGGAAAGAACATAAGTAGGCATAGACAGTTCACCTTGCCATTCAAATGAGATCAGGGTTATTTTGGCAACTAATTCCATAGGGCCACCAATACCTCAAAGCCATCATTAACTTATTTTTAAGTGTGGCTAAATTTTTTATTGAGACCATTGAAGCAGAAGTTGCAGGCTAGTTTTGTTTATTATTATTCCCAGTTGATGTTACAGGTGGGCTCGTTTGACTCATTAGCAGAATCAAGACATCAAAATAGTGAAAACTGAATAATCTGCTCAGAACCTCCCATACAAATACAAAAATTCAAAATTAAAAGCAGGAAATGCTGTAAGCACTCAGGAGGTCAGGCAGCCTCTGTGGAAAGAGAAACTGACTTGATATTTCAGGTAATCAGATCAAACCTTAACAAATGTTCTGTGTTCCATAAAATGCTGTGTCATGTAGCCTCTGGAAGCTAGCAAATCAGACATTAGTTTTTTTTTAAACTGCATTGGTTTACTTGAAAACAATTTTGAATTTTTTTGTTTGTAACCTTTGTGGTATTGTATGCGGTTGTGATTGTATTTAATGTTGACATGTGTTTCCAATTATGTTCAGTGATCCAAGTTGATCTCTTGAGCCTGATGACCTTTTCTGATGTAATTAAACTATTAGCCTACATATAATGGCAAGGGTTGTGTTTAGCATGTATCAAAACATATGCTGTTATTTCGGACAGACTGACAACCATTGACTTCAATAGTGTTGAGATTCTGAAAGGCAGCATTTTTTTTTGCTTCAGTTTGCAGGAGCTGAGACTGAACATCCTTTGCAGATGAAGCTGATGTTTTCTGCCAATAATGTTGTCACATCTCCTTAAATCTTTTTTGTACTCTGAAATTCATATAACAAATTTTCTATATGTAAAAATATTAAATTTAATCGAAGTATAATTGAAAAGTTGTAAGTTTTTCCTTGCTCTATATTCCCTATTATATTGTATAGGAAGTCATTGTACAGTCTGCAGAGAGACACTATTTTCTCAATTGTTTATTTGTAATCTTCTCCATCCTGGGCTTGAGTTTAATATATTTTGATAAAATAGAGATGCTTGCATTGACAAGTTTGTTACTACTTTGCTACATTCATTCAATCACGTTTGGTGTTGAATTGTCCACCATTCTAAAAACTCTTCTTAAAAAAAAGATGCTGTCTCTCTCTAGCTTGTGCATAATAGAAATGCTTTTCTTGGTTCTTCTGAGCATGTCCCAGAAACTTAGTTTGTATTGGTATTTTCTTGGTTGAAGGCATATATTTCTGTGATGCCTTGTTCCAAGTAAGCATGTTCAGTATTTTTAAGAGATTTGGATAAATATTGATTCACTGATGAAAACATACTGTAACATAGTGTTTCTCTTGTTTTTACACTAAACTTTTGCTTATTTGGAAATGCTCAAAGTGCACATTATAGCTTTAAATCATAATTTGAATTACAGCTCTCTAAGGTGACTGCAGTGTGAGGAACTATGCAGTATGCATAGCAATTCTGAAGGAACACATTCTGTAAATTTAACAGCATGTTTTCAAATCCATTCAAAAACATACTAAACAAAGTTGGTACTAGGAACCTGATGCAATGCTATATTCAAGATTATTGAGCAATGTTTGGATACTACTTAGCAAGTTAATAAAGCTCACTCCCATTGTTAAACCTTTAAACAAACCTTGCACTAATAGCTTTCCTCCGATCGCCAATAACCTGTGTAACAACATAAATAATGGTGGATATTCCATCACATGGGCTGAATGGAACTCTTTAAAATTAGAGATAGAATGAAGCATCAGTTTTTTTAAGACCCAATAAATTATCAAAAACTCTGAATATCAGTTTCCAGTGAAGAAATGCCATTAAGATTTGGATTACTGGAATTGAGCACATTATTGATCCAGATTTTATTATTAATTTGCTTAATTCTTCTTGTACTTTTGAAAGCTCTGCCTAGATGAGGATCTTTTAAGTGTTTTTGAGATTCTTCACCATTCTCTGCTTCTGCACCTCTCAAAATTACATTTAATAATTATATAAAAAATAAATGTTTCTAATCTTTTTATTTTGTGCACTCAGGGTTTTCAGATTTAAGAATATTCTGAGTGATGAAAGGAAATAATTGTGTGTATCCTTTAACAATGTAAATACTATATCCTTTTACTTTTTAATAACTCCAGTGTGTGTCTTGTACTGGTTTGCAAAATGTGAAAATGGCTGGCTGAAAGTACATTTTATGCATGTTACAACTAACTGCTTTTTTCCCCCAGTGTTGGCCTTTTCTGTAAATAAAATTATTTTAAAACAGAAATGTTCTGTACATGAAAGAAATTTGTGACCTCTGGGACAAAGGAACAAACAAACACTGGTGACCCTCTTTCTCCACGGTCTTATGTTTCTCCTGAATGCAGGAACATTCGCCATGAGCCATTTTGTGTATTCAATGCAGTGAAACAATAAAATGACTTTTTTCTCTGTAGTTGGTAGTCTGTACTTCTATATCAGTTTGTTCATTTACTTCAATGTATAGTACTGTGCAAGTCTTTGACACGTGTAAAAAATCCTGTAAAGGGAAGATGCTTTTAAAAATGAAATGAGCAGTTTCTAAATATCAATAAATTTACTACAAAGAACTGTAAAATGTAAAAAAAACTAAATCAAATCGATAATTGGTGTGGCTACCCTTTGGCTTTAAAACTGCATCAATTCTCTTGGGTACACTGTCATGCAGTTTTGTAAGAAAATTGGCTGGTAGATTGTTCCAAGCATCTTGGAGAACTTGACACAGCTCTTCTGCAGACTTTGGCTGTCTCATTTGCTTCTGTCTCCAGGTAATCCCAGACAGCCTCAATGATGTTGAGATCAGGACTGTATGGATGACATTCCATGTGGAAAGCATATATTAAAATCTAGGGTGCCTAAGACTTTTGTACAGTATTGTACTAGATAAATACCTTACTGTTTATTTTTATAATCTTCTAATATGTTGTACAAATCAATCATATCATGCTCTACGCTGGTTATAAGATAGCCTAAGCATTGCAACTTTATCAGAGTGAAGTTTTGAATTTGGTCAGCAAGGTCCAGTAATTACTGGCTGGCACAATAACAGAAGTGTAGAATTGCTGCTCACAACATCAGCAACTGGGGCTCAGTCTGATTTCCAATGCTGACCATGTAGTTCTCCCCATGACTGCATAAATTTCCTTTGTTTGCACGAATTTTTTGTTATATCCCAAAAATACGAGGATTGGTGTTTTATTTGACTGCTGTAAACTTCACCTAGTCCTGCTGAAGTGTTTCGGTCCAAAATGTCAACTGTACTTTTTTCCACAGACGCTGACAAAGCACCTTTTTCCTGCGTTGTATAGCTCGACAACTTCCCTTAGAATAGAAAGTGTCAGATGCAGTTACAGCACATTTGTTCTTTAAAGTCTGCTGTAGACTTAAAAGTAAAATTTTTATATAATTAAAGAACAATTTTTGTGCAATTCTGAAGGCTATAAAGTGAAATTCAGGTGCCTGAAAATACAGTATAAAACAAGATTTGATAGAGATAGCACAGCAGGTTATCTATTATGGGAATTGATGAACAGTGGATTCCCTAGCAACCATACATTGTGGTTTCATCTTGGATTTTGATTGAAAATTAGTTTATCTCAGTAGGTTGGGGAAGAGAGAGTGACCATTTAGATTAGGTGGCAAACCTGGAAGTGGACAGTAAAGGCTGATTTACCCAATTTCCCTCGGGATCAATAAAGTATGTCTCTGTGATTTATACTCCGTAGGTGTCGCGTACCCTACGTAGTAGGGTGACGTGGCGCCGCAGAAGGCTACAACTGTGATTGGTCCGCTTGGTAGATCGTATTTCCGGTTGCTTCTCCGCCATGTTTGTAGGCTGTGCATACAGCGATACGAAATAGATGAGATTACTTCGGAAATATCAAGAATTAAGAAGAAAACGATTGATCTGGAAAGCAGAATCCGCAGGATGAATTTACACATACTGGGTCTGTCTGAAAACACGGAAACTGATTAGCCATTAAAGTTTTTTATGAACATACTATACTCACTTTTTAGTGAGCTGCTTGCAGCTCCTCTGATGATAAAGCTCCCCGAACCCTCTGTCCGAAGCCTTCAGCTGAGATGAAACCTCGCCCTGTGATCTTATGTTTGCATTACTTTACAACTAAAGAAGCAATCCTCCGTGATGCGAGGAAGTGGGGGAAGCTAATTTATAACGGGATTCGTATTTTACCCCAGAGCTCTATGCTGAATATCGGGAAGTGATGGCTGAACTTTATAAGAATAACTGTCGTCCCTCTGCACTATCCGGCTTGTCTGAGAATTTTTCCACCCAATGGTCGCCCAAAATGGATTGACTCCCCAGAAGAGGGTTGGAAATTTATGAAGGAGTTCAAGCCCGTGTTGCAAGCAACTTGAATAGTTAATCCTTAGCTGGGAGTCGTTGGTACGGGAGTCTGTAGCTAGATCGATGAAAGTGTGGTCCACGTTTTATGTGTATCCAGACATTGACTTGGCTGGTTTATTGTTTTTTTTAAATCTTTTTTTTCTCCTTTGGGTTTCATTTTTCTCCTTTCTATCTTGTTTTGTCTTTTGTTTTTCAGCCTGTCCTTTTTCATTTTTCTTTTCTTAATAAAAGTATTTAGAACTGTTGTTTGCTTCAATGCTCAATATAGTTTTGGATTTAATAGACGTATATTTACTTATTTTTTCCTTGACTTATAAGTGTCTAGCACTAGTCGTAACATATTGGTTGGATTTATCTTTTTTTGAACATACGATTAACTTATTTTAAATGAATCTAAGATGCCCGTTGTTAGGTTTTAACCTCTGTTAGACATATCAAAATATTTGAAATTATTTATTACTTCATGTATTTTTTGTTTTGACTTTAGTGGTGTTAACGTATAATTTTGTAGTGTAGCATGCTGTCCACCTATTGGACGGTTTCGGGTCTGGGGAGGGGCGGGGTTGAGGAGTTTAGGGGTTTAGGAGTTTTTCGACTGGGCAGTCCTGAGACGTTTTCTTGTCAATCATGTTGAATTTTTTTTCTCTCTGATCGAGTCCATGCTTTGTTCTCCCGTGGGTTTGGCCTGCGACTGCGCAATAACTTACTTCACAAAATCTTAAAGCTTAAATATGGATGTTAATAAAATTAATATAAGATCTTGGAATCTGAACGGCATGAACCAACCCATCAGGCAGAGAAAGATCTTTAAGAAATTAAAACACTTCAAGCTGATATATTTGCGCAGGAGACTCATCCGTAGGGAGGATGAAAATTGTTTTTTTTTTAATTTTAGAGGGGTTCTCAATTTTACTCTTCATCAGTGTGGTGAACTACATATACCTGTCTGGACACGCACCCCCCCCCCCACCCCCACTGCTCCTGTGGCTCCTCCCACAGACCCCTGTATAAAGGCGATTGGAGGCACTGCTCCTCCCTCAGTCTCCAGGATGTTGTGTGGTGGACGCTTGGGGCTTGTGCTTTCTTCCAGCCAATAAAAGCCTACCTTAACCCACGTCTCCGAGAATTATTGATGGTGCATCAATCAGTAACTAAAATTAGAGGGGTATCTATTTTTATTAATTCTAAAGTCTCGTATATTTTAATACTGTTACTGATTCAATTGGAAGATATTTAATTGTTACTGGGTTGTTATGTGGTCAGAAGGTGGCTCTGGTGTGTGTTTATGCACCTAATATAGATAGCCTGAATTTTTTAATAAGTTATTTTCTGCACTGCCGAATTTAAATGAATATAAATTGATTATGGGCGGTGACTTTAACTGCTGTCTTAATCCTTCGATTGATAGGTCATTAACTAATCTGTTGCTTCCTAAGGCTGCGACCTGTATTAATTTTTTTATTAGAATATGGTTTGGTTGATATCTGGAGATTTATGCATCCTAACGATAGGGATTTTTCTTGTTTTCACATGTATAATCATAAATACTCAAGAATTGATTATTTTTTGCTGGACACGCGATTGGTGCCCTATGTTGCCAACTGTGGATATGACGTCATCGCGCTGTCGGATCATGCGCCCACAAAACTAACATTGAAGTTCCCTGACAATATACTGAATGCATCCCAGTGGAGATTTAATGCTACATTGCTGGAGGATTCAGCTTTTGTAAGTTTTATTAAAGAGCAAATCCTAAGAAATCTATTCCTTCTATGCTATCTATATTTTCTGAATTCAGTAGTTTTTCTGGATATAAATTAAATTTACACAAAAGTGAGTTATTTCCTATGAATAATCACTTGGATCAATACGATCAAATACCTTTTAGTTGTACAATGTCCGGTGTATGTTACTAAAAAGGGCTTCTTTGGTTTGTTACGAGTAGGAATGTTTCTTTGTTAAATGTTTCTCTCGCCGTTGTTTCGCTTTAGAATGGCTGATATGGTAATTGTATTCATTTGTTAATCAATGGGGAATGTTATTGTGTTTTGTGAGGCTGGGAACTTGGGGGAGGGGTTGCGCGGGCTTGGGAGTGAAGGGAGTCGGCAGGAGAGACGGACGAGGAAGGTGGACGGGCGCTGGACCACCGCGACTGGCGCTAGATGGCTCGTAAGACCACCGGGTGGTCCCAGGGGTGACGACGTGGCTGTCGGATGATTCGTTGATTGAGCTCCTACGATGTGCACTACACTGACTGAACTTTGATAAGTTGGCGCCTTTTGTTTTTTTCTTTCCTTGTATATATATATTGTATTGCCTAATACTTCTTTAGTTAATGTTAGTAAATTCTATAAAGTGTATGTCATAACGGTATTTGGTGTGAAGTTGATACGGTGAGCGGCGCGAGGCATAACCTCGATTCTCACAGCACCTGCGTGTACGGGAGGTGGGTTGGTGTGTGGCTGGATCTCCTTTTCCCCTAGACATATACCAGCCTGTTGGGTAAGTGTTACATAGTATTACTAAAAATCACTTATCTTGCTATTAAAATTACTAAAAAATTTTAAGGACCTGTATAAATATAATTTTCTCCCATTAATTGATTATACGCAACAAATACTTTCTAAATGGTCTGCTATGACGCTATCATTAATTGGTCGAATTAATACTATTAAAATGATAGTTCTACCGAAGTTCTTACATACATTTCAAGCAGTCCCTTCCTTTGCTCCTAAACTCTTTTTTGATAGAATAGACTCTAAAATCTCATCTTATATTTGGAATAATAAAAATCCTAGATTGAGTGAACATTTATTGCAGAAATTAAAACAGGACAGTGGTATGACTTTGCCAAATCTTAGAATGTACTACTGGGCAATTAATATTCGATATATTACCTTCTGGATTCACTATTTAGACATATATGACTGTCCTTTATGGGTGGATTTGGAGAAAGACTTGGTGAAGGGGTATTCTTTGGCCTCTTTGCTGGGAGCTCCTCTTCCTTTTTTGCTCTCTAAGATTGGTAATCAAGACCTCAATCCCATTAGTAAACATACATTAGAATTTGGTTTCAGTTTTGCAGATTTTTTTTGAGTTAAATAATTTTGTTCTTTCTAGTAAAATCCATCTTAACTATTTTTTTTAAACCATCAATTTTAGATCAGGCCTTTTTAATTTGGAAAACCAAAGGATTGCTTAATGTCTTTCACTGGTGGATATGTATGATTTATCTAATGCACACTTTTTTAGATATTTACAAATTAGGAATTTTATTTTTTTTAATGTATTTTGCTTCCAAATTACCTCTCTGCTTATCCACCTAATATGATAGATACCCCTTTTCAGGTATCTATTTCAAGTGGTTTTTTGAAACCACTTCAAAAAGGATTGATAGCTACAATTTATAAATGGTTATTGAATTTACGAAAGATAGATCTAACGATAAAACTAAAGGTGCTTAGGAATTGGAATTTCAGGAGTTACTTTCAGATAATCAATGGAGTAAAATTTTTCATTTGGTAAATACTTCATCTATTTGTGCCTGTCATTCCTTGATACAGTCAAAGGCAGTGCATTGGGCACATATGTCACAAAGACAAATTAGCCCATATTTTTCCCAATATCAATCCTATTTGTGATAGATGTAATGTTGAGGTGGCCACTTTAACTCACATGTTAAAGTGTCACGGTATAAAGCCGGATAATTTTTGGAAAGATGTCTTTAAAACTTTATCAAAAGTCTTGGGTCTGGACTTACAACCAAATTTACTTACAACAATTTTTGGGATTATTCCATTAGAAGCAGGATATATTCCTGTTTCCGCTCAGCGCGTGATAGCCTTTTCAACTTTATTGGCTAGGAGAGCCATTTTACTTAAATAGGATCCTAATCCACCTACTGTCTTTTATTGGCTTTCCTCCATTATGTCCTGTTTAAGTTTAGAGAAAATAAGAAGTCGGACATTTGATACATCCTTTAAATTTTAAGAAATCTGGCGACCTTTCATTCAATATTTTCATATGATTTCATTTATTGATTTTTGTACTGACTCTCTTCCAGTTATTTTTCTGAAGTTTTGGATTTGATCAGAAAGTTTTTCTTTTCTTGGTTTTACTCTCAGGCTGGACTGCCCAGTCCCTTTTTTTCCTTTTCATTTTTGTTTGTGAAATTTTTTATATGAAAAAAACACTAATCTATACAAAGTCTTTTTTCTCTTAATTCTCCTCTATCAATTCATAATCTTTCCTCATTATACATTCTATATCAGATTAATACTATGCATGATTTTGATAATGTTTATTTCACCTTTATGTATTGTTATTGAGATATATATTAGAGATAATTCTCCTCTTGCTTGTATATATGTTCTTTTTAAATCAATAAAAAGATTGATAAAGAACAAAGGTCTGCTGGCCCAACATGGGGCTTGTTATTTATTTACTAAACACAAAGGACAATTCCATATTTACAAAGTATGGACAATGCTTTCTTCACACCTTTTGATTCACATCCATCCCACAGACACCAGCATCATCTGTGGACAGGGATTCACAGCTTTTAGGAATGCACTGTTTCAAATTAAATTCACAATACATTGTCAAGGAACAGAAGACTGGTAGCCAAAGTCATTTGCTAAATCTAAAGAATCTAAACCCAAAAATCATTTCAACAGTCCCTCCTCTTGGCCCTTTGGGCAGAAATAAATTTGTACCAGCAAAGGCTGACCAAGAAGGATCTACTCAAATAGGGCAGCTAAATACACCCTGCCTCAGAATTCCCCCCAAATTTTGTGAGCTGATATCTACCCTAGCATTCTCTAATCACTACCTACCAAATGTTAAGCAGAGAGGTTGTTCCAGAAACTTGAGCAAGTCTTAATTTGAGCAGCTTCTTTCATGTGCCTGTCGGCTCTTTCCCCGCAAGCAGATTTGCAGCTTAATCACATTCCTTGTCTTCACCACTTAATTCTCTGGTCACTGAAACTTTCCAGGAGCACCGACAGGCATCGATGTACATCGATGTACAAGAAGGGGTTGGGATGGTCTCTGTCAATGCCTGCAAGGACCTCTCCTCGATGGCACCCCCTTCCGAACAGTCCAGTCGATCACTGGCCCGACTGCTGAAAGAGCCCAGCTCCTCATTCAGACTGGGGGTGACTGCCTTCAGATGCCGTGTGCAGTCTGAAATGCCATCCAAGTTGTGAAACTTGCAGTCTCTGCTTTAAATTAAAAATCCTTCCCCATCTATTTTCCAATATGTTTTCTATTCTGTGCTATGAAACAAATCATATACCTTCAGCAACCAGCCTTCATTACAGAGTACCGTCATCATCACACTTTAACATGCTATTCACGGTTTTCCATCATGCTCTGTGCCTTTGCCACGCTCTCGGGGTCTTCTGCCTTTGCGTTTCCCCCGGGTTTGTTTTCATCAGCTGTTGTCAGGGCTGGTATGGCCGGCTGGTGTTCCTCTCTTGGGCTCTCTGTAATTACATGGTTACTGAGTACACTTCATCCCCCGCTCTGTCTGTGGGAGCAACGGGAGGCTGAGTCGTATCCTTTAACCTGAGTCCAGTGTTTCCACTGGCTGCCTCGCCCAGTCTGCACACAAAGTATCATTGGTTATGAGTACTATGTGGTCCTATCCACCTGGGGGCAAACCCTGGCCTTTCCGGCAGCTCCCTCACCATGACTTGGTCACTGGGCTGTGGAAGGACCATCTCCTTTTCCTCCAGCTCTCTCTGATCAGCAATGCGCTGTTGTTTTGCTCAGTCCTTCAACACTAAGTTGGTTACAGAGGTAATTCTTCCCTGAGACCCAATGTGCGGTTTGGGGTTGCACGCAATCATCCGGATTCCTAGCAATACATCAACCCATGTCTTTCCCTTCTCAGCTATAGCTTTGGCTAAGGCATTCTTGACTGTTTGGTTCATCCTTTCTACCAATGCTGAAATCTGAGGATGGCAGGGTATGTGGAACTGATAGATAGATAGATAGATACTTTATTCATCCCCATGGGGAAATTCAACTTTTTTCCAATGTCCCATACACTTGTTGTAGCAAAACTAATTACATACAATACTTAACTCAGTAAAAAATATGATATGCATCTAAATCACTATCTCAAAAAGCATTAATAATAGCTTTTAAAAAGTTCTTAAGTCCTGGCGGTAGAATTGTAAAGCCTAATGGCATTGGGGAGTATTGACCTCTTCATCCTGTCTGAGGAGCATTGCATCGATAGTAACCTGTCGAATCCCTAGCAGTCAGCACATTTCCTTAATCACTTTGCCTGTGAAGTGTGCTCCCTGATCCCACCCACCTGAACTGGGGTTCCCCACCTTGGGAGGAATTCCTGAACTAGAATCCGTTCAGTGGTGCTGACAGTGCAGTCCCTTGCTGGGAAAGCCTCTACCCACCCCGTGAAGTGATCCACAATTACTGGGCAGTAGCTTTCCCCCTGCTTTTATGTAGGGACTTCATGAAGTCCTGCTGGATATCTTCCCAGGGTCCCCTTGGCTGTGGTTGATCGACCAGCTGTAGCTTTCTGCCCTTACCAGGATGAGGCTGGGCAGAAAGTGGCAGAATTTCTCAACATCCCTGCCCATCACCAGTCTTGCTGGAGGGTCATGAATATGTTCTGCCTCCCCTGATGCATCACCCCATGATACAACTTCAGTAGTATCTGCCTAATACATGGTGGTGCCACGACTCTTCTGCCTCCATCTCTTCATATTCTTTACTAAACTGGCTTCTGTTATTTCTTCCTGCACACTCACAATTTAAATTGCCTTTTGTTCCTCCGCTGCCTTATTCACAGTAATGTCTGGCCTCGGAGGGACTGGAAAAACTTTATGTTCTGGAGACTGGCCATTCAGGATTGTTGCAGGGCCTGCCACTATGGGATGCAATCTTGGCATGGTCTTAAGGGCGGCATAGCTTGTTGTTAATGGATATGGTCCATTGGGCTTTTTTACTGGCCATATAGCTGAGTTAGTAGTTGCCGCAGTCTCTCTGAGTGTCCCCGGGTGTTTTAGTTCCTTCACTTTACCCTGAACAACAGTCAGTGCATCAGTTCTTATAGGGGACTGCTTATGGAACTTATACAGACCCTTGTCTATCTTAACTAGGTTAATCTTTACTTGACCACAATTCTGCTTGTGTCTACCTCACTTTGCTGGGAATTGCTGGCTTCCATCTCTGATGATTGGCACAGCTGCGACTATGCTACCCAGGTTGTGTATTCTATTGGTTGTACATGTTCGCTGCCCCTGACTTGTCCATATTATTTCTCCATTTCCCAAATCTATAACGGCCCCTCCTCCCCTTGGGATGTCTATTCCAAGGATAGTGCTGTCATTATTTGGGCAGACCCAGAAATACACTGGATTTGCACTCCCCCGATTTCGAGTATTTGCAACTCACTTCTTTCTGCTTTCACTGTTTTCCCTCCTACACCCCTAATATCAATGGCCTGTCCGGTTGTGGGCCAGGGCAAGTCTATTATCAATACCAATCCCATGTCCACTAACATATCACATTGCTGTCCCCCTGACAACACTGTTGTGTACAACTGCGGGTCACCAGCTCTGGCAGTGGGGCCCGCTGCCACATCTTTTTCTGACCTTTACCAGCTCTATGATCTGACTGACAGTCAGATTGATCAGACTGGGCATTGATGGGGTAAGAGATTGTGTGTCTGCTGTGACGTTCACCTGTTTTTCTTTCCTGTTTTGGACACTGCCTCCAACCATGTCCCAAATGGCCACACCTGTAGCATATCAACTCCTTTACCCTCACACGTCTATTCCAGCAATTCCTTGCTTTGTGCCCTGGCTGCCGGCAGACGAAACAAACTCTCGGACATCACTGCAGCTGCATCCACTAAAGTCAATTAATGATTTCTCTTGCACTTTCTTCAGTCTATCTCACCAGCCCACGAAACTAACTGCAGAGTTGGTCAACCCCACCATATTGCCTAAATCTAAAGATTCCTGATAGGCTGAGCTCAGGCCTTCCTTCATTTTCAGGAAGACTGGGACATCCCTCCCTGGATTATCCAACCCAGAATACTTCTCATAAGCTCAATATTTACACTCTGCATAATCTATGGCCGTCTGACCAGCTTTTTGAATCGTTGCCATTATCGTTTCCCAGTTACTCTCACCTCCCCCAGTCGCTTTCTCACTTCCCCTTTAAAAGAGCGATATCTTTCTTCATTGCTGGCGTTTCCGGTAGTTGCCCAGGCACCATCCCGCACCCCCTGGGTCATCCTGTCCCATATATTCCTTGGGCATTTCGCTTTTACCAACACATGTATATCTTCAGGGTGCGTTTGGTGAATTTCAGCCATTTTAGATAGATAGATAGATAGATAGATAGATAGATAGATAGATAGATAGATAGATACTTTATTCATCCCCATGGGGAAATTCAACATTTTTTCCAATGTCCCATACATTGTTGTATCAAAAACTCATTACATACAATACTTAACTCAGTAATAATATGATATGCATCTAAATCACTAACTCAGAAAAGCATTAATAATAGCTTTAAAAAAAGTTCTTAAGTCCTGGCAGTTGAATTGTAAAGCCTAATGGCATTGGGGAGTATTGACCTCTTCATCCTGTCTGAGGAGCATTGCATCGACAGTAACCTGTCACTGAAACTGCTTCTCTGTCTCTGGATGGTGCTATGTAGAGGATGTTCAGGGTTTTCCATAATTGACCGTAGCCTACTCAGCGCCCTTCGCTCAGCTACCGATGTTAAACTCTCCAGTACTTTGCCCACGACAGAGCCCGCCCTCCTTACCAGCTTATTAAGACGTGAGGCGTCCTTCTTCTTAATGCTTCCTCCCCAACACGCCACCACAAAGAAGAGGGCGCTCTCAACAACTGACCTATAGAACATCTTCAGCATCTCACTGCAGACATTGAATGACGCCAACCTTCTAAGGAAGTACAGTCGACTCTGTGCCTTCCTGCACAAGGCATCTGTGTTGGCAGTCCAGTCTAGCTTCTCATCTAACTGTACTCCCAGATACTTGTAGGTCTTAACCTGCTCCACACATTCTCCATTAATGATCACTGGCTCCATATGAGGCCTAGATCTCCTAAAGTCCACCACCATCTCCTTGGTCTTGGTGATATTGAGACGCAGGTAGTTTGAGTTGCACCATATCACAAAGTCCTGTATCAGTTTCCTATACTCCTCCTCCTGTCCATTCCTGACACACCCCACTATGGCTGTGTCATCAGCGAACTTCTGCACATGGCAGGACTCCGAGTTATATTGGAAGTCTTACGCCAGAATTCTGAATTCCCACATGCGACTTTAAGTGAGGGCAACTCTGCCAAAATGCTGTTTCTCCCCGCGGGTGAATGGTTTATGAATGGTCGTAATCGGGGTCAAGGTCTGCCTCAGATCTTCAAGATTCTCAACCTGACATTGCTTGATCTCAAACGGTGCCATCCCGACAGATATATCTGAGTTAAGTCTCTCCCTGACATATCTCCACACTACGCAAAATATAAAAGACAGGTACCAGTTAAACAGTACATACCGTAGTTAAAACCGCAGTGTATGTACTCCTCAATCTGCAACTTTTGAGCATCTGAACTCATGATGCCTGCTGTATTCCTTTGCATCAAACTCGCAAAACGTATACACTTAAAATGCAGCTCCCTGAACAAGTAAACACGCCCCCACTCTGGCGTCCTGAAACGCTGGTAACCACCTTTCGCAACTGGTGGCTCCATCCCAGCAAATTAACATGCAAAGTTTTGTCTCTTTACATAAATACACACGCACACACACACTACTTTTATATCTACCAGTACAGCTATCCGTGTTTGTGATACCCTGTGTTCCCATGTACCACCAGCCTGAACAGATCCAAATGTGAGTGCTATTTTAGAAAATACTCACCCACTCAGACTGCTAAGATTGCTGGCCACACAATTGCTCATGAAGGTATCCCACTGCTGACACCAAATGTTGTTGCATGAATGAAATCACCAGGGAAAGTTACTGGTAGATACAAAGCAGCTTACTTAGTCGACAAAACAAGGTACAGCAGGCATCATACGGAGACACTTTCAGTGGAAAGGTCTGCTGGCCCAACGTGGGGCTTGATATTTATTTGGACAAAGGATAATTCCATGTTTACAAAGTATAGACAAAGCTTTCTTTTGAAACTACATGCCAACTTCACACCTTCTGATTTGCATCCATCCCACAGACACCAGCATCATCTGGACTGGGATTCACAGCTTTTAGGAATGCATTGTTCCAAATTAAACCCACATTTTTAAGCTACAGATGACTGGTAGCCAGTCATTTGCTAAATGTAATGACCCAAACCCAAAAATCACTAACAGAATCTATCAATGCTGGCTGATTATTGTTGGACCCTTAAACAAGAAGCCTCAGACACTGAGTGCAAATGAAAATCATCTACAAAACATGTTTAGCTCAGTTAAACTTTTGCAATGTGTTAACACCATTGTGCAATCAGACACATTCTATTGAATAAAAGTTAATTTCTTGTTTCTCCAAACTCCTGAGTAATACAAGTGTTTGTATGAAGATTTAAGTGGTCTATCATTGTCCAAAAAAAAACTGAGGAAGCAACGCTCTTGAAAAAAATTGTTGTCCAGTGATATTATGAAGTGTCTACTTTTGGATATAGGCCGAAGGTGTTGCCAACCAACCTGGACCAGTTCTCAGCTCAGCCTCATGGTGCAAATATTTAGCACAAGCAAAGGCAGTTTCGGTTGGTAATTTTATTTGGTATTTTCATAGATATATATGAACAAAAGCAGACTTACTGTAAATTCTCTCTTGCTGGGGATCTCTTTTATTCTGACACCATGTTAGAGTGACAGAATCATAGAGAAGTACAGCACAGAAACAGGCCCTTCAGCCCATCTAGTCTGTGCCAAAAGCGTTTAACAGCCTACTCCCATCGACCTGCACTAGTACCATAGTCCTCCACACCCCTACCATCCATGTACAGATCTAAACTTTGTTTAAACATTGAAATGGAGCTCACATGCATCACTTGTGCTGGCAGCTCATTCCGTACTGTCAGAGTGAAGTGTCAGGGTACCTCAGAGTGAAGACGTTTCCCCTCATGTTCCCCTTAATTCACCTTTTACCCTTAACCCATGATCTTTGGTTGTAGTCCCACCTAACCTCAGTGGAAAAAGCCTGCTTGCCCCTCTATACCCATCAGAGAAGTTTTGAATCTGCTGGAGGTTTGGGAGAAAAACGTCATCTCTTGGTTTGTACAAGTCAAGGCCCAATTCACACTGCGAGAAATCTCCCTGGGTGACACCAGATATTATTACAAAGTAGGACTGAACACAATAAAACTCACCCTTTGCAGATGTAACCCTTTCACCAGGCTCGTAGGCTAACAGACATGCATCGCATGGGTACCAGTGAGAAGGCCTCTTCCACAAGTCTAAACGTCGGAGCTCGTTTCTGTAGTATTTGGGTGTATCACTTTACTCACGGTGCTGCATTTCCACCACCAGCCACAGGCTGAACTTCCCTGGAAGAATATCACAAACAAATGGAGAATTACTCCTTGCAATTGGGTCTCCCCTTTTGGTGGGATCCTCCAAATGTCTTGCCTTGTGTTCTTTGCCGCACTTCCTCACGAAAGTCCCCAAACCAGACTACTGTCCTTCCAAAATCTGATCCTGCCCAGCTCTCTCAAATCATCCATCACATCTCCCTGGGCAGAATGCTACATGTTACCAAGTCAAACCCCATAGGAATGTTGTGTCAGCCAAAGTTGAGCAAATGGCTCCTTATCTTCAGCCAGCCAATTCACTATTTTCTTCTCACATCCAGGATGAAAGACCTCACAGAAATTGGTTACACTAAAGTTATCATGGCATGGCCTTAGAAAGAACGTGTGTGATAGGAGTGCAGCCTGTGATGACTGCTAGCAGGCAAACATTAACCATCATGTTCAGGCTCACCTTAAGAGGCTGGTCTGGCAGGATGGTGTAAGGATGTGAAATTTTTTACTGCACTTAGAATTCTGTGCTTGGTTGACAAAAAAAAGTTGTTATGTAATCCACTAAATGTAAAATGCCTCTGCCATTTTATTTACGAAAACCAACATCATGAGGTCAATTGTGACATGATGAGTACATGTCACTGTCTTGGGGCACTGTTCAATATCATGATAACTGCAGGACAGGAGCTGTCCAAGATCTGTGCTCCTCTCTGCTCAACAGAGGGGTATCTTACAGTATTGTTTGGAAATCCAACAGTATTCCCTTGGGACAGTCAGGCAGTCCTATTTCTGCCTGATCAACCACTGCAAGCTCTTTGCACTGTTGGTGCTTTGCCTGTGAGATGGTGGGTCTGCCCTTGCCTTCAGCTGGTGGGCCTGCAAGAAGTATGCCAGAAAGAACCCCTCACTGAGGCAGCTGAATCTGGAGCAGACACGGCCCAGCACAAAGGTAGGGAATTGATGCCCAAAGCTGAGTGTGCAGAGCCAGATGACTGGGGATGCTCTGGTCTATCAGTCATAATCGAGACAGAGGATGTGGAGGCTGGAAGCTCCGATCCTAGAGAGACAGAATCGAATGGTGACATGAGAAAATCTGTATCCTGGTGAGGGAAGGCCAAGCCCTGAACCAGATGTCCAGGAATTTCCTTTCAGAGGTGCATAGCCCACAGCCGATCCAAGATGTTGAAAGGAGGGATACCTGGAATGAGAAAGTGACAAATGAAATCAAGGACCAATCAATGGCTGGCCAAGAGAAAGTGACAAGTGAAAATGAGGATAAAGCAATATGTGCAGAAGAACCAGTGTGGAACGATGAAGCGAGCCCGGGGTCTAGGTCACGTGACGCCACACAGGCGCTGGTAGGCAAGGGAAGAGTGCCATTGAGCAGAAGAATAAAATTGGTGGACACAAGTCAAACAGTTAAGGAAAGAAGCTCCATTGAACTGAGATCGGCTGGGGATGCATAGAAACCTAGGAAGAAGAATTCACGATGCAAGGGTGGACAACCAAGAGGATGTTGGAGGGTCAACAAAGAAAGATCAGCAGAGATGTAGATGAGGGGGACATAGAGGCAAGGGAGGGGTTTTCACATTTTGGAAACTGCTGCCTGAAGGTATGACAGGAGAATCAAGAAAATGGGAAGAGGAGTCTGCTGATATCATCAAGAGCTCAGAAGTCTCAAATCCAAATTCTTCTAAAGAAGTTGAAGGTAAAAATGTTTTATGTATAAACTACACTCAGTGTCCTTCTGTTGTAAAAAAAAACAGCTGTTCTCTTTTGCTGACATTGTATGAGAAGTTGTTGCGGCATCATTCATCTAGGTTTTCAGTCTCCTTCCTATATGCTGATTTGATTCAGCCAACAACTGCAAACTAGAATATTGCATTAGAGCTGTCCTTAGCCCCATAGATTCAATTACAAAGTGACTAGAGCAGGGGATTAAGCACAGTGTCTTGTGGTGCACCGTTGTTGATGGTGATAGTGAAAGAGGTGCTATGAATCGGAACTGAGGTCCACAAGTGAGGAAATTGAGGACCCATTTGCACAAGGGAGTGCCGTGACTTGGATCCCAACATAGGGAACGTTTCTCTGGGCTGAGTAAGCAACTGAGGGTTTGAATCGAACACAACCGAGTGGTAGGGCGCCCCCCAGGTGTTTTACCTCTGGCCACTCTGTGTCCAGGCAGGCATTCTGCCCCTTGCCCATCGAGACTAGTACCTTGATGGGATCCAGCGAAGCACCCGGACCAGGAGAGTAAGGGAAGCAATTATTTTGTGAGTATAAAGTCTGCGGGTGCTGAAGAATTGGGCAACAGGGCTCTGGCCTGGTTGATTAACTGTGTAATTGAGTCAACTTATCTGATTGGATAACGGGCACAGAAAGGACCCGGTCTATTTGTATAATTGGGCAACAGGTCGCAGGCCTGGTCGATTGAGTCGACTTATCTAATTGGGTAACGGGCACGGAAAGACCCAGTCTATTTGTATAATTGGACAACAGGTCATGGGCCTGGTCGATTGAGCTGTATAAGTGAATAATCAGCACAGGATGGGGCAGACTTTGGATACAGAGGGCAAGGGAACTCCCTTGCAGTCTATGTGTGAACAAATACCAGATAAAGAATAGGATCTCTGGATGTTAAGTGCAGCACTGACTAAGAAACTGGGAAATGCAGTGTGGCCATTGGGAGGAACTTGGGATTTAACCTCTTGTGAACAAGCAGTAAATTTAATATGGAGAAAGAACTGCAGTAATAAGTGGAAATTATTGATTATGAATGGAAAGATAGAGCCGATACCAAATGGAATAGTACTTCACTGGCCAGTTGGAGGAATAATGCCTGTGATAGAGGTATGTACGACAGAAAGGGCTCCCAAGAGTTGGGAGACACTAAAAGCGGATTGTGAGTGGGCAGATGGGTGACGGAAGAGGGAGCAGGAAAAACAGTGTAAGCAGGCAAAGGCTGATATGGACAGGCAGGAAGGATTAGATCATCAATATCAAGCGCACAAGGGAAAAGACTCGGGATCCCGAACCTATGTCTGGCATACTGACTCTTATTTGATGATTCTGGTGAGACCGATAGAGATGAGGAATGGGGTTGTTATCCCCGACAACCACCCCCGCAAATGCCCCCGACTCCACCAACAGCACCCCCACCACCTCCCTATCAAGGCCCTGCCCAAGAGGGAATATCAAACGAGTGAAATTATATTCCTGTAATGGGGGGAATGGAGGTGGTCATGGCCTGGTAATAGAGGGGACGAGGCAGAGGAACTCTGAAACTTGGCTGAAGGGATGACTATGTCACCGCCACACTAATACCCCATTCGCCAGATGCCGAACCCCCAGGCTGGTCAGGGAGCAAACAGAATCCGACCATGGAAGTGTACGCTCCCTGGAAATGCCAGGAGATGATAATGATTATGAATCAGGCACCAGATAGAAGGGAGAAGCAGGCAATGTTCGCCCAATATATCCGAAGCCAATAAACATTACAAAGGTTTTGGAATGTAAGCCCAAGCTAGGGGAGTCAGGATCCGACTATTGGGAGAGATTTGTGGCCTGCCACGGGACATTTGCAGGCGATTTTGCCTTTAGTGATGGCCGTGATTCTCCGTTATTTAATGCAATGATTTTGCAGCATATGCCTTCTGACATCACGGACATAGTCAGAACGTATCAGAATCAGAATCAGAATCTAATCGCCAAGTACCTATGCACATACAAGGAATTTACTTCTGGCAGATGTTGTCTCTCTGCTCATTACAATAATAATGATAAATATAAATGAAAATATAGATTATACATACAGGTAGTGCAATCCAAGTAATAGTTAGCCGACAGTTAACCGGCAGTTAACTGTTCAGCAAAGTGACCGCAGTAGGGAAAAAACTTCTCCAGTGCCTATTAGTCTTAGTCTGGAGGGATCTGAAGCGCCTACCAGACGGAAGCAGATCAAACAGTCCGTGCGCAGGATGGGAGGAGTCCTTTATGATGTTCCCCGCCCTCTTCTTCAACCTGGAAGAGTACAGGTCCACAATAGAGGGCAGGGAGGCTCCAATAATGCGCTCGGCAGTCCTCACTGTGCGCTGTAGTCTGGTTCTATCCTGCTTGGTGGCGGCTCCAAACCACACAATGATGGAGGTGCACAGGACAGACTCAATGACTGCAGTGTAGAACTGCAGCAGCAATTCCTGAGGCAGACCGTATTTCCTCAAGAGCCGCAGGAAATAATTCTCGATCTCAGGTGAGACGGGCAGTAGTATACTACTGGGATAAACACGGTGAGCCACGGTCCCGCCCCTGGTCCCAGATAAAGCTGAGTATGTACAACGCCCCTTCCAGAGGGAAATAGAGACCCACTCTTAAGGGGAGGAGGGCTGAGAGATCCTGACCGGCAGTTCCCAGTGTGGCCCAACCCTGATGATGGGGAACCAAGGCATCAACCTTCCGACTGGTGGCAATCGTCTAGCCGCAATATGGTTCAAGGACACCCAAGTGGATCGCCACGAGGCCTTGGAAGATATTGCCCGGAACCTGATGGATCCCCGAGAGGCCATTGCTATAACTGCGGCCACTATGGGCATTGGAGGGCCAACTGCCCACAGAGATCGAGAGCCAATGGTACCTTAAAAGATAAATCAGCCAAACTTACCCAGGAGACCGGACTGACCTGGTTAAAGGTTCTACCCTTGGCCCTGTTCCCCGTGAGAATCACACCCTCAGTTAAAACCGGGCTATCCCCTTCTGAGATTATCTCTGGGAAACCTATGCCAACTCCATGGAGGTTGGAATTGGCCCGAACTCCCCTTCCTGAAAGGATGGACATGCATACCTTGGGGTAGGAAGTGGGAAAATATTTATGCAAATTAACTAAAACTCTCCAAAGCTTGCACTCATAAGTACGACAGGCCTATCGAGAGGACAAAACACAGTCTAAGGGCGACTATCCCACTATCGAGCCTGGAGATTTTGTGCTGTTCAAGAACTGGGATCGTAAGAAGTTGGGACCGAGGTGGAAAGGACCGTACCAAGTGCCACTGACAAAACCTACTGCAGTCGGTGAAGATGGAAGGACAGCTCCAGTGGATACATCGAACAGACTGTAAAGACGTTACTGGTGGAACTGAGAAGGACTGAAAAATGTACAGGTTCATGCTGATTTTAATGACCCTAAGGAGACCTGCCCATCTTGGGAGGCCCCCAGGTTAACATGTTTTGGTCCCTCTGTCACACCTATGCCAAACAGGTAGAGCTAGGGGCCTGCTGGGTTTGTTTCGAAATCTCGCAGCATGGTAAACCTATGATTCCAATGTCAGTAATCCCACTCAACCAGAGTGAGGTACTCTCAGCCTGGGCTTTCTCAGATAACACCCAGGGAACTGAGATGCAAAACTGTAGTTCAGCCAAAGGTGACTGTAGCTATCAGTGTTTTGAGGGATGGTATCTCAGGCCCCCACCAAATGGAACCTCATATACAGGAAAACATGCATCCTGGCCATACCTACGGGTGCTTAGCAGCGGAGTAGTAAATGCCAGCTGTTACTGTAACTTCCACGGAGGGGAAAATGCAGTCTTTTTGGGAAATAGCAGCTGTATCACCTATACCACTGCAGACCCTCTATATTGTATTGGCAGAAAAAGGAGGATCCTGTGCTATTATAGGAAAAGAATGCTGCACCTATATCCCAAACGAATCTTCAAATATTACTGATCTATCCAAACACATAACTCAAGATATCCAGAACATCTGAAATGTTGACAGTAAACTACACAATTTTGGGGCTAGTGAGGCAGGGGAATGGCCCTGGCCCTTTAATATATTCGGGAACTTCTGGAGGTTATTTTTGCATTTTGGAAGTCTGATTGTATTAATTTTGATTATTATCTGTATTCTACGGTGCCTTTGGCCATGTTTTGTATCATATTATAGAAGCAACAATCTGTTCTGAAAAGTTATCATGTAATGATAAAAAGGAGGGAATGATGAAATTTTAAGGGAATTGGGGGACATAAGAAATGATCTGCTAATTCTGGTAAATAGCGGGTTAAGAATTAAGTGCCAGCTTGTGTATGCTCTGTTCTGTGAAAAGTTGCAGAGACTGTCCTTGACTGAAAAAACTGCTTTCAGTTTGTTTGTATTAACAGTTCACAGCTGTCCCTTTGAGAATGACCCGTGGGCTGTAGGTTGCATTCATCATGCCCCACGATGTCACATCACTGATCTATGTTCCCACCTTCGTCTATTCAAGTTTTACTGATAAGGCAAGAATTTGTCTTTAATTAAAACCCGTGATTTAGTGTACTCTCTTAACTAATTAATTAAGTTTTGCTCTAACTGACTTGGCGGGAATATCCTAATATGAGTGTTCTTTGTCTGCTATTCCTATAAAGTGTAGCGTTTCTGCCTGTCAAGTCAGCTCGTTTGAGCCACCAGGGAGAGAGAGTAACTCTGTCTCTTTGATGTTCGGTTTCGAGTTTCTTGCCGGCTGAGCTCGAACAATAAACTGGTGAAGAGTTGAAAGTAAAGATTGTGTAGTCTGGCGAATTTGAGTTTTACAGGAGTATTGATGCCTTGGTGTTGGAGTTTATTGATTAAAGATATCAAAGCCATGCTCAGGAGGAGCAATTTGCTGAAGATTGAGTCTTGGTCATGGGTGAAGTTCTGCTTTTTCAAGCTCCAGGGTGACTATCAGACCATGTGGTGCGGCTTGTGAAAGATTTTCAAGAAGGCCAAAACCCAAATGAGTGCCGTGCAAGTCTTAGAGAGACTCAGTGAGTGAAGAACAGAGTTTGAAGAAAGTTGACAATGGACCAGCAATGCCTCTGATTAGACATTGATTCATGATATGACACCATGTTGAAGCCAGTGGTGTTGCTACCTCAAGGGATCTGTAATCTGAGTTCTATTTTCATTTATTTTATTAAGAGCCCACCTACCCACCTATTTACAACCCGCCTACTGCCAGGCTGTAAAAAAGACAATGATTTACCTACTAACCAGGATGTCTCTGGACTGTGGGAGGAAAGCGCACCAGCAGGAAGAAACCCACTTGATCACAGGAAGTACGTACAAACCCCTTACAGGATTGAAATCTGAATCCCGACACCCAGAACTGTCATATCATCATGGTAACTGCTACCTTGCCGTGATACCCCTTATTTTTTGTGCTTTCAGTCTGGAGATTGTACATTCTCTCTGTGGACACGTGTTTGCCCTGCGAGCTTCAGTTTCCTTCCACTTATTAATATTGGCATATTATTGTCACATGTAATGAGCTTCAGTGAAAAAATTTCAAGGTCAAATGGCCTAATTCTGCCCCTATATCTTATGGTCTAATGGTTTGATAACTTCACACTAAAATGGATTTGGTGTGGTGGCTTGCCCACGCGGCAAGCGAACCAGTTCCATCAGTCGCGGGTGAGTCCGCAATCAGCGGCAACCGAGGCGGCTCTGAGTGCAGGGCAGACCTCAGCCCGGAAGCTGACATCACTTCCGCCCCACAAAGAGCGGGCGATGCTGGGAGTGGGCACTTAAGCGCGCATGGATTGAAACATTAAACAGTTCAACCAGACCCTGCTTGACTCAGTGTGTTGCTTTCACTCGTTGCGTATCAGCACGACCACATTGCTGACCCCGACGGTCCAACGGCATTTGGACTCAGCATGAACGACTCGGCTCTGCAGAATGTATTTTCCCTTTAACTGCCAACCTTCTGGGCCACTCAACCCCTGGTCTGGTTCGAGCAAGCAGAGGCCCAGTTCCAGGTCAGGCAAATTGTCTCAGACGCCACCAGGTATTACTACATGGTGGGTGCCCTCGACCAGGAGACAGCAGGCTGCATTATTGACTTTCTGCGTCAGCCCCCAGCAACAGACAGGTAAGAGGCACTCAAGGCCCTGTAATTCCGCACATCTGGCCTTTCTCACAGCGAATCGGCCACGCGGTTACTGCATATGGACGGCCTGAGCGACCGCGTGCCATTAGCCCTGATGAGCGACATGCTAGCACTGGCAGACGGCCAAAAGCCTTGCCTCCTTTTTGAACAGATCTTCTTGGAGCAAATGCCAGAAGACATCCGCCTCCTGCTAGCAGATGAAGACTTCAGAGACCTGCGCAGGGTGGCTGCCCGTGCGGATGTGCCAAACAAAATGGCGGAACCACCATCGAAATTAGTGCTGCGGCACGGCTGAAAGCCCAGCCCTCCAACACCCCAGCAGTGGGGCACATAACACCCACACCAAGGGACAGCACCATTTCTGAATCTTGGTGTTTTTATCATCAAAAGGTGGGGTTCCGGGGCCTGCCACTGCCAACCGCCATGCTCATTCCAGGGAAACGCCAGGACCAGACGTCGCTGATGGCTATGGTGGCTGGTCACCGTGATAGCCTCCTCTACGTTTGGAACAAGCACTCCGGGCGTAGATTCCTGGTGGACACGGGGGTGAAAATCAGTATCCTACCCCCCTCGGGCCACGATACCTGAACTAGAACAGGACCAGAACTTACGGCAGCCAACAGCAGCACCATCTGCACCTACGGCACAAGAACCATCCCCTTGTAGTTCGGTTCCAGCTGTTTTACATGAACATTTACGCTGGCCGCAGTATCACAGCCATTGCTGGGTGCAGACTTCCTCCGTGCGCACTGTCTGCTTGTGGATTTGAAGGGACGACGATTGGTCAATGCGAAGACATTCCAGACTTTCTCCCTCGGTGAGGGCAGGTTACTGGCCCCATACCTGGACTCCGTCACGTATTCAGACAACGAGTTCACCAGAGTGTTATCGGAGTTCCCATCTATCATCACGCCACAGTTTTCCTCAACAGGCCCCTAGCACGGCGTGATGCACCACATCCCCACACTGGGACCTCCCCGTCATGCCCAGGCCTGCAGGCTACCGCCCGACAAGTTCCACCTCGCGAAAGAGGAATTCAAGAAGATGGAGGAGATGGGGATTGTGCAGCATTCCGACAGCCCGTGGGCCTCCCCACTCCATACGGTGCCCAAGTCCACGGGAGGGTAGAGACTGTGTGGCGACTAGAGCAGGCTGAATGACGCCACCACGTCCGATCGCTATCCAGTACCACACATCCAGGACTTTACAGCCAACCTGCACATCTTTTCGAAGACTGACCTAGTCCGAGGGTATCATCAGATCCCAGTCCACCTGGATGATGTACCCAAGACGGCTTTCATTACCCTCTTTGGCCTGTTTGAGTTCCTCAGGATGCCGTTCGGGCTCAAAAACGCGGCGCAGATGTTCCAGTCCCTGATGGGCACAGTAGGGCGAGATCTGAACTTTCTGTTCATCTACCTGGATGACCAGCCGCTCCTGCTAGGAACATCTAGCACATTTACGCCTGCTCTGCCGCCACCTAAGTGACTACGGCCTGGCTATCAACCCTGCCAAGTGCCAGTTTGGCCTACCTGCAATTGACTTCTTGGGACACCGGATCAACTGCCATGGAGCTGTGCCTTTGCCGGCAAAAGTCGAAGCCATCTGCCAATTCGCCAGACCCAGCACTGTTAAAGGCCTGCAGGAATTTGTTGGGATGGTTAACTTTTACCACCATTTCCTGCATTCAGCGGCCCGGATCATGCAGCCCCCTTTCAGTTTGATGACCAGCAAGGTCAAAGAGGTCACCTAGATAGAGGAGGCAACGGCAGCTTTCGAAAAAGCCAAGAACTAACTAGCAAACGCCACGCTCCTGGTCCACCCCCAGGTCGACGTCCCCACTGCCCTCACTGTGGATGCCTCTGACGCGGCAGTTGGCGGCATGCTCGAGCAACTCATCGAAGGCCAGTAGAAGCTGCTTGCTTTTTTCAGCCGGCACCTACGACCCCCTGGAACTTAAGTACAGTGCTTTCGACAGGGAGCTGCTAGCCCTGTAACTTGCCATCTGGCACTTCAGGTATTTCCTGTAAGGGAGAGAGTTCACGGTCTTCACAGACCACAAGCCCCTCACCTTCGCATTTGCCAGTGTTACGTTCGCATTTGGCAGGGTGACTTACCAGCAAAGATAGAGAGGTCCGCTGAAGTCTGATGCTACTATTTTCAAACGTTTTTATTTATAAAGGGGCACAAATGTATGGTTAATACAAAACATTCAGATCATATACGTCGTCAATACTCAATTTAAAGCACAGGTATAGTAATTGTAAGATTCAAAATTAAGATGTGCGTTTCTGACAGGTCCGGGTTAAAGTCAAAGGACAAATGTGATTTAATTATGTCTAGGGACAACTGTGATTTAATTATGACTGGGTTAAAGTCTGTAAACAAGTGTGATCTAATTATGAATGCAGAAGCCTTGACAAAATTAACTGTTTGTGGAATCATTGAAGTCCTGAGATATGGACTATTGTTTTACAGAAACGAGTAAAAAAACAACTCCAAATATGGAATGGGAAAACACTGTGTACCTCCCGAGTCAGGGAGGGGAGGGGTAAGGAAGAAGGATAAAACCTGCTGCCCTGTAAGGTTCAGGGTTCCCTTCTCTGAAGGGGCCCAGCTCTGCAGAACTGTTAATAAACTTTGTTTCCTGGAATTTGTCTTGAAGCCATTATTCGGGAGCGTGGCTCGTTTCTGACAACTTGGGGTGCTCGTCCGGGATCCACACTCCAGCCGTGAGGCGGGCAAGGAAGGACATCGGAGAAGGTGCACCCTGCCGAGTTCGGCAGTCCCTGATTCCTTGCTTGTCGCCCCGCGCGGCTTGAGCGAGTGATATCCGGCGGACTCAAGGAAACAAAGAGGGGTTGTCGAGGCAGTTGAGACAGTGAGCGATCGAGTAATTTCTGTGCACAGGACCCAGGTAAGAAATTGAATTCCTGTAGAGACGTAGTACACAAGAATCGTGGAACTGCGGGGTTTCTGCAGGTGATTTCTCCTGTAGAGACGTAGTACACGAGAATTGTGGAACTGCGGGGTTCCTGCAGGTGATTTCTCCTGTAGAGACGTAGTACACGAGAATTGTGGAACTGCGGGGTACCTGCAGGTGATTCTTCCTGTAGAGACGTAGTACACGAGAATTGTGGAACTGCGGGGTGCCTGAAGGTGAATTCCTGGGCGATCGCGGGAATACAGGTTCCGGAATTGGACAGGAGTGACCGAGCTAGGTGGGTCACATTCAAATTAAATTCCTGTAGAGACGTAGTGCACGAGAATTGTGGAATAACGGGGTGCCTGCGGGTGGATTGGAACCGAGCAAGTCCTCGAGATGGGGAATAAGGGGTCTAAGAGAGACAAGGGTAAAGGAAATCCAGGCGCCAATGATGAAAAATACCCCGGGGTACCCCCTGATAGTCCATTGGGACGGATGTTAGAAAATTGGGATTATGGGAGGCGAAAAGGGAAGTCAAAGAAAAAATGATACAGTACTGTGAATTCTGGTCCCGCCAGCCGATCCAAGGGTCGGCTGTGTGATGGCCTAAGTTCGGGTCTAGCAAGGATTGGGTACAACAAGCCCTTAATCTGTACGTGAATTCAAAACCTAACATTAAACCCGAAGAAAGTGATTATGCCCTATGCTGGTTACCAACGACAAATAGTTATAAATTGAAAACGATAAATGAAGGGGGACAGAAAAAGAATACATGGGAGATGCTCGACCACCTGCCGCCCCATATGTGCCCCCTACCGCTCCGCAAATCGAAGACCCTGAGACGGAGGTTGGCCAACAGCTGATTCGTGTTGAATTTGTATCGAAAGCATGGCCAGATTAAAAAAAACTGGAAAAACTAGAAGATTGGAATACTAAACCCTTAAGTGAACTACTTAGGGAGGCACAGAAAGTGTTTGTAAGAAGGGATGAAGAGAAACAAAAGAAGATGGCAAGGATAATGGTCCAGACAGTGCGACAAGTAACCGCAGATAGTAGAGAGAGAGACGGGGACCATGGTTGGATCGAGGTAGTAGCCAGGAGCAAGGAGGAGGGCTAAGGAAGGCTTTAAGATGTTTTCACTGCAACGAAGAAGGACATTTCAGGCGCGAGTGCCCCAGATACCGACGGGAAGTGCACTCGTACGCTATGATGGAAGATGAAGACTAAGGAGGTCGGGGGTTCCACCCCTTGGGGATGAATTATCGGCAGGAACCCCTGGTAAATTTAAAAGTAGGTCCCCAAGGGTCAGATACAACCTTTATGGTAGATTCGGGTGCCGAAAGATCTAGCGTAATCCAGATTCCTCCCGGCGCCCGAACCGGAACAAAGGTAATGGGAGTATCCGGTATTGGAGGCAAAATAATACAAGTACCTGATATAGAAAACGTGAAAATTGAACATGAGGATAGGGTAACGGGACAGGACCTGCTTTTGTTACCCTCTGCGAGATTCAACCTGCTCGGGCGGGATCTGCAAGTCAGGCTAGACATCGGGACTGTGCCCAGGAACGGGAAGATAATGGTACAGCTGTTTGCCCTCAGGGAAGAAGACGATAGGAAAATAAGCCCGGAGGTATGGTACCAGGAAGGGAACCGGGGGGGTTTGAACGTCCCCCCTTGCAAATCTCGCTATTACCTAACAGTCGCCCAGTGAGAAGGAAGCAATACCTCATTGCAATGGAAGGAAGAAAAGGGCTGCAGCCGGTGATTGAGGGATTGATACCTGACGGACTACTGGAGGAATGTATGTCACCATATAATACCCCAATACTCCCGGTGCGAAAGCCAGATGGGACTTATCTGATGGTACAAGACCTGCGGGGCCTAAATGCAGTAGTCCAAACCCGATACCCGGTAGTGCCCAACCCTTACACACTGATGAGTAAGATCTCCCCTGACCATGAATGGTTCAGTGTAATAGATCTAAAAGATGCCTTCTGGAGTTGCCTGCTAGAAGAGAGCAGTCGTGACATGTTTGCATTCGAATGGGAAAATCCTACGACGGGGCGGAAAAGACAACTCCGGTGGACGGTCCTGCCACAGGGGTTCACCGAATCACCTAACCTATTTGGGCAGGTCTTGGAGCAAGTACTAGCAGAATTCCAATGTGCTCCAGAGAGCCAACTGCTACAGTATGTGGACGATCTATTACTATCCGGGCCAACACAGGAAGGGGTGCAGGAAGACACCATCAGACTACTGAACTTCCTGGGGAAGCAGGGGCTACGGGTCTCAAAGAAAAAGTTACAATTTATAGAAAAGGAAGTAAGGTATCTGGGACACCGGGTCAGTAAAGGACAGCGATGCATTACCCCAGAAAGGATAGCTGGAATAACGGGAATGTCACTACCACACCCCGTGGCATCCCCAGAGTTCGGGAAGAGTAGAACGAATGAACAGCACCCTAAAGGCACAACTGACCAAGTTGATGTTAGAAACCAAACTACCATGGACTAAGTGTCTCCCTATTGCCCTTTTAAGAATACGAACAGCGCCCCGCAAGGACATAGGAATATCCCCATATGAGATGTTGTTCGGACTCCCGTATTGGAATAAGGTGGAAGGGTACCCCACGCTACAAGGGGGTGATATCTTTGTAAGGGACTATTTACTGGCACTGTCCCGTTCCTTTGCAGAATTGCGGAAAAAGGGTCTCTTGGCCCAGACTCCGCTGCTCGATTTTGCTTTACATCAGATCGTGCCTGGAGATTGGGTTCTGGTAAGGACCTGGAAGCCGGAGAAGTTACAGCCACAGTGGGAAGGCCCTTTCCAGGTCCTGCTAACAACAGAGGCGGCTGTACGGACAAAAGAAAAAGGGTGGACACACGCATCCAGGGTAAAAGGACCGGTGAAGCCCGAAAGCCGCACTGAGTGGACCTGTGTTCCCGGTGAAGAACCGATGGTGGTGAGGCTAAAAAGGCAGCAAAAATGAACTCTATGTGGACTGTAACATTATTGACTGTAATATATTTGATTCTATATGTCGGGGAAATTGAAGGGAAATGTGACAAGTGCAGAACCGTGGTACGAGTGGGGCAGAGGGTGTTCCCAGGATCATTTGTATCCCACTCGCATGTGAATGATCGATGCTATGATCTAAGCAAGAGAGAAACATGTGGGGAGAATAGTAAACCTTATTACCAAGTCTATAATAAAGGATACATGGGACAGGGGGGGACCATGAGAAGTCTCAGCTGTCCCAGGAAAGACTGGAGTTCTTCCTCCTGCATCAGGAGGGTGACCGGAAGCTGGGAATTAAGCTGTTTGATTCATTAAGGAGAGAAACACGGGAGATAAAGGTGGGCGAGTGGGGTGATGAGTGGCCACCGGCTCGCAACATTGAATACTATGGGCCAGCGACCTGGGCCCAGGATGGGTCGTGGGGGTATCGCACTCCTGTCTACATGTTAAACCGAATTATTAGACTGCAGGCGGTGGTGGAAGTGATAACCAATCAAACGGCACTGGCATTGGAGCTGTTGGCAAAACAGCAGAGTCAGATGCGAACAGCAATATACCAGAACAGGCTGGCTGTGGATTACCTATAGGCCTCTGAAGGCGGGGTATGTGGGAAGTTCAATCTTACAAACTGTTGCCTTAAGATAGAAGACAGTGGAAAGGCCGTGTTAAAAATATCCGACAAAATTCGGAAACTGGCCCACGTGCCAGTACAAACCTGGAGATCCCTGGGGAACATGAGTTGGCTAGACGGGCTACTGGGAGATAGTTGGTGGCGCACCGCTCTCCTAGTAGCAGGCGGGGGTCTAATGATTCTCTTACTTTTGCCATGTTTGATTCCTTGTATACGAACACTGATCAGGCGCAGTATATTCCAGCTCCAGGCAGTAGCGATACCCCATCATGGGACAAACGAGCTAAAACTTATGCTATTAAAGAAGAAAGTGGGCCCCCTGGGAGTGAGAGAAATGCTAGCTGAAACGCACATCTTAAAAAGAAAAAGGGTGGTATTGTAAGATTCAAAATTAAGATGTGCGTTTCTGACAGGTCCGGGTTAAAGTCAAAGGACAAATGTGATTTAATTATGTCTAGGGACAACTGTGATTTAATTATGTCTGGGTTAAAGTCTGTAAACAAGTGTGATCTAATTATGAATGCAGAAGCCTTGACAAAATTAACTGTTTGTGGAATCATTGAAGTCCTGAGATATGGACTATTGTTTTACAGAAACGTGTAAAAAAACAACTCCAAATATGGAATGGGATAAGACTATGTACCTCCCGAGTCAGGAAGGAGGGGTGGTAAGGAAGAAGGATAAAACCTGCTGCCCTGTAAGGTTCAGGGTTCCCTTCTCTGAAGGGGCCCAGCTCTGCAGAACTGTTAATAAACTTTGTTTCCTTGAATTTGTCTTGAAGCCATTATTCGGGAGCGTGGCTCATTTCTGACAGTAATAATCAATCAGAAATAAGCTCTATCGTTGTCTAGGGGATAATACTGAGTCCACTGGAAATATAAAAGTCACTCATAAATCTGCAGGCTTTTCCGTTTGGGAACCGCTGACATTTCACGTGTTGGAGAGAGAGAGTGGTGAGAGAAAAGAACACTTGCCCGTTGTCTTTGCGAAGCAATTCCCTGGAATCAGTTGTTAGTTAAAAACGATTTTCCTTTGGTTTTCAGCCACAGACTCCCGATCCGGAATCTAACTCACGTGGCTTCCTTCAAAATGGCTTCCCGCTCTGACGGGAAGCGCTATCGTGTCTTCTTAGTGTGTCTCCTTGGTGCGTCTGAGGGGCCGACTCAGCAGCTCACCCTTTATCGGGACTTGCAGAGTTGTAGCTGTCAATCAGGGTGGGGTGAGGCAATCTCTCCTCATCTCCCAGCCCAAGTTGCCCTGAGGGTTTGCATGTAACCCAGTCCCCATTCCACAAAGGTGTCTCCAAGAGACAATGGCCATTTCCGTGGCTTTTGTCTGGCTGAGAGGCCAGACCACATTCCAAAACCTGGAGGCCTCTCCCTCACTCTCCTGAGTCCAATTCAGCACGTCACTCTCTCTCTTGGGTCATTGACCCCCCCTTCACTAGGCTCTTGCGATTCTCACAAAGGAGGGGGCTGGGGTCATAACACCAGTGTCTGACCCATGGTCGGGCCGCCAGCAACGCCACCTGTCATACATCTCGGAGTTTACCACCACGATCAAGCACATCTCCGGGAAGGACAACATGGTAGCCAACACAGTGTCACACACCTCCGTCCAATCAGTGCACTCTGTCTCCGGGAGTGGTTTATGCGGCGTTAGCTAAGGCGCAACGACTGGACAGCGAGATGCTGGCGTACTGACCCACAGTCTCAGGACTCCGCCTCCAAGACATACCCATTGGGCCTGAAGGTAATGAGCTCCTTTGCAATGAGTCCACTGGGCAACCTCGGCCCATTGTCTCGACCGCTTGAAGGCACCGCGTTTTCGACGCCTTGCACGGTTTAGCCCACCCTTCCATCCGGGCGACCATCCAGCTGATTGCAGACAGGTTTGTGTGGCACAGCCTATGCAAGCAGGTCGGGCACTGGGCCAGGACATGCACGCACTGTCAAACCTCCAAAATCCAGAGGTACGTGAGTCCCCACTGCAACCCTTCCAGCCGACACATAGGAGATTTGAACATGTCCACATGCACATCGTCAGCCCACTGCCGGTTTCACGAGAAGCGAGATACCTGTTCACCATGGTGTACAGGTTCACGAGGTGGCCGGAAGCTATCCCACTCGCTGACACGGCCACGGAGACATGCGCCAGAGCCCTGATTAACAACTGGGTGGCACGGTTCGGACTCCCAGCCCATGTCACTTCAGACGGGGATGTGCAGTTCACATCGGCTTTGTGGTCTGCACTGGCACAACTTCTCGGAACCCAGCTCCACCGAACGACTGCTTACCACCCACAGTCCAACTTCCATTTGGGCTGCATGAAAGGTGGGTGTCTGTTGGCTCATAGTACAAGGAAGAGAATGGTGGCCAATTCCCTCCCTTTAAGTATTTCACTAGGTTTGTGTGCAAGGAGGCAAAAAAGCGAAACGACCCTAGCTTCAAGAGTCAAGGTAGCAGTACAATTCACACCAAGCCAGTCAAATCCACTTTGAACAATTTTAACATCAATAAACCTGTCTCGGTGCGTAAAACTAAAGTCTCCACAACTAACAATGACCCTAGCAAGAATTGTCCATTGCACAACAAACCCCACCCCCTCAAGAAATGCAGAACGTTTTTTTCTTTGACGAGAGAAAGGCCCCTCTCAAGGAGAGAAGAATATGTTATAAATGCTGTTCCTCTACCTCTCACCTCACTGGAGAGTGTACGTTCCCCGTGAAGCGCTCCCAATACAACAGCACTAATCACGATGGGACCATGCATCCCGGCCCGTCACCGCAAACTGACAAAGCTTCTTCACCCTCACAAGAGGACAGCAGGGAAGGAAAGGATCACCCCGATACAACTGTTGTCAGCTCGAGCTGCACAGACGTTTGCGGTCAAGGTCAATCAAGCCGTTCTTGCTCAAAGATCTGCCTCACTAAGGTATACCCTAAGGGATCCAATGACAAGGCCATCAAAGCCTATGTAATTCTGGACGACCAGAGCAATCACTCACTAGTCAGACCAGAGTTCTTTGACTTGTTCAACGTAGAGAGTAATCAGTTCCCATACCACCTTAGAACTTGCTCAGGCAGCGTAGAAACACATGGTAGGAAGGCAGAAGGCTTCCAGCTCAAGTCGCTGGATGGTAAAGTTGTCATCTGTCTCCCTCTGCTCTTGGAGTGCAATGAAATCTTGAATAACCGCACCGAGATTCCGCTGCCAAACGCAGTGCGACACCAGCCGCATCTCCACCACATTGCCAAGCACATCTCAGAACTGGATCCAAGAGCAGAAATACTCCTCCTACTCGGAAGAGATGTTCTCAGGGTGCACAAGGGCAGGCAGCAGGTCAATGGACCACACAACACCCCCTTCGCTCAACGCCTGGATCTGGGCTGGGTGGTGATAGGAGAGGTGTGCCCTGGCAACATGCACAAACCGACAGTTAACACGCTTAAGACCAACATGCTAGAGAGTAGCCGCCATTCAATTTTTCAACCCTGCACAAGCTTTATGTGTATTAAGGAAGCACATTAAGGCTTTAACAAGTGTAAAGTAACCGAGAAGACACTGGGACAGTTAGTCTTCGCTCAAACTGAGCATAATAAACTTGCTCCACCAGCAGAAAAAACTCAAACGAGCGAGACATTTGAGCTGATCGAACCCGAAAGAGACTCGGAAATTCGGCCACAAATACAAACTGGTGTCACCTATCTGGAAGAATCAATCCATACCACTGAACGCTTTCAGCAGTTCTCCACTTTGAATTCCTTAGTGAGAGGATTTGAGTTCCTCATTCACATGGCCAGATCCCACAAACACTCATCCTGAAATAGTAAATGCAAAGGATGGCACAAATGTGACTTACCTCGCACTGTGGACGAATTGGCCCAGGCAAAGGACGTCATCCTTAAAGCAATTCAAACAGCAGCTTTTGCAAAGGAGTTTTCGGCCCTCCAAGTTAATAAACCAATACCAAAGGACAGTCCTTTGAGGAAACTCAGCCCGATCCTGAAGAACGATCCCATTTGCATCGGAGCCCGATTAATACACTCTCACCTTTCAGCTGCAGAAAAGAGCCCAGTAATCCTGCCCAAAGACAGCCATGTGTCCTTACTGCTCACACGTCATCACTACAAACAGGTAAGGCATCAGGGCTGTCACCTAACGGAGGGAGCAATCAGGGCAGCAGGACTGTGGATCTTGGGAGGCAAAACACTGATCAATTCAGTACTCCACAGATGTGTAACCTGCCGGAAACAGCGAGGGAAGCTGGAAGTTCAATGTATGGTGGACATCCTACCAGAACGCCTCAAAGCCTGCCCTCTTTTTATGTATGTAAGGCTCAATGTATTTGTTCCCTGGACCATCACCACTAGACGCACCAGAGGAGGACAAGCAGAGAACAAACGATGGGCCATCATGTTCAGCTGCATGAGTTCAAGAGTGCTGCACACTGAGGTCATCGAATCTTTAGATACATTCAGCTGCATTAACACTCTCAGGCGCTTGTTTTGCATTAAGAGGCCCTGCAAAACAGTTAATATCTGATTGCAGCACAAACTTTGTTGGAGCGTCCAAGGAGCTCGGGATGGACAAAACGGTGCAAAGGTATCTCAGTGAGAAGGGATGTGACTGGGAATTCAACACGCCACACGCCTCTCACACGGGAGGCTCTTGGGAGCGGATGATTGGCATTGCCAGAAGAATCATTGATTCAATGTTTCTGCAGCAACGCACCCGACTGACCCACGAAGTACTGTGCACACTAATGGCAGAGGTCACAGCCATTATAAATGCATGACCACTCCTACTTGTCTCTTCTGACCCAGAAAGTCCCTTCATACTCTCGCCATCAATGCTCCTTACGCAGAAGGCAGGAGTTCCCCCCCACCTGGGGACTTCTCAGATAAGGACTTGTACACAAAGCAATGGAGACAGGTTCAGGCTCTCGCAAACCAGTTCTGGTCCCATTGGAGCCATTAGTATCTACCCTTGTTGCAACACAGACGAAAGTGGACAGAACCTCACAGGAATCTTCAAGTTGGAGATCTAGTCCTGCTCAGGGACAAGCAGATCGCCTGCAACTGCTGGCCAATGGCCAGAATCACTGCCACATTCCCTGGCAGGGATGGACATGTCAGGAAGGTTGAGTTAAAAACTTCCGACCAAGGTGATGTGAAAACTTACCAAAGACCAATTGCAGAAGTCGTTCTACTTCTACCTAAAGACTGATCTAGAGACTAAAGTTCTGTATCATGTTCATAGTGACCTTACAAAGGTCAGGCAGGGAGTGTGTTGCCCTTAAGGTATTTGTTTAGCTTTATTACATTTTCACTTCAGTAGTTCGTTTGTAACTATTTTCTAGTTAAAGTTAAGGTTGATAACTACATTGCAGTTGTTGAAGGTAAATTCATTGTCTGTGATGTATCGCAGCATGTGATGACGTCACACCCAGTTTCGCCGCATCTTGTGGGTAAATACCATGTTTGGAGAAACGGGAAGGCGGGGGCTTGCGTGTGTAGGATCAGCGTGAGAAAAGTTCCATTTCTACGCACTAAGAAACATCATAGAAGCAATGCCTTTTCACCATACGTTAATGTGGAAGAGTGAACAGTAAACGGTTAATCTTACTGCAATCTTACTGCCCTCATTGACTTTGGTTTAACTTGGTGTTAGTTCAGAGTGTCTACACCCTGCACCAGAACACTTTACTTACAGTTTCATGCAGTGTGGTGAAAAATGTTCAGCAGACAAGGAAGCAGCAGCAAAGTTTGTTGATGAGTTCGCCAAGTTAGTCTCCGATGAAAAATTAAGCCCCGAGCAGGTGTACAATGCTGATGAGATTGCTTTGTATTGGAGATGTACACCAAGAAGAACACCAACAACAGCAGATGCAGAATCGCCAGGCTAATTTCCATCGACAGGCTAATTGAGTTGACAGGTGAATTGCTGAAAGGATTAGAGCAACAATGTTTTATAACTGAGCAAGAAATAATGAGTGTTTATATGCTGCAGGATAAGCTAATCAGAGAGAGACCAAAATATATGAAACAGCTTACCTTGGAAGATACGTTTTTAAAAAATTGCTAGAAAAAGTGCAACAGGGGAGCTAACACTTCAAAATCCAGTGCCATCAACTTCTGCTCATCCAGATGTGCTGCCAAGATAACAATTTTTGAAGAAACTGTTGTGCCAGTTTCAGCACCAGTTCCTGATGCTTCACTCATTTTTCAAGATGAGGATGTTGATGATCCTCACAACCCCACACTTGCAAGACATGTAACTTTGCCTGAAGGTACATTAATTGTCTCACATTAGAAGCAGAAGTGCTCAACTTTTCTGTACAATTCCTGTACATTTACCTGTACTTTTTTAAAAATCTGTGCCTGTACGGTATTTTACTTAATTAAAATTTCACTTGCTACTCATTTAACATTTCTGTTTCATTATTATCTAACTTGTACTGATTTACATGATATTTTAAAGGTATGATGAGGCGGTTAGCTATTGCTTAATGTGATCCTTCTGTAATTCAGCATTTTCACTAATCCAGCACTCCTCAGGTCCCAATGGTGCTGGATTATAAAAGGTTGACCTGCACTTCTGTAGATTTTCAGCTTCCATAATGCTACCGGCCCCTCAAACTATTTTTGTATCAGCCTCTGCAAACTTGGCCAAAACCATCAATTCTGCCATCCAAATTATTCACATACAATGTGAAAAGAAGTGGTCCTAATACCGACCCCTGCAGGACACCACTAGTCATTGGCAGCCAATCAGAAAATGCCCCATTTTTCCCCAGTCTTTGCTTCATGCCAGTCAGCCAGTATTCTATTAAAGCTAGAAATGCCATGGGCTCTGATCTTCTTAAGCAGCTCATGGGCAGCATTCTGTCAAAGGCCTTATGAAAATCCAAATAAATAACATTGACATGACTCTCCTTTCTCTATCTAGTGTATTATTTCCTTAAAGAATTCTAACAGATTTGTCAGGGAAGATTTCTCCTGAAGGAATCCATGCTGACTTTGGTGAGAAGTTGCTCCTCAGAGTTTGCCTAACCTTTCCTGATTGATAATATCCTCTCCTGCAGGCAGCATCCTGAACGTTTCCTGCACCCTCTCCAAAGTCTCCACATCCTTCTTGTAATGGTGTGCCCAGATCAAGGTCCACCTGTTACATTTCCACTCCAGGAAAACATCTCTGGTGATTAACTCCATCTACAAACACATATCTCTTGTCATCTTATGCGCCTCTATCAAGTCATTTCTCATCCTCATCCAATCCAAAACAAAACCATAGTTTAGTCAACCCATCTTCATAAACATGCCCACCAGTCCAGGCATCATCCTGGTCAATCTCCTCTGCATCTTCTCTAAAGCTTCCACATCCTTCCTGTAGTGAAGCAACCAGAACTGTGTCAGTGGGATGGAAGCTATCCTTGAGCCTGATGGTACGTGTCTTCAAGTGTTTTTATTTTGATGGGAGAGGGGAGAAGAGTGCTTATACTGCATGTTTCACTGTGCATCTAATAACTCAATCTGAAGGTCAGGCTGCTCTCAATGGTGAGAATAAAGAGTTGACATTTCAGGCTGAGACCCTTCATCAGGACCCTTCATCAAGATCATTAACATTTCCCTCCATAGATACGACCTGACCTGCTCAGTCCTCCTGATAAACTGGATTTCCAACCTGTGCAGAATGTCCATGAACTCAGAGGAGTGCCCCAAAGAATGAATGACAATTGAATGTTAGAACCCCAAAGCCACCCCCCCCCCGCTACCCCACCCATACATCAGCAAAGCAACGGTCCCCCTCCCCATCAGCAAAAAAAAAAACCATCGGCACCCCTCCCCACTGAGCACTCAGTCGTGCAGCAAAGCATCAATAAAGACACAGACTTGCAGTACCCCAAAGACTACTCGTTCACTCGGTAATTCCACATACCACAGGCTCTCCCTCTCTCCCTAATAAGGGAAAAAGTGGTGTCTCCATTTTCACAGTGAGACAATAGACAATAGGTGCAGAAGTAGACCATTTGGCCCTTCGAGCCCGCACCACCATTTTGAGATCATGGCTGATCATCTACTATCAATACCCGGTTCCTGCCTTGTCCCCATATCCCTTGATTCCCCTATCCATAAGATAACTATCTAGCTCCTTCTTGAAATCATCCAGAGAATTGGCCTTCACTACCTTCCGAGGCAGTGCATTCAAGACCCCCACAACTCTCTGGGAGAAGAAGTTTTTCCTTAACTTTGTCCTAAATGACCTACCCCTTATTCTCAAACCATGCCCTCTGGTACTGGACTCTTCCAGCATCTGGAACATATTTCCTGCCTCTATCTTGTCCAATCCCTTAATAATCTTATATGTTTCGATCAGATCCCCTCTCAATCTCCTTAATTCCAGTGTGTACAAGCCCAGTCTCTCTAACCTCTCTGCGTAAGACAGTCCAGACATCCCAGGAATTAACCTCGTGAATCTACGCTGCACTTCCTCTACAGCCAGGATGTCCTTCCTTAACCCTGGAGACCAAAACTGTACACAATACTCCAGGTGTAGTCTCACCAGGGCTCTGAACAAATGCAAGAGGATTTCCTTCCTCTTGTACTCAGCTCCCTTTGTAATAAAGGCCAACATTCCATTAGCCTTCTTCACTGCCTGCTGCACTTGCTCATTCACCTTCAGTGACTGATGAACAAGGACTCCTAGATCTCTTTGTATTTTTCCCTTACCTAACTCTACACCGTTCAGATAATAATCTGCCTTCCTGTTCTTACTCCCAAAGTGGATAACCTCACACTTATTCACATTAAACGTCATCTGCCAAGTATCTGCCCACTCACCCAGCCTATCCAAGTCACCCTGAATTCTCCTAACATCCTCATCACATGTCACACTGCTACCCAGCTTAGTATCATCAGCAAATTTGCTGATGTTATTGTCAATGCTTTCATCTAAATCGTTGACATAAATTGTAAACAGCTGTGGTCCCAATACCGAGCCCTGTTGCACCCCACTAGTCACCACCTGCCATTCTGAGAAACACCCATTCACCGCTACCCTTTGCTTTCTATCTGCCAACCAGTTTTCTATCCATGTCAATGTCTTCCCCCCCGATGCTCTAAGCTGATTTTAGCCACCAATCTCCTATGTGGGACCTTATCAAATGCCTTCTGAAAATCGAGGTACACTACATCCACTGGATCTCCCTCGTCTAACTTCCTGGTTACATCCTCGAAAAACTCCAACAGATTAGTCAAGCATGATTTACCCTTGGTAAATCCATGCTGGCTCGGCCCAATCCTATCACTGCTATCTAGATATGCCACTATTTCATCCTTAATAATGGACTCTAGCATCTTCCTCACCACCGATGTCAGGCTGACAGGTCGATAGTTCTGTTTTCTCCCTCCCCCCTTTCTTAAAAAGTGGGATAACATTAGCCATTCTCCAATCCTCAGGAACTGATCCTGAATCTAAGGAACATTGGAAAATGATTACCAATGCATCCGCAATTTCCAGGGCCACCTCCTTTAGTACCCCTAGGATGCAGACCATCTGGACCTGGGGATTTGTCAGCCTTCAGTCCCATCAGTCTACTCATCACCGTTTCCTTCCTAATGTCAATCTGTTTCATTTCCTCTGTTACCCTATGTCCTTGGCCCATCCATACATCTGGGAGATTGCTTGTGTCTTCCTTAGTGAAAACAGATCTAAAGTACTCATTAAATTCTTCTGCCATTTCTCTGTTTCCCATAACAATTTCACCCAATTCATTCTTCAAGGGCCCAACATTGTTCTTAACTATCTTCTTTCTCTTCACATACCTAAAAAAGCTTTTGTTATCTTCCTTTATATTCCTGGCTAGCTTGCGTTCGTACCTCATTTTTTCTCCCCGTATTGCCTTTTTAGTTAAGTTCTGTTGTTCCTTAAAAACTTCCCAATCATCTGTCCTCCCACTCACCTTAGCTCTGTCATACTTCCTTTTTTTAAAAAAATGCTATGCAATCTCTGACTTCCTTTGTCAACCACTGTGGCCCCTTTCCCCCCTTTGAATCCTTCCTTCTCCGGGGGATGAACTGATTTTGCACCTTGTGCATTATTCCCAAGAATACCTGCCATTGCTGTTCCACTGTCTTTTCTGCTAGGCTATCCGTCCAGTCAACTTTGGCCAGCTCCTCCCTCATGGCTCCATAGTTTCCCCTGTTCAACTGCAACACTGACACCTCCGAACTGCCCTTATCCTTCTCAAATTGCAGATAAAAACTTATCATATTATGATCACTACCTCCTAATGGCTCCTTTACTGCAAGATCGCTTATCAAATCCTGTTCATGACATAACACTAAATCTAGAATAGTCTTGTCCCTGGTTGGTTCTCGTACAAGTTGTTCCAAGAATGCATCCCGTAGGCACTCTACAAACTCCCTATCCTGTGGTTCAGCACCAACCTGATTCTCCCAGTTCACCTGCATGTTGAAATCCCCCATAACTACTGTGACATTACCTTTGCCACATGCCAATGTTAACTCCCTATTCAACTTGCACCCAATATCCATGCTACTGTTTGGTGGCCTGTAGACAACACCCATTTGGGTCCTTTTGCCCTTACTGTTCCTCAGTTCTATCCACACAGACTCTACTTCTCCTGACTGAATCTCATTCCTCACCAACAGGGCCACCCTACCCCCTCTGCCCACATTTCTGTCCCTACGATAGCACGTATACCCTTGTACATTCATTTCCCAGGTCTGATCTCCCTGCAGCCATGTCTCCATTATCCCAACATCACAGTTACCCATTCACACCTGAGCTTCAAGCTCATCTGCCTTATTTCTGACACTTTGTGCATTCAGACATAGAATTTTTAGCCCATTTCTCCTCTCTGTTTGAATCGCTGCCTATTGTGCTTAACCCAGCTCCCCGAACTCCCATCGGGCTATACGCCCCTAGAATTTTGTTGTCCTTCCTAAATTTACTTATTCTTTCAACACATTTAACTCCATGTTCCGTCAGACCATCCCTCTGTATGTGTCCTCCTTATCACTTGTTCCGCCTCACCTTTCTCCACTACACACTTAATATTCGGGAACCGTGTAGTCCCCACCTGTCCTTTATTCTTCCTTTCGCTATCCTCTCTCACATTCTGGATCCCTGCCCCCTGCAAATTTAGTTTAAACCCCCCCCCCCCCCCCAAGAAGCACTAGCAAACTTCCCTGCAAGAATGTTAGTACCGCTCCAGTTCAGGTGTAAACCGTCCCTTCAGAACAGATCCCACCTTCCCTGGAACAAAGCCCAATTATCTACAACCCTGAAGCCCTCCCTCATGCACCATCCTCTCAGCCACGTATTAATCTTTATAATCTTTCTGTTCCTTGCCTCACTCGCACGTGGCACAGGTAGCAATCCTGAGATTGTTACCCTGGAGGTCCTGCTCTTCAGCTTCGCACCTAACTCCCTACGCAGGACCCCCTCACTCATCCTACCCACGTCATTGGTCCCTACATGGACCACAACATCTGGATTCTTGCCCTCCCTCTCGAGAATAACCTGCACCCGATCTGCGATGTCTCGGACGCCGGCACCAGGGAAGCAACATACCATCCGAGACTCTCGATCTTCCCCACAAAATCTCCTATCCGCCCCCCTGACTATAGAATACCGCTCTCTTCTCTTCCCTCCTCCCCTTCCTAGTCGAGGGTCCAACCTCAGTGCCAGAGACAGGACCACTGCAGTTTGTTCCTGGTAGGTCATCCCCACCAACAGTGTCCAAAACGGTATACTTATTGTTGATGGGAATGGCCACAGGGGTGCTCTTCACTCTCTGTCTGCTCCCCCTGCCTCTCTTGACTGTCACCCATTTGCCTACCTCCTGTCTTTTCGGTGTGACTACCTCCCGATAACTCTTATCTATCTCTGCCTCTGCCTCCCGAATGATCCGTAGTTCATCCAGCTCCTGCTCCAATTCCCTAACTTGGTCTGATAGGAGCTGCAGCTGGATGCACCTATTGCAGGTGTGGTCATCAGGGACAACTGTGTTGACCCTGACCTCCCACATACTGCATACGGAGCACACCACTGCTCTGTCTCCCCCATTACCTGATCCCAGATTAGTCAGAATAAATGAAAAGCACGTACTCAGGCTCACTGATTTCTTCTTGCCGAAGTCCTCTTGCGCCGAAGCCCGCTGAGCCAAAGCCCAGCACTCTGCTGCCCGCTCCTGAAAGTGGGCCGCTTTTTAAAGCCCGCGCTCGCCGCTGACGTCACCCGCGCTTGCGCAGTTTTACCTTCCTCCTCAGGTACCCTCCAGGTAGGTCCGAGGGTCTCGGCCTACCTACAACAGCTGATCCTCCGATCTCCAGTCGTCTGTCGATCACGAGCACTCCTTACTCCCGCTCCACTGCACGCGCTGACGCAGAGGGGAGACATAACAAACAACTCACTGATTTGCAATGTTAACAGTCCATTGTGTCGCTTTTTCCAAGCTCTGTGCCCACACAGACACACAGCCAGACATCTTCCATCTCCCACGACACATTGATTTCCTGCTGATGCACTGACCTTGAGTCCACCCCGCCTCCAGAGCCACTAAATCCTGAAACTCCAAAGGCAAGCTAATCTTCTAGGCCGCATCCTTGGTACACTCAATGTCAGCTAGTTGTGAGATCCCGAGAGCAGGTCCCATTCTCGCAAAAACCGAAGTCAGCGTGTAGTTCCGGGTCAGGATCTTCAAAAAAACCCTGAGAGGGAGAAGTAGAGATATTAAAGATAGAAATAGAGGTGTTTCCAAAGATGCTTCCTTTTAACACCTTTAGGCAGTCCTGCAGCAGGACTCCCAAGTCCCACTGCATCTTGCGCTGTCCAGTTTTCTCCCCATTTAGAAAATAGTGTATGCTTTTACTCCTTCTACCAGTGTATGACCACACACTTTTTGACACTGTATTCCATTTGCCACTTCTTTGCTCATTCTCCTAATCTGTCCAAGTCCTTCTGCAGCCTCCGTGTGTTATGACACACGCCTTCTCCCAGGCTCTAACTTTCCATTCCCTTTAAATATTCAGGACTGTCCCGCTAAATGGCGGCCATGTTTTAGTGCCAAGATTTTAATATTTAGAGAGCACGTGAACTGAGGTTTGGTGCTCAACTGTCCATTCAACATTGGATTCTCATCCAGCGTCTAGTTTAGAACCCTGTCTCCATTTCAGTCTCATAACCTGTCTGGATGGTTGTCTTCGATACTTCAGCACTTGGGACCAAACCATCCTCACCCAGGCCTCTCGTCACTGTGTGATTGAGCCAGATGTAGACCCAGTGGGGTATCGGAGTCTCTCGTCCACTGTGGCCAACCACAACGAGAGAACTTCCAGACAGAGCCTGGAGATATATGACCTGCAGGTCACGGTGTGACAACTAACGCGAGGGGGAAGATTGGATAACACTTTCATTTGCTCTGCGGAGGCAGTTTAACACCAGTGTAGCGCTTGGCTTACCTCGTGTGACTGGTCGCCGCACTCTGTGAGAAAATCAAATTTCATAATACTACACAAGGTGCTAGTGGGCCATCAGAAGGTCAAAGTAATGGAAGGAAGCAGTGAATAGACAACACAGTTCTGGAGGCAAGTTTGTTTATAAAAATAGCAATATGTACAAAATATTCACATTAATAAGAACAATTAAAAATTCCAACATTCTGTTTGGTTTCAAAATTTCAGACATTAACTGAAAACCAAATTCCTTTTCAGTTAGAATCAGTGAGATTCATTAGAATAACCTTTATCACTCCGATTTCTCTAACTAGACATAGTGTTATTCCCTATGTAAAGGTTTACAGACTAACCTTTCCTTTTTATTTATCCCTAGTTAGAAAATTAATTGAATTCCTGTTCTTAAGGATTATGGTTAACTTCAATTTCAGTTCAGGTCAGTATGTCTACAACTTCAACATCAAAAAATATATACAGTGGCATGCAGAAGTTTGGGCACCCCGGTCAAAATTTCTGTTACTGTGAATAGTTAAGTGAGTAGAAGATGAACCAATCTCCAAAAGTCATAAAGTTAAAGATGAAACATTCTTTTCAACATTTTAAGCAAGATTAGTGTACTATTTTTGTTTTGTACAATTTTAGAGTGAAAAAAAGGAAAGCAGCACCATGCAAAAGTTTGGGCACCCCAAGAGATTTGAGCTCTCAGGTAACTTTTACCAAAGTTACAGACCTTAATTAGCTTGTTAGAGCTATGGCTTGTTCACAATCATTATTAGAAAAGGCCAGGTAATGCAAATTTCAAAGCTTTATAAATACCCTGACTCCCCAAACCTTGTCCCAACAATCAGCAGCCATGGGCTCCTCTAAGCAGCTGCCTAGCACTCTGAAAATTAAAGTAAATGATGCCCACAAGGCAGGAAAAGGCTATAAGAAGACACCAAAGCATTTTCAGGTAGCCATTTCCTCAGTTTGTAATGTACAGTGTTACGAACCCCATAACTGGGTTACTTACCAGCAAAGATAGAGGCGTCCGTTGAAGTCTGGTGATACTATTTTTAACAGTATTTATTAGTAAAAATACACAAAAATAATATCAATGCAAATATACAGATAATATATGTCATCAATACTAAACCTAAAAGTGCGGGTATAATAATAATCAATAAGAAATAAGCTCTATCGTTGTCTAGGGGATAATGAATTGTCCGATGGAAATCTAAAGTTCATTTCAGTTCATACAAGCTGCAGCCATTTGTTCGTCGCTGTGTTGCGAGAGAGAGAGAGAGAGAGAGAGAGAGAGAGAGAGAGAGAGAGAGAGAGAGAGAGAGAGAGAGAGAAATTTTCCGCCTTTCCTTGGTACGATCTTGATCCGTATCCGTCCTTTAGCTAGACCGTTCAGTGGAGGACTTGCCACCCAGGCAAGGATGGACACACACACAAGCCCCCCTCTGGTCTCATACGTTTCTCCTGGAGTGTCTGAGAGGTGTTTCCCCCAGACCCTCCTTTTATCCTCACTCACGGGGTCTCAGATGTCAATCAGGTTGGGATGATGCAATTCCTCAACCAGACCACTCTGGTTGTCCCCTGAGGGGTTTCAATGAATAGTACAGTACTCAATACACAATTCCTTCTCCAAGAGACAATAGCAGTAATCAGTGGTTCCATTCCGCTTTTGTTAGGAGACATTCCAAACCTTGTGTATTCTGCGATGTCTAGAACAACTGCCTTTGCTGTTATCCTGTGTCTCCCTCATTACTGACATGCTGTGTATCTCTCTCATTTCCTAGGTCTCAGACCCGAAATAATAGCGATCTTGCGATTCTCAAAAAGGAGGGGGCGACTTTGTACCCTTCAGCCCCTCAGAGTTGCTCCACATTCATAACAACAGTAATTAAGAAATGGCAGTTAACAAGAAGGGTGGATGTTAAGTTGAGGTCTGGAAGACCAAGTAAACTTTCTGAGAGAACTGCTCGTAGGATTGCTAGAAAGGCAAATCAAAATCCCTGTTTGACTGCAAAAGACCTTCAGGAAGATTTAGAGACTCTGGAGTGGTGGTGCACTGTTCTACTGTGCAGTGACACCTGCACAAATATGACCTTTATGGAAGAGTCATCAGAAGAAAACCTTTCCTGCATCCTCACCACAAAATTCAGCATCAGAAGTTTGCAAAGGAACATCTAAACAAGCCTGATGCATTTTGGAAACAAGTTCTGTGGACTGATGAAGTTAAAATAGAACTTTTTGGCCACACTGAGCAAAGGTATGTTTAGAGAAAAAGGGTGCAGAATTTCATGAAAAGAACACCTCTCCAACTGTTAAGCACGAGGGTAGATCGATCATGCTTTGGGCTTGTGTTGTAGACAATGGCACGGGGAACATTTCACAGGTAGAGGGAGGAATGAATTCAATTAAATACCAGCAAATTCTGGAAGCAAACATCACACCATCTGTAAAAAAGCTGAAGATGAAAAGAGGATGGCTTCTACAACAGGATAATGATCCTAAACACACGTCAAAATCCACAATAGACTACCTCAAGAGGCGCAAGCTGAAGGTTTTGCCATTGCCCTCACAGTCCTCCAACCTAAACATCATCGAAAATCTGTAGATAGACCTCAAAAGAGCAGTGCATGCAAGACGGCCCAAGAATCTCACAGAACTAGAAGCCTTTTGCAAGGAAGGATGGGTGAAAATCCCCCAAACAAGAATTGAAAGACTCTTAGCTGGCTACAGAAAGTGTTTGCAAGTTGTGATACTTGCCAAAGGGGTGTTACTAAGTACTGACCATGCAGGGTGCCCAAACTTTTGCTTCATGCCCTTTTCCTTTTTCGGTATTTTGAAACTGTAAAAGATGGAAGTAAACAAGTAATATTGCTTAAAATATTAAAGAAATGTGTCATCTTTAACTTTATACCTTTTGGAAATAAGGTCACCTTTTACTCGCTTAGCTATTCACAGTAAGATAAATTTTGACTAGGGGTGTCCAAGCTTCTGCATGCCACTGTATCTGTACAGCTTAATTCCTGTCACGACAATTTTTCCATCATTACAAGGTTTAAACAAAGCATATCTCACTCAATAACTTAACAAAGTCTTTGCAAAAATAATCAGTCCTTCCAGAAAGTCAAATGGAGACGCCTGGAATGAGAAATAAGCTCACCCACCCGACCGTGTTGAAGCGTCTCCGTCTGGAAACATTTTGTTCCCGCTCGAGCTTCACCCCGGGCCTCGCCATCTTGTTTCTCGCTTCGTCCATCAAACAGTTGGTCATCCACGAAACGCCGGTCGACAAAACTGATAAAAATCCTCACTTGTACACAACAGGATTGCCATCCGTAAACTCTTATACGCATTCTATTTCCTATTTCAATATCACATTGCCATTTCTCAGTGACAACACTGCTGAATATATTTCACACACAGATTATACACTTGAAGTGTTTGAACTCACCAAATCCCTTGGCCTTGGGTTTATTTAATATAACTAATTCCCGGTTACACAGTGGAGATCTTGAACACGACTCAGCCGATATCGTATTGCTGGCGCTCATGATAGCCGCAGCTTCAATAAACCTTTTATCGGTATCGTCTCTCCTCCAGGAGTTTCACCTTGAGCTCAGGTAGGGTGGGGATACTCACTCCTAATTCTATTTTTAACGGTTTATATCGTTAGTTCCCAACAGTTTACTCATTTCTCTCGCTTGCCTGCGTCAGCCACGCCTCCTCCTCGAACAGCTTTTTTTCCCAAATTTTCTATCGGTGAACCTGGCGCCCGCCGAGACCCTTTCCTCGGCAGCAGAGGGCCGGGCGGAGTCACTCGGCTGCTTCTGAGGGAAAGGCAGGCAGACCGGGGCTGGAGTGGGTGCATGTGGGAATGTGGTTTGGAACTTGTTGAGGGAAAGAGAGTGGGGAAGGAGCGGGATAGGGATTTGGGATCAGAGGTAGGCAGCTGGGGAGAAATGGATTATTGTGAAGGGAGAAATAAAGGGAATGAGGAGATAGTGAGGGGACGGATGAATGAAAACCGAGACAAATGGGAATAAAAGAATAAGAAATGACAGTGGAGAGAGCTCTGAAAGTGAGGAAGATGAACAAGTTCAGAGAGAAGGTGGTGTCATAATTAGGTTTAATGAGAAGGCTCAAGGACACATGAAGAAAATTAACCAGTTTGTGCTAACAAAAACTCTGGCAAATAAGATAGGGGAAATGGTATTTGCAAAAGTCCTTAATGATGGCAACCTATTGATAAGATGTGTGAATGAGGAACAACTTGAGAAAGTACTCAAGCTAAAAGAGATAGGAAAATGCAAGGTGGAATACACAGAGAGGGTGGGAGCATGAGATGGTGCTTGTAAAGGAGTGATCATGGGTGTATCAATGAGTATAAATATGGAGGAGTTAAAGAGGAATATCAAAGGAGGAAAAGTAATGAAAGACTGAAAACAACAAAGGAGGGATTGAAAAAGGAAAGTGAATCAGTATTGATTGAATTTGAAGAAGAAAGAGTGCCAAGGAAAGTGTTCCTGGGTTTCATGAGTTACCCAGTAAGAGTGTATGTGCCAAAGCCATTGAGGTGCTATAATTGTCAAAGGTTTGGACACATAACTAAAAACTGTAATAGACAGAGGAGATGTGCTAGATGTGGGGGTGATCATGAGTATGGAAAGTGTGGAACAGGAGTGCAACCAAAATGCAATTGTGGAGGAGCTCATAATGTAGCATATAGTGGTGTGAGGTTATGAGACAGGACAATAAAATTCAAGAAATAAGAGTGAGAAGAAAGATCACTTATGCAGAAGCTGTAAGAATGTCAAGAGAACAGAATAATGCTCCTAATGAACAGGGAGCAATAGGGATGCGAGAGATGCAACAAAGAACAAATGACAGGATTTATGTAGATAAAAAGGCACTAGTAACATTCATTGTAGCAGTGATTAATAGTACGGCTGAGGTAAAGTCAAAAAGTGACAAAATTCAGCTGGTGGTCAAAGCAGCAGTAAACCAATTAGGGTTAGTAGGACTGACGTGGGAAGAAGTGAGGGAGAACCTCACTAATCAGTCAAGCCAGTAAGTGTCATGGGTTGGTTAATACTCATTATGCTGATTCTTTTGCAATGGAATGCAAGGAGCTTACTGGCCAATAGCCAGGAATTCAAGCACTTTATTAAAGAAATGGTTGTAAAACTGGATGTAGTGTGTATTCAGGAAACTTGGTTGAAATGAACTTTAGACTTTGTGGTATATGGGTATACAATGATAAGGAAAGATAGAAATCTAGGGGGAGGAGGGGATTGTGCTGTTAATCAAGCAAGTATACCATATAGGGTACTGGAAAAAGGAGATGATCGGGAATACATAGTGGTGGAAATGTGGGAGAGAGGGGAGGGAGTGGTTATAATTAACTACTACAATCCATGTAAAAGGTTGGATTTGGACAGCCTATTAAGGATGCAAAGACAAAACAGACATAAAGTAGTGTGGTGTGCAGATTTCAATGCTCACAGCACAATATGGGGGGATCCAATTACAGATTCAAATGGAAAGGTAATTGAAGATTTGATGGAAGAAAGGGATTTGGTATGTATGAATGATGGTAGAGGAACAAGGATAAACATAACAACAGGAGCTGAGTCAGTATTAGATATTATGTTAGTGTCTAATATCTTGGCTGGCATTAGTAACTGGGGAGTTTGGACTGCTTCAACAGTAGGCAGTGATCACTACCCAGTTTTTTGTTCAGTGGGTGAAAGAGTTGAAGTACGACCAGGTGGTGCAATCCCAAAGTGGGTGTTTGGAAAAGCAGATTGGGGTAAGTTCCAGAAGTTGAATGAAGAAGCATTGACAAAGATTTCTGGAAATATAGATGAATTAAATAGTCAGGAACTTCAGCAATTATTATGACAGCAGAAGGATCCCAGGATTTTTACTTCCAGGAGTAAAAATAGGATGAATAGAAAACTAGTGCCATGGTGGACAGAGGAATGTTGTCAGGCTGTGAAAAAACAGAAATAGAGCATTCAGGCTAGTTAAAAGAACCCATAATATGCAGCATTTGATTCAATATAAGAAGGCACAGGCAGTGGTGAGAAGAACTATACATCAAGCTAAACGGGCAAGTTGGAGGAGCTTTTGCAACAAAATAGGAAGAACAACGCCTGTGGGAGAGGTATGGGGAATGATTAAGAGGATGGGAGGAGATAGAAGGGAATGGGAATATCCAGTAATGATACCTGAGGAGGAAACAGCAGTCTCCAGTAGTGGATAAGGCTGAGATCATGGCCAAGTCATTTGTAAAGATACATAGTTCATAAAATTTGTCTGGAGAAGGGAAAGAACAATGAGTCAATACCCAGGTGTGTTAAACAGGAGGGAAGAAACTGATGATATAATTGATGATCCACTTACTTTGGCAGAAATGGTGAGAGCAATAAAGAGATCGAGACCAACCTCTGCAGAGAAAGATCTGATATGCTATGTTATGCTAAAAAAAAATCTAGGAGAAGGAGCGCTCTTGAAGTTACTGCATTTTTATAACAGAGTGTGGGAGGAGGGAAGATTACCAAGTGCATGGAAAGAAGCAGTAGTAATTCCAATAAGGAAACCTGGCAAGGATCTGTCAAAACCCACTAGCTACAGACCAATAGCATTAACATCAAATATATGTAAGGTAACGGAAAGGATGACAACAGAAAGGTTATCATATGAGCTTGAGAAGAGGAGAATGCTGGCAAGTTATCAGAGTGGTTTTAGGAAGAGAAGGAATTCCTTGGACTCAGTGATAAGGTTAGAGACTGAAATAAGAAAGGCCCAGGCAAATAAAGAATCAGTAGTTGCAGTGTTTTTTGACATTGAAAAAGCCTATGATATGATGTGGAAGGAAGGATTATTAATTAAACTGCACAAGATGGGGGTTGGTGGGAGAGTTTTTAATTGGATTAAAGATTTTTTGTTTGGTAGAAAAATTCAAGTTCGGATTGGATCAGAATTATCAAAACAGTACATAGTGGGAAATGGCACACCTCAGGGTGGTGTGATTAGCCCGTTACTTTTCATCATTATGATCAATGATGTCTTCACAAAGATACCAGTGGATATAGGTAGGTCACTGTTTGCGGATGATGGGGCCTTGTGGAAAAGAGACAGGACCACGGAGCATATAATCAGGAAACTACAAGGAGCAATTGATGAAGTGGTAGAGTGGGGTTATGATTGGGGATGTAGATTTTCAGTAGAAAAAACTGTATTTTTCGCCAGGAAAAGAATTGAGGTAGGGAAGAAGATAAGGATGTATGGGATTGAATTAGAAAGGGTTGGATCATTTAAATTTCCGGGAGTTGTATTTGATTCACGATTAACATCGGAAGACCATATCAGGAAAGTTGAGGAGAAATGTAAAAGACTAATAACTGTGATGAGATGTTTGACTGGTAGGGAATGGGAAGCAGGTTGTTCAGCATTGAAGAGAATGTATGTGGCTTAAATAAGATCTGTGTTGGACTATGGAAATATAGCATATGGATCAGCAGCTAGGTCTCATAAGGAAACTGGATGTGATTCAGGCTCAGGCTTTGAGAGTGTGCAGTGGGGCTTTTAAAACATCACCAGTATCAGTCCTGCAGGTAGAAATGGGAGTAATGCCTTTGGAATTAAGAAGGATGCAATTGATGGCAAACTACTGGGCTAATTTGCAGGGGCACAATGATTCTCACCCTGCTAAAGGAGTGTTGCAAGAGTCCTGGGAAAATGGGATGTTTCAGAGGGAAAACTTAAGTTGGGTAGGGAATGATATTGCTAAAGAATGTGGAGTGTTTGATCTAAGGATAAGTCCTTCAGTAGTTTATCCGGTTGTAGCTCCATGGAAGCTGGTATGGCCTGACATAGACTGGCATTTGTTAGAGGTAAAAAGGAAAGGAAAATATAAAACTGATTTGGTAAGTGCATTTAACTGTCACGTGATGGAAAAGTATAGTGATTACACTCGGATTTATATGGATGGTGCTAAGGACCCTGAAACAGGAGTGACAGGATTTGGGGTGGCTATACCAGCAAAAGAAATTGCAATCAGCAGAAGAACATCTGGTAAGTTAGCCGTGTATACAGTGGAGATGCTGGCAGTGTTGGTTGCGTTGCATTGGGTGGAAAAAGCTAGACTAGTCAAAGCTCAGACTCATCCTCAGCTCTACCAAGTTTAAGGTCTTTTCACTCAAACAGCCAGCAAGATGTACTTCATGAAGTCCTTCAGTCAGTCACAAGAGTTGCAAATCAGGGAGGTCAGGTAAAATTTCTATGGGTTCCAACACATGTCGGGGTGAAGGGGAATGAAAGGGTGGATGAGTTGGCAAACAGGGCATTAAAGAAAGAAAATATAGAAATGCACATTAGTATCAGTAAAGCAGAGGTTAAGTGTGTAATCTGGGAAAAAAATCAACCCAATGTGGCAAGAAAGATGGGACAGGGAGGGGAAAGGGAGGCATTTATATCAAATACAAAAAAGTGTTGCAGGTACTAGGGTAGGTATTGGATACAGAAGAGAGGAAACTGTGGACTAGGTTAAGGCTGGGACACTGCACTAAACCAAACATTGAAATTGATAGGGAAGCACCAGGCAGGATTGTGTGAGGAATGTCAGGAAGAGGAGTCAGTAGAACATGTAGTTCTGAGTTGCAGGAAGTATGGGATACAGAGAGAGATGATGAGAATTAATCTAAGGAAATTGGGGGTGCAGGAATTCACATTAAAAGGGTTGCTGGGCATGGGTGAGAGAACACAGGTCAGGGTATTTTTAGCTTTCTTAAGGGGTACAGGGTTTTTTTAATAGGATATGATGGATAAACAGAAATAGGGTACTAGGATGGCCAAAGATGGGAGGATAAATTGTAGGTTAGGGTATGTGTGTGTGTGTGTGCGATTGGGTGAAGGGATTTAGAATGTGAGTCTATCATGCCCTCCGGAGCAGAAGGTGACGGTAATGCACCATTAAGCTGGGTGCCAACCGCCGTAAAGCAAGACAGAGAGAGAGAGAAATCTGTAAACCTTGTTTTCATCCCCCACAGCCGGAGATTTCTAACATTACATCTTTTGGTTTCATTAATCTGTGTAACACATAGAGGCAGGAATGATGTCTGGAGCCCTTTAGCAGCAACCCATCAGGAATGGTGAGTATGTCTCTCTCAAAGCAAAAAGGTCTGAGTTTGTGAACTCCTTCTGGAACAGCTGGCCATCCATGCTCACAGTATCCCATGGTCTTGCTGCAGATTTGGTCCTTTTCTAACTCAGTGAGAATTTCACCCAGTTTACTCTGCGATGCAGGAAAGTTTTCATGTACCTGAGCCAAGTAGACATTGGTATCTCTCATGAGGGCGGAATGAGCTTCCGTCCACTCTTGCATGGCCTCCTCGACTTCCATGCACCTGAAAACTGTGCCCTCTCATGCTAGCCATTTGAGCCCTGGGAAAAAGCCTTTAACTATCCACACGATCAATGCCCCTCATCATCTTATAAAGAGTTCAGTGGTTGATGAGATGCAAAATGGGGATCTCTTGAAGGCCTAGCATCCATATGGTTGATAAAGGTGGTGAGTCCCTGTGACTCAGGAGATCAAAGGATCTGCCAGAACCCTCGCTTTGCATCTCCCCAGCTCCACCCAGAATACCCAATGTGTGGTTAACAGAGGGCAGAATAAACTTCACCTGTTTCACTGAATTGCTCAACACAGATCCTCACTGTGTCATCAGGCTTGGGAATGGGAACAATCCCCACACACCAATCAGTAGGTCCATTCACTTTAGTTATGATATCAAGGATTTTTCATTCTTCGAAGTTGAGCTTTGACTTTGTTTATCGATGGGACTGATATACACCCTGCCGTGGTCAGAGAGTAGGGCATCACTCCTGGCTTGAGTCAGATAAGGTACTCTTCTTTCAGTAACCCCAGGTCTGTGAACAACTCTGGGTACTTCTCGTGCTACTGAACGTTATTCAGCTCATCCAACTGTGCAATGAGGTTCAGCTTCTCGATGGCGTGTCGTCCCAGTAGTGGTGAGAATAGATGCTGAACAACATAGACATCCTCTTTTAACTGTTTGTCATTTTTATGGATGAGCATCTGTCAGTCCTAATCCACCAAGGATGACATTGTGGTCATGGAGAAATGGTATCAGGGCAACTGGAATCCATCAATGCTGGCTGATTATTGTTGGACACTTAAAGCGAGAAGCCTCAGACACTGAGTCAAATGAAAATCATCAACAAAACACCTTTGGCTCAGTTAAACTTTTGCAATGGGTTATACAATTAAAGGCATTATATTCAATATAATTTACTTTCTTGTTTCTCCAAATTCCTAAGTAATACAAGTAATTGTGTTAGGATTCAAGTGGTCTATCATCGACCAAAAAAAATTCTGAGGAAGCACCACTTCTGAAAAAATTTGTTGTCCACTGTTATTATGAAGTTTCCACTTCTGGTTGGAGGCTGAAGGTGTTGCCTGGCAACCCTGACCAGTTCTCAGCTCAGCCTCATGGTGCATGCATTTAGTATGGGCAAAGGCAGTTTCAGTTGATAGTTGTATTTGATAGTTTTCATAGATATATATGGACAAAAGCAGACTTGCTGTAAATTCTTTCTTGTTAGGGATCTCTTTTGGTCTGTAGCACCAACTCATTGATGATCAACCACATCTGACACCATGTTAGTGATAGAATCATAGAGAAGTACAGCACAGAAACAAGTCCTTCGGCCCATCTAGTTTGTGCCAAAAGCATTTAACTGCCTACTCCCATTGACCCACACTCAGATCATAGCCCTCCGCACCCCTACCATCCATGTACAGATCCAAACTTTGTTTAAACATTGAAATGGAGCTCACATGCACCTCTCGTGCTGGCAGCTGATGTACCTGTATTCCCAGCTCCCTTTGTTCTACCACACTCCTGTGTGCTCTACCATTTACAGAGTACAACCTCCCCTGTTTGATCCTGCCGAATTACAACACTTCACACTTGTCTGCATTAAATTCCACCTGCCGTTTTTAGCTCATTTTTCCAGCTAATGCAGATCCCTCTGCAAGCCATGATAGCCTGTCTCACTATCTAGTACACACCGAGTGTTGGTGTCAACTGCAAATTTGTTGATCCAGTTAACCACATTATCATCTAGATTGTTCATATAGCTGGCAACAACCCCTGCAGCTCTCCACTAGTTACAGGCTTCCAGTCAGAGAGGCAATCATCCACTACCACTCTCTGGCTTCTCCCATAAAGCCAAAGTCAAAACCAATTTACTACCTGATCTTGAATGCCGGGCCACTGAACCTGCTGCACTAATCTCTAATGCGGGACCTTGTTAACAGCCTTGCTAAAGTCCATTTAGTTAACATCCACTGCCTTGCCTTCACCCACATTCCTGGTAACTACCTTGAAAAACTCTTAAGATTTGTTAGGTCTGCCATGCATGAACCCATGCTGATTATCCTTAAATCAGGCCATATCTATCAAAATACTTATATATCCAGTCTTAGAATATCTTCCAATAACTGTGTCTCAAATGATGTCAGACTCACTGGCCTATAATTTCCTGGTTTATATTTAGAGCCTTTCTTAAACAGCAAAACAACATTAGCTGTCCTCCAATCTTCCAGTACCACTGCTGTCAGTAAGGGTGATTTAAATATCTCTTCTAGGGCCCCAGCAATTTCTACACTTGCCTCCTAGAAAGTTGAAGGCAACACTTTCTCAGGACCTGGGGATTTATACACCTGATTTTCCTCAGGATAGCAAACACCACCTCCTCTGTAATCTGGATAGGGTCCATAAAGTTGATGCCACTTTACCTCACTTCAGACACTATCCATCTGCCAAGGGAATACAGGTACAAAAAAATAATTTAAGCCTTTCTCCAATTTAGGATCTCAACCCGCAGACCAGTTCAATCTTTCTGCGTATTTACTTTAAAACTAATAGCATAGTGGTTAGCAGATGCTGAGTGTTCTCCTACACAAACTCCTGTCACCTGACCTGTCTCATTCCCTCATTGCAGAGAAGGTATTGCATAGTCTCATGTTGGGACTTCTGCGTGTAACGCCCTGGGAAAGGTTTCACTGCTAATGTAATGGTTTCTCTGTGGCAGCAGTGTTTAGGTTATGACTGGAGGTAACGGGGGCTTTGGAATGTGCGCCAATCAATGAGGGGAGTGTTTTTTCTTTCTTGTGTGCCCAACAGTGAGGGATTCGTGGGTTTTTGTCCGGTGGAAGATGGAGAGGAAAGATGCCAGAACGGAGAGGTCGTAGACTGCAGGACAGAGTGGACTTGGAATGGGGCCGAAAGTCGACGACGCCCAGAGAAGATAGATGGAGGACTAACAGACGGGAAACCATGAGCTCCTATGTGCACAATAGACTGTTTCACTAAAATAGGTCCTTTTCATTTTGGTTTTCTTTACTAGCCTAGTCAATTTAAGAATTATAAAGTTAAATGGTTTAATTGTATATGGTGTACTGTTTATTATTTTGTGGTACTGATTTGTAACAGGGTAACACATCATGCAGCATCCACACAAATAAGAGGTTTTACATCTCAGATTTCACACACTTAGCGGGTCCAGAGACTGTCTTCCTTAGACTAACGCTGCCAGCTGAACCTGAGGGTTACATGCATATTGATTGAGGAAACTTTGCTGAACACATTTCATAACTCTATGCCATCTAGTCCTTTGACAGTATGGGAGTTGCAGTCTATATGTGGAGAGTTAAAATCACCTACCATAACATCTTTATGTTTCTTGTAACCATCTGCAGCCATCCTACAAATTTGTTTGTCTAATTCCCTCAGACTGTTAGGTGATGTGTAATATAGCCCCATCAATGTGGTCTTACCTTTCTTATTACTCAGTTCCACTGATAATACCTCACTAGACGAGTTCTCTGGTCTGTTCTGAATGAGCACTGCTGTGACTAGTAACACCACCTTTCCTCCTTTAATCCCTCCCTCTCTGTCATGTCTAAAACAACGGGAGCCCGGAATACTGAACTACCAGTCCTGCATCTCTGCAGCCATCTCGCTAATGGCTACAATATTGTAATTCCAGGTTTTAATTCATGCCCTGAGCTTACCTGCCTTTCCTACAATACTTGTTGCATTCTGTTCTTGCAAATTGATGGGAGTAGGGAATGGGGAGTTTCTTCCCCATTCTAATGTTTGATTTGATCAACAGCTGAATCTTCTGACCACGTCTGCATGCTTTTATGCATTGAGTTGCTGCCATATAAATAGCTATTTTGCATAATCTTACTTTTTTCTATCTCTCTCCAGCCCTCCTTCTCTCTTTTACAACTCTCTAAGAAGTAATGTCAGCCAGCCTTTTAAAGGTTAGCTTTATTTATCACACATATATCGAAAGATTCAGTGAAATGTGTTATCTTGTGTCAACGATATACACAGTCTGAGGATGGGCTGTGAGCAGCCTGTAAGAGTTGGCACACATCCACATCCATCACCAACATAGCTTGCCCACAACTCACTCACCTGAACCTGCACATCTGTGGAATGTAGCAGGAAACTGGAGCACCCAGTGGGAACCCACGTGAACATACAAATTCCTTACAGACATTAGCGAGAATCAAACCCTGATCGGTGATTGCTGGCACTATAAAGTGATGGCACTAACTGCTACGCTCCTGCAGGGGTACTGGCTTCTTCCAGAGACCTGACTAGTGCTCCTCAAAGAATTGGTTCTCATCTGCTTGTCTGCTGAGACCATGTCAATGATTCCAACAATAAATACAGTGATGAGCGCAAAACAGCTGAGTGAAATCAAGAGGCCTGAGTCACCGTGAAAGCCTGATGAAGTCAGATGTAAATACAAGCTGTATCTCCACATCTATCCCAATATGGACAGTCTAGGACTTTATTCCTTGGAGTGTAAAAGACTGAAAGGTGACCTTTTAGAGGTGCATAAAATCATATGGGCATAGGTGAATTATCCTAGAACTGGCAAATCAAGAACTACATGTTTAAGGTAAGGGGGTGGAGATTTAATAGTAAAGGTTAGCTTTATTTCTGAATGTTCACAGTAAATTTATTTTCAAATTAGATATATTTTTCCGTTTCCTCCCTTGACATTTATTTTCTTGCAGGCATTCATAGCAGAACGGATCATACAATAGAGTCAGAGATAAAGTACACACACTTAAGTGTTAAGGTGAGTGAAATTATCTCTGGTGGTTCTGATGGTTAAAAAGAAGTTACTGTTCCTGAGCTCAGTGGTGTGGGAAATGAAGTTACTGTACCTGCCACCCGATGGCAACAGTGAGCAGAGAGTACGGCCTGGACAGTGGAAGTGCTTGAGAATGGATGCTGCTTCCTTGTAGCAGTGCTTGTTGTTGATGTGCTCATTGATGGGTAATAGAGCTTTTCCTGTCATGGACCGAGCTGCAACCAGCAAGTTTTAATTGGTTTTTCCATTCTTGGGCATTGGTGTTTCCATACCAGACCAGGATACTCTCCACTGTGCAACTCTCAAAGTTTGTCAAAGTTTTAGATGGCATGCCTAATCTGCACAAACTTCTAAATAAGTAGAGACACTGCTGTGCCTTCTTTAAATTGTCATGTACATGCTTAACCCAAGACAGATCCTGTGAAATGATAATGCTGAGGAATTTAAAGTTATTGGCCCTCTCCCCTGATCCCCTAATGAGGACTGGCTCATGAACCCCCGATTTCTTCCTCCTGTAGTCAAAAAACAGCTCTTTGATTTTTCTGACACTGAGTGAGAAGTTGTTATTGTGACACTACTCATCTGTGTTTTCAGTCTCCCTCCTACATGCTGGTTGTAACCAGATTTGATTCAGTCAACAACAGCAGAGTTGTTAGCAAATTAGAATATTGCATTGGAGTTGTCCTCAGCCCCACAGACATAAGTATAAAGTGAGTAGAGCAGGGGATTAAGCACAGTGTCTTGTGGTGCACCTTTGTTGATGGTGATGGTGGAAGAGATGTTGTTGCCAATCTGAACTGACTGAGGTCTACAAGTGAGGAAATAGAGGACCCAATTGCACAAGGAGGGAGGTATTGATGCCTAGGTCTTGGAGTTTATTGATTACTTCTGATGTGAAGGTAGTGTTCAATTCTGAGCTGTAGCCAATGTACTCCTGCTGTGTGTAGTGTATCTTCTCAGTCCAGATGTTCCAGGGCTGAGTGGAGAGCCAATGAAAAAGCATCAGGTGTGACCTGTTGTGATGTTGGGCAGATTGGAGTGGATGAAAATCACACCTGAGACAAGAGTTGATATGTTTCAACAGCAGTGGATGTAAGTGCTACTGGATGGTAATCACTTGTTCTTCTTGATACCTGCTTGAAGCAAGTGGATACCTCAGACTGCCAAAACGAAAGGTTAAAGGTAATGGTAAACACTTCAGCCAGTTGATCAGCACAGAATCTTTGGTACTTGGTCAGATACACTGTCTGGGCTGGATGCTTTCCATGGGTTCACCCTCCTGAAAGATGCTCTCACGTCAGCCTGAGACTGAAATCATAGGATCGTAATGGGCAGAGGGAGTTTGTGAGTTGTTCTATCAGCCACAGCAAGCATTAAAGATATTGAATTGAAATGGAAGTGAAATCTCATGGTCACTTGATATTAGAGTTCCAGTTTTTCAAGCTCCAAGATGACTATCAGTCAGTGTGAGTTTGATTTTTATTTATTTAGAGATACAGTGCAGACAGGCCCTTCCAGCTCAACAACCCACCTAGTGAAAACCAGCCTAATGACGTCTATACATACACAATGATGAATTAATCTATGAACCAGGATGTCTCTGGACTGGGGGAGGAAAGCGTACCAGCTGGAAGAAACCCACTTGATCACAGTAAGTATGTACAAACCCCTTAGAGGATTGAAATCTGAATCCCGACACCCTGAGCTGTCATATCATCACAGTAATTGCTACCTTACCGTGATACCCCTTGAGCTTTGTGCTTTTGGTCTGGAGATTGTACATTCCCCCCATGACACATGTTTGCCCTGGGAGCTTCAGTTGCCTCCCACTTATTAATACCGGCTTCTTATTGTCACACGTAACAAGCTCCAGTGAAAAAATTTGTAGGCCAAGTGGCCTGATTCTGTTGCTATATCTTCTGGTCTTCTGGTCTTATGCTTTAATAACTTTGCACTAAAATGGACTTTGTTTTATTTTCTAATTGTGTTCTTTCTTAAAACATTGTATATAATTTTCTTGTGAATGTTGCTTATCTGATGCTACAAACCAATAATGCTGCTGTCACTAAGTTTTTCATTGCCCTGTTGAAACATGCACTTGCACATATGACCACAAACATGAATTTGACTTTGACAGTCAGAGGTACATTGAAGTGATAGAAGGAAAAATCAATACATAATGTAGAATAAAAACTTTTTTGTCATGTAACTTTATTAGGTACACCTGTACACCTCATTATGGCAAATACCTGATCAGCCAATCATCAGGCAGCAACTCAAGGCATAAAAGCATGCTGGCATGGTCCAGAGGTTCAGTTGTTTACAGATCAAATATGAGTGACCACTGAGTGTATTTGAGACATTTGCATCGAGGCATAAAGTGAAATCTATTGTTCCATGTCAGATGCCTTGAGAGGTCACAAGTACATCACTATTGAATGAATATTAGAAATTCTGCAGATGATGTACACACACAAAAGCCTGGCTGAACTCAGCAGGTCAGGCAGCATCTATAAAAGTGAATAAATAGTCAACGCTTCTGGCCAAGACCCTTCATCAGGATTAGTATGGAAGGCGGAGGATACCAGAAAAAAAGTTGGGGTGGTGACAGTTTCTTGAGAGGTCTGTTCAGGAGTCTTATAACAGTGGGGTATAAGCTGTTCTTGAATCTGTCCTTGTATCCTTGAGTTTTTATATCTTCTGCCCAATAGGAGAAGAAGAAGAGCAAATGATCAGGGTGGGAGGATTCTCTGATATTCTCACTGGCCCTTAAGTCCTGTGTGTTTGTAGATTAATTGGCCACTGAAAATTGGTCCAAGAGGATAGGTGAGGGGTAGTGTCTTGGGGGAGTGTCTTGGTAACTTCAGCACAAAGCGCTGGAAGAACTCAGCAGGTCAGGCAGCATCTCTGAAGGGAAATAACCAGTTGACATTTTGGGCCAAGACCTTTCCCCAGGCCTTGAAAGGAAGGCGATAGATGCCAAAATGAGAAGCTGGGGGGAGGGGAAGGAGTACAAGCTGGCAGGTGATAGCTGAAGAGGGTGAGGAAGGATGGTGGACATGGGAAGGGGTTAGAAGTAAGAAGCTTGGAGGTCATAGGCGGAATAGATGTCTTAAATGTTCCCTATTTATCTGTCTCTATCACTGTACCTGACAGCGTATTCCATGCACTCACCACTCTGCTAAAAATAAAAATAAATCCTTACTCTGATATCTACATCCTTCCTCTGATATCCACCCAATACTTTCCTCCAATCGCTTTCAAATTATGTCACTCATATTAGCCATTTGCATGGGACCGTACCCCACTATTTGTGTTTGGATGGGACCGTACCCCTCTATTTGGGTTCGGATGGGACCGTACCCCACTGTTTGGGTTCGGATGGGACCGTACCCCACTGTTTGGGTTCGGATGGGACCGTACCCCACTCCTTGGGTTCAGATGGGACCGTACCCCACTGTTTGGGTTCGGATGGGACCGTACCCCACTCTTTGGGTTCGGATGGGACCGTACCCCACTGTTCGGGTTCGGATGGGACTGTACCCCACTCTTTGAGTTCGGATGGAACCGTACCCCACTCTTTGGGTTCGGATGGGACCGTACACCACTGTTCGGGTTCGGATGGGACCGTACTCCACTGTTTGGGTTCGGATGGGACCGTACCCCACTCTTCGGGTTCGGATGGGACCGTACCCCACTCTTCGGGTTCGGATGGGACCGTACCCCACTCTTTGGGTTCGGATGGGACCGTACCCCACTGTCTGGGTTCGGATGGGACCGTACCCCACTGTCTGGGTTCGGATGGGACCGTACCCCACTCTTTGGGTTTGGATGGGACCGTACCCCACTGTTCGGGTTCGGATGGGACCGTACCCCACTGTTCGGGTTTGGATGGGACCGTACCCCACTGTTCGGGTTTGGATGGGACCGTACCCCACTCTTTGGGTTCGGATGGGACCGTACTCCACTGTTTGGGTTCGGATGGGACCGTACCCCACTCTTCGGGTTCGGATGGGACCGTACCCCACTCTTCGGGTTCGGATGGGACCGTACCCCACTGTCTGGGTTCGGATGGGACCGTACCCCACTCTTTGGGTTCGGATGGGACCGTATCCCACTGTTTGGGGTTTGGATGGGACTGTACCCCACTGTCTGGGTTCGGATGGGACCGTACCCCACTCTTTGGGTTCGGATGGGACTGTACCCCACTTCTTGGGTTTGCATGTGACCGTTCCCCACTGTTTGGGTTTCAATCGGATCATGCCCCACTTTTTGGCTATGCATAGGACTGTACCCCACTGTTTGGGTTATTTCCTTGCAGCAATTTGCAGATTGCTCCAAAAGCCGATATTGATCAGGACAACAAATGACCCTGGAAGGAATGAAGCAGTTATGCACGTGATGAACATAGAGGATGATGTACGCCAGAAATGTTCTCTGAACTCCGATGCCCCGAGCTGTAATAATGTCGCACAAACTGCTCTCCTACTGTGGTACATTAAATAACGATAAGCTTTACTTGTCCCTCTCAACCCCATTCTCTTGTATTCTCCCCATAACCTTCAACCCCTGACTGATCAAGAACCTGTCAAGTTCTGCTTTAAATATACTCAACGTCTTGCCCTCCACAGCCATCTGTTACAATAAATTGCATATTTTCAGCACTCAAGACATTTGCCCACAACTCCTCTAAAGGCGTCCTTCTATTCCAAGCCTGTGTCCTCTGGTCATAGACTCACCCACTATTGGAAGCATCCTCTCCACGTCCACTGTAGGCCTTTCAATATTTGATAGGTTTTAATAAGATCACTGCCTCAATTCTTCTGAACTGCACGAAATACCATTCCAGAGTTATCAAATGCTTCTCATGCCTCAATGCTTTCATTCCCGCAGTGATTTTGATGAACCACCTCTGGATCCTCTCCAATGTCAGCACATCTTTTCTTATATAAATGGTCCAAAAATTCACTGCACAGTAGTTGAATGGGGTGAACTGTTAGCACTTCAAGTAAAGCGGGCACAGATTCAGTAGCAGCGCAATTTATTTTCCATTCTTTCATTGTAAGTGTCTTTGACTCTTCCTTCCGCCCTCAGGAACATGACAAGTCGAATGATTGGACCATTGGAGGCAAGGACATCGAGGAGTTTTACAAGTTGCTGACGGAGTGCAAGGAGATCACCATCATCTTTGGGAATTACGGCAACAAAGATCAGCTGATAAACATGGACAAGTTTACTGAGTTCCTGAGGGAGGAGCAAAGGGAGAGTGTGACCCAGGAGTATACAGCAAAGATCATCAGCACTTAGGAAGTGAGCAAAGAAGGTAAGCTACAGCCGTCACCTTGAAGTTGGGCTCCCAGCATTTTGGGTACCTCCTGTACCATACACTGTACGTCAAGGTTTAAGTGGTTGTTCATTCAGAGATGCTTTTCTGCACATTACTGTTTAAACACGTGGTTAACACGAAGAAATCTGCAGATGCTGGAAATTCAAACAACACACACAAAATGCTGGTGGAACACAGCGGGCCAGGCAGCATCTATAAGGAGAAGGATTCTCCATCTCCCTCTGGTGCTCCCCCCTCCCCCTTTCTTTCTCCCGAGGCCTCCCGTCCCATGATCCTTTCCCTTCTCCAGCTCTGTATCACTTTCGCCAATCACCTTTCCAGCTCTTAGCTTCATCCCACCCCCTCTGGACTTCTCCTATCATTTTGCTTTTCCCCCTCCCCCCATTACTTTCAAATCTCTTACTATCTTTCCTTTCAGTTAGTCCTGATGAAGGGTCTTGGCCCGAAACGTCGACAGTGCTTCTCCTTATAAACACATGGTTATTTGAGTTCCCGTCCAGCTTGAAGCAGACTAGCCATTCTTCTCTAACCTTTCTCATTAACAAGGCATTTTCACCCCCAGGATTACTGCTTGCTGAATTTTTCTTTGTTTATTGCATCATTATCTGTAAACTCCTTGGACTGTTATGTGTGAAAATCTCAAATCACCCCATCCGGCACCTACAATCATTCCACAGTCAAAGTCACTTGGACCACATTTCTCCCCCACTCTGACGTTTATTCTGAACTGAGCCTCTTGACCACATCTGAAGGGTGATCTTATAGAGGCGTTTTAAATCATGAGAGCATCATTTTGGTGAATGCGCACATTCTTTTCTCTAGGGCTGGGAAATCAAGAGCCAGAGGACATGGGTTTAAGGTGAGGGGGCAGAGATTTAATATGAACCCGAGGGACAAACTTCCACCTCCTTAATGGTCTGCATTTGAATAGAGCTGCCAAAGGCAGTGGTTGAGGCAGATACAGAAGACATTTTGACAGCTACATAGATCCCCAAAGGTTTAGGGGGATATGGATCAAATGATTGCAAATGGTATGAGATTAGGTGGGAAACTTGGTTAACAAGGACCAGTTGGGCTGAAGGGCCGGTTTCTGTGCAGTTGACTCTGTAACTCTCTGCCATTGCAAATTGCTTCTGGAGTTTTGTAAGGTTTGATAATGTTCCCAATGGTCAACTCAGAAAGTTAGGAGGACAGCATCCAGGGAGACTTGGTTTCATAGATTCACAATTGGATTGTCTACAGCTGATTGTAAATTGGAACGTAATCTGCTTGGAGGTTGGTGACCAATCGTGTTCGCAGGGATCTGTTCTGTGAATCCTGCTCTTTGTGATTTTTATAAATGAATTGGATGAGGAAGTGGGAGTGAAGTGATTCACTTTGGAAGGTTGAATTTGAAGGCAAAATACAGGGTTTTATTCAGGATTCTTAGCAGTATGGGTAGACATCTGTCGATCCCTCAAAGATGCCTCACAAGCTGAGAGGGTAGTTAAGAACATGTGTGATGTGTTGGCCTTCATTTGATTGATTTCAAAAGTCATGAGATAATGTTGCACATTTATAAAAACCTGGTGACTGCAGACAGATTATTGTGTTCTGTTCTGGCCAGCTCACTATTGGAAAGATGTAGAAGTTTTAGAGAGGATGCAGAGGAGATTTTCAAGAGTGCTGCCGAGATTAGAACATGCCTTATGAGGATAGATTGAGTGAGCTTGGCATTTTCTCTTTGGCGCAAAGGAGGATGAGCAATAACTTGATAGAGGTGTACAAGCAGATGAGAGGCATAGATAGAGTGGACAGCCAGAGACTTTTCCCAGGGCAGAAATATGACTTTAAGGTGATTGGATGAAAGTATTGGGGGAATGTCAGAACCCCCTGTCAGGGGTGGTGATAGAGGCAGATACATTAGGGATGTTTAAGACTCTCTTAGATAGGCACATGGATGAGAGAAAAATGAAGGGCTATGTTAGAGGGAAAGGTTAGATTGAACTTGGAGTAAATTACTGTACTGTGCAGAATGCTCTATCCTCTCTCACCAACTGTGCGCTCAATAAAGGCTGCTGCTGGGTGGAACTGGGATGTTGGGATGGACAGAACGGGGAGCCGCTCATTTATCACGGCTCCACACTCTCCTCAAAAATCCTCTTCAAGGACATCATGCAGGTCATAAATATGCCTTGAAGGTCAGTTGACACTGCTCCAGGCAAACTTTGTGTGGTAAACTCGGTTGTTTCTATGTTGGAAGGTGTGTGTGGAACTGATGGTGAGGTTGGGGAACTGGGTAACGAGTTAAAACTATAAATTACAATAAAAATTATCATCTGCATTATACTATTTTATATACACAACATGCTGGAGGAACTCAACAGGCCAGGCAGCATCTATGGAAAAAAGTTATGTCGATGTTTCTGGAGAGAAAAAGCTGAGGAGATTTAAAAGGTGGGGAGAGGGGAGAGAAAAACGCCAGGTGAGAGGTGAAACCTGGAGGGGAAGGGATGAAGTCAAGGGCAGGGAAGTTGAGTGGTGAAAGAGACACAAGGCCATGGAAGAAAGGAAAAGTGGGAAGGAGCACCGGAGGGAGGCGATGGGCTGGCAAGGTGAGAGAGGGAAAAGGGGATGGGAAATGGTGAAGAGGGGGTTGGGTGGGGCATTACCAGAAATTTGAGTACTCAGCTGTCATGACATCAGGTTGGAGCTACCCAAAGGGAATACGAGGTGTTGTTGCTCCAACCTAAGTGTGGACTCATCATGACACTGGAGGCCATGGATGGACATTTGGGAATGGGAAGTGGAATTAAAATGGGTGGCCACTGGGAGATCCCACTTGTTCTGGCAGACATAGTGTTAATGCTCGGCGAAGTGGTCTCCCAATCCAGGTCGGGTCTCACTGATGTACAGGAGGCCACACCGGGAGCACCGAACACAGTAGGTGACCTCACAGGTGAGGTGTCTCCTCTCCTGGAAGGACTGTTTAGGGCCATGAATGCTGATGAGGGAGGAGATGTAGGTGCAGGTGTAGCACTTGTTCTGCTTGCAAGGGTAAGTGCCAAGAGGGATTTCAGTGGGGGAGGGGGGTGCGAATAGACAAGGGAGGCAAGTAGGACGTGATAACTGTGGAAAGCAGAAAGTGAGGGTGGAGGAAAAGATGTGTTTGGTGGTGGGATCCCTTTGGAGGTGGTGGAAGTTTCGGAGAATTATGTGCTGGACACGGAGGCTGGTGGGGTGGTAGATGAGGACAAGAGGGTGGCATGAGGATGTTGTGGAGCAGTCATGCATGAAATGGAAGAGTTGCGATTGAGGGTAGTATTGATTGTGGAGGAAGGGCAGCCCCTTTCTTTGACAAAGGAGGACATCTTATTCATTCCAGAATGAAAAGCCTCATCCTGAAAGTAGATGTGGTGGAGACAGATGAAAGAAGGTGATGGCGTGTTTACAAGTAGCAGGTGAGGATGAGGCGTAGTCCAGGCAGCTGTGGGAGTCCATGGGTTTGTAATAGTCATCGGTGGATAAGCTACCTCCGGAGATAAAGTCAGTGAGATTGAGAGAGGGAAGGGAGGTGGCTGAAATGGACCAGGTGAATTTGAGGGCAGGGTGGAAGTTGGAGGCAATGTCGATGAGTCGACGTTCAGCACGGGTGCCGGAAGCAGCACCAATACAGTCATTGATGTTGCGCAGGAAAAGTGTGAGACGGTCACCGGTGTAGACTTAGAACATAGACTGTTCCACGTAGCCGACAAACAGGCAGCTATAGCTGAGACCCATGTGAGTGCCCTTGGCTACCCCTTTTGTTTGAAGGAATAGAGAGGATCCAAAGAGAATTATTTAGAGTGAGGACAAGTTCCGCTGGGCGGAGGAGAGTGGTGGTGGATGGAAACTGGTTAGGTCTGGTGTCCAGAAAAAAATGGAGAGCTTTGAGGCCTTGCTGGTGGGGGATGAAGGTGTACAGGAGATGCACATCCACAGTAAAAATAAGATGATGGGGGCCAGGGAAATTGAAATCATTGAAAAGATCCAGTAAAAAAAACAAAATGGTCCAAGGGACATGCAGGGGTTTACAGAGACAGGAAGGTCAATAGGTGTTTGAAGGGGTTTGCGAGACAGGAAGGCCTATAGGCATTGGAGAGGTTGACCGAGAAGGGAGGTTTGTTGGGGTTGTACTCTGTTACAGGGACAGGGTGGTTGATGGGTCTGGATGGGGTTACAGAGACCGGGTAATCTACAGCGATTGGTGGGGGTTACAGAGACAAGTAGGTTTATAGGACTGGAAGAGTTATGGAAACAGTGAAGTCTATAGAGCCAGGAAAGGTTTAATAAGTCAGCAACGCCTGCAGGGGTTGGAGTAGGTTCCACAGGAAAGGAGGTGTATTGCGTTTGGAGGGTGTTACTGATCAGGCGGTCTGTAGAGGTTGGAGGGCGTTATAGAGAGAGGGTGGTCTAAAGCTCTTGGTGGGGGTTATAGAGGTAGGAAGTCTCTCAGGTGTGCAGAGTGTTACAGAGACAGGGAGGTCTAAAGGGGTTGGAGGGGGTTGCAGTGACAGTGAGTTTTACAAGGGTTGGAGGGGTAACAAAAACGGAGTTCTTTGGAGGATGGAGGCTTTACAGAGACAGGGAGGTCCATTGGGATTGCAAACTGTTACAGAGAGAGGGTGGTCTATAGGGGTCTGGAGGTGGTTTCAGAGACACAGATGTCTTGGGGTTCCACATTCTTGCAGAGACTGTGAAGGCAAGAGGTCTAGAGGGGGTAATGAGACAGGATGGTCTCTTAGGATTGCAGACTGTTACAGAGACAGGGAGGTGTATAGAGGTTGAAGGGGTTACAGAGACGGAGATCTTTCGGGATTGCAAACTTACAGAAAGGGAGGTCTATAGTGGTCTAGAGGGAGTTTCAGAGAGTGAGGTTAATAAGGGTTGGAGGGGTTACAGAAACAGGTAGGTCTATAGAGGATGGAAGGGTTATGGAGACGGAAATCTTTTGGGATTGCAGACTGTTACAGAGAGAGGGAGGTCTACAGGGGTCTGGAGGGGGTTTCAGAGACACAGATGTCCATTGGGGTTCCAGACTGTTGCAGAGACTGGGAGGGCAATAGGATTGGAGGGGGTTACGAGACAGGGTGGTCTATTAGGGTTGAAGACTGTTACAGAGACTGGGAAGTGTATTGGGGTTGTAGACTGTTAGAGAGAGAGACAGAGAGCTTGATAGGGTCTGGAGGGGTTACAGAGACAGGGATGTCTGTTGTGGTTGGAATGGTTACTTCAGGTGCCAGGCTTTAGATGTTTCAGAAAGGACCGGAAGGGAGGCAGAAGAGGTGGAGGCGTGGCACTGTTGATCAGTGATAGTGTCACGGCTGCGGAAAAGGTGGATGTCATAGAGGGATTGTCTACGGAGTCTCTGTGGGTGGAGGTTAGGAACAGGAAGGGGTCAATAACTACTGGGTGTTTTTTATAGGCCGCCTAATAGTAACAGGGATATCAGGGAACAGATAGGGAAACAGATCCTGAAAAGGTGTAATAAAACAGTTGTTTTTTACGCAGAGAGTCATGAGTGCATGGAATGGGCTGCCAGCAGTGGTGGTGGAGGTGGGTACAATAGGGTCTTTTAAGAGACTTCTGGATAGGTACATGGAACTTAGAAAAATACAGGGCTAAGGGTAACCCTAGCAATTTCTAAGGTAGGGACATGTTGGGCACAACTTTGTGGGCCTGTATTATGCTATAGGTTTTCTATGTTTCTAAACTGTTAGAGAGACGGGGAAGTCTATATGGGTCTGAATGGCATCACAGAGACAGAGCAGTTTATTGGGGATGTCGACTATTTCAGAGTCTGGGAAGGGGTCTGGAAGGGGGTTAAGGAGCCAGGGAGGTCTGTTGGAGTTACAGAGACTGGGAGGTTGATTCGGTCTGGGAGAGGTTACAGAGACAGGGATGTCTATTGTGGTTGGAAACTGTTAGAGAGATGGGGAGGTCTATATGGGTCTGGATGAGGTTACAGAGACATAGTGGTTTATTGGGGTTGTCGACTATTTCAGAGTCTGGGAAGGGGCCTGGAGGGGGTTTAAAGAGCCAGGGAGGTCTATTGGGGTTGTAGAGTTACAGAGACTGGGAGGTCATTTCAGAGTTGGAGAGGTTACAGAGACACGGAGCTCTATAGGGAATGGAGACTGTTACTGAGACTGGGAGGTCTAAAGCAGTTCCAATGAGTTACAGAGAAAAAGGTCTGGAGTGGTTGGAGAGTGCTTCCAAGACCGTGGGCTCTAAACAGGCTGGATAGTTTAGACAGACAGGGAGGTCTATGAAGGTTCGAGGGGGATATAGGGAGAATGAGTTTGTAGAGAGGGAGACCTAGTGGGGTTGGTCAGGTTAGAGAGACAGGGAGGATTGTACGGTCTGGAGACTATCTCAGAGACAGGGAGGTCTTTGGATCTTGGAGGGGATTTCACAGACAGAAACATCTATAGGGGTTGCAGGACTGTTACTGAGATGTGGAGTTCTGTAAAGATTAGAGGCTGTTTCAGAGACAGTGTGGTTTATAGGGTCTCGAGGAGTTTCCAGAGACAGCGGGAGTTATAGGGTTTGGAGGGTTTTCCAGAGACAGAGAGGTCTCTATGGTCTGGTGAAGTTACTGAGATAGGGAAGATTACAGGGTCTGGAGAGTATCTCTGAGACAGGGAGTTCGTTGGAGCTTGGATCGGCTTACAAAGACAAGGAGGCTGTTTCAGAGACTGCAAGGTCAATGGGGTCTGGAGGGTTTTCCATAGAGTAGAAGTTCGATAAGGGTTGAAGGGGTTTCCAGGGACAGGGTGGTCAAAATGGGCTGGTTGGGGCTCCAGAGACTGGGAGGCTCATGCGTGTTGGAGGGGGTTACAAAGACAGGGAGGTGTAAAGGTACTGGAGGAGGTTATACCAATTGGGAGGACTATAAGGTGTGAGACTCACACAGAATGGGATATCTACAGAGGTTGTAGAAGGATACAGTGAGGGGGTCTATAGAGGTTGAGATGGTTTACAAATAGAGGAAGATCTATTGGGATTGGAGTGGGGTTACAGAGAGAGAGGTCTAAAGGAGTTTGAGTGGGTTTATAGACACAGGGAGGTCTCTAGGGTCAGGAGAGGCATACCAGCAGGAAGAAACCCACTTGATCACAGGATGTATGTACAAAGTACAAACCCCTTACAGGATTGAAATCTGAACTGCAACGCTCTGAACTGTAGTATCACCGTGGTAACTGCTACCTTACCGTGATACCCCTTGACCTTTGTGCTTTCAGTCGGATTGTACATTCTCCCTGTGGACACGTGTTTGCCCTGTGAGCTCCAGTTTCCATCCACTTATTAATATTGGCTTATTATTGTCACGTGTTATGAGCTCCAGTGAAAAAATCTGTAGGCCAAATGGCCTAATTCTGCCCCTATATCTTATGGTCTAATGTTTTGATTACTGTGTACTAAAATTGACTTTGTTTTATTTTCTATTTGAGTTCTTTCTTGGTATCATAGTATATAAATTTATTTTCTTGTGAACACTGCTTATCTGATGCTACAAACCGATGATGCTGTTGCAAGTAAGTTTTTCATTGCCCTGTGCAAAGATGCACTATCTCATTTTTGTAGGTCACTCATTGCCTCTGAGGTTCTGCTAATGCTTGTTTCATCAGTAAATTTACAGATAGAGCTTGTACTTTGCCTAGCCACAAAATCATGGGTGCAGGGAGAATAGAGCAGCAGGGTAAGCATGCATCCTTAAGGTGCACCTGTGTTGAATGTTAGTGAGGAGGAGATGTTATTTCCGATCCTCACTGACTGGTCTCCTGATGAGCAAGTCAAGCAACCTTGACTGCAGCAGTGAGAGATGCAACTCTGCTCTCCTGCCTTCGCGCTGTAAACATTGACACCCAGACTAATAAAATACCCATCGAACTCCACTTTAAATATTCTCAATGTCTTGGCTTCCACAACCATCCATGGCATTGAATTCATCAGATTCACCACTCTCTGGCTAAAGGAATACCTCCTCTTCTCTATTCTAAAAGCATATCCCTCTATTCTGAGGCTGTGCCCTCTGGTGCTAGACTCCCCCACTTGAGGAAACATCCTCTCCACATCCACTCTATCAAAGCCTTTCAATGTTTGATAGGTTTCAGTGAGATCTCATCTCCCCTGTTTCTTCTAATCTCCAGCAAGAATAGGCCCAGAGGCATCAAAGGCTTCTCATACGTTAATCCATTCATTCCCCAAAACAATCTCATGAACCTCCTCTCGACCTTACCCAGTAGCAAACATAGTTTCTGAGATAAAAGGCCCACAATTACTCACAACACTACAAGTGCAGGCTTTCCATTGCCTTATAAAACCTGAGCATTACATCCTTGCTCTTATATTCTAGTCTCTCAAGTTGACTACTAAGATTGTATTTCACTTCCTTATCACTGACTCAACTGGCAAGTTAACCTTTAGGGAATTCTACACAGGGACTCCCAATCACTTTGCACCTCTGAAATTTTAATTTTCTTCCTATTTAGTCAATAGTCTGTCTTTAATCCTTCTACCAGATTTCATGACCACACAGTTCTCTGCACGATATTCCATTTGTCACTTCTTTGCACATTCTCCTTATCTGTACAAGTACTTTTGTAGACTCTCTGCTTCCTCAATACTACCTGCCCCTCAAACTATCTTTGTATCAGCGTCTGCAAACTTGGCCACAAGCCATTAATTCCGCCATCCAAACTATTAACATACAACATGAAAAGAAGGCGTCCTAATACCAACCCCTGCAGGACACCACTAGTCACTGGCAGCCAACCAGAAAATGCCCCATTTTTTCCCACTCTTTGCCTCATGCCAGTCAGTCAGTATTCTATCAAAGTTGGAAATCCCATGGGCTCTGACCTTCGTCCTTTTCAATATTTTTATTAATTTTCACATAGAAGAATACAGAGTACATGAGGATATATATTATGAATCAAGAAAAAGATAGAATAGTACTGAGTTCATTATATTTAAATCACACTTGCAATCACAGTACCCTATATTCATAATCAAACATGTACATGAATTAAATTGTAATATGAATTCTAATAATTTTATTATTAAAAAAAATCTAAACCTACTACTAAAGTTGAAGCTGTTTGGTAAAGAAAGAAAGACGGAAAGAAATCCTTATCACACAGTGATTTATGTTATTAGCCAACATCTGTACTTCAACACCAAATCAAAGGTTTTGAAAATAGTTCAAGAATGGCCCCCACAATGTTTGAAAGTCTTGGTTAGAATCAGAAATTGAACAACAGATCTTCTCTAAGTTTAAGCATGACATAACATCACGTAACCATTGAGCATGAGTAGGCAGAGCAACATCCGTCCATTTAGGTAACATCACCCTCCTAGCTATAAGAGAAATAAAAGCCAATATATGCAAATCAGATGTCCCCAAAGTTATGCCTTTGTCTCCAGCAATACCAAACAAGACAGTCAAAGGATTAGGCTTAAAATTTACTTTAAAAAGTACAGAACAAGTTTGGAATACTTCCAGTAATTTTCAAGACTCGGACATATCCAAAACATATGAATTAGTGAAGCCTCTCCATTGTTACATTTATCGCAATAGGGAGATATATCCGGATAAAAATGAGATAGCTTGTCTTTGCACATGTGGGCCCTGTGGACCACTTTAAATTGATGGAGGGAGTGGCGAGCACGTAATGACCTTCTTAACCAGCTTCATGTGCGGCATTCTGTCAAAGGCGTTATGAAAATCCAAATAAATAACATTCACTGACTCTCCTTTCCCTATCCTGACTGTCTACCCTGTCTATAATTTCCCTCTCATAACTATAACGTGGTGTTTCACACATCACTATTATCAAATGTTGTTAACATATCTGCCTCAACTATTTCTGCCATCTCATTACGTGAACTTACTACCCTCTAGGTGAGAAGTTGCTCGTCAGAGTTTGCCCAGCCTTTCCTGATTGATGATATCCTCTGATCCAGGCAGCATCCTCAACCTCTCCTGCACCCTCTCCAAAGTCTCCACATCCTTCATGTCAATGGCACGACCAGATCTGGGTCTGCCTGTTACATTTCCGCTCTAGGCAAGTCTATGGCAGTTGACTCTATCTATACCTCAACCTGTCTTCATAGACTTGTCCTTCAGTCCAGTCATCATCCTGGTAAAACTCCTCTGCACCTTTTCTAAAACTTCCACGTCCTTCCTTTCAAGAGGCAACCAGAACTGTGTCAGTGGGGTAGAAGCTGTCCTTGAGCCTAATGGTGCATGTTGTCAAGTGATTTTATTTTGATGGGAGAGGGGAGAAGAGTGCATGTCTGGGGTGAGAGTGGTCTTTGAGTGTACTTTATGTTTCACTGTACATCTAATAAATAAATCTGAATCTGAATCTGCAGGTCAGGTTGCTCTTTATCGAGAGAATAAAGAGTTGATGTTAAAGGCTGAGACCCTTCATCAGGGCTCATCCTACATCCTGAAAAACATTAACAGCCTGAAACATCAACCCTTTATTCTGCTCAATAGATGCTGCCTGATCTGTTCAGTCCCTCACTCATTTTATGTGCGTAAATCTGGATTTTCAACCTCTGCAGAATCTCTTGTGTTTATAAATCTGCATCTGAATATCTGATGTCTGCTGCTATTCTACTTCACTCCACTGACCCCCTTCAGTCTCATTCGACAACATCCAGGAGCTGAGGAAAGGTCACAGAGCAAAGAAGCTCAGAGATCACTTCTCCATCATATTTAAGGACAGGAAGGGGAACCTGGACTTGCTGGTCAGCTGCACCATGGAGGCCTGGCACTGGATCAGTGGCCTGACCAAACTCCAGAACCGAAACTCCAGCATGAAATGGAGAGAACAGCTGGAACAGTATCCTTTTCTAAATGTTCCAGGAAGAGAGGGTGTCAATTCACCCATTGTCTTCTCCGACAGTGTCCCCCATCCTTCCCTGGGCAGATGATCAAAGGCAGCAGGCACATGGGAACCACCTCACCTCTATGTCATGCCTCCTGACTTATAAGTACATACGCCCACAAGATACAGGAGCACAGAATCAGAAACAGGTTCATTGTCACTGATGTATGTCTTGAAATTTAGAAAATAATTTGAAGGACTTCATCAGGACTCACTACTTCTGGTAATTTTCCCACTGCCCCTCCCCTCTTTTTCAATTCCCCATTCTGGCCTCTTATCACTTTTTCTCCTCTCCTGGTGCCGCTCCTCTTCCCCTTTATCCACTCACCTCCCCTGTCAGATTCCTTCATCTTCAGCCTTTACCTTTTCCACCTGTCACCACCCAGTATCTCAGAAGCTGCTGATCTCCTGGGATTTTCATGCACAACAGTGGCTACATATTACACAGAAAGGTGTGATAAACAAGAAGTTGCAGTGAGTGGCAGTTCTGTGGGTGAAAATTCCTTGTTAATGAGAGAGGTCAGAGGGGAATGGCCAGACTGGTTCAAGCCGACAGGAAGGCAACACTTTCCTCTAGTCACCTTAAAATGATGTCCCGTTATATTAGCCATTTCTATCCTGGGAGAAATTTGCTGGCTGTCCACTCTATGCTTCTTATCATCTTATACTGTACACCTCTAATCGGTCACCTCATATGTCATAAATACAGGAGATTCAGCAGATGCTGGAAATCTTGAGCAACAATCCTGGTGGAATTGAATTGACTTTATTTCTTACATCCTTCACATACACGAGGAATAAAAATCTATACGTTACTGCTCTCCGTCTAAATGTGTGATGTGCAATCATAGTAATTTATAATAAAAAGAACAGCCAATGTAACATAGAAATACACTCATATCAGCATGAGTTAATCAGCCTGAAGGCCTGGTGGAAGAAGCTGTCCCAGAGCTTGTTTCTCCTGGCTTTTATGCTGAGGTACCATTTCCCAGATGATAGCGGCTGGAATAGATTGTGATTGGGGTGACTCGGGTCCCCAGTGATCCTTCGGGCCCTTTTTTCACACCTGTCTTTCTAAATGTCCTGAATCATGGGGAGTCCACAACTACAGATGTGTTGGGCTGTGCACACTACTCTCTTCAGAATCTTGCAATTAAGGGAGGTACAGTTTCCATACCAGGCAGTGATGCAGCCAGTCAGGATGCTCTCGATTGTGCCCCAGCACAACTCAGCAGGTAAGGCAGCAATTACAGAGGAAATAAAACAGTCGATGTTCAGGCTGACACCACAGATGCTACTTGACCTGCTGTGTTCCTCCAGGTTTTGTGTGTGTTACTGATGCATATTCATGTACCTTACAGCCTCAAAACAAGATTATGGTATCTTTTTCCACCACCACCCCTTGCAGCCTGTTCCAGGCACCCACCTCTTTTTGTGTAAAATGAAATTTGTCCCAATGTATATGTGTGTGTCCATGTGCATATGTGTATGTCCATGTGCATATGTATATGTGTGTGTCCATGTCCCTATGTATATGTGTGTGTCCATGTGCATATGTGTATGTGTGTGTCCATGTGCATATGTATATGTGTGTGTCCATGTCCCAATGTATATGTGTGTGTCCATGTGCATATGTGTATGTGTATGTCCATGTGCATATGTATATGTGTGTGTCCATGTGCATATGTATATGTGTGTGTCCATGTGCATATGTGTATGTGTGTGTCCATGTGCATATGTATATGTGTGTGTCCATGTCCCTATGTATATGTGTATGTCCATGTCCCTATGTATATGTGTGTGTCCATGTGCATATGTATATGTGTATGTCCATGTGCATATGTATATGTGTGTCCATGTGCATATGTATATGTGTATGTCCATGTGCATATGTATATGTGTGTGTCCATGTCCCTATGTATATGTGTGTCCATGTGCATATGTATATGTGTGTGTCCATGTGCATATGTATATGTGTGTCCATGTGCATATGTATATGTGTATGTCCATGTGCATATGTATATGTGTGTGTCCATGTCCCTATGTATATGTGTATGTCCATGTGCATATGTATATGTGTGTGTCCATGTCCCTATGTATATTTGTGTGTCCATGTGCATATGTATATGTGTGTGTCCATGTGCATATGTATATGTGTGTGTCCATGTGCATATGTGTATGTGTGTGTCCATGTGCATATGTGTATGTGTATGTCCATGTGCATATGTGTATGTGTGTGTCCATGTGCATATGTGTATGTGTGTGTCCATGTGCATATGTATATGTGTGTGTCCATGTCCCTATGTGTATGTGTGTGTCCATGTGCATATGTATGTGTGTGTGTCCATGTCCCTATGTGTATGTGTGTGTCCATGTGCATATGTGTATGTGTGTGTCCATGTGCATATGTATATGTGTGTGTCCATGTCCCTATGTGTATGTGTATGTCCATGTGCATATGTGTATGTGTGTGTCCATGTGCATATGTGTATGTGTGTGTCCATGTGCATATGTATATGTGTGTGTCCATGTCCCTATGTGTATGTGTGTGTCCATGTGCATATGTATATGTGTGTGTCCATGTGCATATGTGTATGTGTGTGTCCATGTGCATATGTATATGTGTGTGTCCATGTGCATATGTGTATGTGTGTGTCCATGTGCATATGTATATGTGTGTGTCCATGTGCATATGTGTATGTGTGTGTCCATGTGCATATGTATATGTGTGTGTCCATGTGCATATGTGTATGTGTATGTCTTTGTGTGCATGTGAGTGTTTCTATGTGCGTGTGTGTGTGTGATTTATGTTTCTGATCGAACCATGTGCTGCTCTTTGTGTTCCGATGAGACTGTAGTCCACTGTTTGTGTTTGGATGAGACAGTAACCCACTATTTGGGTTTGGATGGGACCATACACCACTGTTTGTGTTCGGATGGGACCGTACCCCACTGTTTGGGTTTGGATGGGACCGTACCCCACTATTTGGGTTCGGATGAGACCGTACCCCACTGTTTGGGTTCGGATGAGACCGTACCCCACTATTTGGGTTTGGATAGGACCGTGCACCACTGTTTGTGTTCGGATGGGACCGTACCCCACTGTTTGGGTTTGGATGGGACCGTACCCCACTGTTTGGGTTCGGATGAGACCGTACCCCACTATTTGGGTTTGGATAGGACCGTGCACCACTGTTTGTGTTCGGATGGGACCGTACCCCACTGTTTGGGTTCGGATGAGACCGTACCCCACTATTTGGGTTTGGATAGGACCGTGCACCACTGTTTGTGTTCGGATGGGACCGTACCCCACTGTTTGTATTTGGATGAGACAGTAACCCACTATTTGGGTTTGGATGGGACCATACACCACTGTTTGTATTCGGATGGGACCGTACCCCACTGTTTGGGTTTGGATGAGACCGTACCCCACTATTTGGGTTCGTATAGGACCGTACACCACTGTTTGTGTTCGGATGGGACCGTACCCCACTGTTTGGGTTTGGATGAGACCGTACCCCACTGTTTGGGTTCGGATGAGACCGTACCCCACTATTTGGGTTTGGATAGGACCGTGCACCACTGTTTGTGTTCGGATGGGACCGTACCCCACTGTTTGGGTTTGGATGGGACCGTACCCCACTATTTGGGTTCGGATAGGACCGTACACCACTGTTTGTGTTCGGATGGGACCGTACCCCACTGTTTGGGTTTGGATGAGACCGTACCCCACTGTTTGGGTTTGGATGAGACCGTACCCCACTATTTGGGTTTGGATAGGACCGTACACCACTGTTTGGGTTTGGATGAGACCGTACCCCACTGTTTGTGTTTGGATGGGACCGTACCCCACTGTTTGGGTTTGGATGAGACCGTACCCCACTATTTGGGTTTGGATAGGACCGTACACCACTGTTTGGGTTCGGATGGGACCGTACCCCACTGTTTGGGTTTGGATGGGACCGTACCCCACAGTTGGTGTTTGGAAGGAACTGTACCCCACTGGGTTCGGATGGGACCGTACCCCTCTATTTGGGTTTGGATTGGACCGTACTCCACTGTTTTGGTTTGGATGGGACCGTACCCCACAGTTGGTGTTTGGAAGGAACCGTACCCCACTGGGTTTGGATGGGACGTACCCCTCTATTTGGGTTTGGATGGGACCGTACCCCAGAATTTGGGTTTGGATGGGACTGTACTCCACTGTTTGGTTGTGTCCTTGCATCACTTTGCAGGTTGCTCCAAAGGGCCAATATTTATAGGACAACAAAACAATCCTGGAAGCAACAAAACAGTTTATCCACATAATGAACATAAAGGAGGATAGTGTGTTTGCAAAAGGTCTGTTCAAGGTACAGGACTGCATCTTAGTGATTCAATGTTTTAAATTATTTTTTATTGAGATGTACAGTGTGGAATCGGCCCCTCTGGTCCAACAAACTGCACAAAAACTCACCTATTGAATTCTCGCCTAATTACAGGTCAATTTACAATGGCCAATTAACCTACTAGCCAGAATGTCTTTGGACTGTGGGAGGAAACTGGAGCACCCGGAGGTAAGACATGCAGTCATGGCAAAGATATATAGACTCTTTGCAGATGACGCCAGAATCAATCTCTGAAATCCGATGCCCCGAGCAGTAATAGGGTCGTACTAACAGCTCCCCAACTGTGAGCCTTAAATAAAGATAAGCTTTATTTGTCCCTCTCAACCCCATTCTCCTGCCTTCTCCCCATAACCTTTGACACCCTCACTAATCAAGAACCCATCAAACTCCACTTTAAATGTACGCAATATCTTGGCCTCCACAACCATCCATGGCATTGAATTCCACAGACTCACCACTCTCTGGCTAAAGAAATTCCTCCTCATCTCCATTCTAAATGGATATCCTTCTATTCTGTGGCAGTGCCCCCTGGTGCTAGTCTCCCCCACTGTAGGAAATAACCCTAATGCTTAAGTCTTTGGGATATGAGAGGAAACTGGGGCACCTGGAGAAGACCCACATGGTGATGGGGAGAAAGTGCAAAGTCCTTACAGACTGCAGAATGAATTGAACCCTGAACTTAGAGCTAACCACTATGTTGCCCCAGCTGTTCTTGGGCATGAGATTTTTGGATTTATAATCAAGCTTGCCTGAACTGCACTTCACAAGCTCCTTCCTTCTCCTTCACCCACCGGTCACAGGCATGAATGAGGTCATTCAGCTGCAGAGATGGTATTGGGACTGGACAACTAGAGTCTTAGGTAGACTGGGCCTGTTTTCCCTGGAGCATGTGAGGTAAGGGGTGATGTTATTGAACATCGATTCTTCAAGGTATTTTCTCTGTAGAGCATGTGAGGTCTGTAGAGGTTGGAGGGCGTTACAGAGGCAGAATGGTCTATAGGGTGTGGAGGGATGTTGTAGAGATAGGGAGGTCTCGAGGGGCTGAAGACTATGCAGAGACGGGCAGTTCTAAGGAGGATGGAAGGGGCGACAGAGAGGCAGGTCTCATGGATTGGAATGGGGTATAAAGGGTCTGGAGAATGTCACAAAGGAAGGGATTTTTATAGTGTTTGGAGCACTTACAGAAACGGAGGAGTATACGGGTACGAGCATGTTACAGAGACAGGGAGGTCTATGGGGTTGGAGGGGGTTACAGACACAGGAAGGTCTATAGGGGTACGAGCATGTAACAGAGACAGGGAAGGCTATAGGGGTTCAAGCATGTTAGAGAGACAGTGAGGTCTATAGAGTTTGGAGGGGGTTATAGAGACAGGGAGGTCTATAGGGGTTGGAGGGGGTTACAGAGACAGTGAGTTCTATTGGGTTTTAGACTGTTACTGAGACAATGACATCTATAGTGGTGTGGAGAATATTTCAGATACAGTTGGTGAGGGTTACAGAGTTGGTCGATGGGGACTTGAGGGAATTACAGAGACAGGGAGGTCTAATAGGGTTGAATGGGTTATAGAGACAGGAACATCGAATGGATTTGGAGGTTCAAAGAGATAGGGAGGTCTATAAAGGTTGCAGGGGGTTACAGATACAGGGATGTCGATGTGGTCTGGAGGGGGTTACAGAGTCAAGAATGTGTATCTGGTCTGGGGGTGACTACAGTAATAGGCAGGTCTTTGGGGCCTGAAGAAGATTACAGTAACAATAAGGTCTGTAGGGGTTGGAGGGGTGTTACAGAGACAGGGAGGTCTATGAAGGTTGGGCGAGTTTACAGAGACAGGATGGTCTATGGGAATTGCAGGGGGTTACACAGAGAAGGTAGCTTATAGGGGCTGAAGGGGTTTACTAAGATTGGGGCATCTGTAGGGGTTGGAGGGGTTACAGAGACAGGGAGACCTACAGGGGTTCTTGGGATTACAGGGAAAGGGAGATCAATTGGGGATGGAGGGGTTACAGAGACAGGGACATTTATGAGCGTTGGAGGGGGTTACAAACACAGAAAGGTCTACGGGTTGGATGGGTTTACAGAGACAGGAAGGTCTGTAGGGGATTGCACTGACAGAGTTTTGTAACGGTTGGAGGGGGTTACAGAAACGGAGGACTTTTGGGTCTGGAGACTATTACGGAGATAGGGAGGTCTAAAAGTATTGGAATAGATTTTAGAGATAGTGAGGTCTATAAAGTTGGACTGGGTTGGAGAGACATGGAGGTCTTTTGAGGTTCGACGAGGTTACAGAGATAGTGAGTTCTATTGGGGTTGCAGACTGTTACAGAGACAGGGATGTCTAGTGATATGGAGGGTGGTTCAGAGACATAGTGGTCTATAGCAGCTGGTGGGGGTTACAGAGATGGGCATCTATTGGGGTTGGAGGGATTATAGCAACAAGGAGGATTGTTGGAGTTGTAGACATTCACAGAGTTGATTGAGTGTGGCGGGGATGGCAGAGAAAGGGAATTCTTTTGGAGTCGGATGGGGTTACAGAGACAGGTCTATTGGGGTTGTAGACTCTTACAGAGACGGGGAGGTCTATAGTGTCTGGGGACTGTCAGAGGGATAGGGAGGTCTCTTGAGGTTGGAGACTGTTAGGGAGACAGGGAAGTCTCTTCAGGTTGGGGAGGGGGTTTAAACAGACAGGGAGTTTGAGAAAGTTTGGAAGGGGTTGTACAGACTTGGAGGTCCAGAGTGTTTGGAGCAGGTTTACAGAGACAGAGAGGTCTATAGGGGATGAAGGGGTGTGGTTACAGAGAGGGAGGTCCAAAGAGGTTGGAGTAGTATTACAGAGAGTGAGCTCTCTTGGGACTGGACACTGTCACAGACAGAGTTCTGTGGAGGTTGGAACGGGTGACAAAGACAGGGTGGTTTGCAGAGATTGGAGACTGTTGCAGAGACAGGGATGTCTGAAGGGTTTGTAGGTTTCCACAGAGAGTCTATAAAGATTGAAGGGGTTGCAGAGGCAGGGAGGTCTGTAGGGGTAGGAAGGTTTACAGAGACGTGGAGGTCTATGGGCTTGCAGACTGTTACAGAGACAGGAAGGTCGATAGGGTCTGGAGGGAGTTACAGAGAGAGGGAGGACTATAGGGGTTGCAGTGGGATTACAGAGGGAGAGGTCTAAGGGGTTTGGAGTGGCGTCATGGAGACAGGGCGGTCTCTAGGGTCTGGAGATTGTCAGAGAGACAGAGTTCTGCTGTGCCTGGAGGGCTTACAGAGAAAGGGAGGACAATCAGATTTTGAGGGGGTTACAGAGATAGGGAAGTCTATGGGGTGTGTAGGGTGTTACAGAGACTGTAAGGTCAATAGGTGTTGGTGTGTGTTACAGAGACAGGAATGTGTATCTGGCTTGGAGGCTATTACAGAGACAGGACGTTCTGTGGGGTCTGAGGGGAATACAGAGATGTGGATGTCTATAGGGGTTGGAGGGGTTTAGACTGACAGGGAGATCCATGGGGTTGGAGGGATTACACAGCCAGGGTGGTCTAGAGCTGTTGGAGGGGATTACACAGATGGGAAGTCTGGAAGTGTTGGAAGGGGTTGTACAGACAGGGAACCTCGAAGTTGCTGGGGTTCTAAAGATTCAGGTAGGTCTGTTGGGTTTGGAGGGCGTTACAGAGATAGATAGGATTGTAGGGTCTGGAGGCTGTACTGAAATAGGGAGGTCTATAGTTGTAGGGGTTTACGGAGACAGAGAGGTCTATTGGAGTTGCAGACATTCACAGACAGCGTGGTCAATAGTCTCTGGAGGGGGTTACAGAGACAGGGTGGTCTATAGCGGTTGGTTGAAGATATAGAGACAAAGTTCAATAGTGGTTACAGGGTGCTGCACAGACAGCAGTTTATCAGAGTTAGTTGGGGTTATGGAGACTGGGCAGTCTACTGGGGTTACAGAGTCAGGGAGGTCGATGGGGTCTGGAGTGGGTTACTGACACAGGGTGGTCTATAGGGTTGGAGGGGGTTACTGACACAGGGTGGTCTATAGGGGTTGGAGGGGGTTACAGAGTCAGTGTGGTATAGATAGGGGTCTGTTGGATGTAGAGACTGGGGGTCTAAAGGAGCTGGAGGAGGTCACAGAGATGGAAGTCTATAGGGTCTGGTGACTCACAGGGACAGGAAGCTCTACAGGAGTTGAGACTGTTAGAGAGACAGGGAAATCTATAGGAGTTGTAGGGGGTTACACAGACAGAGAGGTCTGGAATGGTTGGGGTGGGTTTACAGAGTCAAGGAGGTCTATTGGAGTTGGAGTGGGTTACACAGACCGGGAGGTCTAGATGGATTGGAGGGGTTACTCAGAGAAGGAGGTCTAGAGGGTTGGAGGGGTTTACAGAGAGAGGCAGTTCTTCTGGCATTGGAAGGAGTTACAGAGACAAGGAGTTCTAAAGGGTTTGACAGAGATAACAGAGAAAGGGAGGTCTACAGGGGTTGGAGTGGGTTACTGAGAGGGTATTCTATAGGGTTTGGAGGGGGTTACACAGACAGGGAGTTCAAAGGGGTTGGATGTTGTTACTGAGACAGGGATGTCTATAGGGGTTGTAGGGCGTAGCTGGGACAGGGAGGTATATTGTGGTCTGGACAGGGTTTCGGAGAGGGTGTGGTGTATAACATTTGGAGGAGTTCCAGAGACAGGGATTGGTTTGGAGGGGGTTAAAGAGATGGGGAGCTCTCTAGGGTGTGAAGACTGTCACAGAGACAGGAAGTTGATAGAGCTTTGAGGGTGTTACTGAGACAGGAAGTTCTGGTGGGTTTGGAGTGGGATAGAGACAGTTGGTCGAAGGGGTTGGAGGGTTTACAGAGACAGGGAGGACTATTGGGATTGGAGGCGGTTGCACAGACAAAGCTGTCTGAAGGTGTTGGAGGGGTTTACAGAGACAGTGAGGTTGACAGGGTTTGGAGACTCTCAGAGATGAGTCAAAAGGGGTTGGAGGGGTCACAGAGCCAGGGAGCTCTATAGGGGTTGGAGGGGACACAGAGCCGGGGAGCTCTATAGGGGTTGGAGGGGTTACAGAGCTGGGGAGCTCTATAGGGGTTGGAGGGGTTACAGAGCCGGGGAGCTCTATAGGGGTTGGAGGGGTTACAGAGCCGGGGAGCTCTATAGGGGTTGGAGGGGTTACAGAGCCAGGGAGCTCTATAGGGGTTGGAGGGGTTAACTTTCTCTTCAGGGCACCAGTGACTAGGCCTTGGGCTTCCTCCTTCACTTTCAGTGTTTGGTGTTGGTATTGGGATTGGTTTAATGTTGTCCCATGTACTGAGATATAATGAAAGCTTGTCTTTGAACCTTTGAACTTCCTACGTTGCCCTCATTTTCTATCATCCATGTGCCTATCTTAGAGTTTATGAATTGTCCCTACTTTATCTGCCAACGGTTTCATACAATGGGGTAGCAGCTGTCCTTAAATCCTGCGGGTGAATGCCTTTGGGATTTTGAGTCTTCTGGTAGAAGGGAGAGGTGATAAGAAAGCATGTCTGAGATGGGTGGGGTCTTTGTTGACACTACCTGCTGCCTTACTAAAGCAGCCATCATTGTCAGAGTCCATGGAGGGAAGGCTGGTTTCTGTGATGTGCTAAGCTATGTTCAGAAGTCTGCAGTTTTTTTTTATGTTGGTCACAAGCAAGATCATATTAAGGTTGAGTGTGAAATAAAGAGTCCATCATATTGTACAGGGGGTCTGTCACGTCTGGTAACAGCAGGACAGAAGTTGTCCTTGAGTCTGGTGTAGGATGTGCTTTGAGGCTTTTGTATCTTCTGCCCAGTGGAAGAGGGGAGAAGAGAAAATACATGGGGTGGGACGAGTCTTTGATTCTGCAGACGTTTTTACCGAGGCAGTGGGACATGCATACTGAGTTCATGGGGGGAGGGGCTTCCATGATGTGCTGAGCTGTGTCCACATCTTACTTCATTTTCTTACAGTCACGTGGATTATCGGTGAAGAGAAAGTGGCAAGTGAAATCAAGGAGCATGCGATGGTCGACGAAGAGAAAGTGACAAGTGACATTGAGGAATGTGCGATGGTCGATGAAGAGAAAGTGACATGTGAAATCGAGGAACCAGCGATAGTCCCAGAAGAATTGGTGTGCAATGACAGAACAAGGCCAAGCTGTGGGTCAGGTGTCGCCATAAAGGAGCTGATGGGCGATGGCAAAGTGCCATTGACCAGAAAAATGGAAACGCTGGATACAGGTCCAGCAGCTAAGCGCTGGAGGTCCACTGAGCTGAGATCAGTTGGGGATGGGAAGAAACCGAGAAAGAAGATTTCAAGATGCAAGGGTGGACAGCGAAGAGGAGGTCTGAAAGTAGACAGAGATCAGCAGAGATGTGAATGAGGAGCACATAGAGGCAAGGGAGGGGTTTTGACATTTTGGAAACCAGTATACGAAGGCAGGACAATAAAATTAAGAAAATGGGAAGAGGAATCTGCTAATATCATCAAGAGCTCAGAAGTCTCGAATCCAAATTCTCCAAAAGAAGTGGAAGGTAAAAATGTTTTTTATATAAACGACACTCAGTGGCCACCTGTACCAAATAAATTGGCTACTGAATGCACTTTCTTGGTCTTTTGCTGCTGTAACCCATTTTTTTTGTTTTTTACACCATTCACTGAAAACTCAAGAGAGTATTGTGCATTAAAATTCCAGGAGATTGGGAGGATATTTGATAGAGGAATACAAAATTATGAGGCATATAGTTCAGGTAAAGGCAAGCAGGCTTTTTCCACTGAGGTTGAGTGGGACTACAACCAGAAGGCATGGGTTAAGGGTGGAAGGTGAAAATTTTAAGGGGAACATGAGGGGAAACTTCTTCACTCAGAGGACTGTGAGAGTGTGGAATAAGCTGACAGCTCAAATTGTGCATGTGTAGAAGCCCTGAAAAGGGGAGAGAAATTAAACAAAAACAAAAACGATGTTCATACATCGGTCACTTTATGGTGAATGAGTACAGCGTGTACTGCCCCTCGCCCTCCCCCTCCCAGGCAGGCATGAGCAATCAATTGTGTGCTGAAGATTGAATGCAAGCCCTTGTAAGTCAATGGCAGATTCAGTGCTCAATATGATAAAAGAATATTATGCAGACAGATTCTTAGAATTTTTAACTAAGCATATTTGCATGTTTTTAAAGTAATACCCCTTTTCTCAACAAAGAACATAGGAAACCTACAACACAATACAGGCCCTTTGGCCCACAATACTGTGCCAAACTTTACTCAACGTGAAATTATATTCTCACAAAAAAAAACTGTTTAACTCTTTCTAAAAACTGTGCAAAGTATGGCCAACATAATAATTACAAATGAGTAAGGAAGTACTTCTGAGAACATGTGCTGACTTTGAAAGTGAGTTCAAAGGTTACCAGTTCATGGTTAAGGTGAGTGAAATGATTATTCATGCTGGTTCAGGAGCCTGATGGTTGTGGGGTAATAACTGTCACTGAACTTGGTGGTGAACTCCTGGACCTCCTACCCGATGGCAGCAGAGAGAAGAGAGTCTAGCCTGGATACTGGAAGTCTGTGATAATGGATACTGCTTCCCTGTAGCAGGGCTCATTGCTGTTGTACTCACTGGTGGGTGACAGAGCTTTTCCTGTCAGGGACTGGGCTGCATCCTCCACTTTTTATTGGTTTTTCCATTCTGAGGCGTTGATGTTTATGTACCAGGCTGTTATGCAACATCAGAATACCCTCCACTGTGCAACTCTAAGGTTGTCTTATTTTTGGATAGCATGCTGAATCTGCACAAACTTCGAAGAAAGTAGAGACACTGTTGTGCCTTCTCTGAATTGTCACATACGTGCTGATCCCAGGACAGTTCCTGTGAGATGATAATGCCAAGAAATTTAAAGTTATTATCCCTCTCCAGCTCCGGACCCCTGATTTTCTTTTCCTTCAGTAATGAAAAAAACAGCTCTTTGGTTTTACTGATGTTGTTTAAGAAGTTATTGTGGCACCATTCATCTAGGTTTTCAATCTCCATCCTCTTCGATGATTTGTCACCAGCTTTGATTCAGCCAAAAACAGCAGTGTTGTCAGCAAACTGGAATATGGGATTGGAGTTGTCCTGTGCCCCACAGACATAAGTATAAAGTGAGTAGAGCAGGGGATTAAGCACAGTGTCTTGTGGTGCAGCTTTGTTGATGGTGATGGTGGAAGAGATGCTGTTGCCAATCTGAACTGACTGAGGTCTACAAGTGAGAAAATTGAGGACTCATTTGCACAAGGGAGTATTGATGCCTTGGTGTTGGAGTTTATTGCCTACTTTTGATGTGAAGGCAGTGTTCAATACTGAGCTGTTGGCAATGTACTCCTGCTGTGTGTAGTGTATCTTCTCAGTCCAGATGTTCCAGGCCTGAGTGAAGAGCAAATGAAAAAGCATCAGGTGTGACCTGTTGTGATGTTCAGCAGATTGGAGTGGATGAAAATCACACCTGAGACAAGAGTTGATATGTTTCAACAGCAGTGGATGTAAGTGCTACTGGATGGTAATCACTGAGGCAGGTTACCTCATTCTTCTTGGACAGCAGTATGATTGATACCAGCTTGAAGCAGCTGGGTAACTCAGACTGCCAAAGCGAAAGGTTAAACATAACAGTAAATGTTCCAGCCAGTTGATCGGCACAGGTCTTTAGTACATGGTCAGGTACACTGTCTGGGCTGTATGATTTCCCTGAGTTCACCCTCCTGAAGGATACTTTTACATCAGCCTCAGAGTCTGAAATCACAGGGTCTAAGGGGCAGAGGGAGTCCGTGAAGGTACCTCCATCTTCTGTCAGTCCAAGTGAACATTAAAGACATTGAGTTCATCTGGAAGTGAAATCTTGTTGTCACATGTATCACTTGATATTAGAATAGGTTAAAAGTTTTGCACAACATTGTGGAGTGAAGGGCCTGTATGGTGCTATTGTGTTCTATCTAATTTCATGCAATTTCCTGCCCTCTCCTGCACATTAACTCTCTTCCCCTGCCCTAGGCATCTATCCTCTGCCTTCCCAACTCCCAACCACTTACACTTACTTTGTACTCAACTTGTCCATCCCATTTCACCCCCAACTTCCTCTTCCCCTTCACAACCCTCCCAACCTCCACTTCCCTTCTGGCATCTCTCTAACTGATGTGTCCTGTCTGTTTTCCTCACAAGGCTTCATCAAGGATAAAGGCAATAAAGCCATGCTCAGGGGAGTCATCTGCAGAAAATCCATTCTTGATCATGGGTGAAGTTCCACTTTTTCAAGCTTCAAGACGACCATCAAACCATGTGGTATGACTCCCCGAAGATCTTCAACAAGGCAGGAAAAGAAAGTCTGGAGGGTTAGTGGGACAGGGAGAGTGTTTGAAGAAAGTTTGCAAAATTATTTGTCCAAGGGGCCAATAATGCCAGTGCTTAGACCTTGATTCATGGTACGACACCATATTGAAGCCAGTCGAGTTGTTGGCTCGAGGAATCTGTGATCTGAGTTCTCTTTCTTTCTTACTGACTTACTGACTTACTTACTGACTTACTGACTTACTGACTTACTTACTGACTTACTGACTTATGCAATACTGCACAGACAGGCCCTTCCAGCCCAACAACCCAACTATTGAACAGTAGCCTAATAACAGTGGTCCATTACTTAATATGTTACCTTCTTTAATGAAGTGCAACCCCATTCTCCTGCCTTTGCAATGTAACCTTTGATATCCTTGCTAATCAAGAACCTATCAAACTACACTTTAAATATACTAATTTCCTTCCTTCCACTTCTTTCCCTTCTTAAAAAGTGGAATGACATTTACAAACTTCCATTTCTCTGGAATTGGTCCAGATTCTAATTATTCTTGAGAGATCACTGCTGATGCCTGCACAATCTCTTCAGCTGACTTCTTCAGAACCCTGGAGTGTAGTCCATTTGGTCCATGTGACTTACCTATCTCAGACCTTTCAGCTTTGCAACTACCTTCTCCTTAGTAATAGCAACTATGCTCACATCTACCCCCGATACTCTCAAATTTCAGACATACTGCTAGTGTCTTCCACAGTGAACACTGACACAATGTGCATATTTAGTCGCGATTCTCTATGTGAAAAATCTGACCCCTCACATCTCCTTTAGACCTCTCTCACCTTAAATGGTATTAATCCTCTGGTATTTGCCATTTCTGCCCTGAGAAACAGATTCTGACTGCCCACCCTGTCTGTAATTACCGTCTCATAACTATATAAAATTCTATCAGGTATCCCCCTCAGCCTCCAGTGATCCAGAGAAAACAACCCAAGTTTGTGTAAATCCTTGTAGGTCATACCCTCTAATCCAGGCAGCATCCTGTGGCAACTCACTGGTGCCCTCTGTAACAGGCAATCGAGTTCTGCACAGAAAATATGGACTAACCAAAGTTTTCAGTTGCAACATGTCTTTTTTACCCAACCCACTAACCAACGAAAGCAAGTATTGCATTCACCTTCTTTGCCACCTTGACGACCTGCGTTGCTGTAACAAGGCAGCTATGATCTATTACGATCCAAGTTTATGAGTCATGGTCATGATCATAGAGTCATATTTGTTTTGGGCATCACGGTAACAATGGTTACCACATCACTTTTATTAACTATTGTTAACATATCTGCCTCAGCTACTTCTGGCATCTTGTTACAGAATTGACTCCACTCTTGGTGAGAAGTTGCTCCTGAGAGTTTGCCCAACCTTTCCTGATTGATCATATCCTCTGATCCAGGCAGCATCCTGAACCTCTCCTGCACCCTCTCCAAAGTCCCCACATCCTTCCTGTAATGGTGTGCCCAGAACTAGGTCTGCCTGTTACACTTCTATTCCAGGAAAAAGTTTCTGGCAATTGACTCTATCTATGCCTCTTATCATCTGGTAAGTCATCTCTCATCGTCATTCATTCCAAAACAAAGCCATAGTTTGCTCAACCTATCTTCATCGACATGCCCTCCAGTCCAGGCAGAATCCTGGTAAATCTCCACTGCACCTTCACTGAAGCTTCCACATCATTCCTATAATAAGGCAACCAGAACTGTGTCAGTGGGACAGAAGCTGTCCTTGAGCTTGATGGTACTTGTTTTCAAGTGATTTTATTTTGATGGGAGAGGTGAGAAGAGTGCATGTCTGGAGTGACGGTGGTCTTACTGTACATTCTATGTTTCACTGTGCATCTCATGAATAAATCTGGATCTGCAGGTCAGGCTGCTCTCTGTGGAAAGAAAAAAGGCTTGACCTTTTGAGCTGAGACCCTTCATCTGGACTCGTCCTATGTCTTGAAGAACATCAACGGTCTGAAACGTTGACTCTATATTCCTCTCCATAGATACTGCCTCACCTGCTCAGTCTCTTCCGTATTTTATGTGTGTTAATCTGGATGTCCAACCTCTGCAGAATACCTTGTATTTATGAATCTGCATCTGAATATCTTGTTCTGATCTCTGGTGCTGTTCTACCCCACCCCACTGAACCCATTCCGTCTCAATCGACAAAATCCAGGAGGTGAGGTCAGCTGACAGGTCAAAGAGGGTCAGGGATAGCTCCTTCTCAAGAGTAGTTAAGGACAGCGAGAAGGACCTGGACCTGCTGGCCAGCTGCACAACGGACACTCGGCACTGGATCAATGGCCTGACCAAACTCCAGGACCGAAACTCCAACATGAAATGGAGACAACAGCTGGACCAGTATCCTTTGCTCAATGTCCCAGGAAGGGAGGGCTTGGGTTCGGATGGGACCGTATCCCACTCTTTGGGTTCGGATGGGACCGTATCCCACTCTTTGGGTTCGGATGGGACCGTACCCCACTCTTTGGGTTCAGATGGGACCGTACTCCACTGTTTGGGTTCGGATGGGACCATACCCCACTCTTCAGGTTCGGATGGGACCGTACCCCACTCTTCGGGTTCGGATGGGACCGTACCCCACTCTTCGGGTTCGGATGGGACCGTACCCCACTCTTTGGGTTCAGATGGGACCGTACTCCACTGTTTGGGTTCGGATGGGACCGTACCCCACTGTTTGGGTTTGGATGGGACCGTACCCCACTCTTTGGGTTCAGATGGGACCGTACTCCACTGTTTGGGTTCGGATGGGACCGTACCCCACTGTTTGGGTTCGGATGGGACCGTACCCCACTGTTTGGGTTCGGATGGGACCGTACCCCACTGTTTGGGTTTGGATGGGACCGTACCCCACTGTTTGGGGTTCGGATGGGACCGTACCCCACTCTTTGTGTTTGGATGGGACCGTACCCCACTCTTTGGGTTCGGTTGGGACCGTACCCCACTGTTTGGGTTCGGATGGGACCGTACCCCACTGTTTGGGTTCGGATGGGACTGTACCCCACTGTTTGGATTCGGATGGGACCGTACCCCACTGTTTGGGTTCGGATGGGACCCTACCCCACTGTTTGGGTTCGGATGGGACCGTACCCCACTGTTTGGATTTAGATGGGACCGTACCCCACTGTGTGCTTTTGGATCGGATCGTACCCCACTGTTTGGCGTTCAGATGGGACTGTATCCCACTCTTTGGGTTTGGAGGGGACCGCACCCCACTGTTTGGGTTCGGATGGGACCGTACCCCACTGAATATGTTTGTTCTTAAAAGTCTCTAACCTCCCACAAAGTTTTGCTCTTTTGCTTCTCTGTTGGCTTTGACTTCCTATCAGCCACGGCTGCATCACCCTGCCTTTAGAATACTTTTTCCTCTTCGGCATGTATCTATCCAATGCCTTCCAAATTGCTCTCAGAAGCTCTATTTGCCATCATCCTTGCTAATGACCCTTTCCAATCAAATTTGGTCAGTTCCTCTTTCATGACTAATTCCCTTTACTCCACTTTAATACTGATAAATCTGACTTTAGCTTCTCCCTCTGAAATTGTAGGGTGAATTCTATCATATTATAATCATCACCTTCGAAGGACTCCTTGGAGGGGCCACTGTCTTGTCACTGCCTTCTGAGGGGTCGCTGGCTCAACTCGCTGTCCTTGGAGGGGCCACTGGCTTGACTCGCTGTCCTTGGAGGGGCCACTGGTTTGACTCACTGTCCTCAGAGGGGCCACTGGTTCGACTCACTGCCTTCTGAGGGGTCGCTGGCTCAACTCGCTGTCCTTGGAGGGGCCACTGGCTTGATTCACTGTCCTTGGAAGGGCCACTGGCTTGACTCACTGTCCTTGGAGGGGCCACTGGCTTGACTCACTGTCCTCGGAGGGGCCACTGGTTTGACTCACTGTCCTCAGAGGGGCCACTGGTTCGACTCACTGCCTTCTGAGGGGTCGCTGGCTCAACTCGCTGTCCTTGGAGGGGCCACTGGCTTGATTCACTGTCCTTGGAAGGGCCACTGGCTTGACTCACTGTCCTTGGAGGGGCCACTGGCTTGACTCACTGTCCTCGGAGGGGCCACTGGCTTGACTCACTGTCCTTGGAGGGGCCACTGGTTCGACTCACTGCCTTCTGAGGGGTCGCTGGCTCAACTCGCTGTCCTTGGAAGGGCCAGTGGTTTGTGTCACTGTCCTTGGAAGGGCCACTGGCTTGACTCACGTTCCTTGGAGGGGCCACTGGCTTGACTCACTGTCCTTGGAGGGGCCATTGGTTCGACTCACTGTCTTCGGAGGGGCCACTGGTTCGACTCACTGTCCGTGGAAGGGCCAGTGGTTTGTGTCACTGCCCTCAGAGGAGCAGCTGGTTCCTGTTGCTACCCTCAAAGGGGCCAATGGTTCGTGTCACTGTCCTCGGAGGGCCCACAGGTTCGAGTCACTACCCTCAGAGAGGCCGCAGGTTTGAGTCACTACCCTCGAGGGGCCGGAGGTTGGTGTTGCTGGACTCGGAGAGGCCGCAGGTTCGTGCTCTGCCCTCAGAGGGGCCACTGGTTTGTTTCACTGCCCTCGGAGGGGCCACAGGTTCATGTCACTGTCCTCAGAGGAGTCACAGGTTTGAATCTCTGCCCTCGGAGGGGCCACTGTTTTGTATCACCTCCCATGGAGAGGCTGCTGGGACCCAGCACTTTTCATTTGATTTGACTTTATTACATCCTTCACATACATGAGGAGTAAAAATCTTTACTTTACATCTAAATGTGCAATTTATAGTAATTTGTAATAAATAGTATGTACAACAGGGCAGACAATATAACAGAAATACAGTTATATTAGCATGAGTTAATCAGTCTGATGGCCTGGCATGATCTCTCAGGCCCTTTTCACACACCTGTCCTTCTACGTGTCCTGAATTGTGGGAAGTTCACAACTACAGACACGCTGGGCTGTCCGCACCACTCTCTGCAGAGTCCTGCGATTAAGGGAGGTACAGTTCCCATACCAGGCAATGATGCAGCCAGTCAGGATGCTCTCAATTGTACCCCTCTAGAAAGCTCTTAGGATTTGGGGGCCAATTCCAAACTTCTTCAACCGTCTGAGGTGAAAGAGGTGCTGTTCTGTTTTTTTCACCACACAGCCAGCATGTACAGATCCTCGGTGATGTGTATGTCAAGGAACTTAAAGCTGTTCACCCTCTCAACCCTAGATCCATTGATGTCAATAGGGTTTGGCCTGTCTCCATTCCTCCTGTAGTCCACAACCAGCTCTTTTCTTTTTGTGACATTGAGGGAGAGGTTGTTTTCTTGACACCACTGTGTCAGGATGATGACTTCCTCTCTGTAGGCTGCCTCATTAATATTTCAGATTAGGCCAACCAATGTAGTATCGTCAGCAAATTTAATTAACAGATTGGAGCTGCGGGTGGCAACACAGTCATGGGTATACAGGGAGTAAAGGAGGGGGCTTAGGACACAGACCTGAGGGGCTCCTGTATTGAGGGTCAGAGGGGCAGAGGTGAGGGATCCCACTCTTACTACCTGCCTGTGATCTGACAGGAAGTCCAGGATCCAGCTGAACAAGGCAGGGTAAAGGCCGAGGTCTCTGAATTTCTTGTCGAGCCTGGAGGGAATTATGGTGTTGAATGCTGAATGCTGTCCAAGAACAGTATTCTCACATAAGCATCCTTCTTCTCCAGATGTGTAAGGACAGTGTGTAGAGCAGTGGCTATTGCGTTATCTGTTGATTGGTTGTGTTGGTAGGCGAATTGTAGGGGGTCCAGTTTGGGTGGTAGCAATCCTTGAGCAGCCTCTCAAAGCATTTGGTTATTATTGAGGTGAGTGCAACAAGATGCCAGTCGTTCAGACATGTTACCTTGGTCTTTTTAGTACAGGGACGATGATGGATGTTTTGAAGCAGGAGGGCACTCTACACTGGGGGAGGGCGAGATTAAAAAAGTCTGTAAACACACCTGCCAGTTGTGCTGCACACATCCTGAGTACCCGCTCTGGGATGCTGTCTGGTCCCTCAGCCTTGTGACTGTCCACTCGTTGGAAACAACTGCGTACTTCAGACTCAGAAATGACCAAAGTGCAGGTCACTATGGCAGCTCTCCTAAGGGGCTCAGTGTTGGTGATAATTGGACTGAGCGTAAAAAAGATTTAACTCCTCCGAGAGGAAGAATGTGATGTTGTAATCATCAGACCTTGCCTTAAGCTGTGTGTGTTGTGTCTGGATCTTGTCCCTGTATTGTTGTTTTGCTTCCTTGATGACTTCCCACAGATCGTAGCTGTATTTCTTGAGTTCCTGTGGTTACCGGTTTTGTAAGCTCTGTCTCACATGGTAAGTGGGGCTTGCACGGAACTGTTGATGTAGGGTTTCTGGTTTGGAAAGACCCTGACCGATTTCTGAGGGACAACATCGCCGATGCACTTCTGGATGCAACACGTGATTCCATCCGTGAACTCGGAGGCATCCTCATCATGGAAGACATTCCAGTCGATGTCATCAAAGCAATCCTGCAGCATGTTGGTCGGACCAACAGTGGATGGTTTTAACTATGGCCGCCTCTTGTCTCAGCTTATGCTTGATATAGGCTCAGCAGGATGGAGGAGTGATCTGACTTTCCAAACGGCGGGCGGAGGAGCGCTTTGTAAGCATTGCAGAACGGAGAGTAGCAGAGGTCGCGTGTGCTGTCTCCCCGAGTGCTCACCTGGATGAGTTGGCAAAACTTTGGAGAGACTTTAGTCAGCGATGCTCTATTGAAATCACCGGCGGCGATGAAGGCATCCTCTGAGTGTGCAGTCTCCAGGGTGCTGATGGTCTCGTACAGTTCCTTGAGAGCCAGGTCAGTATCAGCCTGCAGCAGAATATACACAGCTGTGATAATAACAGCCGTGAACTCTCCAGGCAGCCAGTAAAGTTTACATAGCAGCACAAGACACTCTAGATCCGAGGGACAAAAGGATTTGAGGGCACGCAAATTCCAAGGTCGCACCAAGCGTTGTTGACCATAAAGTACACCCACCTCCTTCAGTCTTCCCAGAGGGGTTTTTACACCTGTCCACCCAGAAAGCTCGATGGTGAGATCTGGTATCTCCTCTGTCAACCAGATCTCCATGAAGCACAAAACATTACTTTGCTTTGTTTCCTGCTGATAGGAGATTCTGGCTCTCAGTTCGCACAGTTTATTGTCCAAGGACTGAACGTTAGCCAGGAGTATGCTAGGCACGGCGGCTGATTGGCGCGCTGTCTCAAGCTCACCAGGACTCTGGCCCTGCTCCCTTGCCTCCGGCGCCGCTTCCGATGTAGCGGGAGAGCCTCCCATTGATCGCGCAAGCAGGGGATCCCAGTGCAGGAAAGGCGGCACATAGTGGGTAAATGCCGTCTTCCCGATGTCCAGGAGAGTCAGCCTATCGTATCTGATGTGACCATCAGCTATTTGAACAAGAAATGTGAAGGAAACCGCAGAAATAGGCAGGACACTGTAAAGTTGGAACAGAGCTCACAACAGGGCTGTCATACGCATCGTCATCTTGCTGCGCGACCCCTTGGAGATATTTTTGAAATGCTGAGATTTACGGATTGCATTGGCCTCTTCCCGTTCGAATTTTTCTTCATGTTCTCGCCCATTCTTTATTGTTGTGAATTGGAGGGCTGGAGATGTGGGGTTTGATGTTCTGATCCGTTAGTTTTTGTACGGGGGGTGTGGGGTTTGATGTTCTGATCCGTTAGTTTTTGTACGGGGGGGTGTGGGGTTTGATGTTCTGATCCGTTAGTTTTTGTACGGGGGGTGTGGGGTTTGATGTTCTGATCCGTTAGTTTTTGTACGGGGGGGTGTGGGGTTTGATGTTCTGATCCGTTAGTTTTTGTACGGGGGGTGTGGGGTTTGATGTTCTGATCCGTTAGTTTTTGTACGGGGGGGTGTGGGGTTTGATGTTCTGATCCGTTAGTTTTTGTACGGGGGTGTGTGGGGTTTGATGTTCTGATCCGTTAGTTTTTGTACGGGGGTGTGTGGGGTTTGATGTTCTGATCCGTTAGTTTTTGTACGGGGGGGTGTGGGGTTTGATGTTCTGATCCATTAGTTTTTGTACGGGGGGTGTGGGGTTTGATGTTCTGATCCGTTAGTTTTTGTACGGGGGGGTGTGGGGTTTGATGTTCTGATCCGTTAGTTTTTGTACGGGGGTGTGTGGGGTTTGATGTTCTGATCCGTTAGTTTTTGTACGGGGGGTGTGGGGTTTGATGTTCTGATCCGTTAGTTTTTGTACGGGGGGTGTGGGGTTTGATGTTCTGATCCGTTAGTTTTTGTACGGGGGGGTGTGGGGTTTGATGTTCTGATCCGTTAGTTTTTGTACGGGGGGTGTGGGGTTTGATGTTCTGATCCGTTAGTTTTTGTACGGGGGGGTGTGGGGTTTGATGTTCTGATCCGTTAGTTTTTGTACGGGGGTGTGTGGGGTTTGATGTTCTGATCCGTTAGTTTTTGTACGGGGGTGTGTGGGGTTTGATGTTCTGATCCGTTAGTTTTTGTACGGGGGGGTGTGGGGTTTGATGTTCTGATCCGTTAGTTTTTGTACGGGGGGTGTGGGGTTTGATGTTCTGATCCGTTAGTTTTTGTACGGGGGGGGGGTGTGGGGTTTGATGTTCTGATCCGTTAGTTTTTGTACGGGGGTGTGTGGGGTTTGATGTTCTGATCCGTTAGTTTTTGTACGGGGGGTGTGGGGTTTGATGTTCTGATCCGTTAGTTTTTGTACGGGGGGTGTGGGGTTTGATGTTCCGATCCGTTAGTTTTTGTACGGGGGGGTGTGGGGTTTGATGTTCTGATCCATTAGTTTTTGTACGGGGGGGGTGTGGGGTTTGATGTTCTGATCCGTTAGTTTTTGTACGGGGGGGTGTGGGGTTTGATGTTCTGATCCGTTAGTTTTTGTACGGGGGTGTGTGGGGTTTGATGTTCTGATCCGTTAGTTTTTGTACGGGGGTGTGTGGGGTTTGATGTTCTGATCCGTTAGTTTTTGTACGGGGGGGTGTGGGGTTTGATGTTCTGATCCGTTAGTTTTTGTACTGGGGGGTGTGGGGTTTGATGTTCTGATCCGTTAGTTTTTGTACGGGGGGGTGTGGGGTTTGATGTTCTGATCCGTTAGTTTTTGTACGGGGGGGTGTGGGGTTTGATGTTCTGATCCGTTAGTTTTTGTACGGGGGGGTGTGGGGTTTGATGTTCTGATCCGTTAGTTTTTGTACGGGGGGGTGTGGGGTTTGATGTTCTGATCCGTTAGTTTTTGTACGGGGGTGTGTGGGGTTTGATGTTCTGATCCGTTAGTTTTTGTACGGGGGGGTGTGGGGTTTGATGTTCTGATCCGTTAGTTTTTGTACGGGGGGTGTGGGGTTTGATGTTCTGATCCATTAGTTTTTGTACGGGGGGGTGTGGGGTTTGATGTTCTGATCCGTTAGTTTTTGTACGGGGGGGTGTGGGGTTTGATGTTCTGATCCGTTAGTTTTTGTACGGGGGGTGTGGGGTTTGATGTTCTGATCCGTTAGTTTTTGTACGGGGGGGTGTGGGGTTTGATGTTCTGATCCGTTAGTTTTTGTACGGGGGTGTGTGGGGTTTGATGTTCTGATCCGTTAGTTTTTGTACGGGGGTGTGTGGGGTTTGATGTTCTGATCCGTTAGTTTTTGTACGGGGGGGTGTGGGGTTTGATGTTCTGATCCGTTAGTTTTTGTACAAGGGAGGGGGCTTGGGAGTTGTGGGTTTTTGTTTCTACAACTTTTGCTTTTCATGTGGGGGGGGAGTACAACTAGAGGGCGAAGGGGAATGGGTGTTTTTCTTTCAACTACTTCTGTGGTTTTCTGTATATTACGGCTATCTGAAGAAGGCAAATCTCAGAGCAGTATTCTGCAGACATACTTTGGTAATAAAATTAACCTTTGAACTTTTGAACCTTAACCTTCCTACTCAAATCCGGTTCATTACACAACACCCAATCCGGAATCGCTCATCCCTTATTGGACTCAGCCACCACCTGCCCTAAAATCCATCTTGTAGGCACTCTACAAATTTTCTCTCTATGGAGAACCTGATTTTCCCAGCCCACCTGCTTATTAAAGTACCCCATGACGTGGAGGGTGGAGCTTAGTTACAATGGCGCTAAATGGCAACCCCTTTGCTTGCATCTTCGGAAACAGCTCTATTTCTATCTTTGATGCCTCTTTTTATCCTTTTCAAAGTTCTTTTGAAGCCCCTGATGTGGTGTCACAGTCTGAGTTTGGTTCTTTGTGGGAATGGGAGCCACTCTCAGGGTCTGACGACCTGGATGGCTAACTTGCCTTCAGGGTGCCGGATTTTCGTGGCTCTGGAGGTGGGCGGATTTGAGGTTGGTGCCGCCGACTGATGTGTCGCGAGAGAACACAGAAGATCGAAAGCAGCGAGCTGGCTGCTGGTTATGTGCCCAGAGACCCGAGTGCTTTGGGCACAGAGCTCAGAAAAAGTGACGCAATGGACTCTTAACACCATAAATCGGCGAGTTGTCTTTTGCGTCTCCTTGAAACGGGCACCTCTTTTTCCCTTATTAGGGAGAAAGCGCCTGTGGTGTGTCGAATTACCGAGTGAACAAGTAGTCTTTGGGGTACTGCAAGTCTGTGTCTTTATTGATGCTTTGCTGCACGACTGAGTGCTCGGTGGGGGGCACCGATGCTTTTTTGCTGGTGGGGGAAGAGGGGTCATTGCTTTGCTGCTGCTTGTGCGTGGGGGGGAGCTGGGGGGGTTTGGGGTTTTAAATTTAACTGTCATTCTTTGGAGCACTCCTCAGTTTTCGTGGATGTTTGTGAAGAAGAAGAATTTCAGAATGTGTATTGTAGATATTTCTCTGACACTAAATGTACCTATTGAAACCACGACTATTGTAACATTGCCCTTTTGGCATGCATTTTCTATCCCCTGTTGTAATTTGTAGACCACATCCTGGTTACTGTTTACAGGCCTGTATAAAATTCCCATCAGGGTCTTTTCATCCTATCCACAAGGATTCTACATCTTCCAATCCTATGAAACATCTTTCAGGAACTTGATTTCATTTTTTACCAAAAGAGCCACTCCATTCCCTCTGGCTACCTTCCTTTCCTTTCAATACAATGTGTATCCTTGGATGTTAACTATATTCGTCTTTCAGCCACGACTCAGTCCTACCTGCCAATCTCTAACTGTAGTTCAAGTCATCTACTTTATTCTGTATTCTGTATGAATTCAAATATAACACCTTCCCCTCACCTGGTGTCACCTATCACCTGCCAGCTTGTACTCCTCCCTCTACCTTCTTATTCTGACATCTGCCCCCTTTTCCTTTCAGGCCTGATGAAGGCTCTTGGGCTGAAATGTCAAATGCTTATTCCCCTCTATAAATGCTGCCTAACCTGTTGTGTTCTTCCAGTATTTTGTGTGTGTTGTTCTGGATTTCCAACATAGGCAGAATCTTTTGTATTCGTGATTGGATATTCAATCAGTGGTCACTTGATGAGGTACACCTGCTTGTTAATGCAAGCATCTAATCAGCCAATCATGTGGCAGCAACTCGAAGCATAAAAGCATGCAACCATGGTCAAGAGGTTCAGTTATTGTTCAGACCTAACATCAGAATGGGGAAGAACCATGGTCTAAGTGACTGTGACTGTGGAATGATTGTTGGTGCCAGATGGGGTGGTTTGAGTATCTCAGAAACCACTGATGATCTGGGATTTTCACACACAACATTTTCTAGAGTTTACAGAAAATGGTGCATAAACAAGCAACAAAAAAATCCAGTCAGTGGCAGTTCTGAGGGCAAAAATACCTTGTTATTGAGTGAGGTCAGTGGAGAATAGCCAGACAAGTTTAAGCTGACAGGAAGGTGACAGTAACTCGAACAATCACATGTAACAACAGTGACGTGCAGAAGAGCATCTCTGAACATACAACAAGTCAAGCATTGATGTGAATGGGCTAGAGCAGTGAAGACCATGAACATAGACTCTGTGGCTAATTCATTAGATGCCTCCTGTTATTGGGAGGTACCTAATAAATTGGCCAGTGAGTGTATGTGCTGGGCCAGGACAGGTATGGCTTCTCCACATTTTCTTTCCTGTAGTCAACATCACCTCCTTGGTTTGCAGATTTTGGGCATGAGGTGAGGCAGGTGTATGGGGTTGAGTGGGATCCGTGATGGAATGTTGGAGCAGACTCGATGGGCTGAATGGCCTAATTCTGCTCCTGTGTCTTATGCTTCTCTGTTATTGAGATTCAGAATCCTTGGGTTAAGTCCCTCTCAGGTTCTGCTGCTGTCTGATGACGATTTTCAGTGAGGCAGCTCTGCTGAGGTTCTGCTTTTCCATAATTCTATTTTTCTCAACTTCTGCTTTTCTGAAATTCTGTTTCCCGGAGATTCTGCTTCTTTGAACTTCTGCTTTCTGTTATTCTGCATCTCTGTCTGTCTGCTTTTCTGACTTTCTGCTACTTTAAAAATTCTTTCTACTCTGTCATTTGCTTCCCTGAGACCCTGCATCTTCCCCCTTGCCCGGTCTCACTTGTCACTGTCACCTTACATCCATCCGGAGGGTAGGGAAAGGAAGAGGGTGGCAGCAGTAACAGGGAACTCTATAGTTAAGGGGTCAGACAGGCAATTCTGTGGATGCAAAAAAGAAACACAGATGGTAGTTTGCCTCCCAGGTGCCAGGGTCCGCGATTTTCTGAATGCGTCCACAATGTCCTGAAAAGGGAGGGTGAGCAGCCAGAGGTCGTGGCACATTTTGGTACCAGCGACATAGGTAGGAAAAGGAAGGAGGTCCTGAACGAAAATCCAGGGAGTTAGAAAGGAAGCTGGAAAGCAGGACCTCAAGGATAGTAATCTCGAGATTGCTGCCTGTGCCATGCGACAGTGAAGGTAGGAATAGAATGAGGTAGCAGATAAATGCATGGCTGAAGAATTAGAGCAGGACGCAGAGATTCAGATTTCCAGATAATTAGGGCCTCTTCTGGGCAAGGTGTGACCAGTACAAAAGGGTTGGGTCGCACTTGAATCCAAAGGGGACCAATATTCTTGTGGGCAAGTTTACTAAAGCTGTAGGGAGTGGTTTAAACTAATATGGCAGGAGAATGGGAACCAGTATGATAGAGCTGAAGATGAGCCAGCAGGTTTACAAGTCATTGATGGGTGTAACGTTAATGTAAGGAAGGTCAAGCCGATCACTGGGTACAAACACAGACAGAGCAAAGAATTAAATTGTACCACAGAGGCAAAATTTGAAAGAACTAAGAATGCAGGACTGAAGGTGCTGTATTTAAATTCACATAACATCTGGAATAAGGTGGATGAACATGGCACAGTTAGAGATTGGTCAGTACGACATTGTGGGCTTCACTGAGTCGTGGCTGAAAGCTGGCCGTAGTTGGGAGCTGAACATCAACAGATACACGAGAAAAGGTAAACGGGAAAGCATATGTGGTGGTGTGGCTCTGTTGGTAAGAGATGGAATTACATCTGTAGAAAGAGATGACACAGGGTCGGAGAATGTTGAATCTTTGTGGGTGGAGCCAAGAAACTGCGAGGTAAAAATAGCATTATGGGAACCATATATAAGCCTCCCAGTAGTAGCCAAGTGTGGGGTTGAGATTGCAAAGGGAGCTGGATAAAGGCATGTAACAGGATAATGTCACCTTGCAGGTGTAGCTGTTGGGGATACTGGAAGTCTCACTGTCAAACCATAATCCTGCAAGAAGAGCATTTCACCCTTCCACTAAAGCCTCGTGCTCCCCCACTCACACTACGGCCACTCCCACAACAGCTACTAAACCTTAACATCTTTTCATTGGCCCTTGTCAAGAGCCTAAACACCAGTGATCTCAAGCTCCCAATGTCCTGACTGGCCTCGCTGACGTGTTCAAAACTAGAGTTCAAAAATTCCATCATTTGGTTTCAATATGTTTTGCAATAGTCATTATTCCTTGCTGCAGAGTATTGCATACTAAACTGAACCAGTCAGCAGCAAACCAAGAGATGTCAGTTCAGCTCATCGAAGATAAAGGAAACACAAAAAGATCTCAACTACTTCACCACAGGACAGCATCCATCAAATGCAGCTTCAGATTCTGAAATTCTCAGGTAAGCCTTCGGCAACTTCTCCTCATTTTTGCCTCTCTGCACACAAGTAGGCAGTTCACTTGCACGGTAGTGTAGTGGTTAGCACAACGCTTTACAGTACCAGCGACCCGGGTTCATTTCCCACCGCTGTCTGTAAGGAGTTCGTTTGTTCTCCCCGTGTTTTCTCCCACATTCCAAAGATATACCCGGTTGGTTAATTGGTCATTGTAAATTGTCATGATATAAGGCTAGGATTAAAATCAGGGGTTTGCTGGGAGGTGCAGCGTGAAGGGCTGGACAGGTCTATTCCGTGCTGTATCTAAGCACATAAACAGATGGGGCCTGCAGTGAGAGGTGTGGATGGGGGTCTCAGTTTTAAGATAGCTTTGGCATACTCCAGTTAGGCAGCATCTGGAGTACTGCATTCATTTCTGGTTTCCCCATTATAGGAGGGAGGTTGAGACGTCGCAGAGGGGGCAGAAGAGGTTTACCAGGATGCTGCCTGGGTTAGAGGGATGCATTTAATGGAGAGATTGGACAGATTTGGGGGGTTTTTTCTCCGCAGCGGCGGGTACTGAGGGGAGGTCTTGTAGAGGTTTATACGACAGGCAGTGATGGAGGACGGAACCAGAATGTCTAATACCAAGGGCGTGTATTCAAGGTGAGAGGGATGGTGGTGAATGCAAATACCATAGGGGCATTCAAGAGGCTCTTGTACAGCCAGATGAATGTCCAGTAAATGGAAAGACGTGCACAATTGGTCAGCAGAAATGATTAGTTCAGTGAGGCAAGGTGGGCAAACTCAGGCCATGGATTGGCTCCAAGGGCTGGGACGTTATAAACATAATAGAAACATATCTGAGATCAAGGCAGCTCTGGTCATACTCGGGAGAGAGCAACACTGGGCCTCTATATACAGAGGTTAAGAATACACTTAAAAAGGAAATCCCGAGTGCAAAGTGAGAGTACGAGCTGAATCTTGCATGCAAGGTTAAGGAAAATCCCAAGAGGTTCTCCAGCTATAGTAAGAGTAAAAAGGAGCTAGAGTGAGAGAGGAGGAAGATTTAAAGGAAACTTTTTTTTTCCCATAGGGCATGGTGAGTATAAGAAATGAGCTTCCCAAGGACGTGGTTGCAACAGATACAATAGTATTACGTAAAAACGCTTGGAGAGGCAGATTGGAGGCACTGACGTTAGAGTGATGTCGGCCTAAAACAGGAAATTGGGTCTGGTTGGCTGGACACCATGGTCAGCCTGGATTCAATGGGCTGAAGGACCTATATTCATGCTGTACTGAATCCATAAATATAGGAGAATTAGGTCATTCCACCCAATCAATCTTGGCAATGACTTGCTTTCCACAGCTGTTTGCAGCAAAAAATCCCCAGATTCACCACCCTCTGACTGAAAAAATCCTCCTCTTCTCATTTCTAAAGGGAGAAATTTGAACATGCACCCTCAGATCATAGACTCTTCATTAAACATTTTATCCATATCCACTCTGTCAGACCATTCTTCATTGAGAACCCTCTCATCCTTCTGAGCACCATGGATTACAGGCCCACAGGCATCAAATGCTCCTCATTCATTAACCCTTTCATTCCCAGCATCACTTTTGTGGACCTCCTCTGACCCCTCTTCAGGGTCAGCACATCTTTCTTTAAATATGGGACCCAAAATTTGAAAGTTGGCCTGGCCAAAACCTTAAAAGCTTCAGCAGTACATCCTTGCATTAATATTGTAGTCACACATAGGGTTTAGTCTGATAGTCAAAAAGCTCAATTCTGGTTTCGTCAGACCATAGAACCTTCTTCCAGCTGATTTCAGAGTCTCTCACATCCCTTTTAACAAACTCTAGCCAAGATTTCATGTGATTTTTTCCCCCGACAGTGGCTTTCTCTTAGCCACTCTCCCATAAAGCTACAACTGGTGAAGCTCCCATTGTTGTCTGCGCAGTCTCTCCCTTCTCAGCCACTGAAGCTTGTATCTCCTCCAGAGTTGTCATAGGTCTCTTAGTGGCCTCCCTCACTAGTCCCCTTCTTGCACGGTCACTCAGTTTTTGAGGACAGCCTGCTCTAGGCAGATTTACGGCTGTACCATATTCTTTCCGTTTCTTCATGATCGACTTAACTACTCCAAGGGATATTCAGTGACTTGGAAATTTTCTTGTATCCATCTCCTGACTTGTGCTTTTCAATAACCTTTCCATGGAGTTACTTGAAGTGTTCTTCTGTCTTCATGGTGTAGTTTTTGCTAGAATACTGACTCACCAGCGGTTGGAAATTCCAGATACAGGTCCAGCTTGAAATACCTTGATTATCCACAGTGATCTCCATTTATGTGACTTCTAAAACCAACTGGCTGCACCAGTGATGATTTGGTGTGTCATATTAAAGGGGGTGAATACTTATGCAATCAATTATTTTGTGTTTTATATTTTTAATCAATTTAGATCACTTTATAGAGATCTGTTTTCACTTTGACACAAAATTGTTTTTCCGTTGATCAGCGTCAAAAAAGCCAAATTAAATCCACTGTGATTCAATGTTGTAAACCAATAAAACATGAAAACTTCCAAATGTGGTGAATACTTTTTGTATCTTGCTCCTGCATGCTTTTACATCACCATCTGAAATCCTGCCAACAATAGTTGTGTCGTCAACAAATTTACAGATAGCATTTGAGCTGTGCCTAGCCACACAGTCATGGGTACAGAGAGAGTAGAGCAGTGGGCTAAGCACACACCCCTGAGGTGTGCCAGAGTTGATTATCAGCAAAGAGGAGATGTTATTTCCAATCTGCACAAACTGTGGTCTTCCAGTGAGGAAGTCGAGGATCCAGTTGCAGGGGGACGTACAAAGGCCCAGGTATTGCAGCTTTTTGATCGGAATTGTGGGAATGATTTTGTTAAGCATTGAGCTGTAGTCAATAAACAGCGTCCCGACATTAAGTATTAGTATCGTCCGTTGGATCCAGGGTCACATGAGGAACTAGTGAGATTATATCTGCTGTGGACTTATTGTGGCAATAGGGAAATTGCAGTGAGTCCAGATAGAAGGTGATTTTAACTTTACAAAAATTGACTGGGACTTTCATACTGTCTACTGAAGCTACATAGGTGCAACTGAGGAATAAAGAGGGTTGACCTCCTTAATGGGATAATATTATACACCCATGGGATTTTGAGGAGCAAATCTGTAGAGAGATCACAGACTGTAGCAAGAAACATAAGGTTTTGATAGCAGGTGATTTTAAGGTTCCACATATTAATTGGGACTCAAAAACTGTAAAAGGGCCGAATGGGAAAGAGTCTGTTGAATGTGTTCAGGAAAGTTTAGAAGTCCAAACCAGAGAGAGTACGATACTAGACCTCCTATTAGGGAATGAGACAGAGCAAATGACAGAAGTTCAGGGGAATACTTTGCATCTACTGATCATAATACCATTAATTTCAAGATAATTATGAAAAAGGATAGGTCTGGTCCTCGTTGAGATTCTGAACTGGAGAAAAAATTTGTTGGTGGTATCAGAAAGGATTAAGCAAGTGCAGCTTGGGACAAGCTGTTTTCTGGCAAAGGTTTATTTGATAAGTGAGAGACTCTATACAGATTACGAAGTGTTTGCTGTCTTGAGGCAAATTAGGGTGGATAAATCCCCAGCGCCTGACAAGGTGTTCACTCAGACCCTTTGGGGGCCGGTGCAGAAATTGCAGGGTCCAGGGCAGATATTTAAATATCCTTAACCACAGGTGAGGTGCCAGAGAATTAGAGGATAGCCAGTGGTGTTCAGTTGTTTAAGAAGGGCTCAAAGAATAAGCCGGGAAATTATATGCCAGTGAGCCTGACATCAGTAGTGGGTAAGTTATTGGAAGGCATTCTAAGGGATCGGATATATAAATAGATAGGGACTGTTTAGGGATAGTCAGCATTGTATTGTGTATGGTAGATCGTATCTAACCAATCTCATAGATTTTAGAGCAAGTTACCAGGGAAGTTGATGAAGGCAAAGCAGTGGACGTTGTCTACATGGACTTTAGCAAGGCCTTTGCCAATGTCCCATATGGGATGTTGGTCATGAACTTTCAGCTGCTTGGCATTCTAAATGAGGTAGTAAGTTGGATTTATAGGAGAAAGCAGAGATTTGTAGTGTCCTGACGAAGGGTCTCGGCTCGAAACATCGACAGTGCTTCTCCTTATAGATGCTGCCTGGCCTGCTGTGTTCCACCAGCATTTTGTGTGTGTTGTTTGAATTTCCAGCATCTGCAGATTTCCTCGAGTTTGTAGTGGATGGTGCTTCTCTGATTGGAGGATTGTAACTGGTGGTGTCCCACAGGAATCGGCGCTGGATCGGTTGTTTATTTGTCATCTGCTGTACATCAATGATCTGGATGGTAATGAAGTTAATTGGAACAGCAAATTTTCCGATGACGCTAAGATTGGGGGTGTAGTGGACAGTGAGGAAGACTATCAAAGCTCGCAGCGGGATCTGGACCAGCTGGAAAATGGGTTTAAAAATGGCAGATGGAATTGAATGCAGACAAGTGTGAGGTATTGCACTTTGGGAGGACCAGCCAGTGTAGGTCTCACACAGTGAATCATGTTTTATCTCCAGATTTTCCCAGTTGTGACAAAGCAGCTTCAATGAGTAATGTTCACCTTGCAGCTTCCTTTGCAGAGACTAGATGAGAATTTCCAACCTTTATTTATTTCTGATTTTCCAGCGTCTGGAGTACTTTGCTCTTGAAATTAACTTCACCTATGGCATAAAGTGATAAAACTGTTCCTCAGATAGTTAAAAATAATTACGTTAGGAAGTTATGTTGAGTATACAGCTGCAACTGTTTCCATGAATGGACCATGTAACGTATGGTTGGGGGAAATGGAATTACTGTTTCCAACTTTCAGTATGGCACCATTATGATTGTTTTCCAAGACTGACTGCAATGGAATTATTCCCGATGGTAATGGTCACCTTTGGATGCTTCCCCTTGTCTGCCGTGTCCATTCCATAACCAACACGTTATGAAAAAAATCCACTAATTCCATCATGTGATTTTTGACCCAAATTAATTCTTTTTCAAAAAACCGCTAGCCTGTAGTGCCTGTGAAAACACTACTTAGTACACAGCCCTGAGGGCATTTAGATAGAGACAACGTAAAGATTTGTAAGGATGTAAGAAATAAAGTCAATTTAATTCAATTCAACACTGATTATAACAGGCTTTTTCTTTCAGCCATTAAATCGTTAAATATTTTCAATCTAAGTCTCTCAACCACAAGGCCATCAGACATATGAGCAGAATTGGGCCATTTGGCCCATCGAGTCTGCCCCTCCATTCAATCATGGCTGATCCTTTTATTCCTGCCTCAGCCTCACTACCTGGCCTTCTCCCCATAACCTTCAATGCTGTGTCCAATCAAGAATCTGTCAATCTCTGCCTTAAATACACCCAACGACCTGGCATCCACAGCTGCATGTGGTAACAAATTCCACAAATTCACCACCTCTGGCTAAAGACATTTCTCTGCATCTGTTTTAAATGGACACCCTTCTATCCTGAAGCTGTGCCCTCTTGTCCTAGACTCCCCCACCTTGGGAAACATCCTTTCCACATCTACTTTGTCTAGGCCTTTCAACGTTTGAAAGGTTTCAATGAGATCCCCCTCATCCTTCTAATTTTCAGTGAGTACAGACCCAAAGCCATCAAACAGTCCTCATATGATAACCCATTCATTCCTGGAATCATCCTTGTGAACCACCTCTGGACCCTCTACAATGCCAGCACAACTTTTCTTAGATGAGTATCTCAAAACTGATCACAGTACTCAAGGTGAGGCCTCACCAGTGTCTCATAAAGCCTCAGCATCACATCCCTGCTCTTGTATTCTAGACCTCTTGAAATGAATGCTAACATTCATTCAGTGAGCAACTTCAAGTTCCTGGGTGTCAAGATCTCTGAGGATGCAACATATTGATGTAGTCATAAAGAAGGCAAGACAGCGGCTATACTTTATTAAGAGTTTGAAGCAATTTGGCATGTCAACAAATACGCTCAAAAACTTTTATAGTTGTACTGTGGAGAGCATTCTGACAGGCTGCATCACTGTCTGGTGAACCTTCTCTGTACTCCCTCTATGGCAAGAATGTCTTTCCTCAGATTAGGGGACCAAAACTGCACACAATATTCTAGGTGTGGTCTCACCAAGGCCTTGTACAACTGCACTAGAACCTCCCTGCTCCTGTACTCAAATCCTTTTGCTATGAATGCCAACATACCATTTGCCTTTTTCACCGCCTGCTGTACCTGCATGCCCACCGTCAATGACTGGTGTACAATGACACCGAGGTCTCGTTGCATCTCCCCTTTTCCTAATCGGCCACCGTTCAGATAATAATCTGTTTTCCTGTTCTTGCAACCAAAGTGGATAACCTCACATTTATCCACATTAAATTGCATCTGCCATGAATTTGCCCACTCACCTAACCTATCCAAGTCACCCTGCATCCTCTTAGCATCCTCCTCACAGCTAACACCGCCGCCCAGCTTCGTGTCATCCGCAAACTTGGAGATGCTGCATTTAATTCCCTCGTCTAAATCATTAAAATATATATTGTAAACAACTGGGGTCCCAGCACTGAGCCTTGCGGTACCCCACTAGTCACTGCCTGCCATTCTGAAAAGGTCCCGTTTACTCCCACTCTTTGCTTCCTGTCTGCCAACCAGTTCTCTATACACATCAATACCATACCCCCAATACCGTGTGCTTAAAGTTTGCACACTAATCTCCTGTGTGGGACCTTGTCAAAAGCCTTTTGAAAATCTAAATATACCACATCCACTGGCTCTCCCCTATCCACTCTACTAGTTACATCTTCAAAAAATTCTATAACATTCGTCAGACATGATTTTCCTTTCACAAATCCATGCTGACTTTGTCCAATGATTTCACCTCTTTCCAAATGTGCTGTTATCACATCTTTGATAACCGACTCTAGCATTTTCCCCACCACTGATGTCAGACTAACCGGTCTATAATTCCCCGGTTTCTCTCTCCCTCCTTTTTTAAAAAGTGGGGTTACATTAGCCACCCTCCAATACTCAGGAACTAATCCAGAATCTAAGGAGTTTTGAAAAATTATCACTAATGCATCCACTATTTCTTGGGCTACTTCCTTAAGCACTCTGGGATGCAGACCATCTGGCCCTGGGGATTTATCTGCCTTTAATCCCTTCAATTTACCTAACACCACTTCCCTACTAGCATGTATTTCCCTCAGTTCCTTCATCTCACTAGACCCTCGGTCCCTTACTATTTCCGAAAGATTATTTATGTCCTCCTTAGTGAAGACAGAACCAAAGTAGTTATTCAATTAGTCTGCCATGTCTTTGTTCCCTTATATCAATTCACCTGTTTCTGACTGTAAAGGACCTACATTTGTCTTGACCAATCTTTTTCTTTTCACATATCTATAAAAGCTTTTACAGTCAGTTTTTATGTTCCCTGCCAACTTTCTCTCATAATCTTTTTTCCCTTTCCTAATTAAGCCCTTTGTCCTCCTCTGCTGGTCTCTGAATTTCTCCCAGTCCTCAGGTGTGCCGCTTTTTTTTGCTAATTTATATGTTTCTTCTTTGGACTTGATACTATCCCTAATTTCCCTTGTCAACCACGGGTGCACTACCTTCCCTGGTTTATTCTTTTGCCAAACTGGGATGAACAATTGTTGTAGTTCATCCATGCGATCTTTAAATGCTTGCCATTGCATATCCACCGTCAACCCTTTAAGTATCATTTGCCAGTCTATCTTAGCTAATTCACGTCTCATACCTTCAAAGTTACCCTTCTTTAAGTTCAGAACCTTTGTTTCTGAATTAACTATGTCACTCTCCATCTTAATGAAGAATTCCACCATATTATGGTCACTCTTATCCAAGGGGCCTCACACGACAAGATTGCTAACTAACCCTTCCTCATTGCTCAAATCCCAATCTAGAATGGCCTGCTCTCTAGTTGGTTCCTCGACATGTTGGTTCAGAAAACCATCCCGCATACATTCCAAGAAATCCTCTTCCTCAGCACCCTTACCAATTTGGTTCACCCAATCTATATGTAGATTGAAATCACCCATTATAACTACTGTTCCTTTATTGCACGCATTTCTAATTTCCTGTTTAATGCCATCCCCAAGCTCACTACTACTGTTTGGTGGCCTGTACACAACTCCCACCAGCATTTTCTGTCCCTTAGTGTTATGCAGCTCTACCCATATCGATTCCACATCCTCCAGGCTAATGTCCTTCCTTTCTATTGCGTTAATCTCCTCTCTAACCAGCAATGCTACCCCACCTCCTTTTCTTTCCTGTCTATCCCTCCTGAATATTGAATATCCCTGGATGTTGAGCTCCCATCCTTGGTCACCCTGGAGCCATGTCTCTGTGATCCCAACTATATCATATTCATTAATAACTATCTGCACATTCAATTCATCCACCTTGTTGCGAATGGGTAACATTCTCCGGATAAGAAAGAGGCTCTTCCAACTCCAGCAACATAGCAGAGCGATCCTCAGCGACCAAAAGGCAGGTGGTAAATGCTCACCTTCCGCATTTGCCTTGATGTTTCAATTCCCCTTGCGGCTTTAATCAACAAACAATGGAGGTGAAACGGGATTAAACATCATGCATAATGGCTAAGGAGAGCACAGAGGTCTTGGAAAAGTAACTGCTCTTGGTAATTGTTTAAATTTCTTTTCATCTCAGAATTAAGCACAATCAGAGAAGCACTAGCCTTAACAGGTATTTCACAGCTTTACATATATCTCTTGTCAAATATTTATTTTAAATTGAACACAAGAGATTCTGCAGATGCTGGAAATCCAGAGCAACACACACAAAACACTGGAGGAACTCAACAGGCCAGGCAGCATCTGTGGAGATCATCTAGGCCAGAAATGTCAACTGTTTATTTATTTGAAGTTGTTATGTGCACGTTTACTATACAAACTGCTACAAATCCATTATTGTTTTGAGGGCTCACATCCAGGTATAAAGTATCAACCCATCCTTTAATGATTCACCCTTTACAGTCAGCACGATGGGATAACTTCAAAGTTCAAAGTAAATTTATTATTAAAGTACATATATGTCACCGTATACAACCCTGAGATTCATTTTCTCGTGGGCATTCTTAATAAATCCATAACCGTATCAATGGAAGACCGCACCAACTTGGGAGTTCAGCCTGTGTGCAAAACACAACGAAGCATGCAAACGCAAAAAGAAAGAAAGAATAATAATAAATAAATAAATAAGCAATAAATATCGAGAATGTGTGTTGAAGATTCCTTGAAAGTGAGTCCATTGGTTGTGGAAACATTTCAATGATGGGGCAAGTGAAGTTATCCCCTTTGAACACAGAACAGTCCGGGAACAGGTCCTTCGGCCCATAACGTTGTGCTGAACCACCAAGAAAGTATCAACAACTCCCAAAAATGAATCCCTCCTACTTACACAGTGTCCATATTCCTCCATCTTCCTCATATTCACCTGCCTATCTAAACGCCTACTAATGTATTTGCCTTTACTACCACACCAGGCAACACATTCCAGGAATCTACTACTCTAAGTAAAAAACATTACCCCTCTAAACCTACCCCCTCTCACCTTCAATGCATACCCTCTGGTATTCAAAAAAGATACTCCCTGTCTACTCTATCTATGCCTCTCATAATCTTGTAAACCTCTATCAGATCACCCCTCAGCCTCCACTGCTCCAGAAAAAACAACCCAAGTTTGTCCAGCCTCCCATGACAGCAAATGCCCTCCAAACCAGGCAGCATCTTGGTAAACCTCTTCTGCTCCCTCTCCAAAGCCCCAATATTCTACCTATCGTTGGTCAACCAGAACTGTATGCAATACTTCAGATGTGACCTAACTAGAGTTCTTTAGTCCAAGAGCCTGATGGTTCAGGGATAACTGTTTCTGAACGAGGTGATGTGGGTTCTGAGGCGCCTGTACCTCTTTCCTGATGACAGCAGTGAGAAGAGAGTGTGTCCTGGGTGGTGGGGTCTCTGATGATGGATGCTGCTTTCCTGCGACAGTATTTCATGTAGATGCGCTCAGTGGTGGCGAGTGCTTTTCCTGAGATGCTCTGGGCCTTATCCACTAGTTTTTGTAGGATTTTCCATTCAACGACATGATGCAGCCAGTCAATATACTCTCCACCACACTCTTCAGAAGTTTTTTTAAGTTTCCGATGTCATGCTGAATCTTTGAAAACTAGAGGCACTGCCATGCTTTCTTCATAATTGCACTTACATGACGGGCCCAGGACAAGTCCTTCAAGATTTTAAAGTTGCTGACCCTCTCCATATCTGATCCTCCAATGAGGACTGGCTCTTGGACCTCTGGTACTTCTGGTCTGAAGGATTTATTAGCCCCGAAGCATAAATTTCCTTTACTCTACGCCATTTTGGAGTTGATGCCATTTATGAAGTATCTGTGATGTCTGGCAATCGCCTTCACAGAGAAGGTGTGCACAGCTGATCAGATGGTGAAATTCAGAGAGAGCAAAGCAAGAAAGAAATTATATATAAATTGCAATTTAATCATTGAACAGAAAACAAAACAAAGACTGGAAACAGGTTGAAAGGTGAAATTCTAAAGCATTACATTCTAAAAGTATTTTGTAAAGTTCTGAGGGAACAGGATGGAACATACTAGATTTCATGGTTGGAAATGTACAGCAATTCAGGTCAATATTCTTTTAAAATCTCACTTAATCCTTAAGGTTCAGCATCATTGTTTAATTTAATCAAATTTATCATTTAATAAAATTAAATGATGAGAATGGAGCATAAAGTTTCAAGGCTTTTACAATAAATCACTGACTGTATGTTGATAGCAATTGCAAAGTTTTCACCTCCTGCAGGAGGAGGGTGTGACTGACTGTCCATTCTCCAGAACTGCCGTCAGTTTCACCCAGAACTTACAGTGAGAACTGATGTTCTTGTTGCAAATTCTGGTCTAATATATTAACGTGGCTCCATTGCTCATTTTCAATTGAGAGCATATGGCTGTATATTAGTGCCTCTTCAGAATTAGAGTTTGTGACCTACCTAATTTCGAGGAGTAAGATTAGCAGCTCCACTGCCAATGTTGATCATCCCAGGCTGATTCCTATCCTTGCCTGCTTTGTTACATGTAACCTCTTTAAACAAAGTATTGGCAAAGAAAATAGTGGAACTACAACTTCTGTATCATTGCTATTAATACATAGATCAGCTTATAAAACAGAAACAAGAAAAAATAGTGACAGGTAGGAGTTTTTGAATCTGTTTTCTGCAGCTTTCTCTTCTAGGATTTAAACACTTCCACGGACTAGATGGCAGTGAAAGAGGGCTGAAAGTAACGGATGCTTTTGTATCAAGGTTTGCAAAAGCATCTGACCCTTCCAAATGATCAGCTTCCTCTAACGCGTGGTAATTATATCAGATCAGTCTCAGAAGCTTCTACACCAGAGAACCCACACTGGACTTCACTGAGTTAGTCCCATTCAGTCAATCAAGGGGAGATGAAGAATAGATAGTGATTGCTGAGTAATCTCTAAACTATTTAACCCGTTAGACTGATTCTGATTGCCAGGAAATTAAAGGCAAAGATGTTTTAGCTTTATACCACTAGTCTGAATTTTCGAGAGAGATGTAGTCTTCCTTGTCCTGGTTATATCCTTGCACACTTTAGATTACTTTGAACATAGATACAAACACGTTACAGACACTTTGGCCCATGTTGTTGTACAGACCTTATAACCTACTCTACCACCAGCCCTGGAAGGGTGTTCCACACACTCACCACTCTCTGCGTGAAACCCTTCGCTCTGTTTATACTTTTCCCCAATCGCCTTAAAATTATGCTCCCTCACATGAGCCATTTCCACCCTGGAAAATAACTCTCCGGCTCTCCACTCGATTTGTGCGTCTTATCGTCTTGTGCAGCTCTATCAGGTCATCTCTCACCCTCCTTCGCTCCAAAGAAAAAAGCCCCAGCTCAGAGCAAACACACCATTAACCAATGAAACTGGACCCTGCTTCCTTGATCATACATGTCAGTTTCACACTCATCATTACTCACACAATAATCAATAGATTTGTTCTGTTTAAATCCAGTACTGAAGTTTATTGAGCAAACAAGAGGAAATCTGCAGATGCTGGAAATTCAAACAACACACACTAAAAGCTGGTGGAACACAGCAGGCCAGGCAGCATCTATAGGGAGAAGCACTGTCTACGTTTCGGGCCGAGACCCTTTGTCAGGACTAACCGAAAGGAAAGATAGTAAGAGATTTGAAAGTAGTGGGGGGAGGGGGAAATGCAAAATGATAGGAGAAGACCAGAGAGGGTGGGATGATCATTTTGCATTCCCCCCTCCCCCTCCTACTTTCAAATCTCTGACTATCTTTCCTTGCAAGTTGCAAGATGATTGTGCAATGCAAGGGGCTTTGTTTCAACAGTACTTGTCTGATAAGGTCTCAAGCTGTCTTCAGGGACCATGGACATGTAAAAAGCAATAACCTAATTCAAGTCTGCATGAAATAGGTTACTTAAACTCTGAGTAATTACTGTGCAGAATATGAAAAATAAATTAATTACACAAAGTTGGGTATAACTAATAGTTATTTCTCTCATTATTTGTGTTACTTATTTTTATATTAAAGACAAAGAAAATATTGGAATAGCATGTGACCTGCTAACATAAAGATTACAATGTACAAATGTTATCACTGCATGCTATATACAGTTAGGAATGCTTCTCTTTCAGTTTTTCCAGATGCCTATGACCTAGCGGTAGGTACTGGCACTCTGCCCGCTGAACATACGTCTCCCCGTGAACTTCCAGAACTGCTGAGAGCTGCCAAGCCGGGCGAGTCACATGACAAATCCAACACTAGCATCATTGTTTAGAATAATCACGGCCAAGCTGATGTAACTTACCTGTATTGATGTGGTCTGGTCACCCGGAAGCCAAGGAACCACTTGCAGATGGAGGTGTTTGGTGATGACTTTGCTTGGAATGATGGTATAAAAGGCAGAACTGTGGTCGATAATCTGTGGAGATCTGTGGAGATCTCGATGCCCCAGAGGTGAGTGTAAGGCCAGGGAGTTTTTGCCATTGTTTTAATGATGGAACTGCAGGGGTCAAAGTGTTGTTAAACATGCATTGGTCAACCTCCTGAAGGGCTTCGTGATGGTAGATGTCAGAGGTACTGGCCAGTAGTCACTGGGGCACATTACCTTGTTTTTTTTGATAGTGTGATGATCATGGTTTCTTAAAGCAGATGGGAATGTCAGACTGAAGCAGGGAGAGATTAAAAACATCTCCAACTATTCCCATCAGCTGATTTGCTCAGGATCTAAGGACACAGCCGGGAATGTACCCCAAACCAGATGCTTTTTGTGGGTTCACTGTCCAGACGACTGGTCTTGAGTCTGCAGCACTGACTGCAGGTTCAGGTGCACTGGAGGCCATTGGGGTGTGTGTCCCATCTGTTCAAAACCAGTGATCCAGAAAAATTCAAGAAATTCAGGCATGACCTCTAGAATTTTTAAGAGCGAAGAACAATTCCCATGGACGTTCGAGACAAAATCAGCTGCTGAACAGCTCTGGCAGGGTTTGCAGACTACGACTTCCCACGAAGCGAAACCTACCGTAATGAATGACAGCAATGATTCACTTCTGCTCAAAGCCTTTTATACAGGGAGAATAAACCCTCACCTGTTTGAATCCCTGCAGCATCTGGTGACCCTGTAAACTCTGTCTCAGAGGCTGACACGAGAACATCTTTCAAGACGGTGAACCATCAGGCCCCGATGGTGTGGCTGGTAGGGCACTGAAAACCTGTGTCAAATACTTGATGGGAGTGTTTAGCAAAATGTGCAATCTCTCTCTGCTGCAGTCAGCGATCCCCAGCTCCATGTCCACTCTATCTAGCTCACCAATAAGAACAGAACATAAGAAATGGAAGCAGGAGTCGGCCATCTAGCCCATCGAGCCTGCTCTGGCATTCAATAAAGTCATGACTGATCAGATCATGGACTCACAACCACCTACCTGCCTTTTCTCCATAACCCTTAATTCCCCTGCTATGCAAAAATCTATCCAACCTTGTCTTAAATATATCTACTGAGGTAGCCTCCACTGCTTCATTGGGCAGCGAATTCCACAGGTTCACCACTCTCTGGGAAAAGCAGTTCCTCCTCATCTCTGTCCTAAACCTACTCCCCCAAATCCTGAGTTTTAGTCTCACCTACCAGTGGAAACAACTTTCCTGCCTCTATCTTATGATAATGCCTCTACCTTTTGATAATTTTGAATGTTTCTATAAGATCTCCTCTCATTCTTCTGAATTCCACTGACTCAATCTCTCCTCATAGTCTAACCCCTCTCTGGAATCAACCTGGTGAACCCCCTCTGCACCATCTTCAAAGCCAGTATATCCTTCCTCCAGTATGGAGACCAGAACTGCACACAGTACTCCAGGTATAGCCTCACCAGTACCCTGTACAGTTGCAGCATGACCTCCTTGCTCTTGAATTCAATCCCTCTGGCAATGAAGGCCAGCATCCCATTTGCCTTCTTGATAGCCTGCTGCAGCTGCAAACCAACCTTTTGTGATTCATGCACAAGCACTTTGAAATCCCTCTGTACAGCAGCATGCTGCAATCTTTTACCATTTAAATAATAATTTGCTCTTCCATTTTCCTCCCAAAGTGGATCACCTCATATTTACCAACATTGTACTCCATTTATCAGACCCTTGCCACTTACTTAACCTATCTATGATCACTCTGCAGACTCTCTGTATCTTCTGCACGATTTGCTTTTCCACTCAATTTAGTGTCATCAGCAAACCTAGATACATTACACTTGGTCCCCTCTTCCAGATCATTAATGTATATCATGAAAAGTTGCAGGCCCCGCACCGACCCCTGTAGCACACTGATCACCACTGATTGCCAACCAGAGTAACAATGGGCCAAATGAACTTTTTCTCAGCTATTAGAATTCCAGGATATATATTTTTTTAACATTACGTAAAATTGAAAGGCTGGGCTTCACTTGCACTTCCCTGAAAGGCCTCTGGGTGGTGCTGCCATCCATAGATTCTCCCCAATTGGGGAATTAATAACGCCGGACAATTTTTTTGAAAGCGATGCTTCCTCAGAACTTTTTTGTTGTTTATGATATACCGCTAGAAGCTGAATACAAATATAATTTCAGACTACTTGTATCACATGGGAATTTGGAGAACCAAGGAGTTAACTTTTATTAAATAAAATGTGCTTAATTGCACAATGGTGCTGACACTTTGCAATTGTTTAACTGAGCTAAAAATGTTTAGTTGATGATTTTATTTGAACTCGGTGTTTCAGGCTTCTCGCTTCAGTATCCAACAATGATCAGCCAGTTTTGTTGGATTGCAGTTGCCCTGATACGGTTTCTCCATGAATGCAATGTCCAATGTCTGGGTGAAACATTCCAGTGTGATCGACACTGGATTAGCAGGGAAGGTGTCTAAACGGGAATGCAGCTTCAGTGACAGGTTGCACTTCGTGGCTTTGTGTGCTTGGAGCATGTTGTCAAGCAGCTGCACATAGCTTGGTGCTCTGTAGTTGCCAAGAAAAATTTCTACAACTTCCTTAGATGTATCAGTATCGCAATGGAATAAAGGGAAATACAGAGGCACGAGAGAGGAGCTTGCCCAGGTGGATTGGAGGAGGATACTGGCGGGGATGACTAAAGTTTCTGGGAATAGTTCACAAGGTGCAGGATAGATATATCCCACAGTGGAAGAAGTTCTCAAATGGCAGGGGTAGCCCACCGTGGCTGACAAGGGAAGTTAAGGACTGCATAAAAGCCATGGAAAGGGCATATAAGGTAGCAAAAGTGAGTGGGAAGCTGGATGATTGGGAAGCTTTTAAAATTCAATAAAAGGCAACTAAAAAACAGCTCTAAGAAGGGAAAAGATGAAACATGAGGACAGAGTAGCCAAAGCAGGATACCAAAGGTTTTTCAGTTATATAAAGAGTAAAAGGGAGGTGTGAGTTGATAATAGACCACTGGAAAATGATGCTGGTGAGGTAGTAATGGGGGATAAAGAAATGGCAGATGAAATTAATGGGTACTTTGCATCAGTCTTCACTGTGGAGGATGCTAGCAGTGTGCCAGAGGTCTGTGAGTTTCAGGGAGCAGGAGTGAGAGCCATTGTTATTACAGAGGAAAAAGTGCTAGGCAAACTCAAAGGTCTTATGGTGGATAAGTCATCTGGGCCAGAGGGATTACATCCCAGAGTCCTGAGAGAGGTTGCTGATGAGATAACGGATGCATTGGTCATGAACTTTCAAGAATCACTTGACCCTGACATGGTCCCGGAGGACTGGAAGATTGCAAATATCACTACACTCTTTAAGAAGGGAGGAAGGCAAAATGCAGGAAATTATAGGCCAGTTAGCCTAACCTCAGCTTTTGGGAAAGTGTTGGAGTCTATTATTAAGGATGAGGTTTCGACGTACTTGGAGACTAATAATAAAATAAGTCAAAGTCAGCATGGTTTCTGTAAAGGGCCTGACAAATCTGTTAGAGTTCTTCAAGGAAGTAACAAGCTGGGTGGATGAAGGAAAGGCAGTGGATGTCATTTACTTGGATTTTCAGAAGGCATTTGATAAGGTGCCACACATGGGGCTGCTTAACAAGATAAAATCCTTTGGCGTTACAGGAAAGATACTGGCATGGATAGAGGAATGGCTGACAGGCAGGAGGCAGTGAGTGGGAATAAAAGGGGCCTTTTCTGGCTGGTTGCTGGTGACTAGTGGTGTTCCTCAGGGGTCAGTATTGGGAGCGCTGCTTTGCACTGTCAATGATTTAGATACTGGAATTGATGGCTTTGTGGCAAAGTTTGCGGATGATACAAAGGTAGGTGGAGGGGTAGGTAGTGCTGAGGAAGCAATGTGATTACAGCAGGACTCAGACAGATTGGACGAATGGACACAACAGTGGCAGATGGAATAGTGTTGGGAAATGTATGATAATGCATTTTGATAAAAGGAACAATAGTGCAGACTATTATCTAAATGGGGAGAAGGTTCAAACATCAGAGGGAGGGACTTGGGATTCCTTGTGCAAGACTCCCAGAGGTTAATTTAGAGGTTGAGTCTGTGGTAAAGAAGGCAAATGTAATGTTGACATTTATTTCAAGGGGAGTAGAATATAAAAGCAAGGAGATAATGCTGAGCCTTTATAAGACACTGTCAGGCCGCACCTAGAGTACTGTCAACAGTTTTAGACCATAAGACATAGGAGCAGACTTAGGCCATTCAGCCCATTGAGTTTGCTCCGCCACTCGATCATGGCTGATCCTTTTTTCTTTCTCCTCCTCAACCCCAGTTCCCGGCCTTCTCCCCGTAACCTTTGATGTCATGTCCAATCAAGAGCCTATTAATCTCCCCCCATCTCAGAAAGGATATGTTGTTATTGGAGAGAGTCCAGAGGAGGTTCACTAGGATGATTCTGGGAATGAGAGGGTTAACATGTGAGGAGCCTTCAGCAGCTTTGGGTCTGTACTCACTGGAATTTAGAAGAATGCTGGGGATCTCAGTGAAACCTACCGAAATTTCATGGTGATTTTCATGATCAGCAGCCCAAGATACATTGGATACACACAAGAGTATTCAGGAAGCAAAATCTTTGTCGACCAGTGTACTTTGCCTTGTTCACGGTGCTTATTATAAACATAGGGCAGAAAGTCCAATGGATATATTCACACTTTTTAGACAGTTATATAGGACCCTGGTCAGACCCCACTTGGAGTATTGTGCTCAGTTCTGGTCGCCTCACTACAGGAAGGATGTGGAAACCATAGAAAGGGTGCAGAGGAGATTTACAAGGATGTTGCCTGGATTGGAGAGCATGCCTTATGAGAATAGGTTGAATGAACTCGGCCTTTTCTCCTTGGAGCGACGGAGGATGAGAGGTGACCTGATAGAGGTGTTCAAGATAATGAGAGGCATTGATCGTGTGGATAGTCAGAGGCTTTTCCCCAGGGCTGAAATGGCTAGCACGAGAGGGCACAGTTTTGAGGTGCTTGGAAGCAGGTACAGAGGAAATGTCAGGGGTAAGTGTTTTTATGCAGAGAGTAGTGAGTGAGTCGAATGAGCTGCCGGTGACGGTGGTGGAGGTGGATACGATAGGGTCTTTTAAGAAACTCCTGGACAGGTACATGGAGCTTAGAAAAATAGAGGGCTATGGGTAACCCTAGGTAATTTCCAAGGTAAGTACATGTTCGGCACAGTACTGTGGGCCGAAGGGCCTGTATTGTGCTGTAGGCTTTCTATGTTTCTACAGCATTATTGATTTTCCAATCTATACTCTATACTCTCAAGCGCATGCACAAGGACCCTAGTATTATGAAACTCCTGGATACCATACCATAAAGGTGAACTACTGATCTCTGCACTGTGCCTCCCCTCTAGGTGATATCCTGCCTCCTGTTCTCTTTTTACCATCCCGTACTTCGATGTACATGATCTGCCCGCTTGGTGAACACGCGGAAGATTTTCACTGGGTCTCATGACGATAAAGCGACACATTAATCCCCAGTCTGAGAAGACAGAACAGCTCGCTGTGCAAGTGGGCTCGCTGCTGCAGACTGAGGAACTGGAGTCAGTCCACGTTCAGATTGCTGACTGTTATTCACTGACTCGCTGCTGCAGACTGAGGAACTGGAGTCAGTCCACGTTCAGATTGCTGACTGTTATTCACTGACTCGCTGCTGCAGACTGAGGAACTGGAGTCAGTCCACGTTCAGATTGCTGACTGTTATTCACTGACTCGCTGCTGCAGACTGAGGAACTGGAGTCAGTCCACGTTCAGATTGCTGACTGTTATTCACTGACTCGCTGCTGCAGACTGAGGAACTGGAGTCAGTCCACGTTCAGATTGCTGACTGTTATTCACTGACTCGCTGCTGCAGACTGAGGAACTGGAGTCAGTCCACGTTCAGATTGCTGACTGTTATTCACTGACTCGCTGCTGCAGACTGAGGAACTGGAGTCAGTCCACGTTCAGATTGCTGACTGTTATTCACTGACTCGCTGCTGCAGACTGAGGAACTGGAGTCAGTCCACGTTCAGATTGCTGACTGTTATTCACTGACTCGCTGCTGCAGACTGAGGAACTGGAGTCAGTCCACGTTCAGATTGCTGACTGTTATTCACTGACTCGCTGCTGCAATCATCTGTTTCAGGCAAGGTAGGCTAGCTCGTGCCAATACACGCGATTGGCGTTGGTTTATTGTTGTTTTACGGAGTGCAAAGCCTGTCTTGCGTAAGCTCACAGAGATCAATTCATTACACAGTGCCTTGAGGTAGAACAAGAGCAGAATCCAAAATAAAGAAGTGTTACAGCTCCAGAGAAAGTGAGATCATAATGAGGTAGGTTTTGAGATCAAGAGCGCCTCGTGTCCACAAGCACAGTGGATACTTGGCACATGGAATCGGAGGTGGGTTAATTCTTTGACCACGGGTGACTGGGGGGTTTGGAGACGCCAGACTGGTTCAAGCTGACAGGAAGGTGACAGTAACTCAAATAACCCCGCATTCCAACGACGCTGTGCAGAAGAGCACCTCTGAGTGTACAGCACTGAACTCTACGGCACAAACACACTCACCGGTTATCAGGGACAGGAGATACATGATAAACTGGCCACTGCCTGCATCTCACCACATACCCTGAGACTCAGTCTCCTGTGGGTGTTCACAGTAGACACACTGGAATTACTGCAGATGGACGAACAGACAGTGGCAAAACCTAACAGTGGTGCTTGCACCTGATAAGCTCATCTGACTTGGAACAGCCAGCTGCCCGTGGTACCTGTCACAAGCACTCACTTGGTCCAGCAGTCTGCAAACTACCTGAACTCCATGAAACATACTCCTCGATCAATCGCCTGGAAGTGGGATACCCTGAGACCCAGTGCATCTCAGCTGATGACTTCAATCAGGCCAACCTCTGGAGTGTGCTGCCAAAATCATTCCAGCAGATCTCCTGTCCTGCCCAGGGTCCAAACGCCCTTCGCCACTGCTGTACAGCCGGTAAAGACACTTACCGGCCCACCCACTGTCCACACTGTGGTAAATCAGACCACCAGCCAGGGCCCCTTCTCCCTGAGTACAAACAGAAATTGGAGTGGGAGGGTCCAGTGCAGAAAGTCGTACGATGTTGGCCTGAGGAAATATCCGAGCCTCCAAGTGACTGCTTTGAATTTATAGACTGGTCCACGTGTGAGGACCCAGCAGCCAACGTAAAGCAGTATGTGACCACGCTCACAGACTTCAGCAGTAAATGTGTCAAGGACTGTGTACCGAATAAATCAATCCAGGTGTTCCAAACCAGAAACATCGAACATAGAATATAGATTATTACAGCACAGTACAGGCCCTTCAGCCCAAGTTGTGCCAACTTTTTAATCTACTATAAGATCAATTTAACCCTTCCTCCCACATAACCCTCCATTTTTCTAGCAACCACGTGCCTATCTAAGAGTTTCCTAAATGTCCCTGATACCTCTGCCTCTACCACCAACCTGGCAGGGTGCTTCACATACCCACCTCTCTCAATGTAAAATAACTCACCCCTAACATCCCCCTACCTTTCCTCCAATCACTTTAAAATTATGCCCGCTTGTACGAGCCATCTTCACCTGGGAAAATGTCTCCGGCTGTCCACTCTGGTCTGCATCATCTTGTGCAAGTCCATCAACTCAAAAACTATGGATGAACTGGGAGATCCACTTACTGCTGAAGTCCAGGTTTGTGGCATTCAAATCAGGTGGCCCAGATCTCTACAGGAAAATCGACGTTCATAAAGCTATCAAAAATTCTAAGAGCCATTCTCCTCCTTAAGTCCATCACCCCTGCTGGGGCATCGGCTGCTGACAGCAGCTTGCCTGTTTGTCCTGGACCAGTCATTCAAATTGTCCCCAGGTGTAGTCCATCGTGTAGATCCGTCCTCTCCTGGGAATGAAATCTTCAGAGCTTCTGCTGGCCTTTCTGTAGCCCTGGTTTTTTTTTCAGGGATGAGGTTGCTCACTCCATGCCTAACACCCACCTTTCACAGCGGGGCTTGGGACCATCTGTGGCAGGGCTCGCAAGTTACTACCAGTCCAGGTTAAAGTCACAGTCCAGTGGGAGGCTTGTCCACCATAAAGGGCTACAAAGCAATGTCAGCTGACAGCAAAGGACCCCTCCTCGATGAGATTGGTGCACGTTCTGAACAGAGGGGTGATGAAGCAATAAACCCTCCAGTACACCAGGGTCAGCCGTCTGGAGAGTGAACAAAGGGACAACATTAAGCCCAGGTGGTGAACATGGCTGTGTCCTCAGATCAGCTGGCAGGAGTACTTGCAGATGTTTTTAACATCTCCCAGCTGCAATCAGAGGTTCAGGTTCAAACTCAGGTTTAATTGTCATCCACCCAGCCACATGTATACAGCTAAATGAAATATCATTTGGGCCAAGGTGCAAAACACAGTTCATTCAGTCACATATAACACGTATAGTCACAGTTCCATGCCAGGACGTCCAGAATCAAAAACAGCTACTTTCCCCCAAACAGTAAGTCTGACCACTACTTTATTATTTCCCTTCGGTCACCTTGTGTGCAGCCTAGTGTCACCTCACAGACAAACAATCAATCTATGTATGTAAGCTATCTTATGCATTGGGTGTGTTTTACATTAGTATTGTTGTGTTTGTTAGCTTTCATTTTTTATAGAAACATAGAAAGCCTACAGCACAATACAGGCCCTTCGGCCCACAATGCTGTGCCAAACATGTCCTTACTTTAGAATTACATCACAGGAACCATGGACTCTACATGCACTTTCCACTGGCTCGAGAAAGCAGCCAACATAATCCAAGGCCTTTTCCAACCCAGTCACTGGCCATGATGGAACGGCAGCGCAGACTCAATGGGCCGAGTGGCCTGATTCTGCTCCTGTGACTTACGGACATCCTCTCCACTCTCACATACCATCCATCGGACATAGGCTAGAAAAGCTTAGAAGCCTGCGCCACCAGGCCCAAGGCCAGCCTCTATCGTGCTGTCGTAGTCCTCCTGTACGTTAAAAATGAACTCTGAATCTAACAACCTGCCTTGCCATGACCCTTGCAGCTTTGGTCTGCTAGCACCTTCTCTGTAAGTGTAACGCTATATCCGGCATTCTGTTACTGATCTTCCCTTTCTACGGCCTCGTTGTACCCATGTTTTTAAATGACCAGTTTGAATGATGTGCAAAATGATTTCATCCACGGGTTCACAGAGATGCTCTTCTGCTGTTGTAGCCCATCCGCTTCGAAACACACAGAGATGCTCTTCTGCTGTTGTAGCCCATCCGCTTCGAAACACACAGAGATGCTCTTCTGCTGTTGTAGCCCATCCGCTTCGAAACACACAGAGATGCTCTTCTGCGCACTGTTGCAAAGCGTGGTTGTTGGAGTTACTGTCAGCTTGAACCATTATTCTCTGGGCCTCTCATAAACAAGGCACTTCTGCTCAGAGAACTGCTGCTCGCTGGATGTTTATTTTTGTTTTTCACACCACTCTGTAAACTCCAGAGATTGTTGTGTGTGAAAATCCCAGGAGATCAGCAGTTTCTGAGATACGCAAACCACCCCGTCTGGCACCAACAATCATTCCACGGTCAAAGTCACTTAGATCACATTTCTGATGCTGGGTCTGAACAACAACTGAATCTTCTGACCACGTCGGCATGCATGAATTGCTGCCACGTGATTGGCTGATTAGATATTGGCATTAACGAGCAGGTGTACAGGTGGCCACAGAGTGCATGTGGCACATGTTGGCTGCCAGAAAGAGACACTACCAGATGCACCTTCTCTTCACCTATAAGCCCTGGGAAGGAACCACTGACCCACAGGACACTTTGCTGTGTTGTCCCATCTCCTCCGGCAGCCACCACACTTCTTATGGCATCTTGCCATATAACCACCTGCTCGCTCACCGCAACCAGAGCCCTGGTTATCTCTGCAGGTGAAGCAGTGACTTACTTAAACAGCACACACAAAATGCTGGAGGAGCTCAGCAGGTCAGGCAGCACCTATGGAAATGAAAAAACGCTGACGCTTATTCCCCTCCACAGATGCTGCCTGACCTGCTGAGTTGCAGCAGCATTTTGCGAGGTTTGCTCTATATCAGCGGTCCCTAGCCACCGGGCCGCGGACCGGCACCGGCTACCGAGCCACGAGGAAATGATATGTTTTGGCGATATGAAACGATATGAGTCAGCTGCACCTTTCCTCATTCCCTGTCACGCCCACTGTTGAACTTGAAAGCACGCAAGGTCATCAGCCACCTAAACACTGCGATACCCTTGCACCAGGGATCACTGGTTGGCCTCGGGTAACCGGCGAGAACTGCCGTTGCTACTGATCTGGAGCACGGACAGATGGGCGCCGCCTCTAAAACTGTTTAGCACACCGAATGCTCGTGAGGAACCCAGTGCTAAAATATTCGCAGACGACCTAATTTGGGCTCAGGGTTTTGTAAGTAGCAGAGCAGCTACCTCGCTGCAATCTACTGAAAGTCATCCCTCGAGCCAAACTTTTGTCGGCCGATAAATCCTACTTACCAACAAGGGGGGGGCGGGCACATGCCCTGTCGCACCCCTTCTTGCTCTCTCCGGACTGCGGCCCCGGTACGGGGACCTCTGGCCCTTACCTTGTCTTCTCACCCCACCCACGACCAGCCGCACCTGGCCAAGGTGGCGGACGGGTGGGAGGCTGTCTAACGAGGCAATGAAGCCCTCAAAACTGCTTTGGTACCTGAGTCCAAGCACCCTGCACTTAAAGACAAACCCGTTGAGTTTTTTGAGTGGAAAAAACGTGAGCAAGCGGAACAGAAGCATGTGCTGATAGTCACGTAAACTAAATTGCGGAATAGACTGGACAAAAGGAACCTGCGTTGAGTATCGCTGTATTCCCGTCGTGGTTAACACCACCCCCCTCCCCACCCCTCCCGTCGGCCAGTCCACAAGAACGTTGTCAATATTAAACCGGTCCGTAGTGCAAAAAAGGTTGGTGACCCCTGCTCTAGATTTCCACCGCCTGTAGGATCTCTTGTGTAGAATGTCTTACTTAAACATCTCTCCATGTAACACACTACTGAACGCAAACTGGGCAACCTGAACTTACATCTGCTGCTTACTTCAATTCTCCACTCCCACTCTTACCTCATAAACACAAAAGATTCTGCAGATACTGGAAATTTGGGGCAACACACACAAAATACTGGAGGATCTCAGTAGGTCAGGCAGCCTCCATGGAAGGTTCAAAGATCAAAATACATTTATATCAAAGTATGTACACCATAAACAAACTTGATTCATCTATCTTACAGGCAGCCACAAGACAACAAAACCCAATGGAACCTGATAAGAAAAAGATCGTCAAACTCCCAATGTGCAGGAGAAAAAAACAAATTGTGCAAACAATAGAAGTAAGGAAATAGCATTCAGAATTGAAGTTTGCGAAAGTGAGTCCACAGCCCCAAAGCCAGCATGGCCACTCCAGGAGCCCGTTAGTTGCAGGCCGCAGCCTCAGTTCAGCGCAGAGACGAGTAAACCTCGTGGAGCAGCGAGCTGAACTAGCCTGTCCCTCACCTCCAGCCCCGACACCCTGGCGTTGTTGTCAATCCGAAATCACCCAAACCTCGAATCGTCCCTTGCTATGCTCTGGGGCCTGGGCCCCAATACCTCAGTTTGGCCTAATTTGAACCGGTGTTTAAATAGATCAAATCTCAGTTCTTTCCTTGCTTTCGGACCTGGGCACCACCTCAACACTGCCCTGCCTCGGTTATGCCCCATCAAATCGGCTCCAGCAATGGCCAAAAGTATCGGCTCATCCCGTGCTCTCGTACCCAGGCCAAGCCGCCTTGAATCAGCCCGGACACGCCAAGTTGCAACCGTCCTGCAGCTTCGAAGCTTCAGTTCACCTCGCAAAAATGCCAGGCGGTTTGGAAGCCCAGCTCCAAACGGGAAGTTACAGGCTGTTGTTTGCTGTGATTGTTCACCAGAACAAGTGTGACTAATGTAGTTGTTGGTAGTTTTCTTTGTTTTGCTTGCCAGCAAGTCGTTGTTAAGCATCACCAGTGCCATCCTAAATCAGAAGGGAACAAACAGTCGATGTGTTGGCCTGTTTACTCCTCTCCATAGATGCTGCCTGACCTGCTGAGTACCTCCAGCATTTTGTGCGTGTTGCCCGCTCTTACCTTTCTGTCTGGGGGCCGAAGAAGATGGCCTGTCCGGGGGTTAGAGGTGGAATGAGGCTTGTTTTACTGTGGCTGCTTTCTCATGTTGTGTTCTCGGTGGGCCTGCTATTCTGGTGCCAGAATGGGTGGCAACACTTGCGGGCTGCCCCCCCCCCCCCGGCACGACCTCAGGTGTGCTGAGTGTTAACACGAAATACACAGTTCACTGCATGTTTCAATGGACATGTGATAAATAAATCTGAATCGGAATCAGCCTACGGCCTCTTAAACCACACTAACCAATGAAGCTCAACGCTACTTCATGCAGTCTGATTTTTTTTCAATCGGTCATCTTTCAGGATTTGTGCCGCACTTACTGTCCTTACTTACTTGCCCTGGAGATAGTGCTCACGTGGAATCTTCTCGAATCATTTTGGTCCTTCGGGTCGAAAGATCCAGATTTAGATCCGACGGCAATGGAGGACTAGCACTATACCCCCAATGGCCACTTCATGAGGTTCCCCTGTACACCACTGCAAATATCTAATCAGCCAATCACCTGGCAGCAACGCAATGCATAGAAGCATGCGGAAGATGTGGGCAAGAGGTTCGGTTGTTGTTCACACCAATGTTCAGAATGGGGAAGAAATGGGATCTCAGTGACTTTGACCGTGGAATGATCGTTGGTGCCAGACAGGGTGGTTTGAGTATCTCAGAAACTGCTGATCTTCTGGGATTTTCACGCACAACAATCTCTAGAGTTTACAGAGAATGGTGTGAAAAACAAAAACAAAATCCAGTGAGCTGAAGTTCTGAGGGCAAAAATGCCTCGTTAATGAGCGAGGTCAGAGGAGAATGGCCGGACTGGTTCAAGCTGACAGGGAGGTGACAGTAACTCAAATACCCCTGTGTTACAAAGTGGTGGACAGAAGAGCATCTCTGAGTTCACAACACGTCAAACGTTGAAGTGGATGGGCTACAGCAGGAGGTACATAATAAAGTGACCATTGAGTACATACAGACCCAGGCTTCCCATTGAATATATAGTTGGACTTTTTTAAGCAAAATTGTTCATTCTAAGCCCCATTTATTTTCCTGTTGCCTTCATATTTATTAATTTTCCCTGTGCCAAGTTTTCTTTGGAAGTGAATTCTCAGAAATACCCTGGCTGTTGTATGGGAATAAAAGGCCAGAGATTAATGTGAGTCAATTCGTTCCCTTTCTGTATGCGATTGCGACATCTCCTATCCTGAGCACGTATCCCCTTTTGTGGAACAGATCCAAGCCGTCTGTGGTTCCATAGATCATAAAACAGAAGAGCAGAACGAGGCCATGTAGCCCATCGGGTTTGCTCCGCCATTTCATCATGGCTGATCCATTTCCCTCTCAGCTCCAGTCTCTGGCCTTCTCCCCGTATCCCTTCATGTCCTGACTATTCAAGAACCAATCAACCTCTGCCTTAATTATACCGATGACTTGGCCTCCACAGCCACTTGTGTACTAAATTCCACAGATTCGCCTCTCTCTGGCCAAAGAAATTCCTCCTTTTCTCTGTTCTAAATGGATATCTCTCTAATCTGATGCTGTGCCCTCTGGTCCTAGACATCCTCTCCAGATCCATTCTATCGTGATCTTTCAATATTCAATAGGTTTCAGTGAGCTTCCCTCTCATTCTTGGTGAATGCAGGTCTTACAGCCATCTTCATATGATAACCGTTTCATCCCCGGAATCGTGCTCATGAACTTCCTCGGAACCCTCTCCAACGTCAGCACATCCTTTCTTAGAAAAGGGGCCCAGAACTGCTCACAATACCCTAAATGAGGCCTCACCATTGCCTTATAAAGCCTCAGCACCACATCCCTGCTCTTGTATTCTAGACCTCTTGGAATGAATGCTAACATGGCATTTGCCTTCCTCACCACTGACTCAGCCTGCAAGTTAACCTTTAGGGTGTTCTGCACAAGGACTCCCAAGTCCCTTTGCACCTCAGATCTTTGAATTTTCTCTCCATGTAGGAAATAATCTATTTCTTCTACCAAAGTGTAAGACCACATACTTCCCGACACTGTCTGTGCGGTTCAATGCTATTTTCCATCTGCAAAAACAACACACCTGGCAGATATTACTGACCTTCGATTGAACACAAATGACCTACGTGATTCCGTGCATTTTCATTTTTTTTCATGTTGCAATGATTCAGATTTATTTATTTATGACAAGTACATTGAAGCTCACAATGCAATACGTCACTGTGTTCTGGGTGGCAGCCGGCAATGATGAGAACACAGGCAGACTAAAAGATGACTGGCAACACACACAAAATGCTGGTGGAGCGCAGCAGGCCAGGCAGCATCTATAGGGAGAAGCACTGTTGACTCTTTGGGCCTAGTCCTGATGAAGGTTCTCGGCCCGAAACGTCGACTGTGCTTCTCCCTATAGATGCTGCCTGGCCTGCTGTGTTCCACCAGCATGTTGTGTGTGTTGCTTGAATTTCCAGCATCTGCAGATTTCCTGGTGTTTGTGTTTTTAAAAGGGTAGTGTGGGTGGGTGCCTGAGGGTCAGTCTGAGCTGAGAGGTTTGTTTCTGTGCTGTACGACTCCAGTGTGACTTAGGGTGTTTGCCATCTGACTGGACTGATTCACACTTAATCGATTGGAGTTGGCTGGGCAAAACTTGGGTACGTTACATTTCTGTTAAAGATTCAGATTCACTTATTACACATCGATCCCTGAAGCGGATGGGCTACAGCAGCAGAAGACCACGGACATACACTCAGTGGCCAGTTTATCAGGTACATAACAAAGTGCCCCCCACCGAGTGCTCTTCCAGATCAGAATGGGGTGTTAGTCGCCGGGGATTCTGCAGGTAGCAGTATCGGCTTGCGTCTGCTGCATTTGAACCGGATTCTGGTGCAGGCTGCAGGCGAGGCAGGAGCAGCAAAGCAGCTGGAGGGATGGCTCAGCCGGCCGCACAGGAGCTTCTCGAGAGTTGACGGAGACGCAGCCCACTGGGCAAGTGGATTGTATTCCAACACACTTCTGAACGTGCCTTGTCAAAGTAAATTTATTGCTGGGCTCTATCCACCTTTCCATTCCTGGGCCTCGGTGTTCCCATATACCACGATGCAACCAGTCATCCACTGTGCTGCGATGGAAGTTTGTCAGAGTTTCTGGTGTGGGTAGTGGAGAGTCCTTGTAGGGCCTGGTATGAGTCACTTATCACAGGACACATTTCCGCAGTCTCCCATGTACCCAGTGTCTGGGTGCTCTTGTCCAGAGTGTTTGGCGTGGCTAGAACAGTTGAATTTCTCATTTCCAGTAATGCGAGTAAAGGGTAAATTTAATCGGGGCGTTGCTTGATGGTGAGAGATCAGGCAGCAATTACCCCTCCTGTGATTACTGTTAACGCTTTGTAACCACAGAAGCTAATCGAAAGGAAAGTGAACGCTTCTACTTTAGTGAGGTCAGCTCTGATGATGTAATGACATATGCCACTCACATACTTTTACATACAGTATAAGACAATGGATTATGTAAATAATGTATTAATCAAATAGTATATTTACAATATTACTGAACTGTTAAATACACAACACCTCCCTGCTCAGCTATAAGCCCCAATTCAACAGCGACTGCATCTCAACTACAGACACAGAATACTACATAATTACTATATACATGTCAGAAGGGACGTGTACACACTGCAGGACGCAGGCACTGAAGTGCTGGGGGCAGGACGGGACAAGCTAAATGATAGGAGACCGTGGCATTCATGGAGACCTTGGAGTTCAGGGATGGTCTAGAGGCTGGGGTCTTGGGACTGGGAATGCAGGATAGCCCCCTGGGCAGGCCACAGAACTCCCAGGCAGGACACAGGGGCCTGGGCAGGTCACGGGGGCACAACCCGTCAGAGGCGAGGGATAGGAAGGGGCAGAGTCCCCCACCAGGCAATGGCAATCTGGCTTGGCTTACCCGACAGAAGCAAGGGGGTAGGAAGCGAGCTTGGTCCAGGGTGACTCCAAGACTCACCGCAGCCAGGAGACTCGGCTGGCTCACTCACTCACTCACTCACTCACTCACTCACTCACTCACTCACTCACTCACTCACTCACTCACTCACTCACTCACTCACTCACTCACTCACTCACTCACTCACTCACTCACTCACTCACCTTGCCATTAATAGACAACCCCCAAACTATACTCAATCCCAGAGCCCCTTATATTCACAGCCAACTGATAGGCATCAGGTGTGCCTCCTTGAGCCCAACCGAGCTAAGATGATCTTCAGGTGTGACTAGTTGAGTTCAAGGCGAGATGAGGGGCGGTCCGCGGACCGGATCAAGAACCGGAATGCGGACTTCAGACCCGACCATGACAATACAGACATCCACAGCATAGTAAATTTTACATTGGCCCATTCAAGCCTAAAGATTTAATCGCTGTGGAGGATTTCCTACTCTTGCGGGGTAACGTCTTTCCTGACCAGGGGTGGGGGTGCATCACTCTGCTTGGCAGGTGAGACTTGTGCCTGTGAAACAATCTTAGGCTCTGAGGCCTCCTGCAGGCATTGACTCTGGGACTGCAGGAAGTGGTTCTAACAGCTTGGAACATCTTTCTTCTCTAACAATTGACTCTGTTCTCCTCAACTGATCAACGTGTCGTCTCCAGACGACATTAGACGCAATCTCCACTGTGTAGGAGAGTGGTCCAGTTCTGTCCTTAATCTTTTGGGGTGTCCACTTAGGATTACCTTTGTAGACCATCGCTTGAAACATTGAACCTTCTTGTTGGAGGAGCCCTCGACTTGCCTCATCTGTTTGTCCTGCATTCTCCTTCCGAGGAGATCCAAGTGTGAGTGCAAGGGGCAGCACAGCTGGCGAGTGTGATATGCAGGCTGGAAGCTGGTTCAGTGTTAGTGTGGTGTGTTCTGCAGACTCTGCACAAGCCATTCGTAGCTGGGTGGTACAGTCCAGGTGTATGTCTTATTCCATCCACTTTCAGGAATGACTGAAACAGTTCCACAGCAAACCATGATCCGTTGTCACTGACGGAGTGTTCTGGAACATCAGTCCTTGAGAAAAGGCTTCTCAACACATCAACAAGGCTGCTGAGAACACCTCGAGTCACTTTGTAGTTCCATCCACTACTACCAGGAAATTTGTCTGCTGAATGACCCAGCAAAATCCCCATGAGTCCTCTGCCAGCCGTTCCCAGGGATGGAGGGGAGCTGCTCTGGGCATCTTCTGTACGCCTTGGCATCCTGACCAGTGCACGGCAAGCTGCTCGATCTGCTGATCTATCCCAGGCCGGCAGACAAAGCTTCGAGCCAATGCTTTCGTTTTCACCATGCCTAGATGACCGACACTAAATGAGTCTCCTCCAACGCTTTCGCTCTCAGCTCGGCTGGTGCAACGACTCATAATCCCCAAATAAGGCAACACTCGGCAAAGCCAAGTTCATCCTGGTGCTGGGATTTCTGCTGCATACCTCAGTCATTCTGGGTTTCCACGCAGACCTGAGACAGTGTGGGGGCTTTTCTAGTTTCCCTTTGGATCATCTCTGCCGTAACAAAGAAACATTTCAACGTGCATTGGGGTGAATACGTAAAGCCGAGTGTCTTCTTCTGTAAAGTTTTCAGGTATTTCCTTTTCCAAGGGCAAATGGAACAATCCATCAGTTATTCCATGATCAGCTGTCCTTTGAGTTTCATTTTGTCTTTGTTCATATTACAACACACCCATACCATAAGGCGAGGTGTCACAAGTAAGCTGCACTGGATGACGTGGATCATAATGTGTGAATACAGTACCTGATGTCACCATTTCCTTTGTCTTTTGGAAAGCCACCTCAAACTGCTTTGACCATTGCCATTTCTTCCCGATCTGTGGTAATGCGTTCAAGGGGTGGAGCCCAGTAGCCATGTTTGGCAGGAAAAGGACCACAATTGTGTCGCTTCCTGGCCTTGGGCATCCACTACTACTTGGATTTTCTACAGTAAGTGATGCTTGGTTTAAAGAATTCACACTTGTGGTATCATGCTCTGAACTCATAATATAGATAGATAGATAGATACTTTATTCATCCCCATGGGAAAATTCAACATTTTTTTCCAATGTCCCATACACTTATTGTAGCAAAACTAATTACATACAATACTTAACTCAGTAAAAATATGATATGCATCTAAAATCACCCTCTCAAAAAGCATTAATAATAGCTTTTAAAAAGTTCTTAAGTAGTTTACTTAAATACATTGAGTCCTAACCCCGGCACTTTAACATATCTTACTCCTGGCGGTTGAATTGTAAAGCCGAATGGCATTGGGGAGTATTGATCTCTTCATCCTGTCTGAGGAGCATTGCATCGATAGCAACCTGTCACTGAAACTGCTTCTCTGTCTCTGGATGGTGCTATGTAGAGGATGTTCAGGGTTTTCCATAATTGACCGTAGCCTACTCAGCGCCCTTCGCTCAGCTACCGATGTTATACTCTCCAGTACTTTGCCCACGACAGAGCCCGCCTTCCTTACCAGCTTATTAAGACGTGAGGCGTCCCTCTTCTTAATGCTTCCTCCCCAACACGCCACCACAAAGAAGAGGGCGCTCTCCACAACTGACCTATAGAACATCTTCAGCATCTCACTACAGACATTGAATGACGCCAACCTTCTAAGGAAGTACAGTCGACTCTGTGCCTTCCTGCACAAGGCATCTGTGTTGGCAGTCCAGACTAGCTTCTCGTCTAACTGTACTCCCAGATACTTGTAGGTCTTAACCTGCTCCACACATTCTCCATTAATGATCACTGGCTCCATATGAGGCCTAGATCTCCTAAAGTCCACCACCATCTCCTTGGTCTTGGTGATATTCTAATCTTTTAAACGCAGTCTTGAGATTTTGGAGGTATTCCTTGTCATTCTTACAGTGACGTTATCCAGGTAACACTGAGTACCTGGACAGTCTTGCAGCACCTGATCTATAACTTTCTGCCAGAGTGCTGGGGCAATTGCTACTCCAGAACTAAGCCTATTGTAATGATAAAGCCCTCTGTGAGTGTTATAGTGAGAACAACTTTGGACTCTTCTTCCATCTCCATTTGTGGGTAGGCCTCAGTTAAGTCCACTTTGCAGAATTGTTTTCCTCCAGCAAGGTTTACAAAGAAATCCTTTATCTTGAGCAGAGGTTATTGATGTACTTTCAGTACTGGTGATCTTAAAATCACCACAGATCCTGACAGACCCATTTGTCTTGGTTACTGGGACATGTGGCATTGCCCGTGGGCTCCACTCACCCTTGGAAAGAATTCCTTCAGCCTCCAGGTGATCTGGCTACTTTATCACAGATGGCATAAGGATCTGGACAGGCTTTAACATTATTTTACCCTTAATATGTTTGAGTTTTTCAATGTCACCCTTGAACAATGCTGTAGCATCATCCAGAACCTTTCTTAATTCACTTACAGATGACTCTGTTGCAGGGGATGTGGTATGTAAATGGTTGATGGATCGCCAATCAAGTTGTAGTTGTCTTAGCCACTCACATTCAATGCCGGCCCTCCTGTTCTACCACATACAAGCCCAATGTGGCTTGTTGGTTGTTGTATTTCACTGATACAAATACCATTCCCACAGGAGTTATCTCTTCTCCAGAACAGGATCTTAGCTGGATGCCTGCAAGCTTTAGTTCAGTACCTTTGAAATGCCAGTCATATTTATTTTGTGGAATGACTGAAACAGCTGAACCAATGTCTATTTCCATTTTAATTAATTTGCCCTTCACCTCTGGTGTAAACTATATTGCCTGTCTATTGTTAGGTTTCACGCTGTGAAACAGGCTACCCAGCCCTGTGTCACTTCCATCATTATCAGATTTTTCAACAGCATGCTGATTAGTGATCGTTTTGAAACTGCAACTTGACTTTTTTTTTTAATCTTTCTCGCTTTCCTGTGCAGTCCATTTATTTCTGTCTGCCCAACATGCTCTTTGTATGTGTCCTACTTTGTTGCATTTTCTGCAATTATCACCTTAAACCTGCATTGGACTTGTGTATGTGAGCCCTGCACACAATTTGTTTTTTCTGTTTCGACATTATAATTTCGTTCAAGCTCACTGTCATTCCCGCATGCAACTCATTTGTGTCTCTACCTGGTGCTTCCATTGATACAGTGATTTTAACTGCTCTTTTAAATGTGAATTGTGCTTTCCTTGGGAGTCATTTTTGAATGCCTTCTTGTAAGATTCCAGAAACTAAACGATCTCTCAGTGCTTCATTAAACCCATCACTGAACTCACAATGCTCAGACAATTTCTTCAATTCTTCCTTTTGTTTTTGTTTGTGAAACCTTTATGGTTCTAAATGTTTCTGCATTATGTTCATGATATCAGCAAAGTTGATTTTGGCTGGTTTGGTTGAAGCAGTCAAACTTTAAGCAAACTGTATGCTCTTCCACCAATTACATTCAGCAAAACTAGCACTTGTTTTTTATTGGCTATTTCATTTACTTCAGGATACTGCTCGATTGTTTCAGTATAGGTGATCCAGTTATCTACTGTGCAATCAAATGTGTCTATCTAGACGCCCATTTCTACTTTCTTTTTTATTTATTATTGTTATCACCCAGTACTGACTGTTTATGAACCCATGAATTTCATCCATTTTCAATTCCATTTTATTGGAGATGTTCATTGCCTGTCACTTTTGTGATGCTAATTCCATACTGTGCCTCTGAATAAATAATTCACTGCAAACAGTACTTGCCACCTCTTAGCCATCGCAGGAGTGACATCTCGATCATGCTGCGTTCAGGCACACTGCTTCTTTGGATGAGGAAAATTGAACAGAGTTTAGATATCGGTCAACATCTGACTTTATAATGAAAGGGAGGTCTCTGATGAAGCTGTTGAAGGGGTTGCATCTATGATGTCCGCTTGAAGGCGATACCAGTGAAGTCCTGGGACAGAGGTGACTGACCTCTAACAACAACTACCATAGACACAAGAGGTCTTGCAGATGCTGGAAATCTGAAGCAAACATGCACACAATGCTGGAGGAGCTCAACAGGTCAGGTAGCATCTCTGGAAAAGAATAAACAGGTTGATGGTTCAGACTGAGACCATTCATAAGGTCTGTGATCTCTCCCCAAAATGTTTGTTATTTCCCTATATAGATGCTGCCTGACCTGCATTTTGTGTGTGTTGAACACAACCACCCTATTTTGTTCAGGGTGTGAATCCATTCATTGCAGTGTTTTGCTCTTGATGTCCATTGATGACAGTTTTGTTGAAGCCCTTGATGCCACATTTGCTCAAACTCTTCCTCATCTCCCTTCTAAATGGATGTCTCTCTATTCTGATGCTGTGTTCTCTGGTCTCAGACTCTCCCATAATAGGAAATATCCTCTTTACATCCACCCCTTCGATGCCTTTAACATTTGATAGGTTTCAATGAAATCTTCCCTCATTCTACTGAATTCCAGTGAGTAGAGGCCCAGAACCATCAGACGCTCCTTATATGATAAGCCTTTCAATCCCAGAATAATTTTCATAAACTTCCTGTGGACCCTCTTCAATGTAAGCACACCCTTAGTTAGATGAGGGGCCCAAAACTACTCACAATACTTCGGTTGCCCTCTGTTGGTTTTTAAAGTCTAACTTGCCACTAATTTTTGCTCTATTATATGCCCTCACTTTGGCTTTTGTGTTGGCTTTGACTTCACTTTTCAGCTAAGGTTGCACCACCCTGCCTTTAGAATACTCCTTCTTCTTTGGAATGTACCTATCCCGTGTCTTCCAAATTGCTGCCAGTGTTCTTTCCCAATCAACTCTGGCCAACTCTTCTCTCATACCTGTGTAATTCCCTTTACTCCACTGCAAAAACCGATATCTGACTTCAGCTTCTCCTTCTCAGATTTCAGGGTTAATTCTATCATATTATGATCACTGTTCCCTAAGGGCTCCTTTATCTTAAGTTCTCTAATCATTCCGTTTCATTGCATAACAGCCAATTCAGTTATAGCTAATCCCCTAGAGGGCGATATGCCATTCAGGTGTCTCTATTGAATCTTGTCTCTGTTCGTCTGACTGTGGAATCCCCTGTCAACACTGCTGTCCTCTTCACCTCTCTTCTCTTCTGTGTCACAGCACCAGACCCAGTGCCAGAAACCCAGTCACTGTGACTCCCCCCCCCCCCCCCCCCCCCCCCCCCCGGTATGTCATTCTCCTTAACAGTATCCAAAGTGGTATACTAATTATTGAGGAGAATATTGTATATTCTCCTGCCTTTAACACTTGTAACCTTTGACACCCTGACTAATCAAGAATCGATCAGCCTCCACTTTAAATATACTCAATGACTTCTCCTCCACATCTGCCTGTGGCAATGAATTCCAGAGATTCATCAGTGACTAAAGAAATTCCTCCTCGACCCTGACGCTGTGCACTCAGGTGCTGGACTCCCCCACGACAGGAAACATCCTCTCCACGTCCATGCTTTCTTGCCTTTCAATGTCAGGTAGGTTTTAATGAGATCCCGCACCTCATTCTTATAAACTCCAGCAAGTACAGCTCAGAGTGTGCAAGGGATCTGGGAATGCAGGTCCATAATCCATTGAAAGTGGTGTCACAGGTAGATAGGGTCGTAAAGAAAGCTTTTGGCACACTGCCTTCAAGAATAAAAGAATTGAGTACAGGAGATGGGATGTTATGTTGCAGTTGTGTAAGATATTGGTGAGGGCTAATTTGGAGTATTGTGTGCACTTCTGGTCACCTACCTACAGGGAAGATGTAGAACACAAGGCATAGGAGCAGAATTAAGCCACTTGGCTGGACAAGTCTTCTCCTCCATTCAAACATGGCTGTGATGCCGTGTTCATTCAAGAACCTTTCAAACTTTGCCTTAAGTACACCCAACGACCTGGCCTCCACAGCAGCAAATTCCATAAATTCACCACCCTCTGGCCAAAGAAATTTCTCCACATCTCTGTTTTAAATGGACACCCCCTCTATCCTGAGGCTGTGCCCTCTTGTCCTGGACTCCCCCACAATTGGGAAACATCCTTTCCACATCTATTCTGTCTAGGGCTTTTAACATTTGAAAGATTTCAATGAGATCCCTCCTCATCCTTCTAAATTCCAGCAAGTACAGACCCAGAGTCATCAAACGTTCCTCACATGATAACCTTTTCATTCCCAGAATCATCCTTGTGAACCTCCTCTGGACCCTCTCCAAAGCCAGCACAACTTTTCTTACATGAGAAGTTCAAAACTGTTCACAATACTCAAGGTGAGGCCTCACCGGTGCCTTATAAAGCCTCAGCATCACATCCCTGCTCTTGTCTTCTAGACCTCTTGAAATGAATGCTAACATGCATTTACCTTCCTCACCAGCGACTCAATCTGCAAGATAACATTTAGAGTGTTCTGCACAATGGCTTCCAAGTGACTTGGCATCTCATGTTTTTGGATTTTCTCCCCATTTAGAAAATAGTTAGCTCATTAATTTCTACTACCAAAGTGCATGACCATGCATTTTCCAACATTGTATTTCATTTGCCACTTTCTTGCCCATTTTCCTAATCTGTCTAAGCCCTTCTGCAGCCTACCTGCTTCCTCAACACTGCCTGTCCCTCCACCAATTTCCGTATAACCTGCAAACTTGGCAACAAAGCCATCTATTCCATCATCTAAATCATTGATATACAGCATAAAAAGACGTGGTCCCAACACCGACCCCTGGGAACACCACTAGTTACTGGCAGCCAACCAGAAAAGGATCTTTTTATTCCCACTCACTGCCTCCAACCAATCAGCCAATGCTCTAACCATGTTAGTAACTTTCCTGTAATACCATGGGCTCTTAACTTGGTAAACAGCCTCATGTGTAGCACCTTGTCAAAGGCCTTCTGAAAATCTAAATATACAACATTTATTGCATCCCTTTTACTTGTAATCTCCTCAAAGAATTCCAACAGGTTGATCAGGCAGGGCTTTCCTTTAAGGAAACCATGCTGACTTTGTCCTGCCTTGTCCTGTATCACCAAGTATTTCATCTCAGCTTTAACAATTGACTCCAACATCTTCCCAGTCACTGAGGTCAGGCTAACTGCTCTATAATTTCCTTCCTGCTGCCTCCCTCCTTTCTGAAAGAGTGGAATGACATTTTCAATTTTCCAGTCCTCTGGCATCATGCCAGAGTCCAATGATTTTTTGAAAGATCATTACTAATGCCACCACAATCCCTACCGCTACCTCTTTCAGAACTCTGTGGTGTCAATTCATCTGGTCTGGGTGACTTGTGTACCTTTAGGTCTTTCAGCTTTTTGAGCACCTTCTCCCTCGTAATAGTAACTTCCCTTTCACTCTTCAACAACAGGACACTGCTAGTGTCTTCCACGGTGAAGACTGATGCAAAATACTCATTTAGTTCACCCGCCATCTCCTTGTCCCCTGTTATTATTTTTCTGGCCTCATTTTCTAGCAATCCACTCTTATCTCCCTTTTATTTTTTATACACCTGAAAAAACTTTGATATTGTTGGCTAGCTTGCTTTCATATTTCATCTTGTCCCTTCTAATGATTCTTTTAGTTGCTCTCTGTAGGGTTTTAAAAGCTTCTCAATCCTGTTGATTTTTGCTTTGCTGTATGGCGTCTCTATGTAGATAGGGTTGAAAGAGTACAGAAACGTTTACAAGGACATTGCCCATCCAGAGGACCTGAGTTATCAGGAAAGATTGAATAAGTTAGGACTTTATTCCTTGGAATGCAGATGATTGAGTGGAGATTTGATAGAGGTATACAAAATTATGAGGGGTATAGATAATGTAAATGCAAGCAGGCTTTTTTCCACAGAGAGTGTGTGGGACTACAACCAGAGGTCATGGGTTAAGGGTGAAAGGTGAAGAGTTAGGGGGATCATGAGAGGAGACCTCTTCACTCAGAGGGTTAAGAGTGCAGAATGAGCTGCCAGCACAAGTGAGCTCGATTCCAACGTTTAAGCAAAGTTTGGATAGATAGATGGACGGTAGGGGTATGGAGGGCTATTGTCATTATGATTAGGTAGTTTAAGTGGTTCAGCATGGGTTGGATGGGCTGAAGGGCCTGTTTCTGTGCTGTACTTTTCTATGACACCGTGACTCTACATGCTCCTTATGCATTAACCCTTTCACTTGCAGAACCATTCTCATGAGCCTTCTTTGGACCCTGTCCAATGCAGCACATCTTTTAGATAAGGGGACAAAATTGCTCACAATACTCCCAGTGCTTTATAAAGCCTCAGCATTACTCCCTTGCTTTTATATTCTAGTCCTCTCGAAATGAATGCTTGACATTGCACTTTCCTCCCGAATGCAACTTAACATTTCGGGAATCCTACACAAGGACTCTCAATCCCTTTGCACCATTGATTTCTGAATTTGAAAACACTCTATACCTTCCTGTCGAATGCATGACCATACACTACCCTACACTGTATTCCATCTGCCACTTCTTTGCCCATTCTCCCAGTCTGTGCATATCTTTCTGTTGACCCCCTCGATCCTTTATCTCAGCATCTTAGAGTTCCTTGTGAATGTAATGTCTTCAAACCCCATCGGGTCCTGACCATCTACCGCCCCTTTACACGCCTCTTTTCATTCTTTCCATCAGCCTTCCCAAACTTCACCGGTCAGCCTCATACAAAGGGGAAGTTTGCAGCCGCCCCACAAGTCTGCGGGAGAACAACGTGTCCAGACAGAAGACAGAGGGCAACATGTACAGAGGTCAGGGTCGCCGGAACTCCGAAGCGGCGCTCTACCGGTGGAAAAAGTCCGCGTCTCTCTCTCTCTCTCTCGAAAGACGCTGAAATATTCCCAGAAACTTCTGGTTTCACTTAGTCAATGAGTAGTTTCTTTTGTTTCTACCACGCAGGCCAGTTATCCGCCGGTCTGTTTATGCCCTGTTAACCTTCTATTGTTGACAGGACTTTGTATTATTACTTGTCACTGATAAGACAGACTTGTATGTTTTGAGTGTGTCTGTGTGCAGCACCATCGCCATTAAGTGTTCTGGCTGCCAGTGGCTAGTCCTGAAACTATCCCAAAAGTTAGCGTTATTTATCTGGCCCAGATTCGGGCTAGGCGTCCCACTCGCCCAGACTCAGGTGATTGGCCTGTCTACCTGTTGAATGGTTCTCAGCCGTTCCCCAAGGAAGTGTCGCTCTCTCACACGCCTCTTGTCCAGATCCGGTGCTTTCGATTTTGTTTCCCGGAAGAATTGAGCTGCGGGCTATGTGACTGTTTGGAGCCGGGGCTTCGCTCTTTCTCCCCGCGACTTTCATGTGCCCGGGGTTACCCCGGGAGACCGCGGGGAGCCCACTAGGAGAACTTTATATATATTTTTGTTTCGCCTGGTTTAAGCTGGCCGAAGGACCATGACAAACTGTGAGCGAGCTCCCCGCCTCAAGGTAAGTGGTGACTAATCGCCCCACCCCCAACCCCTCGGGAACAGCCCCATCTCGATCCCTCGGGAAGACCCTGCCGTCCGGCTCTCTTGCTGTCCCGGGAAATTTGCCCTCCGCGCTTCTCTCCGGGACCTCTGTAGGCATCTCTTCCCCTCCCCGCGGACGTCTCTTGACCGGTTCCCCAAGGATCGCTCTCTTGGCGTAACCCCCGCAGTTTATTCCCGGTTACCCCATTCCTCGACCCCGGACCCCGACTCTGGCTGAAACGGGGAATGTGTCCTGAATGGATGGGGGAGGTGGTAGTGGGTCGTGTCACCCCGTTCATCTCCCTCCACCCCCGGCCTCCGCAGGCGGGACATTCCCGGGCTGTGAGTAGCGCGTTTAACCGGCCTTAGCTCGGCAAGATGAAGCGGCGGGGAGGAGAAAGGAAAAGGAGGGGAGGGGACAGGGAAGGAGGAGTGTTACAGGCGCAGAGTTCCTACTCTAGTGAACTCGCCACTTCCGATCCGAGTCCTAAGCCCTCCGGGCCAGCTGAGGCTGCGTTCCCGGTCCCGTTAATACACCTAGCGAGGGTATGTCTCTGAGAGAGTCCAGTCTGAAAACTACCTCACCTTTCTGGACTATGACAAGATACAGCTAAGATGAAGACAGGGAGAGTGCGGCGATTGATTTTTACAGAACTTTCGGTGCAGTTTGCAGCCACTTTTTAGCTTCCATATTTTCCGGGGTGAGGAAGAGGGAAAGGCGAAAGTGTCAGTGCACACCGCCGCTGAACACTGCGGGATCTCCCTCCACAACCTCTTGGTCCATTCCCCCGCCTCTTCACAGACGAAAGGTGCAGTTGCAGCCGACCACAATGGTCTGCTCCGACTGTGTTCTGCCTCCCTTCCCAACTCTTCCTCCACCACACTGAGGAAGTTATTGGCGTTGCAACTGGTTAGTTCTATCAGCTTTGCCGCTGACTATCCACAGACAAGATATTTGGTTGATCCCAGAGGAAGTTACAGTGTCACAGCAGTGTTACAAGTGCACAGATATACAAACATCAGAAGAGAAGAAAGAATTAAAAAGTTAACCTTAAAAATAAGATGTACAAGTTCAGACCGATAAAAGATGGTAATACTATTACTGTATAATATTATCATAATATTACACAGTAACGGTTGCACATTCACACCCTCCAGATAAGAAGTGATGGTGGTATTGCCAGAGTCTCTGTGGTAGCAGGGTGTGATAAACAGAGCTAAACAAAGCTCTGGTAAGCAGGGGTTAATAACAGTCTAACAGGAGGGGGGTCATCACTTCCCCCAGCTCATTATAGAGCTTGATAGTCCAGAGTAAGAATGACCTCATACAGCGCTGTTGTCTCAGTCTATTACTGAAATTGCTCCTCTGTTCAGCCAAGGTGGCATGCAGGGGGTGAGAGACATTGTCCAGAATTGCCGGGATTTTCCACAGGGTCCTTTGTTCTACCACAGCCTCCAGTGGGTCCAGTCTGACTCCTATAACAGAGCCAGCCTTTCTAATCAGTTTATTGAGCCTGTTGGCATCACCCGTGTTGATGCCACTGCCCCAGCACACCACCACTTTGAAGATTGTACTGGCGACAACAGACCGGTAGAACATGTGAAGATGAAGCTCGCATGCTGTAAAGGACCTCAGTCTCCTCAGGAAATAGAGGTGATGTTCTCAGATTAAGGAGTCTTGCCATCCAGGACATGCCCTCTTTTCATTGCTACCACCAGGGAGGAGGTACAGGAGCCTGAAGACACATACTCAACAATTCTTCCCCTCCACCATCAGATTTCTGGACGGACTATGAACACTAGCTCTCTTTTTGCACATTATTTTAATATATTTCTTAATGTGACTTATAGTAATTTAATGTACTACTGCTTTCACCACATATATTCATGATAATAAACCTAATTCTGAATCTATCTCACTTTGAACATTCTGGCAACTCTCTCCCCTTTTGGATCTCTCTATCTCCATCTCAGGAGATAAACAGGCACTTACTATAAACCCATTGACCCCACAGCTACCTAGACTAACCCTCTTCCCAGTGTGTCTGGTGTGAGGATGTCAACTCTTTCAGTTACCCTGTCTTCGCCGCCTGGTTCATAAAATGAGGGTTTCTGTTCCAGGACTTGTGAAATGTCCTTATATCTTTTGCAAACTCTTCAGTAGTTGCATAGACACCTGAAGAGTGGACTATCTGTTGGATGGAAGTGACCAACAACTCTGATAGAGGCAGATGCCAAGTTGTTAAGCTCATCAGTGGGAGGTGGTGCTTTAGCACTGCTGGCCCACCACCTCGAGGGATTCTTGATCATAAGCGGGCCGAAACTCCTGAGGACAGGTGGCAGATCAACTGATGATAGCACAGGACAGTTAACATCTCAGTCCAAGTGTAATTTCAGGAAACATGTTCGCTCCTCTGCTATAGGTGATTGAGCCCTCACTTTCATCTCCTCCATTGTCTGCATGTCTCCCCCTCCCAGACAGAAATGGGCATTCCTTTGTTCTTCACCTTCCACCTAATCAGCCTCCACATCCTTTCCCACCTCCACAAGCCCTAACGGGACACAGCCACCGTGCACATCTTCCCCTCACCACTCTTCCTGCTTTCTGCAGGGCCCCCTCTCTCACTTTGACTCCACCGTCCACTCATCCCTCCCCACCTGGGCATTTTTCTCTGTTACCCTAGGAGGCGCAACACTTGCCTCCTCACCAACTCCTTCACCACCATCCAGGGACAGAAACGGCCTTTCCAGGCGAGGTAGGAATTCACCTGCCTCTCCTCCAACCAGGTTTCCTGCATTTGGTGCTCTCGATGTGGCCTCCTTTATATTGAATGCAGTCTGGATAACTGTTTTGTGGAGCACTTGAACTTGAAACGCAACAGGAAACTGGACTTCCTGTCATTTCAACTGCTCTACTCATTCCCATCCATCCTCAGTATTCTTCACTTCCACAGAGAGTCCAAACACACAAAAAAGCAGCACCTCCTTTCCCTACAGCCCCATGGTGTGAACGTTCAGTTATCCATTCCAGGTCACCTCTCTGTTCTGTTCCCACTCCTGCTGGTGCACCCAGGGTCTCCCTCACCTTGTTTGCCTCCTGCCAATTACCTTGGGCTGTTACTCCCCCACCTCCCCTCCCCCTGGCTCCATCTGCCCATCACCCACTCACCTGTCCATGTGGGTTTCTTCTCCCTAGCCCTACCCATCCAATCTACTTTCCCATCTAGTTCCCCCTGCCCATCATCCTTTTCCTCTCTGGTTTCACCCAATACCTTCCAGCGTCTGTCACTTCCTTCCCCCTTCACTCCCCCACCTATCTCCATTTCTCTTCTCCTTTTGATCCACCTATCCCCTATCCCTGCCCCATCCCACGCCTCCCTCTCATCTCGAGGTTGGCAAACCCCATTCTACACTCTCATTCCTGATGCATGGTCTCATTCTGAAACCTCAGCATATGCTGTTTCAACCTACTGAGTTTAAGAGTGGCGTGGTAGTGCAGCGGTTAGCATAACACTTGACAGCACCAAAGGTCAACGGTCAATTTCGCCCTTGTCTGTAAGGAGACATCTCCCGATGACTCTATGTGTTTCCTCCGGGTGCTCGGTTCCTCCCACATTCCAAGGACGTACAGGTTAGGGTTAGGGTCAGGGTCATAGGTCGGTGCCAAACGTGTGATGCAACTTGGAGCTGCCCCCAGCACATTCTTGGACTGTTTTGGCTGTTGGTGCAAAGGCAGTATTTCAACGTTTGTGACAAATAAGGATAATCTTTCTTCAGCAGTCTGTGTTTGACTACAGATTCCAGCCTCTGCAGACCCTTGTCTCCGACACCTTCTTCCTCTTTGATGTCACCCATTCACAACTCAGAAAGGAGTTGCGGCTCCACATCCCCAGAGATCTGGGTTCAATCCTACACGGGTGCTGTCTCTGTGGAGTTTGCACGTTTTCACAGGCACACTGATTTCCTCCCACGTACCAAAGACGCATGGGTGTGGTAGGATGATGGTAAATTGTGGCAGAACCTGGGGGTAGATGATGAGAAAGGAGAGGGGTGTGGAGAATAAAACCATACACTCAGTACCTCCTGTAACTAATGAAACGTACACTCAGTACCTCCTGTAACTAATGAAACGTACACTCGGTATCTCCTGTAACTAATGAAACGTACACTCGGTACCTCCTGTAACTGATGGAACGTACACTCGGTATCTCCTGTAACTGATGGAACGTACACTCGGTACCTCCTGTAACTGATGGAACGTACACTCGGTACCTCCTGTAACTGATGGAACGTACACTCGGTACCTGCTGGAACTGATGGAACGTACACTCGGTACCGCCTGTAACTGATGGAACGTACACTCGGTACCGCCTGTAACTGATGGAACGTACACTCGGTACCTCCTGTAGCTGATGGAACGTACACTCGGTACCACCTGTAACTGATGGAACGTACACTCGGTACCTCCTGTAACTGATGGAACGTACACTCGGTACCGCCTGTAACTGATGGAACGTACACTCGGTACCTGCTTAACTGATGGAACGTACACTCGGTACCTGCTGTAACTGATGGAACGTACACTCGGTACCTCCTGTAACTGATGGAACGTACACTCGGTACCTCCTGTAACTGATGGAACGTACACTCGGTATCTCCTGTAATGAATGAGATGTACTCAGTATCTCCTGTAACTAATGAAACGTACACTTGGTACCGCCTGTAACTGATGGAACGTACACTCGGTACCGCCTGTAACTGATGGAATGTACACTCGGTATCTCCTGTAACTGATGGAATGTACACTCGGTATCTCCTGTAACTGATGGAATGTACACTCGGTACCTGCTGTAACTGATGGAACGTACACTCGGTACCTCCTGTAACTGATGGAACGTACACTCGGTACCTGCTGTAACTGATGGAACGTACACTCGGTACCTCCTGTAACTGATGGAACGTACACTCGGTACCTGCTGTAACTGATGGAACGTACACTCGGTACCTCCTGTAACTGATGGAACGTACACTCGGTACCTGCTGTAACTGATGGAACGTACACTCGGTACCTCCTGTAACTGATGGAACGTACACTCGGTACCTGCTGTAACTGATGGAACGCACACTCGGTACCTGCTTAACTGATGGAACGTACACTCGGTACCTGCTGTAACTGATGGAACGTACACTCGGTACCTGCTTAACTGATGGAACGTACACTCGGTACCTGCTGTAACTGATGGAACGTACACTCGGTACCTCCTGTAGCTGATGGAACGTACACTTGGTACCTGCTGTAACTGATGGAACGCACACTCGGTACCTGCTTAACTGATGGAACGTACACTCGGTACCTGCTGTAACTGATGGAACGTACACTCGGTACCTGCTGTAACTGATGGAACGCACACTCGGTACCTGCTTAACTGATGGAACGTACACTCGGTACCTGCTGTAACTGATGGAACGTACACTCGGTACCTCCTGTAACTGATGGAACGTACACTCGGTACCTGCTGTAACTGATGGAACGTACACTCGGTACCTCCTGTAACTGATGGAACGTACACTCGGTACCTGCTGTAACTGATGGAACGTACACTCGGTACCTGCTTAACTGATGGAACGTACACTCGGTACCTCCTGTAACTGATGGAACATACACTCAGTTGCCAGTATCTCCTGTTCTTAATAAAACACCCAGTGTATCTCATGTACTTAATAAAGTTCTTCATAGTTTTCTGCTGCTTTAAGTTTCAACATGTGTGTTCAGAGATGCTCTTCTGCACACCACCATTGTAATGTGTGGTTATTTGAGTTACTGTCAGCTTGAACCAGTGTGGCCATTCTCCTCTGACCTCTCTCATCACCAAAGCCTTTTCATCCACAGAACTGCCGCTCACTGGATGCTTTTTGTTGTTCACACCATTCTCAGTAAACTCCAGAGTGTGTTCTGCATGAAAATCCCAGAAGACTGGCAGTTTCTGAGAATACTCAAACCACCCCATCTGGCACCGACAATCATTTCGAGGTCAAGGTCAGTTATGTCACATTTCTTCCCCATTCTGCTGTTTGGTTTGAATCTTTTGACCATGTCTGCATGCTTTCCTGCACTGAGTTGCTGCCACATGATTGGCTAATTAGATATCAGCATTAATAAGCAGAGGAACAGGTGTACACTGAGTGTAGCATGAATGCGACACCCTTCCTGTGGGCTGTACAGTTGGGTCCTCAGTGTCTCTGAGAGTTCCTGTACACCACTTGTTGGATATGTCATTAAATGGAACAGATGACACAAAAATTTGAGGTGTGGCACATCATGAAGAGGAAAGAGATTGGAGAATCGTAAGTTTGTTGTGCGGCTCCTTGCATCTACTCCTCAAGGATCAGGAATAACATTGTGGTTCAGTTCCGTACTCCTGCACTGGCTCCACACTCCGAGGCTTCCTCCGCATTCCCAGATCCGTTAGTCATTGCGTTGGAGTGGGCAGTGCTGCTGCTTCTGCCTTGTTGGATCCTGGAGTTGGCCCATCCTCCTCATGGCCAAATGCAGTAACACTTATTGCTCTAGTTTCCTTCCTACATCCCAAAGGAGTTACTGCTCTTGGGTGTCTTTGGCTGCTGTTACTTCTAGTCCGTGAGCCAGTAGGGCTGGTTGGTACTGCCTGAGGGGAATAATGCTCAAAGTGATTTTTGGCAAGATATAAATCTCTAGTGTTTGAAAATATGTGATAGCATTGCACCAGTGGTAGCTTTATGTGTGCTGTCATGCATTTTATAACACTACCCTAAAATAAGCATTTCTGAAAAGTGGCCAATATTTCTGAAAAGTGACCAACCTAGTGGTATTTTGTTATCAGTGATCCCTCAGCATTGAAATTAGTCACAATGATAGCTGATTTCAAGCACTTTTCATCAAATGTTGTTATAAAATTCTACACTGAAAACTATGTCATTGGTGGCACTCGCAGTACAGTGCTCAATTTCAGTAGAGTGAATCATTTCATTTTTAGAAAAACATTTGTCTGTTGTTTATTTTGGAAAAGTCAATAAAAACCCTAGGACACATTTGTGGATTTGTAGACATTTTATTCAGGAATTCAAATAAGTCATCACTTTTTGTATATATTCCATATTAACATCAGTACAGCAGAAAATATTACCCCCCCCCCCCCCAAAAGGTAAAATACCTCATTTGGAGAGATTTCTGGAGTTTTATCAATGTCATGATATTTTCCATATTGTTGTATCAAATCAAAACAATCTTAAGCTTTTGTCATAGCATATAGAATTACAGTACAATAATTCAAATGTGGGGTTCCACATGGCCATAACCTAGGCCCCATTTGGTTGTAAAATGAATATATTTAATCAAAGACTGCTTTCCATACTTTCATAACCTATTAATAATCATAATAATTTTCCACGGCTTCCACATCTTCATCTGAACTTGCCACACTCTCTGAGGTGGATGCCTGGTTCTCACAGTCTGCCAGTCTACACATGTCAGTACCCCTGAGGCCATTTGCAACACACATACATCTTGGGAGTGAACATTTTTTTGGACAGTTACAGGCCAGTAGATCCAGGATGGCATCGGGTGCTGGCTGGCCTTCCATCCAGTGCACCACCAACTGTTCAGCTTCCTCTTCTCTCTTCATCTTCCATCCTCTGCCAACAGGGCTTGGCACTTGTGGGTCCTTCTCCAAACATCTTCTCCACATACCAGCCTGGTAGTTGGCTCGCTGTGCATGTTTTGTTAAGCAGTCCTTGCATGGAGGGAGTTGATGACTTTTGATTTCACCTTTTTTGGCACAGAAAGGTGATACCTGAGCTCATTGACCTTGGTGGTCGATGCTTTCGGGGCATACAGGAGACATGTAAATGCCTCCAGTTTGTCCATCAGTTCTGAGGAGAGGTCCCATTCCTAGCCCAACTCTAAGAATGTGTCTGAGCTTCCCTGTTGCTGGTCAGAAGTTTTAGATCTCTTGTCTTCCCTTTGCCTGCAAAAGCGCTTACAGTGTCACATCCTGTACATGCATACGTTTCATTAGTTACAGAATTATTCCCTCCATTTAGGCCCCCAAACAGTCCTTCCAGGTGAGGCAACATTTCACCTGTGAATCTGCTGGGGACGTCTAATGTGGCCACCTCTGCATTGGTGAGACCTTTTAGGTTGGGGGACTACGCTACTGACCACCTCCGCAACTGGTAGTATTTCCCACTGGCCAACCATTTTAATTCAGATCCCCACTCCTGTTCTGACGTTGGTTCGTGGCCTCCTCTACCGCCATGATGAGGCCTCTCGCAGGTGGGGGAAGTAGCACCTCGTGTTCCGTTAGGGTAGCCTCCAACCTGAAAGCATGAACATCGATTTCTATAGCTTCTGGTAATTCTCCCCCTTCCCTTTCTATTCTCCACTTTGGCTCCCCTCTTACCTCCTTTTAATCTCCTCATCTGCCTATTACTTCCCCTAGTATCCCTCCTCCTTATATCCCTTCTCCCATGGTCCTATCCTCTATCAGATTACTTCTTCCTCAGCCCTTTACCTCTTCCACCTACCAGCTTCTTACTTCACCCATCCCCATCCACCTATCATCTCCCAGCTTCTTACTTCACCCATCCCCATCCACCTATCACCTCCCAGCTTCTTACTTCACCCATCCCCATCCACCTATCATCTCGCAGCTTCTTACTTCACCCATCCCCATCCACCTATCACCTCCCAGCTTCTTATTTCACCCATCCCCATCCACCTGTCTTCTAGCTTGTCCTTCTTTCCCTCTCCCCACCTCTTTATTCTGGCATCTTCCCCCTTCCTTTCCGGTCCTGAAGAAGGGTCGCAGCCCAAAACATTAATGTAGATTCAGTTCCATAGATGCTGCCTGACCTGTTGAATTCCTCCAGCATTTTGTGAGTGTTGCTCAGCATGGTGCACTTACTTATTGTGCATTAACTAATATCTGTATGTTAACCTGTATATTAATTTATATCAGGCTGACACAATCTATCTCTGCATTGATGTTAATGGAGGGAAGGCAGCTTATCAGCTTTCTACAGGTTTGAGCAATATCAGGAATATGAAAAGACTTCTGAGAAGCATACTTACAGGGCTGGTTTTGCACACTGTTGTGAAATATCTTTCTGGAAAGTTATGGCATTGAGGTAGGAATAAGTGAGATTTCGGGATTTGCAATACCGTAAGCACAAGAGATTCTGCAGGTGCTGGGAGTATTTAGGAAAACACAAAAAAAAAAAAATAGGCTGGAGAAACTCAACTGGCTAGGCAGCATCTATGAAGGGAGAATAAACAGTCAGCATTTTGGGCCGAGGCCCTTCATCAGGATTGGAAAGGGGGAAGAGGCCAAAATAAGAAGGTGGGTGGGAGTGGGGGAAGAGGACAAGCTGGCAGGTGAGAGGAGAGACCAAATGAGGGGGGAGGCGGATGGGCAGGTAGGGGATGGAGTAAGAAGCTAGGAGGTGATAGGTGGAAGAGGGGAAGGACTGAGGAAGAAGGAATCTGATAGGAGAGGGGAGTGGATTGTAGGAGAAAGGGAATGAGGAGAAGAACTGGATGGATGATGGTCAAATGAGGAGGAGTGGAAAGAGGAGAGCCAGAATGGAAAAAGGGAAAGACAGAGGGGGAAGAAATGACTTGGTTAGAGAAACTGATGTTCATGACATCAGGCTAGAGGCTGCCCAGAGGGAATATGAGATATATAATTGCTCCTCCACCCTGACTGTAGCCTCATCATGGCAGTAGAGGAGAACTTGGAGTGAAACGTTGGATTGGGAATGGGAACTGGAAGCTCAATTGAACTGGGTGGCCACCGGGAGATCTCGCATTTTGCGGTGGATGGAGCAAAGGTGGTTGATGAAGAGGTCCACTAGTTTATGTTGGGTCTCACGAATGTAATACCATGTCACAATGTGATTAGCATCAGATGAGATACCACGTAAACATGAGATTCTGTGGATGCTGGCAAACCAGTCCAATAAATGCAAGATACTGGAAGAGCTCAGCAGGTCAGGCAGCTTCTGTGGAAATGAATAAACAGTTGGCGTTAAAGGATTTGGGGTGCCAGGGTAGCATAGCAGTGAGTGTGATTCTATTACACCCCAGGGCGGAGGGATTTGGAGTTTAATTTTGGCATCGTCTGTAGGGTGTTTCTACGTTATTCCCTGAGCACGTGGGTTCCCTCTGGGTGCTCTGATTTCCTCCCACAGTCCGAAGATGTACTGTTGGGTAGGTTAACTGGTCATTGTAAATTGTCCTGTGATTAGGCTAGTGTTAAATAGTTGGGTTGCTGGGCTAGGAGGGCCTGTTCCTGCGCTGCATCTCTCAATAAACAAGGAATAAAGAGCCAGCATCTTTCCCCTTCCCTCCCAGTCCTGATGAAGTGTGTCAGCCTGAAACATCAACTCTTTATTCCTCTCGGTAGTTGCTGCCCGATCTGCTGAGTTTCTCCGGCATTCTGTGTGTGTTATTCTAAGGAGTTTCCAACAAAGTTGTGGGGGTCAGTTATCCAACACCCATTTAGCCAATGGGCAGTCATGTGGTGTTGGTCAGACTGCCGTGGACCTTAACAAGACCAAGACAGGGTAAAACAAAGGGATCTGTATTTATGAAAGTTTACCTGCAGTTGGGAAAGATTTCTCACTCTATTCCTGGAATGTGATTTGTATCGGCAAGCCAAGCGTTAATGCCTGATCTACATTCCAATTTGTTTATGACATGTACAAGTGGTGACAGGAGCTCTCAGGGACAGTGAGGACTCAGCTGTACATCCAACAGAAAGAGTGCCACATTCATCCTCCACTCAGTGGCCATTTCGTGGTGTACCGGAACTCTCAGAGGCAGAGAGAGCTCAGTAGTACATCACACAGGAGGAGCTTGGCATTCATCCCACACTCAGTGACCACATTATTAGGTACACCTGTACCCCTGCTCTTTAATGCAAATATCTAATTAGCCAATCGTGTGGCAGCAACTCACTGCAGAAAAGCATGGTCAAAAGGTTCAGTTGTTGTTCAGACCAAACATCAGAATGGGGAGTGATGTTGATTGTTGGTGCCAGACAAGGTGGTCTGGGTATCTCAGAAACTACTGATCTCCTGGGACTTAGATGCACAGCAGTCTCTGAAGCTTATAGAGAATTGTGTGAAAAACAACAAAAAAAAACATCCAGTGAGCACCAGTTTTATGGGTGAAAGTGTCTTGGGAGGTCAGAGGAGAATGGCCAGACTGGTTCACGCTGACAGGAAGGTGACAGTAACTCCAGGAACCATGTGTTACAACAGAGGTGTGCAGTATTGCAACACCAGGCAAGGTCATTTGACTGCAAACAATTGGACTATTAATCATTACAGAATGTCTCTTTGGTGCTTGCTGACCCTCCCCTCTCCCTTCCTCTTTTCCCAACCATGATTTCCTCCTTCCCACTTTCAGTCCCAAATAGAGGCCCATATCAGAATCTGGTTTATCGTCACTCACGCATGGCATGAAATTTGTTTTTGCGGCAGAAGTTCAGTGCAATACATAAAATTACTACAGTACTGTGCAAAAGTCTTAGGTGTCATATATAAACATATGCATAAGACTTTTGCACAGTGCTGTATTTGTGGTAATATGTTGATTTTTGTGCTGTGTATGTATTTATATTGTTGGTACCCCATGGTCTGGAGGAATGTTCTTCCAGTAGATTGTACTCTGTTTACATACAGATAACAAACTTGAAGTTGTAGAGGAGAGGTCTGTAGAACTACATTTGTTGGTGTCGTTGAACTGCAGACACTACTGTCAAATCTGGGCTCTTGTTTTGCCAGGAGGAGCAAGAATGCACCGTGCCTGCCCACAGCTCCATGAGGTCACCTACTTCAGCTCAGTCCCGACCTGCCCCTGCGGTCTACAGCTGCCCACATGACTATCTCAACCACGTGCCTGGAAAACTGAGTGAGTACCACCGAGTAGGTGGAGTCTTTGCCGTGTGTCTCTCTTAGAGCTGACAGTCGTATTCTTAAACTCTGTATATTTGAACCTGATTCTCTCTACTAATACCCAGTGCCATACCTGACCCAATATTCCCTTCCCTTAACACACACAGAGCACTTTTGTGCAGTTATGGGATGTGAGCACCACCAACTTGCTCCTCAATGCTGAGCGATCTTGAACAGGTGGAGGTGAGCTGCCTCCTCGGACTTCTTGTAGAAGACACTTACACGGTGCTTTTGGTTTGAGGGTTCTGACATTGAGATCGGTGAAGATGAAGGGAGACACTATGGGAGTGTAGGAAGGGGCCATGCAGCTGGTGGCGTCCTTATGCATTGCTGCCTTACTTGTTAGCGCAAGTTTCACAGGTTTACCAGGTGCTCTCGGGTTAACACTGAAATGGCTGTTTGGCAGCCTGCGGAAGATGCGACTGCACCAGTCACAGGGAGGGAGTGCATCCAAGGTGGAGGGCCGGATGCCAATCACGTGGACTGCTTCACCCTGCCTGATGTTGAGTTCTTGAGCAGCAAGCAAGTGAGGGGTACTCACTGCAGTCCTTCCTTGTAGGTCCAGAAGGTTTAAGTGGAAGTCCGAACACTTGGTATTCACCCTCTGAGCTCTTGTTATGGTTAGTTTCAGAATCAGGTGTAATTATCACTTACGTTCAGAAATCTGTCATTTGCAGCAGCAGTACAGTGCAAGTTATAAAAAAAATGTAAACTAGAATTTTAAATAAATAAGCAGTTCAAAAGTCAAATAAGTCTGTTTTCATGTGTTTGCGGACCATTTAGAGACCTGATGGTGGACGGGAAGAAGCGGTTCCTGAATTGTTGAGTGTTTGTTTGCAGGCTCCTGTACCTCTTCCCTGACAGTAGCAATCAGAAAAGGGCATCGACCTGGTTGGTTAGCGTTCTCAATGATAGATGTTGCTTTGTTGAGGAACCACTTTTTGAAGGTGTCCTCGATGCTGGGGAGGCTCGTGCCCATGATGGAGATGCCTGAGTTTACCCCTCAATTTTCTGCATTCCCAGAAATAAAGTCCTAACCTGTTTAATCTATTCTTTGATGTCAGGCCCTCCAGACCCGGCAACATCCTTGTAAATTTTTCCTGTACTCCTTCAACCTTATTTATGTTTTTTCTGTGGGTAGGTAACCAAAACTGCACACAATACTCCAAATTAGGCCTCACCAATGTCTTGTACAATGTCAATATAATATCCCATCTCCTGTACTCAGTGTTTTGAAGGTCTATGTGCCGAAAGCTTTCTTTATGACCCTATCCACCAGTGACACCATTTTCAAAGAATTATGGACCTGTATGGCTTTGTTCTACCACACTCCTCAGTGCCCTACCGTTCACTGTGTAAGACCAGTCCTGCTTGGTTCCACTGCAGTGCAACACCTCACACTTGTCTGCATTGAATTCCATCTGCCTCATTTCAGCTGGTCCAGATTCCACTGCGAAGCAAAATAGCCTGTCCGCGACACCCGCTGTCTTGGTGTCATCTGAAAATCTGCTGATCCGGTTAACCACACTATCATCCAGATTGTTGATACAGATGACAACCAACGATGGTTGTGGCAACAACCCCTGCGGCACTCCACTCGTCACAGGCTTCCAGTCAGAGAGGCAATCCTCCACCACCACTCTCTGGCTTCTCCCATAAAGCCAATGTCAAAACCAATTCACTACCTCATCTTGAATGCCGAGTGACTGAATCTTCTTGACCAACTTCCCATGCAGGACCTTGTCAAATGTCTTACTAAAGTCCATGTAGACAACATCCACTGCCTTGCCTTCATCAACTTTCCTGGCAACTTTCTCGAGAAACTATAAAATAGGTTAGACACAACCTACCACACACAAAACCATCCTGATTATCCCTAATCGGTCCCTGACTATCCAAGTGCTCGTGTATCTGGTTCCTTAGAATAACTTAGATAGATAGATAGATAGATAGATACTTTATTCATCCCCATGGGGAAATTCAACTTTTTTTTTTCCAATAACTTTCCCATTGCTGATGTCAGGCTCAGTGGCTTATAATCTCCTGGTTTATTTTTAGATCCTTTCTTAAACCCAGAACAACATTAGCTACCCTCCAGTCCTCTGCTAGCTCACCTGTCACTAAGGCTGATTTAAATACCTCTGCCAGGGCCCTGCACTGTCTGCACTTGCCTCCCACGGGGTCTGAGGGAACACCTTGTCAGGCCCTGGGGATTTTATCCACCTGATTTGCCTCAAGACAGTAAACATCTCCTCTGTAATCTGGATGGAGTCCATGAAGTTGATGCTATTTTGCCTCACTTCTACAGACTCTGTGTCCGTCTCGTGTGTATGCAAAATATGCATTTAAGGTTTCCCCCATCTCTTTTGGCTCCATGCATAGAAACCCTTTGGATTTTCCTTCATCTTGTCAGCTAAGGCACCTCATGCCTCCCAATTGTTGTCTTAAGTGTTCCCTCGCATTTCTTGTGCTCCATTTGCACTTCATTTTTTTCCAACCTGCGATGTGCCGCTTTTTGTTTCTTAACCAGGGCCTCAATATCTCTTGAAAACCAAGGTTCCCTACACCTGTTATCTTTTCCTTTTTATTCTGACAGGCACATAGAAGCCTTATGCTCTCAGAATTTCACTTTGAAGGCCTCCCTCTTACTAAGTACACCTTCGTGAGAAAAGAGCTTGACCCGATTCACACTTGCCAGATCCTTTCTGATAGCATCAAATTTGGCCCTTTTCAATTTAGTATCTCAACCCACAAACCAGACATACCTTTTCTTGCATATTTACATTGAAACCAATGGCATTCTGGTCACTAGTGCAAAGCTGTCCTCTGCCTAAACTTCTGTCACCCCCCTTCTCTCATTCCCTAATAGCAGATCCAGTACCACACACTCTCTTGTTGGGACTTCTACATACTGATTAAGGAAACTTTCCTGAACAAATTTGACAAACTCTATCCCATATATATTATTTTACAGTGTGGGAGTCCCAGTCAATAGGTTCAAAGTTAAAATTACTGACTATAAATGTTTCTTGCAACTGTCCGCAGCCACCCTACAAATTTGTTCGTCTAATTCCCTCAAACTGTTAGGTGATGTGTAATATGGCCCCATCAATGTGGTCTTAACTTTCTTATTACTCAGTTCCACTGATAATACCCCACTTGATGAGTTCTCTGGTCTGTTCTGACTGAGCACTGCCGTGACATTTTCCCTGACTAGTAACACCACCCCTCCTCCTTTAATCCCTCCCACTCTGTCACGTCTAAAACAACGGGAGCCCGGAGTACTGAACTGCCAGTCCTGCCTCTCGATATTACAATATCGTAATTCCATTTGCTGATAATGCCCTGAGCTCATCTACCTTTTCTACATTACTTCTTGTATTGAAATCTCAGGGCACTAGTTGAACCATTCTAAACCTTTTGATTCCCCTTGTGAGTGAGTGATTGTCATACCAAGCTGTGATATGTCTGGATAGGTTACTTTCTCTGTGCATTGATTAAAAAGTAATTCTACGGCTCAGTGTTAGATTTTATTTCATTGAAGCTGAGAGAAGTTCAGTGTTGTAATGGTACCAGGCAGGAAGCAGGTTGATGTCGCTCTACGTGGTGCTGTGTAAATGTCTGTGTTTGCATAACAATGTGTATGCTGGGTGCAAACATTTACTTTCTATCACTGTCCAATTCCTACTTTTCCACCCATCACCTCCCTACTTCTTACTTCTTCCTCCCCTACCCACCTCACTCACCTATCACCTGTCAGCTCTTACTCCTTCCCCTCCCCCTTCCTGTCCAATCTCATTGAAGGGTCTCAACCCCAAACACCGACTGTTTATTCATCTTCATAGAAGCTGCTTGACCTGCCGAGTTCATCCAGCATTTTGTGTGTGATGCTGTGGATTTCCAGCACCTGCAGAACCTCTTGTGCTAATTGTACGCAGACCTTTACAATAGAGACATGTGACACCAATGCCCTTGAATGGAAAAACCTACAAAAAGTAGTGGTTACAGCCCAGTCCGTCATGGCAAAGCCTCCCAAACACCGAATGCATCTGCATGAAACACTGTTGCAGGAAAGCCATGTTCCTCATCGGGGATTGCCACCACCCAGGACATGCTGTGTTTACATCAGGAAGAAGGTACAGGAGCCTCAGGACCCACACCACCAGATTCGGGAACACCTGAACCATCAGGCTCTTGAACTAGAGGGGAAAAACTTCACTCGACCCATCATTGAAATATTCCCACAACCAATGGATTTGCATTTGCACAGTTTGTTGTCTTCTGTAGTCTGTTGAATGCCCTAGTTGTGCAATCTTTTATTGATTCTGTTATGGTTATTATTCTACAGATCTGTTTAGTATGCTCATAAGAAAATGAATCTCAGGGTTGTATATGGTGACATATGTGTATTTTGATAATAAAATTTACTTTGAACTTTAAGTAAAATATTGTTCAATGGGAACATCTTGGGCTCCAAGTTCTGGGATGTGGGTGTCAGCTACCCAAGGTTGAGCGCAATGTGGATGGCTCAGTTTGGAAGATGAAAACACCTCAGCTTGAGAGTGTGCAGGCAAAGAGTCACTGTCATAAAAAATGTTGTTTACAGCACAGAAACAGGCCCTTTAGCCCATCTCGTCCATGCTGAACCATTTAAACATCCTACTCTCATCGACCTGCACCGGGCCCATCCCCCGCCATCCATGTACCGATCCAAACTTCTCTTAAATGTTGACATCGAACTCGTATTCACCACTTGTGCTGACAGCTCATTCCACACTCACTACCTTCTGAATGAAGATGTTTCCCCTCATGTTCCCCTTAATTCACCTTTCATCCTTAACTCATGACCTCTAGTTATAGTCCTAACCAAACTCAGGGGAAAAACCTTGCTTTCATTTACCCTATCTATACCCCTCCTAATTTGTATACCTCTATCAAATCTCCTCTCAATCTTCTACATTCCAAGGAATGAAGTTCTAACCTATTTAATCTTTCCTTATAACTCAGGTCATCCAGACCTGGCAACATCCTTGTAAATTTTCATTGTACTCCTTCCACATTACTTACATCTTTCCTGTAGGTAGGTTACCAAAACTACACACAATATTCCATGTTAGGCCTCACCAATGTCTTGTACAACTTCAACATAGCATCCCATCTCCAGTACTCAATACTTTGATTTATGAAGACCAAATGTGCCAAAAGCTTTCTTTATGACCCTATCTACCTGTGACACCACTTTCAACAAATTATGAATCTATTCCATGCACTACGTGAGGCCTACCCTGCTTGGTCCTACTGAAGTGCAACACTTACACTTGTCTAGATTAAATTCCATCTGCTATTTCTTCTGCTGGTCTAAATCCCTCTGCAAGCCATGACAGTCTTCCTCACTGTCTACTACACCCCCAGTCTTGGTGTCATTTGCAAATTTGCTGATCCAGTTTACCACATTATCATCCAGACCATTGATATAGATGACAAACAATTACAGACCCAGCACCTCTCCATTAGTCACAGGCCTCCAGACAGAGAGGCAACCATCTACTACCACTCTCTGGCTTCTCCCACAAATCCAATGTCTAATCCGATTTACTACTTCATCTTGAATGCTGAGTGACTGAACCTCTTGGACCAAACACCCATGTGGGACATTGTCAAATGCCCTGCTAAAGTCAACGTAGACACCATCCACTGCCTTTCCTTCGTAAACTTTCCTGGTAACTTCCTCAAAAAACTCTTATGATTGGTTAAACGTGACTTATCACACATGAAGCTTTGCAGACTATTCTTAATCAGTCTGCACCTATCCAAATACTCATGTATCCGGTCCCTTAGAATTCTTCTTCCTTTTCTTCATGTGCCTTGCACGTTACACGCTTGGGCGATCACGGCTCTCCATATTGAACGATCCCTCGCAGCGTCAATGATATCTCGCACAATGAGATCTGTTAGTTCTTTCACAGTGTCTATATATACTTTTCTTTGCCTTCCTCTTCTGCATTTCCCAGGCACACGGCCTTGTAACGTAAGGCATTCTATTTCTCCCTTTCTGATGAAATGGCCCAGGAAATTAAGTTTCCTCTCATTTAATGTTCTCATTAAAGATCTTTTTGTAAAGGCACGTTGGAGTACTGTCTCATTACTTACCCCGTCTCTAGATGATATTTTCAGCATTCTTCTAATAAACCACATTTCTGTTGCTTCTAAGTCTCTTTGGAGTTCTGGTGTTACAGTCCGTGTTTCAGAAGCGTACAGCAAGACTGACCGGATGTAACATTTCAGTAGCCTAAGCCTTGTTGTCATAGAAATGTGTCTGTTGGTAAAAATGAGTTTCAAATTTTGGAATTTAGTTTTGGCAAAAGCAATTCTTCTTTTAATTTCTACTTTACTTTTAGCATCTTGTGATATAAAGCTGCCAAGGTAATTAAAGCTGGTCTTTTGTTCAATCTCTTGGTTACCGATGTGCAGTTGGGAGAATCCTGCTGTTTTGATATTACCATACATTTGTTTTTTTTTTTACAGTTGGTAGTCCAAAATCTGCACTTGTTTGTACTACTTTGTCGCGGAGGATTTGTAGGTCTTCTGCAGCACTTGCTATTAGGGTGGTATCGTCTGCATATCTTATATTGTTGATGTTAACACCTCCAATTTTTATTCCATCTAGGTCTTCTATTTCTCTGAGAATCATTTCACTATAGATATTAAGTAATTCCAGTGAAGCAACGCATTCCTGTCTAACTACTCTTTGAATTTTAGTCCAACTGCTTATATTTTCGTCTATTTTTACTGCCGCTGTTTGATTCCAATATAAATTTTGAAGCAGTTGTTGGTCCCTTCCGTCAATGTTTAGTTTAGTGAGAATTTGAAATAATTTTTCATGTTGCACTTTGTCGATGCTTTAGTGAAATCAATAAAACAGAAAAAGACATCATTTTGATATTCAATTGCCCTTTCTGAAAGCATTCGTAGTATGAAAATTGTGTTCCTAGTTCCTCTATCCTCAATAAACCCATATTGCAGTTTAGAAGTTTCTAGCCTTAACTTGTTTTTAATTCAGCTCAGAATAATTCTCAACAAAATCTTTATTATGTGATTCATAAAACTGCTTGTTCTATAATTTTCACAGTCAATAGTTCCAGGAATTTTTGGCAGAGTTATAAATACTGATTTCAAGAAATCGTCAGGCAATACACCAGACTCGTATAAGCCATTAAACAGCTCAAAAAGAATATCTATGCCCAGATCTTCTAGGGCTTGTATCATTTCCATTGACATTTCATCAGGTCCAGTGGCTTTACCATGCTTCATGCTTTTCATTACTTTAGTTATTTCTTCTTTGGTAATAGGGGCCAGAATTAGGGTGTTTAATATGTGGGGGTTCCCCTCTATTATCTTCAAAAAGCTGCTCCATATACTGAATCCAGCTCTCACATACTTTATCTGGATCTGTTAGTATGGATCCGTCTGCTGATCTTGTGCATCCTGTAGAGGAGGTTTTCTTAATTCCAGTAATTTCCTTAATTTTCTTGTGCATTTCTTTGCTGTTGTTAATATGGCCTTCTACTTCATTGCATTTTTGATTCAGCCATTCTTCCTTTGCAATGTTTCACAGTTGTCTGGTCTGTCTGTCTAGCTCTCTGTATTGCACTTCATTATTCTTCACTAACCAGATCTAGAACTTCTTGGGTCATCCACTCCTTGTTGGTGTGTTGGATTTCTTGTTCTGGGATTATCTCCTCTGCTGATTGCTGTACAGCATATTTTAAGTCTGTCCCAAATAGGTGTTGTTTCATTTTCGTTGAGGTGTTCTTCTACAGCTGTTTCGAATTGTTGCTTAAGTATTCTATCATTTTAAAGTTCTCCCAATATATACTTTCTTTTTTTCCACGTTTCAGTTTCTTTAATTTTGCTTTAATAGTAGCTATTACTGGATGGTGATCTGAACCACAGTCTGCTCCTGGGTAGGGTTTAGAATTTGTGATATTATTTCTAAACGTGTTCATTGATGGTAATGAAATCTATTTGATTCCTTGTTCTATCTCCAGGGTTAATCCATGTACACAATTCACATGGATGGTTTTTATACCAAGTATTGGTGATCTCTTGGTTGGTTCTCATATACCAATCAGTAAACCTTTCTCCATTTTCATTTTTCTTCCCTAATCCAAGAGATCCTATGATGTTACCCACACTTTCCTGTCCAACTTTGAGTTAAAATCTCCCATGACTAGTTTTATATCCTGAGATTTACATTGCTCATAAGCACTGTCGAGATCTTCATAAAACTTGTTGATATCCTCTTCATCCGCATCATTTGTTGGCGCATAGGCTTGGATTATGCTAATGTTAAAGGGGTTACCCCTTAATTTAACTAAAAGCAGCCAGTCAGATATCGCCCAATATCCCATAAGACAGTTTGATACTTGTTTGTTTAAAATAATTCCAACTCCATACATATGCTGTTGACCTCCAGAATATACTATCAGAGAACTATCCTTAGTGAATTTGCCACTGTCGGTCCATCTAATTTCTGACAGGCCTAAGATACCAACTCCCAACCTTTTCATTTCATTTCATGTGTTGTCCAGCTTTCCTTTCTGGTAAAGTGACGGATGTTCCAGGCTGCTACCCTTAGCCTTTCCCTATTGCTTATAGTCTCTGGATGACGGTCTGGTGGCACGTGGCTACTCCTACCGAGCGAGGTGTTGTTCTGTTGATTAGAATCAACCCCATCCACGCTGTTGTCTGGTTTCCTTCTTTTGTTTCTTTCCATGATTGACCAGGCAAAAATTCCAACAGTGGTTTGCCGTTGCCTTCCGTGGCCGCAGTGCTCATCTAACTAGAATACTTTACAATAATATTCACAGTAGTGAAGTAAGACTCATCAGCCTATAATTTCCTGCTTTCTGTTTAGAGCCTTTCTTAAATAGCAGAACAACACTGGCGATCCTCCAATCCTGTGGTATCTCACCTGTCACTAAGGACGATTTAAATATCTCTGCCGGGACTTCGGCGATTTCAACACTTGCCTCCCTCAGGTTCTGAGGCAACAGCTTGTCAAGCTCTCTGGACTTATCCACCCTAATTTGCCTTAGAACAGCAAACACCTCCCCGTCCTCCGTAATCTGTTTAGGGTCCATGTAGTTGACGCTACTTTGTCTTGCTTCTATAGAGTCTCTGTCCAGCTCCTGAGTAAATACAGATGCAAAAATTCACTTAAGCTCGCTCCCATCTCGTTTGGTTCCATGCATGGGTTACCATTCTGATCTTCCAGAGGACCAGTGTTGTCCCTGACAGTCCTTTTGCTCTTAACATATCTGTAGGATTCTCCTTCACTTTTTCTCTTAGGGAAGCTTCATGCCTTGTTTTAACCCTCTTGAGTTCTTTCTCAGACTTTGTATGAATTCTTAACAACATCTGTCTCCACTATCTGTTCTGCCACTCTGATTCCCATCCCCCTGCAACTCAAGTTTAACCCCACCGTGCAGCACCAATAAACCTTCCTTCCCTCTCCAGTTCAGGTGCAAACTGTCCCTTCTGTACAGGTCCCGTCATTCCTGGAAGAAAGCCCAATGATCCAAAAATCTTATGACCTCTCTCCTGCACCAACTCCTTGCTACCCCTGCCATGAGTTAAACTGTATGATCTTCCTGTTTCTGGTCTCACTTGCACGTGGCAGGGGTAGCAATCCTGAGATCACAACCCTGGAGTTCCTGCCCTCTAATGTAGCACCTAACTCCCTGAATGCACTTTGCAGAACCTCATCACTCTTCCTACCTATGTCATTGGTACCTACATGGACCATGACCTCTGACTGTTCACCCTCCCACTTAAAATACTGAGGAGTCGATCTGAAGTGTCCCGGGTCCTGGCACAGGGGAGGCAACTTACCATCAGGGAACCCAGTTTCCCATGTCCTGCACCTTTGGTGTAACTATCTCTCTCTGTCCTGTCTATCACCCCGCCCTCAGCCTCCCGAATGATCCGGAGTTCATCCAGTTCCAGCTCCAGCTCCTTAACGCAGACTGTTACAAACTGCAGCTGGATGCACTTTTCGCATTTGTGGTCATCAGGGACGCTGGAGGTTTCCCTGCCTTCTGACATCCCACAAGACTATCCTGCCTGGCATGTCTACTGTTTTAACTGAGCATATATAAAGACGGAAGAACAATGAACTGTTTGGGAATCTCTACCTACAGCTTTTGTGCTGTCTCTCACTGAGGCTTCAAATAGCTAAAGGCTAGAACATCTCCACTCTAAATTTGACCACTCCGACAAAGGCCGCTCCACTTGTCACTGCCTCACTTCTTGCCAATCAAAGCAGCTAATGTGAGTAATCTCAATGCTCCAAGCTGCCATGAGTCACTGCCCTTTCTACTCAGCCGGCGATCCTGAGTGAGCGATCTGAGAGGGGAGATCAGAATCAGGCTCGCTGTCACTGCGATGAAATATGTTGGTTGCAGGCCCACGACAAATGACCGTAAGTTACAATAAAAGATAAACAAATAGTGCAGAAGAGGAACAGTGAGGACGTGAGACCACAGAGATACAGTTGGAGCAGAATTGGGCCATTCGGCCCATCAAATCTGCTCCAACATTCCATCACGGCTGATTTATTAACCCTTTTCGACCCCATTCTCCTGCCTTCTTTCAGTAACCTTTGACGCTCTGGCTAAGTGAGAACCTATGAACCTTCACTTTAAATACAACCAATAACTTAGTCTCCACAGCCGTCTGTAGCAATGAATTCCACAGATCCACCACCTCGGGCTAAAGAAATTCCTCCTCATCTCCGTTCTAAAGGGACATCCTTCTACTTGAGCCTGTGCTCTCTAGTCCTGAACTCCCGCAATAGAACAAACATCCTCTCCACATCCACTCTATCTAGGCCTTTCAATATTCAATAGGTCTTCATGAGATTCACTCCCCACCCCACCCCCACCATTCTGCTAAACTCAGCTAGTACAGGCCCAAAACCAACAAATCATCCTTGTATGTTGATCCTTTCATTCCCAAGATCATTCCTGTGAACCTCCTCTGGACCCTCTCCTGTCATGGTCCGGTCCGAAGTCTGCATTCCGGTTCACGTTCCGGTCCGCGGACTCTGGACTCCGGGTCCTCCGACTGTCCCTTGTTTCAGTTGGGCTCAAGCATTTGCACCTGATGCTCATCTTGTTGGCTGGGAATACAAGTGGCTCTGGGAATGAGTGTGGTTGGGGGGGGGTTGTCTTGTCAGTCCCTGTTTGGAGTAACCTACCGAACAGGCTGTTCTGTAGCCTGCTGAGGTTACTGGCCGCCTTGATTCTTGGAGCCACCCCAGACCAAGCTCCCTCCCTGTCCCTCGCCTCTGTAGGGTAAGCTAGGCTGTTTGCGGTTACCCTGTGGTTGGTTCTGTCCCTTGCCTCTGTCAGGTAAGCCAGGCCGATTGCAGTTACCCTGCAGTTGGTTGTGTCCCTCCCTGTTCCTTGCCTCTGTTGGGTCCTGCCCAGGGGTCCTGTGTCCTCCCCAGGAGGCTACCTCCAGGAACTTCAGGAACCCAAGTCTCCAACTCCTAGAACCCAGGTCTTGTCACGTCTTCACCTGGTTTGGGGGTCTGAGCCTGACTCAAGGCCCAGGCTCTGGGTCCATGTCCAGTCTCGAGCTCGGAGTCCACCCCAGGCTCCTTGTTCCCAGTCCCTTGTCCCGGTCCTGCTTCCCCAGCCCTGTCTGCGACCTGTCCCGTCATGTTCCTAGTACTCCAGTGTCTGTGTCCTGCATTTGGGTCCATTCCCAACACCCCCTTATGACATCTCCAATGTCAGCACATCTTTTCCTAGATATGGGCCCAAAACTGCTCACGATACTCTGAGTGTGGTGTGACTTTCACCGTGCATTCTGTGTAGCAAATGAAGCTGGTGGATTGGTGGTGGCAACGTGTGTATGCTGACCACAGAGCCCTGGCTGGTCACGTGATATCAGTGGGCTCTGACTACTTCCAGGTGGTAGGTATTTGAGAAAGATAATGTGTGCGAGATAGGCTTCTGTAATGGAAGGTAACAGGAAAGGAGTGCAGAGAATTGAGTTGTGAAATCGAGTTTCCTTTCCCTGAAGATGATATGGTGGTGTCAGTGTTAAAGGAAAGGAGAAGAATTTCTGACACATTTGGAAGAACTTCTCTCTCAGAACTTTTTAACCCTAGCACATGATTGTGCCTTGCCTCCCACTTCCAGGGATGAGATGAGTCATGTGTTATCATGGGACATAATTAAGGAAACAGTTACTGACATGATGACAGTTTGGTGATGAAACAACATTTATGAAAGATTCAACATAACCTTGTTAGATTTGTGCCTTATGCATCTATTTAAACAGCCATTTCTATGCACTGTGTTTCAGTCTGTGCACTTTATCAGCTACCCCTGCCCATTAATGCAAATATCTAATCAGCCAATCATGTGGCGGCAACGCGATGCAGAAAAGCATGCAGACATGGTCTAGAGGTTCAGTTGTTGTTGCTCAGACTAAACATCAGAATGGGGAAGAAATGTGATTAAAGTGACTTTGACTGTTGGTGCCAGATGTGGTGGTTTGAGTATCTCAGAAACTGCTGATCTCCTGGGATTTTCACACACAGCTGTCTCTAGAGTTTACAGAGAGTGGTGCAAAAACCAAAAAAAAAAGCATGCAGTAAGCGGCAGCTCAGTGGGTGAAAATGCCTTGTTAATGAGAGGGGTCAGAGGAGAATGGGCAGGCTGGTTCAGGCTGACAGGAAGGCGACAGTAACTCAAGTAACCACATGTTACAGCAGTGGTGAGTAGAACAGCATCTCTGACTGCACAACACATTGAACCTTGAAGTGGACGGGCCAGAGCAGCAGAGGAGCTCGCCAGGTTCCACTCTGGTGATCACTTTATGAGCTACAAGGGTCATTGAGGGCTCATTGTCCCAACCTCAGATACTTGTGCACAAGTTGTTCAAGATGGTGAGAGGCATAGAGCAGACAGCTAGAGACTTTACCCAGGGTGGAAATGGCTAATAAAGGAGGTGGGGGGAGGAACACAGTTTTAAAGTGATCGGATGAAAGTTAAGGGGATGTTATCAGAGGTTAGTTTTTCACACAGAGAGTGGTGGGTGCATGGATTGGTGGCAGAGGCAGACACATTAAGGATATTTGAGAAACTCTCAGAGAGGCATATGGATGACAGAAAAGTGGAGAGCTGTCTAGGATGGAAGGGTTAGATTTATCTTAGAGTGGATTAAAAGGCAGGAACAAAATCGTGGGCTGAATGGCCTGTGCTGTACTGTAACATTCTACTTCCTATGTTCTAAGTGTCCTTTCTCCTTTGTGGATCTCCTTTCAAAGTGCAAAGTACATTTATTATCAAAGCATGCATACTTTATACAACCTTCAGATTCGCCTCCTTACAGGCAGCTACAAAACGAGAAACCTGAAAGAGCCCTTTAACAAGAGACCAACAAACACCCAAAGCGCAGAGAGAGAAAAAAGAAGCACAAATCATGCAAACAATGAAAAGAAGAAACTGCATTCGGAACGGAAGTGAGTCCATAGACCCGAAGCCCGGAGCAGGCCCTCAACCTCAGTGGCACGGGGAGTGGGGTAAACTATATTTAAAGTGTGGGCTAGTAGGTTCTTGATTAGTCATGGCGTCAAAGTTTACAGGGAGAAGGGAGGAGAATGGGATTGAGAGGAATAATAAATCAGCCATGATGGAATGGTGAAATGGACTCGGTGGGCCGAGTGGTCTAATTCTGCTCCCATGTCTCCAGTCTCTGAAACTTTCTAATTGGTCATATCACCTTTCTGTGTCTGTGCTGCTCACTTCATGTTCCTGTACATTAAATTTCACACACCTCACGGCACGCTCGCTCGGCAGGGCAGTTTCAGGAAGGGAGGGAGTTGTGCTGAACTACCATGCAGTCACAGCCACAGTGCCAAGCTCAGTTCTGGGTGGGACCTGGGAACGCTGTGAAACACTCAGCAGGTCAGCCAGGACCGGCAGAAGGCCCTTTGTCACAGCTGGAGAAGTGAGAAAAAGACTAGTGTTAGGGAGGGATGCGAAGGATATGGATAAGAGATTAACTAGGACAATCCCTAAGACAAGGAATGTGAATGCAGATGTGATGTATCCAGATTGAGAGATCAGAAACCAGAGGACCATTATCACTCGGATTGGGCCCTCTGTAACAAAATGAGCTGTACTCTCGTTGGCCCCATCAGCCCTGAGGGACCTGCCTGAGAGGAAGACACCAGGAGAAAGCATCTCCATCCAGTAAGTGTTCGTGATCCTGTGCTGTGTGCCTGGAGGCTGGGGCAGGCTTTGGTGGCATGGTGTTGCTGGGATTGACTTGGCTCAGACTGAGTTCGATGGCTTTAATTCGCAACCCTTGTTATTGTACCGGCTTGTTGTGTTGTGTGCAGTTCTGCCGAGCATCGTGGGTATGCTGTGTTGTCAGCAGAGTGTGTGGTGGCACTCGCGGGCTGTCCCTGTGTTGTGTTGTGTGTGGACGTAAACAACCTATTTCACTTTAGTTTCAATGTACACTCAAGGGCCTCCTTTTCAGTTTCCTCTTGAGTGGCCGCTGAGTGTATGTCCGTGGTCTTCTGCTGCTGTAGCCCATCCACTTCGAACGGCTCGTGAGTTGTGTGTTCAGAGATGCTCTTCTGCACACCACTGTTGTAAGACGTGGCTACTTGTGCTACTGTTGCCTTCCTGTCAGCTTGAACCTGTCTGGCCATTCTCCTCTGACCTCTCTCACTAACAAGGTGTTTTCATTCGCAGAACTGCTGCTCACTGGATGGTTTTTGTTTCTCGCACCATTCTCTGTAAACTCTAGAGACTGTTGTGCAACACAGTCCCAGGGGATTAGCAGTTTCCAAGATACTCAAACCACCCCATCTGGCACCAGAAATTATTCATGGTCAAAGTCACTTAGATCACATTTCTTCCCCATACTGATGTTTGGTCTAAACAACAACTGAACCTCTTGACCATGTCTGCATGCTTTTATGCATTGACTTCCTGCCACATGATTGGCTGATTAGATATTTGCATTAATTAGGTGTACCTAATAAAGTGGCCATGGAGTGTAAGCTGTTCTTGTGGGAGGTACAGTTGAATCCTCATTGCCTCTGAAAGCTCCTGTTCACCACCTGTACATTAAAAAATAAATTGAAATCTGAATCTTCTCAGTAACAATGCCTTAATTCTGTGGTTATTGATTGTTTGACCGGTTTTTCTGCATTTCCGAGGTTCCTCGCTGGTTGCCAATTGCTCAGATTCACACTGAGGGCATGCACAGCTCATATGTGTTGCAATCTATGCCACATGTATCTGTGCTGTGTGTACAGAAGAGCTGAGTGAGTTGAGCATGGGTCACAGCGGCTGGGAAGTCAGCTGATTTCTGACTCCAGTCGCTGCTGTAACCCCAGTGCTGTCTGACTAACCGTGACCGACCCCAGTGCTGTCTGACTAACCCTGAACGACCCCAGTCCTGCCTGACTAACCCTGACCGACCCCAGTCCTGCCTGACTAACCGTGACGGACCCCAGTGCCGTCTGACTGACCCTGACCGACCCCAGTGCCGTCTGACTGACCCTGACCGACCCCAGTCCCGTGTGACTGACCGTGACCGACCCCAGTGCTGTCTGACTGACCGTGACCAACATCAGTCCTGTTTCAACACAACACAGGAGTTCTATTTGAACTCTTCTAGTTCACATGCAATACATTGTCTCAGTGGTCATGTCCGAGATGTTCTGACCATCCACCAGTCTGGATCTTCTCCGTTTGTACAGGGTTCTTGCCTCTTGCTCTGCCCTGCTTTACCAGCGTTTATTCCCTGTCTCTGCAATCAATTGTCTTACAAGGAATGAGCTGTTCATGGAGACTCCAGGGAGACTTTCAGATGCTGGAATCACAAAGCACCGGAGGAACTCATCGGATCGGGCAGCACATGCGGAAGGAAAGAAGCCGCCAACGTTTCAGCTCAAGCCGCTTCTTCAGGACTCGTCACTCATTTGCCTTGCTTGCAGGGTAATGGTACTAAATCCAACCATCACCATCATCTTGGGCAACGCACACAAAATGTTGGAGGAACTCAGCTGGTCATGTCAGGCAGCATCCAGGAAATGAATAAACCGTCAATGTTTCAGGCCTTGACCCTTCATCGGGACCCTTCGTGAGCCTGATGACAGCCCTTGGCCAGAAACATCAACTATTTATTCCCCTCCATGTTCTGCTGACTTTCTGGACCAGTTTGCTCTGGACTTCCAGCGTTTGCAGAATCTCCCGTGTTTATCAGTATTTTGGGTTGCCACCCAGGACCTCACTGAGGAGTGTGATAGAACAGAGGAATCTGGAAATAAGAGTCCATAATGCCTTAAAAATTGTGTCACAGGTACATAGGTTTATAAAAAGAGTTCATCTAATATAAAGAGACATTCAAAAAACAACTTCAACTACATTAGTTAATAAAACAAAACTCAGAATATACAACGTAACATCGTAGTAGTCTGGCTAGCAATATTGTGTCAACCTTTTAGCCTACTTCAAGATCAATCTAACTCTTCCCTCCTACATAACCCTCCATTTTTCTATCATCCATGTACCTATCTAAGAGTTTCTGAAATTTCCCTGATGTATCTGCCTCTATCACCACCCCTGGCAGGGCATTCCACACACCCACCGCTCTCTGTGTAAAAAAACTTACCTCTGACATCCCCCCTATACTTTCCTCCAATCACCTTAGCATTACGCCCCATCGTATTAGCCATTTCCTGCCTGGGTAAAAGTCTCTGGCTGTCCACTCGATCTATGCCTCTTGTACACCTTTATCAAATCATCCTCTCATCCAAAGAGAAAAGCCCTCGCTCCCTCAATCTGCAAAAGAAAGAAAAAAAAATCTAATGAGTAATCTAAACATGCAGGTCTGATTATGCATAAATTTACTGCCTCTTTGTGCTGGGAATCCCCACTTAAGTGACTGGGGACTTTGAGCGCGCACTTTGGAGTAGACTGACAGAATTGAACAGAATGCAATGGAGTCCCAGTGTGATCAGACTACACCTTTGGCCTCTGTGTGAGCTGTAACATGGAGCTCATCCCAGATTTGCAGCCAACACGCCCAGCTCCGAGATCACTTGCCTGTGAGAGGCAGATTGCCTCCACCTACCTTCTGCGCTCTGCACTGGGCCGGCTGAAGCACTTGCCAAGTTCCTGTTACATAAATGGTGAACAGATACTCAGAGGGTGATCAGCACTGACTGCAGAGATACTGGTGTTTCCCTGTGCGATTTACACTTGTTTGTGAGTTAACTGTTGGTCGTGGAGTGATTGTTGTCAATATATACTCAGTGGCCACTTTATTAATGACCTCCTGTACCTAATAAGGTGCTCACTGGGTGTACATTCATGGTCTTCTGCTGTTGTAGCCCATCCACTTCGTGTGTTGTGTGTTCAGAGATGCCCGTCTGCACACCGCTGTGGTAACACGTCACAACATTTGAGTTACTGTCGCCTTTCTGCCAGCTTGAACCAGTCTGGCCATTCTCCTCCGATCTGGCTCATTACAAGGTGTTTTCAACCACAGCCCTGCTGCTCACTGGATGTCTTCTTTTTGTTTTTCGTATCATTCTCTGTAATCTCTGGAGACTGTGGTGCATGAAAATCCCTGGAGATCAGCAGTTTGAGATACACAAACCACCACAATCCTCCCTTGGCTCCTTAACTTCAAAGTTAAAAGTAAATTTATTATATATATACATCCCTGACAGTCATTTTCTTGTGGGCGGACTCTATGAATCCAATAACCATAATAGAATCAATGAAAGGCAGCACCAACAGGGTGGACAACCGGTGTGCAAAAGGCAGCAAACTGCAGATATAGAAAGAAAGTAATAATAATAAAAAAAAGCAAAAAATATCAAAAACATGGAATGGAGAGTCCTTGAAAGTGAGCCCATTGGTTGTGGGAACAATTCAAAGATGGGGCAAGTGAAGCTGAGTGAAGTTTTCCCCTTTGCTTCAAGAACTAGATGGCTGAGGGGTGATAACTGTTCCTGAACCTGGTGGTGCGGGCCCTGAGGCTCCTGTGCCACCTTGTTGATGGTCACAGCATGGCCTGGGTGGTGGGGGTCCCTGATGATGGGCGCTGCTTTCCTGCGACAATGTTCTGTGTAGATGTGCTCAGTGGAGGGGAGGGCTTTACCCATGATGAACTGGGCCCTATCCACTACTTTTTGTAGGATTTTCTGTTCGAAGGCATTGGTGCTTTCATACCAGGCTGTGATGCAGCCAGTCAATATTGTCTCCACTGCACATCTATAGAAGTTCTTTGTACTATATGGCTCTACCCATCTATACCTAATAAAGTGGTCACTGTACATGGTCAAAGTAACCTCAATCACATTTTTTCCTTATTCTGATGTTTGGTCTGAACAACAACTGACCACCTTGACCATGCCTGCATGCTTTTCTGCATTGAGTTCTGCTACATGAATGGCTGATTAGATATTTGCATTAACAAGCAGGTGTATGTGTTCCTATCCATGCTTTTCACGCCTGAATGTGAGCATGTGGGTCGCTACAGTTATACAGTTTCGAGGTGAAAACCTGTCGTGAGAACACAGCTGAGCAGGACCACTGACGTATGGGTGCAAACAGCCCCTTCTCACGGCACCTGCCTGTCAGAATGTCCTTGTGGAATGTGCCATATAGACCAAGGAGGTCAGCTGGAACCAGCTTAAACCAGTTTTTGGGCCCCTTACTGTGCTGGCATAGGAGAGGGTCCTATGGAGGTTCAGGAGAATTATCCTGGGACTGAAAGGGTTAACATATGAGGAGCATTTGATGGCTCTGGGCCTGTACTCACTGGAGTTTAGAAGAATGAGGGGGAATCTCTTTGAACCTATCGAATATTGGAAGGCCGAGATAGGTTCCCCGAGGGTGGTGAATCTGTGGAATTTGGTGCCACAGATGACTGGGTATATTTAAAGCAGAGGTTGATTGGTTCTCGGTTAACACATACGAAATGCTAGAGGACCTCAGCAAGGTAGGCAGCATCTATGGGTGGGAATAAAGAGTCAACGTTTCAGGCCGAGATGCTTCATCAGGACTGGTTCGTGATTCATAAGTGTGTCAAAGGATATGGGGAGAAGGCAGGAGAATGGGGGTCGGGAGAGAAAATAAACCAGCCAGGATTAAATGGCAGAGCAGATTCGATGGGGCAAATGGCCTAATTCTCTTCCTGTGTCTTACAGCCTAAACATGTGTGAGGAGACCAGTCCACAAAGAGAAGTAATTATTGAGAAAGTAAAGGTTACACGCTGTGTCCCGTTAGATGGAGGGGAGTGAGGGATTGATTTGGAGTCTTTGTGTCTCTGATTACTCCTCTGCCTGGACGCCACCCTTTGGCAGTGAGCTGGCCGCTGCAAACTCTAACGTTGACTGTGCTGTTGCTCTACCACAGAAATGCCACCATCCCTCTGGAGTAAAGCTGACGTGGCACACTGGCTGAAGTGGGCGGAGAGAGAGTATTCGCTGCATTCCATCGAAGACAGCAAGTTCGAAATGAACGGAAAGGCACTTTGCCTGCTGACCAAGGACGACTTCCGATACCGCTCTCCCGGCGCAGGTAGGAATAGTGGGATAGTTATGACACAAACCTTTGATGTGTCCTGTAAGTGTGGGGATGGCACTGCAGTGCACACCCAGGATTTCCCAGGAGTGTGGGGGTAACCAGTCCGTGGGACAACAGCAATAAGTGTGGACGCAGAAAAGCAGAACTACAAATTACCCTGCGTGACTTCTGCATTACCCAGAGTGCTCCAGCTGCCTCCCGCATCACAAAGGTGTGCAGGTAGGTTTGTTAACTACCCCTTCTCCATTCAGGTAGGTTTGTTAACTACCCCTTCTCCATTCAGGTAGGTTTGTTAACTACCCCTTCTCCATTCAGGTAGGTTTGTTAACTACCCCTTCTCCATTCCTCCTGTGTGGAATCTTCCTCAGCGGTAGAATTTAGTTGGGGTGGGGGAGGGAGTTAAGTACAGGGAATGCACACACTGTGGCCACTTTATTAGTGACCTGCTGCGCCTAATAAAATAGCCACTGAATGTGTGTTCGTGGTCTTTTGCAGCTGTAGCCTGTCAATTTCAAGGTCCGGCAAGTTGTGCATTCAGAGATGCTCTTCTGCACACCACTGTCCTAACGTGTGGTTATCTGAGTTACTGTTGCCTTCCTGCTAGCTTGAACCAGTCTGGCCATTCTTCTCTGACAGCTTTCATTAACAAAGACGTTTTCACCCTCAGAACTGCTGCTCACTGGATGTTTTTTGCACCATTCTTTGTAAATTCTAGCTCTGTTGTGTGTGAAACCCCAGGAAATCATCACTTTCTGAGATACTCAAACCACCCCATCTGGCACCAACAATCATTCCATGGTTAAAATCACTTAGATTCCATTTCTTCCCCATTCTGATGTTTGGTCTGAACAGCAACTGAACCTCTTGACTATGTCTGTATGCTTTTAGGCATTGAGTTGCTGCCGCCTGATTGGCTGACTAGATATGTGCATTAATGAGCAGGTGTACAGGTGTACTGAATGAAATGGCCGCTGAGTGTAGGCCAGGACAGCTCAGTACAGGCCCTTTGACAATGAGCACCATGTAATGTAAACCCTTGCAGTTGCACATGATCCAGAGGAAGACACCAGAGGTCCATGAGTCAGTGGTCATTGGGGATCGGTGGTGGAGAGGGCCAGTTCCTTTAAATTCCTTGGTGTTATCATATGAGTGGTTGTCCCCTGGGTCCAGCACGTAAGTGCCATTACAAAGAAAGCACAGCAGCACCTCCGCTTCCTTCAGGCTTTGTGTAGCTGCGGCATCTGAAACTTTGGCAGACAGGACCATTTACAATGAGCAATTAACCCACTGACCAGAGAGGAGAGGGGTCCTTAATGACAGCTGCTGCCTTTTTAAGACATGGCCTTTTGAGGACGCCCATGTTGGAGCTGGCGGAGTTTACAACTTTCTGTAGCTTTTCTCGATCCTGTGAGGCGGTCCCCCCACAATAGCTGTTGCTGTGGAAACCAGAGTGTCATGTGATCATGGGGGGGGAGTTTGGAAAACTCAGCACGTGAACCTCAGTCAGGGCTGTGGCCCAGCTACGGTGTCACATCACGTGAGGGAAGCAAACGTCAGCCTTTCTGTAAGAAGAGCCCTCAACACCCAACACCAGTAGCCTGAGGAGTTGAGTCTGGCAATTGCAGTGCTTTCACCAGTGGACATCAGGAGGAGGTCACGCCTCGGTAAGAGTGGGCATCCATCATGAAGGGCCTCCATCACCCAGGACATAGCCTCTTCTCATTGCTACCATCATGGAGGAGCTACAGGAGTCTGAAGACACACATTGAACGTTTTAGGGAAGGCTTCTACCCTCCACCATCAGAGGAGGAAGAAAGGATGGCTTCTTTGCCACAATTAACCATGAGGTGGTAAAAGCAGATCTGCTTCCACTCTACCCAAATCCCTGGAAGTGGATCAGTGGAAGGGGGTCCATTCTGTCACTCCGGGAGCTCACTGGGGTCAGCCTTCACATTAGAGTTTAAATGTCAACGCTCAGAGTAAATTTATTATCAGATACATATATGTCACCATGTGCTACCCAGAAATTCATTATTTTGCAGGCATTCACAATAGAACAAAGAAATTCAATAGAGTCAATGAAAAACAGCACAAAAACAAAAACTGACGAGCAACAAATGTGCAAAAGAAGACAATCTATGCAAATACAAAAACAAAAACAAAAACAAATAATAGTAAGTAAATAATACTGAGAACATAAGTTGTAGAGTCCTTGAAAGTGAGTCTGTAGTTTGTGGAATCAGTTCAGTGTTGGGGTGAGAGAAGTTATCCACACCAGTTCAGGATCCTGATAGTTGAAGGGTGATGCCTTGTTCCTGAACTTGGTGGTGTGGGACCTGAGGCTCCTGTACCTCCTGCTCAAAGCCAGCAATGAGAAGACCATGGATGTTGGGGTCCTTGATGATAAATGCTGCTTTCCTGAGACAACGGTCCTTGTAGATGTGCTCGGTGGTGGGAGGACTTTTCCAGTGATGGATTTCCATAGACTCTTCCATTCCTGGGCATTGGTGTTACTCCGCCAGGCTGGGTTGATCTATCAATGGGCAGTCCTGGTTCAGAAAGTAAGTTAGGAGGATAGAACGTGCATGCTATGCTTGGCTCGACTTTCATTTGCAGGTTTACAAGAACAAGTTTTGTCTTTCCTCTGACAAGTTGCAGATAAAGTACAATTTGTACTCATAAAGTTGGAAAAAAGCACAGAAATTCTAGCACACCATAACCTCTATATACTTAAGTGGTTATTTACGTTACATACATGTATATAGTTAAATGGCAAAAACTTGACTTGACTCAGTGTCTTTTCTCTTTTCAGGAGATGTATTGTATGAAATACTTCAACAGTTTAATCACAACAGGAGCTTTGCACAAAGGAATCCCTTCATGAACCCACCTGCAGGACAGGCAATGCACACCCCTCATGTAAATCTACGCAGCAGCTTCGAAGGTATGATCAGTGGCGTGAGGGCGGACGAGATGGAGGAAAGGGACCTGATTTGCTGTTGACGTTTCGTTGCCTGCTGTGTTCTGCTCCATTGCATTCTGCGTTTTTCTACTGAGCATTATGGGCATGCCATGTTGGTGTAGTTTAAAAACGTTCGGCGTCTTTTGTGGGCTGCCTTCAGCACAACCCTAGCTTGTGTTGGTTGTTAGCGCAGACAAAGCATTTCACTGCAGGTTTTGATGTAAATGTGATAAATAAATCCGAATCTGAATTATTGCAACATGAAAAAATGCAAAGGTACAGCCTTTCTTTGAACTTTTGGATGGTTTCTGTTTGTGTTCAATCGAAAGTCACTTATATCAACCAGGTGTGTGGTTCACTGTCCCTATTACAAATGGGAAATGAGTATTGAGCCACACACGTCCACAGGTTCATAGAGCAGGAAACACAGAGGGCTTGGATCTGTTCTGTGACAGGCAATACGTGCTCGAGGGCAGGAGATGTTACAATCATGTTTAGAAAGGGGACAAAGTTAATCGCTCAGCCAGGATATGTCTGAGTCTTCAACTCCAAAGAGAACTTAGCGCAGCGGAAATGAATAAATATGAAGACAACAGGAAAATAAATATGATATTGGAAAAGAAGACTTTTGCTTAACAAATCCAACTGATGGGGAGGATGGATATGTCTGTATGGTTGTGTAGAAGGTGTTAAGAGGCATTGGTAGAGTGCACAGCCAGCACCATTTCCCTATCTAATGGCTAATGTGAGAGGGCATCATTTTAAGGTGTTTGGAAGGAAGTGTAGGAAGGGTGTCAGTGGTGGGTGTGTGGAACGCACTGCCAGAGGTGGTGGTAGAGGCACATTTAAAAAACTATTAGATATGCACATGTCATCTTTGAGGAAGAGAATTCCAAAGACTGTAATCCTCAGAGGGCAAAAAAATCACCTCAACTCTGCAATCCATGGGCAACCTACTATTTTACACAGTGGTGCAAAGTGACAATCCATGGGCAATTTCCTATTTTACACAGTGGTCCCAGTTCTCCCACAAAAGACAGCCACTCGACAGTTCTTGAAAGATTACTGCTAATGCCTCCACGATCTCTCAGCTACCCCTCTCAGAACCCTTGGGTATATTAGTAATAGCTAATATACGCGGTTCTGCCCCCGACATTGAACTTCTGCTCCTGTCTTTCACAGATGCAAAATGCATATTAGCTTTGTCTGCCATTTCTCTGTCCCCTGTTACTACCTCTCCAGCATCATTTTCCAGTGGTCCATTATCCACTTCTGTCTCTCTTTTGTTCTTTATATATCTGAAAAATCTTTTGGTTTTCTCCTTGATATTATTGGCTGGCTTACCTTCATATTTCATCTTTTCCCTTCTGTTTTTTAAAAAAGTTTTTAAAAGCTTTCCAATCCTCCACCTTCCCACTAATGTTTGCAATATTAAATGTCCTCTCATGTGCTGTCTTTGATTCCCTGTCAGCCAAGATTGCCTCATCCTCTCTTTAGAATCTTCCTCATCTTTGGGATGTACAGTGCCTATAAAAAATATTCACCCACACCCCCCCCCCCCCCCCACCCCGGAAGTTTTCATATTATATTGATATACAACATTGAATCACAGTGGATTTAATTTGGCTTTTTCTTTGACACTGATCACTAGAAAAAGACTCTTTCATGTCAAAGTGAAAGCAGATCTATATCAAAGTTAGTTACAAATGTAAAACATAAAATAATTGATTGCATAAGTATTCACCCCCTTCAAGTCAGTATTTAGTAGATTGTAAGTGTCCAGCCACAAACTCTCAATTGGATTGAGGTCTGGAATCTGACTTGGCCACTCCAGAACATTGACTTTGTTGTTTTTAAGCCATTCCTGTGTAGGTTTGGCTTCATGTTTGGGGTCATTGTCTTGTTGGAAAACAAATCTTCTCCCAAATCACAGTTCTCTTGCAGACTGCATCAGGTTTTCCTCCAGGATTTTCCTGTATTTTCCTGCATTCATTTTACCACCCTCTACCTTCATAAGTCTTCCAGGGCCTGCTGCAGTGAAGCATCCCCACAGCCTGATGCAGCCATCGCTTCACGGTAGGGATGGTGTGTGGTGTTGGGCTTATGCCAAACATAGTGTTTAGTCTGATGGTCAAAAAGCTCAATTTTGGTTTCATAAGACCATAGAATTTTCTTTCAGCTGACTTCAGAGTCTCCCAAGTGCCTTCTGCCAAACTCTAGCCGAGTTTTTTTTTTCAACAGTGGCTTTCTCTTTGCCACTCTCCCATAAAGCTGCGACAGGTGAAGCACCCGGGCAACAGTCTCTCCCATCTCAGCCACTGAAACTTGTAACTTCTTCAGAGTTGTCATAGGCCTCTTGGTGGCCTCCCTCACTAGTCCCTTCTTGCCCAGTCACTCAGTTTTTGAGGACGGCCTGCCCTCGGCAGATTTACAGCTGTGCCATATTCTTTCCATTTCTTGATGATTGACTTAACTATCCTCCAAGAGATATTCAGTGACTTGGAAATTTTCTTGTATCCATCTCCTGACGTGCTTTTCAATAACCTTTTCGCAGAGCTGCTTGGGGTGTTCTTCTGTCTTCATGGTGTAGTTTTTGCCAGGATACTGACTCACCAGCAGTCGGACCTTCCAGATAACAGGAGTATTTTTACTACAATCAATTGAAACACCTTGGGCACACAGGTCTCCAAAAACAGATCTCCATTTAATTAAATTATGTGACTTCTAGAACCGATTGGTTGTACCAATGATGATTTGGTGTGTCATATTAAAGTGCTGGGAGGGGGTGTTGAATACTTATGCATTCAATTATTTTGTAACTTATATTTGTAATTAAATTAGATCACTTTGTAGAGATCTGGTTTCACTTTGAACGAAAGAGTCTTTCTGTCGGTCAGTGTCAAAAAAGCCCAAATTAAATACACGGTGATACAATGTTGTAAAATGATAAAACATGAAAACTATCAAGGGGATGAATACTTTTTATAGGCACTGTATCTATCCTGCAGCTTCCAAATTGCTCCCAGTAACTCCAGCCATTGCTGCTCTACTAGTGTCCCTTTCCGATCAACTTTGGCCAGCTCCTCTCTCATGCCTCTGTAATTCCCTTTACTACAGCGTAATACTGAATCACCAGACTTTAACTTCTCCCTCTCAAACTGCAGGGTGAATTCTATCATATTATGATTATTGACTCCTAAGGGTTTCTTTACCTTAAGCTCCCTAAACTAATCTGGGGTATTACACGACACTCAATCCAGAATTGCCTTTTCCTTCATGGACTCGAACACAAGCTGCTCTAAAAAGCCGTCTGGAGGGCATTCCATAAATTCCCTCTCTTGGGATTCAGCACCAACCTGATTTCCCCCATCTACCTCCATATTGAAATCACCCATGACTATTGTAACATTGCCCTTTTTACATGCCTCTTCTATCTCCCATTGTAATTTGTAACTCACATCCTGGTGATAGCTCGAGTCCTGCATGTAACACCTAACAGGGTCTTTTGACCCTTGCAGTTTCTTAACTCTACCCACAAGGATTCTGTACCTTCCGACCCTCGTCACCTCTTTCTGACAGAGCCACCCCACCGCCTCTGTTTACCTACCTGTCCTTTCAGTACAAGGTGTATCCTTGGATGTTAAGCTCACAGCTGTGATCTTCTTTCAATCATAACACAGTGACGCCCACAACGTCCTACCTGCCAATCTCTACCTGCACTCTAAGATCATCTACCTTGTTTTCTATATTACGTGCATTCAAATATAATACTTTCAGTCTTGTGTTCACAACCGCTCATCTCAAGTTTATCTCTCTGTGCCCTGAAGTTAAATTTGTTTCCCTTTCTAAACTTCTTGGCTTGTTCTTTATTGTGGAGATCTCAGTAACACTCCCCTTCCCTTTTACTTCATCCTTACTCTTTTGTTTAAAGCCCTAACCACAACCCCAGTCACGAGATTTGCCAGGACCCTAGTCACTACATAGTTCAGGTGGAGCCTGTCCCACTGGAACAGCTCCTTGCTCCCCCAATACACATGCCAACATCCCACAAACTCATGCACATTTCTTCCACACTAATAAACTATGTGGTTAATTCTCTGATCCCATTAACCCTTTGCTTATTTGCTTATGGCTCAGGTAATAATCCAGAGATTATTACTTTTTCAGCTCTGCTTTTCAATTTGGTCCCTGGCTCAAATTCCCTCAGCCCTACCCATGTCATGGGTACCCACAACTGGATCTTTCCTCTTACACTCCAAATTCCCCTACAGATCAGAGGAGACATCCTGAACCTGGACAATACAGTCCTTGGGTCTCTCAATCCTTGCAATGGAGAAAAGTGTTTATTCCCCTGACTATACTATCCCCAATTACAACTACATTTCTCTTCTCTCCCCTCTCCTGAGTGTCTCCCTGAACCAACGTGCCATGGTTTGGTTGCTCATCTTACCTGCAGACCCTACTCTTATCCCCACAGGGAGCAACAATCTCACACCTGTTAGACCATGAGACATAGGAGCAGAATTAGGCCATTCAGCCCATCGAGTGTGCTCTGCCATTCCATCATGGCTGATCCCGGATCCCATATCCCTGCCTTCTCATCATATTCTTTGATGCCCTGACCGATCAGGAAACGATCAACTTCCACCTTAAGTATACCCATGGACTTGGCCTCCACCGCAGTCTGTGGCAGAGCATTCCACAGATTCACTACTCTCTGGCTAAAAAAAATTCCTCCTTACCTCTGTCCTAAAGGGTCACCCCTCAGTTCTGGATACCCCCACCATTGGAAACATCCACCCTATCTAGTCCTTTCAACATTCGCTATATTGAGCAAACTCAAGGGCTGGGGCCCCTCCAGCACTACCTCTGAGATCCTTCTCCCTGCCCGACTTGCAGTCACCCCCTCTTGTCCCTAACTACAGATAGTTGTGAGGTTCAATGTAAGTTTTTATGGACTGCACCTCTTGGCAGTGCCAGCCTTCCAGACCTAGAACTTTACTTAACAACTTTGGCCAGCGTACTTTCCTTGTTAGAGTAGGAATTGCACAAAGCACATCGTCAGCTCCATCCTTGTACAGACTCGGTGGCCACTTTATTAGTTACCTCCTGTACTTAATAAAGTGGCTACTCTTGTACCGGTGGCCACTGACTGTTAGTTCATGCTTTTCTGCTGCTGTAGCCCATCCACAGCAAGGTTGAGAGATGCTCTTCTGCACCGCACTGTTATAACACGTGGTTATTTGAGTTATTGTCACCTTCCTGTCAGCTTGAACCAGTCTGGCCATTCTCCTCTGACCTCTGACCCACCGAACTGCAGCTCACTGGGTGCCTCATTTGGACCATGCTCTGTAAACTCTAGAGACTGTTGAGTGAGAAAATCACAGGAGATTGGCAGTTTCTGAGATACTCAAACCACCCCATCTGGCTCCAACAATCACTCTACGTTCAAAGTCACTTAGGACATATTTCTTGCCCATTCTGATGTTTGGTCTGAACCTCTTGACCATGCCGGCATGCTTTTATACGTCGAGTTGCTGCCATGTGATTGGCTGATTAGATATTTGCATTAACGAGCAGGTGCACGGGTGTGCCTAATGAAGTGGCCACTGAGTGTAGATCGGGGGTAATGTACTGTACAGACGGAGTTCTGGTTCACAGAGTATGCAAAAGCATAGGTGAATTTCTGGTCCGGGGCTGTGGTCAGGAGGGTTCTGCAGGGACTTGTGCATTGTGAGGATGAAGGATCAACTTTATTCACCATATACTTTTCCATGGATTAGGAATTTGCTGTGGTATGTTTGTCAGGGGACAACATGAAACAAAAAACAACATTCAATAATTATAAAGAATAAAGAATTCTGTAAATGTAGAGGTTAAAGTTTGGATATGGAATAAAACTGCCTAAATACTTACGTAGAGTATGTATTTACAATGTAAACAGCATTATAAAAAGTATTTACAGTGCAGAGATGGGATAATAGAGGGGGTCGGGTGGGGGGATAACTAGAATGGTTGATCAGACTAACCACCTGGGGGAAGAAAGTTTTAAGGTGATGTGAAGTTTTTGTTTTAATAGCCCTGTAGTACTTTCCAGAAAGGAGGTTTTGGAAAAATTATTGCATAAGTTATAAAGGTTTAGAAACAGACGTTAAACTCAGTGGCCACTTCACAGAGGTAAAATTGCTCCACTGAATGGCCTGTTGTTGTTGTTTCTTATGGCATGGCCCGGGGGGGGCAGGCGAAAGTTCAGGAGCTGGGGTTAGATTGATCTTCATCTGGCATCTCGTCCACAGCCGTTCCAACGTGGCTGGCCCTGAGCTGGCATTGTCTGATGGAGTCCTTGAAGCACACGAGCCTCCGCATGATGTCAATGTGACTTTGACCGTGGAATGATTGTTGGTGCCAGGCAGGGTGGTTTGAGTATATCAGACACTGCTGATCTCTTGGGATTTCCACACACAACAGTCCCTAGAGTTTATAGAGAATGGTGCGAAAAGCTAAAATACATCCAGTGAGTGACAGTTCTGAAGGTGAAAATGCCTTGCTACTGAGAATGGGCAGACTGGTCCAAGCTGACAGGAAGGCAATAGTAACTCAAATAACAACACGTTACAACAGTGGTGTGCAGAAGAGCATCTCTGAATGCACAGCACGTCAAACCTTGAAGTGCCGGGCTATAGCGGCGGAAGAGCATGAACACACACTCAGTGACCACTATATTATGTACAGGAGGTACCTAATAAAGTGGCCACTGATTGTGTGTTTCTTTAATATTGATTTGTAATGCACCAATGTAAAGCTTATGTGCAAATACAAATGAACCATGGCACCTGTTTGCTTCTTGTCCATTCTGCAGCTTGCTACCCCAGGCAACACCAGAACGCAATTTCTTTTTCACTCATCCATAAAGACTGTGTCCAGTCCCACCGGTGTGACCCCATTCTCTGATTCCACTTCCTCACTGCTGATGTCATCAAATCGTTTCATAGCATAAACAAAGAAGGAATTACACTTCTAATATTGAAGCAGATAATCTCCCGTGGATAATATGATACCCACATTCAGATAGCAGTACCTACAGCTTCCACTTTAAAAGGGTTTCTGCCCCGTAGCTGTTTGTGGGAGGAAGGCACCTTGAAGAAATTGGCCTTGTATATACGAAGCCCGAAGCCTCTCACTTCAGGCTCCATTTTCAAGTGTCCAGGCTGACACTTCAGTCTTACACTGCAGAACTATCCAAGGGAGAGATCTAACCACCACAACTTCCAAACTAACGAACCTCAAAGAATAACGAATGATATTAAAAAAATCACCTCTAATTACTTCTCCAAGTCACACACCATGCTGACCAGAAGATAGACCGCTGCTCCTTCGCTGTCGCTCCATTGAGACCCTGGAGCCTCACAAACAGGCCGGTGGGACCCTCCTCACTATTAGACCTACTGTGCTACAAACAAACAGCTCATCATCACACCTTCTCCACAACACTCATGGACAGCAAGTCAGCTCTGGCTTCACCGGTGAGTCCCATCAGCCAGGAGCAACTGGAAAGAAAGACACCGGAAAAGCAGACTTAATTACTTTTAACTTTTAACGTAATGTTAGCTAATGGGTTAGTCACAGAGTTGAAAGGTCTAGACAGCATGAAAACAGGCCCAGCTGGTCCATACTGGAAAAAAACCCTATTCTGAGGCTTTATAAAGCATCAGTCAGACTGCACTAGGAGTACTGTGAGCACGTCTGGGTCCCTTATCTGAGAAAAATATGTGCTAGTATTGTAAAGTGTCTAGAAAAGGTTCATGAGAATGATCCCAGGAATGAAAGGGTTAATGCTTGAGGAGCATTTGATGGCTCTGGGCCTGTACTCACTGGAGTTTAGAAGAACAAGGGGGTATCTCATTGAAACCTATTGAATTTTGGAAGTCCTAGATAGACTAGATGTGGAGAGGATGTTTTCTATAGTGGGGGAGTCTAGTGCCAGAGGGCACAGCCTCAGAATAGAGGGACAGAGATGGACAGGAATTTCTTGAGCCAGAGGATGGTGAATCTGTGGAATTCTGGCATGGACCCTGGCATAGAACCAGAGGACTGGAAAATTGCAAATGTCACTCCGCTCTGCAAGAAAGGAGGAAGGCAGCAGAAGGGAAATTACAGACCAGTTAGCCTGACAGTGGTTGGAAAATGATGAAATCCATGGTTAAGGATGAGGTTATGGAGTACTTGGTGACACAGAACAAGACAGAACAAAGTCAGAATGTTTTTTTTAAGGAAAAAATACTGCCTGTTTGAATTCTTTGAGGAGATTACAAGTAGGATAGATACAGGGGATGCAGAGGATGTTGTATATTTGGATTTTCAGAAGGCCTTTGACAAGGTGCTACACATGAGGCTGATTACAAATTTAACTGTGCAAACTATTTTCTAAGTGGGGAAAAAATCCAAACATGAGGTGCAAAGGGACTTGCGTGTCACCATATAACCATATAACAATTACAGCATGGAAACAGGCCATCTCGGCCCTTCTAGTCCGAACGCTTACTCTCACCTAGTCCCACTGACCCGCACTCAGCCCATAACCCTCCATTCCTTTCCTGTCCATATACTTATCCAATTTTACTCTAAATGACAATACTGAACCTGCCTCTACCACTTCTACTGGAAGCTCGTTCCACACAGCTACCACTCTCTGAGTAAAGGAATTCCCCTTCGTGTTACCCCTAAGCTTTTGCCCACTAACTCTCAACTCATGTCCTCTTGTTTGAATCTCTCCTTCTCTCAATGGAAAAAGCCTATCCATGTCAACTCTATCTATCCCCCTCATAATTTTAAATACTTCTATCAAGTCCCCCCTCAACCTTCTACACTCCAAAGAATGAAGACCTAACTTGTTCAACCTTTCTCTGTAACTTAGGTGCTGAAACCCAGGTAACATTCTAGTAAATCTTCTCTGTACTCTCTCTATTTTGTTGACATCTTTCCTATAACTTGGTGACCAGAACTGTACACAATACTCCAAATTCGGCCTCACCAATGCCTTTTACAATTTTAACATTACATCCCAACTCCTATACTCAATGCTCTGATTTATAAAGGCCAGCATACCAAAAGCTTTCTTCACCACCATATCCACATGAGATTCCACCTTCAGGGAACTATGCACCATTATTCCTAGATCACTCTGTTCTACTGCATTCTTCAATGCCCTACCATTTACCATGTATGTCCTATTTTGATTAGTCCTACCAAAATTGTAGCACCTCATACTTATCAGCATTAAACTCCATCTGCCTTCTTTCAGCCCACTCTTCTAACTGGCCTAAATCTCTCTGCAAGCTTTGAAAACCTACTTCATTATCCACAACGCCACCTATCTTAGTATCATCTGCATACTTACTAATCCAATTTACCATCCCATCATCCAGATCATTAATGTATATGACAAACAACATTGGACCCAGTACAGATCCCTGAGACACACCACTAGTCACCGGCCTCCAACCTGACAAACAGTTATCCACCACTACTCTCTGGCATCTCCCATCCAGCCACTGTTGAATCCATTTTACTACTTCAATATTAATACCTAACGATTGAACCTTCCTAACTAACTTTCCGTATAGAACCTTGTCAAAGGCCTTACTGAAGTCCATATAGACAACATCCACTGCTTTACCCTCGTCAACTTTCCTAGTAACCTCTTCAAAAAATTCAATAAGATTTGTCAAACATGACCTTCCAGGCACAAATCCATGTTGACTGTTCCTAATCAGACCCTGTCTATCCAGATAATTATATATACCATCTCTAAGAATACTTCCCATTAATTTACCCACCACTGACATCAAACTTACAGGCCTATAATTGCTAGGTATACTCTTAGAGCCCTTTTTAAACAATGGAACAACATGAGCAATATGCCAATCCTCTGGCACCATCCCTGTTTCTAATGACATTTGAAATATTTCTGTCAAGAGTCCCTGCTATTTCTACACTAACTTCCCTCAAGGTCCTAGGGAATATCCTGTCAGGACCCGGAGACTTATCCACTTTTATATTCCTTAAAAGCGCCAGTACTTCCTCCTCTTTAATCGTCATAGTTTCCATAACTTCCCTACTTGTTTCCCTTACCTTACACAATTCAATATCCTTCTCCTTAGTGAATACCGAAGAAAAGAACTTGTTCAAAATCTCCCCCATCTCTTTTGGCTCCACACATGACTGTCCACTCTGATTCTCTACCATGGATTCAGCAGCGCTATAGATATGGCAATTGTGCCTGTGAATTTGCATGTGTTAGCTAATTATTATTTAATCATGATAGTATTTAACTGCATACTTGCCGTCGTAGTACTTGTTGAGATTTGGACAGAGTGCAGCAATGCTTCACTGCTGTTTTAAATTCGGCCTTCCCTGAGATATTGGACTTTCAAGACAACTGACTCTGAAGACGAGCGGTATTCGTTTAATGTTTAGATGTTCTTTTCAGCCGCCGTGTAGGCTTCATTTTCCTTTTGATAGTTTCAGTTAACAGCCCTGTTTGGCCCAGTGTTTATTGTTTATTTTCCCTTTAACACCATTCGTATTAAAGTCTGTGAACTATTGACCTGCTTCAGTGTCTCTCCCTCTGCACTTGGGCCATATCTGAACCTGATAATGATGGGAGTTTTTGTGCAGTACACCCTAAAGGTTAACTTGCAGGTTGAGTTGGTGGTGAGGAAGGCAAATGCAATGTTAGCGTTCAATTCAAGAAGTCTAGAAGACAAGAGTAGGGATGTGATGCTGAGGCTTTATAAGGAACCAGTGAGGCCTCACCTTGAGTATTGTGAACAGTTCTGGGCTCCTCATCTAAGAAAATATGTGGTGGCATCGGAGAGAGTCAGAAGAGTTTCACAAGGATGATTCTGGGAATGAAAGGGTTATCATATGAGAAACGTTTGATAGCTCAGAGTCTGTACTCACTGGAATTTAGCAGGAGAAGGGGGAACCTCATTGAAAACTTTCAAATGTTAAAATGTTGAATGGATGTTTCCCGTGGTGGGGGAGTCTAAGACAAGCGGGCACAGCCTCAGGAAAGAGGGGCATCCATTTAAAACAGACAGCAGAGAAATTTCATTAGCCAGAAGGTAGTGAATTTCTGGCAGCTGTGGAGGCCAGGTTATTGGGTGTATTTAAGGCAGAGCTTGATAGGTTCTTGACTGGACATGGCACGAAAGGTTACGGAGAGAAGGCCTGGGAGTGGGGCAGAGGAAGGAAAAAAGGATCAGCTGTGATTAAATGGTGGAGCAGACTCGATGGGCCAAGTGGCCTGATGTCTTATAGTCTTACTCAAACTAGCCCCATTTGCCAGGATTTGGCCATTAACTTTCTAAACCTTTCTCATCCAGGTATAACCATAGAACCATAGAACACTACAGCACAGTACAGGCCCTTCAGCCCTCCATGTTGCGCCGACCCATATAATCCTTAAAAAAAAAACTAAACCCACACTACCCCATAACCCTCCATTTTTCTTTCATCCATGTGCCTGTCCAAGAGGTTCTTAAATACCCCAGTGTTTTAGCCTCCACCACCATCCCTGGCAAGTCATTCCAGGCACTCACAACCCTCTGTGTAAAAAAACTTACCCTGATGTCTCCCCTAAACTTCCCTCCCTTAACTTTGTACATATGCCCTCTGGTGTTTGCTATTGGTGCCCTGGGAAACAGGTACTGACTATCCACCCTATCTATAGTAAACACAAAGTAGAAGATTTAAAATTCTTCAAGGTTGTACACCCTATCTATGCCTCTCATAATCTTGTAGACCTCTGTCAAGTCCCCTCCCATCCTTCTATGCTCCAAAGAGAAAAGTCCCAGCTCTGTTGACCTTGCTTCATATGACTTGTTCTCCAATCCAGGCAACATCCTGGTAAATCTCCTCTGCACCCTCTCCATAGCTTCCACATCCTTCCTATAATGAGGTGACCAGAATTGAACACAATACTCTAAGTGCGGTCTCACCAGAGATTTGTAGAGTTGCAACATGACCTCTCTACCCTTGAACTCAATCCCCCTGTTAATGAAGCCTAGCATCCCATAGACCTCCTTAACTACCCTATCAACCTGTGCAGTGACCTTGAGGGATGTATGGATTTGAACCCCAAGGTCCCTTTGTTCATCCACATTCTTAAGTAATTGACCATTAATCCTGTACTCAGTCTTCTGGTTTGTCCTTCCAAAATGCATCACCTCACACTTGTCCGGATTGAACTCCATCTGCCATTTTTCTGCCCAACTCTGCAGCCTGTCTATATCCTCTTGTAAACTTCGACCACCTACAGCTCCATCCACAACTCCTCCAATCTTTGTGTCATCCGCAAACTTACTCACCCATCCTTCCGCCTCTACATCCAGGTCATTTATAAAAATCACAAATAGCAGGGGTCCCAGGATAGATCCCTGCGGCACTCCACTAGTCACCGACCTCCAGGCAGAATACTTTCCTTCCACAACTACCCTCTGCTTTCTTCCTTTAAGCCAATTTTTTATCCAAAAGCCAAGGTTCCACTTTTCCCATGCCTCATGACTTTCTGGATGAGTTTCTCATGAGAGACCTTGTCAAATGCTTTGCCTAAGTCCATGTAGACTACATCCACTGCCCTACCCTCATCAATTTCTTTTGTTACCTCTTCAAAAAACTCTACCAGGCTCTTGAGGCACGATCTTCCCTTCACAAAGCCATGTTGACTATCCATGAGTAGACTGTACTTCTCCAAATGCTCATAGATCCTATCCTTAAGAATCCTTTCCAGTAGTTTGCATATCACTGATGTAAGACTCACCGGTCTATAGTTCCCAGGTTTCTCCCTATTACCTTTTTTAAACAAGGGAACTACATTTGCTATTCTCCAGTCCTCTGGCACTTCCCCTGTATCCAAAGAGTATTCAAAGATCATAGCTAATGCTCCTGCGATCTCTTCTCTCAATTCCCACAACAACCTGGGGTGTATCATATCTGGCCCTGGGGTTTTATCAATCTTAATGTTTTTAAGAAGATCCAGCACTACTTCTTCCTTAATCTCCACATTGTCCAGCACACAGGCCCACTCTACTTCGACCTCATCCTGATCAAGATCCTTTTCACTTGTGAATACTGAAGCAAAGTATTCATTTAGGACCTCCCCAACCTCCTCCGCTTCCAGGCACATGTTGCCCTCTTTATCCTTTAGCGGTCCCGCCTTCGTTCTCGTCATCCTCCTATTCTTCACATACGCATAGAACGCCTTGGGGTTCTCCTTAATCCTACATGCCAAGGCCTTCTCATGCCCCCTTCGAGCTCTCCTAAGTCCTTTCTGTAGCTCCTTCCTGGCTACCCTATATTTCTCATAAGCCCCTCCTACTTCCTGCTTCTTATATCTAACATATGCTTCCTTTTCCCTCTTGACGAGTTACCTCACATGTTTCGTCAGCCATGGTTCCCTTTTCCTACCATTTTTTCCTTGCCTCACTGGGACAAACCTATCCTGAACCCAGCTCAAGTGGTCCCTGAACTTCTCCCACATTACTTCTGTGCTTTCCCCTTTGAACATCTGTTTCCAATTTACTCTCGCTAGTTCCTGCCTCATCCCTTCAAAGTTAGCCCTTCCCCAGTTAAGCACTTTACCATTTCATCTGATTTTATCCCTTTCCATAGCTATGCTGAAGGGAGTTGTAGTCACTCTCACCAAAATGCTCCCCCACCAAGAGGTCTGTCACCTGACCAGGTTCATTACCCAGAACTAGATCCAGTATAGCCTCTCCTCTCGTCAGCCAGTCCACATATTGTGTCAGGAATCCTTCTTGAACACACCTGACAAATTCAGCCCCATCTATCCCCCTTGCACTCAGGAGGTGCCAGTCAATATGAGGGAAGTTGAAATCACCCATAACTACTACCCTGTACTTCCTGCACCATTCTAAAATCTGCCTGCTTATCTGCTCCTCGGTGTCCCGAGGGCTATTTGGGGGCCTATAGACTACTCCCAGCACAGTGATTGATCCCTTCCTATTTCTGACTTCCACCCAGACTGACTCCGTGGACACTCCTTCTGCAGCGTCCTCCCTTTCTATAGCCGTGATACTATCCCTGACCAGCAATGCCACTCCCCCCACTTTTCTACCTCCCATCCTATTCCTTTTAAAACACCTGAACCCCAGGACCTGCATCAGCCAATCCTGCCCTTCCTCCAACCAAGTTTCAGTAACGGCCACAACATCATAGTTCCACGTACTAATCCATGCTCTGAATTCATCCTCCTTGTTCCTAATACTCCTAGCATTGAAATAGACACATTTCAACCCCTTTAACTGGCTACATTTATGTTCTGTCCCCTGCCTGTCCTTCCTCATCAACTCAGAACTCTTAGCATCATGCCCTTGTCCTTCTACCTTAATCCCTGCACTCACATTCTGATTCCCACCCCCCTGCCAAACTAGTTTAAACCCTCCCCAACAGCTCTATCAAACCTGCCTGCCAGGATATTGGTCCCCCTGGGATTCAAGTGCAACCTGTCCTTTTTGTACAGGTCACACCTGCCCCAACAGAGGTCCCAATGATCCAGAAATCTGAATCCCTGTCCCCTGCTCCAATCCCTCAGCCATGCATTTATCCTCCACCTCATTCTATTCCTATTCTCACTGTCACGTGGCACAGGCAATAATCCTGAGATTACTACCTTTGAGGTCCTGCTTCTCAACTTCCTTCCTAACTCCCTGTAGTCTGTTTTCAGGACCTCTTCCATTTTCCTACCTATGTCATTGGTACCAATATGTACCACAACCTCTGGCTGTTCTCCCTCCCACCGCAGGATATCTTGGATGCGATCAGAAACATCCTAGACCCTGGCACCTGGGAGGCAAACTACCATCCGAGTTTCTTTCCTGCATCCACAGAATCGCCTGTCTGAACCCCTGACTACAGAGTCCCCTATCACCACTGCCTTCCTCTTCCTTTCCCTACCCTTCTGAACCACAGGGCCAGACTCTGTGCCAGAGGCACGGCCACTGTCACTTCCCCCAGGTAGGCTGTCCCCCCCCAACAGTACTCAAACAGGAGTACTTCTTGTCAAGGGGTACAGCCAGTGGGGTACTCTCTAGTACCTGACTCTTCCCCTCCCCTCTCCTGACTGTGACCCACTTGTCTGTCTCCCGTGGCCCTCGTGTGACCGCCTGTCTATAACTCCTCTCTATCGCCTCCTCACTCTTCCTGACCAGACGAAGGTCATCGAGCTTCAGCTCCAGTTCCCTAATGCGATCCCTTAGGAGTTGCATCTCGATGCACCGGGTGCAGATGTGGCCATCCGGGACGCCGGGAGACTCCAGGACCTCCCACATCTGACACCGACCACAGAAAATTGGCCTCACACACATACTACCTCCTTTTGCAATCAACAACTGCCTCACCTCATCCCGTTACCGCCGAAGCCCGTTGAGCCAAAGCCCTTTCACTCTGCTGCCTCTCACTCCGCTGCCCGCTCCCAACGCTGCCTGCTGGATATGGCTGCCTTTTTAAACTGTTCGCGCTCAGCTGGCTGACGTCACACGCCTGTGCAGTCTGGCCTCTTTCTTACCCCGAGAACTCAAAATGACTTCCCGCTGGAAATCCTTAGGTGCTGTCCCGCTGCCTTCTCGTTCCGAATCAAAATATCTTTTAAAGATTGTAATAGTACCTGTCTCAATTATTTATCACTGAGGTTACTGAAGTCCTGGAAGATCCTATTGTCACCCAGTTCTCTATCTGACTGTTTCAGATCCTTATCGCTTACGGACAGACGTGTGCCGGGGTTTACGGACAGACGTGTGCCAGGGTTTATGGACAGACGTGTGCCAGGGTTTACTGACAGACGTGTGCCGGGGTTTACGGACAGACGTGTGCCGGGGTTTACGGACAGATCAGTAATGTTTTTTTCATGGTGATCTCCTCACTCCCCGACCAGACAGCTGTTTAATGTCTGTCAGGCAGGCCTTTAACATGCAGTCCCAACAGACTGTGGGGCAGGGATCTGAGCCAAACATGAATTGATGAAGGAAAGCACTGGGTCAAACTGCATCTGTGGAGCCAAGGGAACAGTTACGTGTGAGGTCAGGGACCTTGGCCTGAAACCTCAACATCCTTCTGCCTCCTCAGACACTGCTTGACCTGCTCAGCTTTTCCAGTTGTTTATCATTTTCGCTTGAAGATTTGACAGATGATACCAAGGAAGATCGATTACTGGAGCAACATTGCCAAAGCTGCCAGCTCTCCCAACAATTCACAGAGCAACAGGAAGATGCAGACAAATCTGGAGGTGCTTTAACCACGCACCAAGAGAGGATGGAATTCCAGAGGTGCAGAGCTGCAGAAAGATTCGCTTTAAGTGTCATATCTTCATCGAAATATTAAAACTTGAGGTGCAAAGTCTCATTTGTATAAACTACCAATGCAGTCCAACTAAGAGAGAGGGAGGCTTTGACAGCTGAGGTGTTCCTGGGCACTATTCTCAGCCTTTGAACTCAGGAGGACTGGGCAAAGACTATTGCCCAGTGAGTGTTGATTAGAGGGACCTAGGATGTAGTGGTTGGCAGTGGAGATAGAAACCCAGACCACACCTCACTATAGTCTCAGTCCCACATCCACTCGCAATAACAGTCTTGCCCTGATTGTCGGCAAGACCAAGGAGTTGATTGCAGGTTTCAGGAAGGGGAAGTCAAGGGAACACGCACCAGTCCTCGCCGAGGGATGAGCAGAGGAAGGGGTGAGCAGTTCCTGGGTGTCACCATCTCTGAGGATCGATCCTGTGCCCAATCATGAAGAAGGCATAGGATCAATTTGGAAAATTCTCCAAATTTTCATTGGGAGATTGAGGAGATTTGGTATGTCGTGAAAGACTTCAGCAAATTTCTACAGTTGTACTGTGGAGAGCATTCTAACTGGCTGTGTCACTGTCTGGTGTGGAGGGGCCCTGCACAGGAACTGAAAAAGCCACAGCAAGCTGTAAACTCAGCCAGCTCTATCATGGGCACTGGACTCACCAGCATTGAGGTGATGCCTCCAAAAAGGCGGCATCCACCATTAAGGACCCCACGTCACCCAGGACATGCCCTCTTCTCATTGCTCCCATCAGAGCAGATCAGATCATTACACAGGGCATGGAGCCAGAACAGGGTAAAACAATCACAATGCAAAAGCAATTAAAAGACAAGTGATCCTGCTGATGTGGAAATCCAGAGCAACACACACTTAATGGTGTAGGAACTCAGCAGGTCAGGCAGCAGCTATGGGAATGAATAAACAATCGATCTTTCAGGCCAAGACACTTCATCAGGTGTATAATCTGAAGGAGTGCAGTGCAGATAGAGGATAAAGTGCGGGGTTATAACGAGATAGACAGTGAGGTCAAGAGTCCATCTTATCGCACAAGAAGAGTCCGATAACAGTCCTTGGGCCTGGTGAAGTATCTGTGCCTTGCCAGAGTGGTTAGGAAGTGTCTAGACAGGGAGGCTATGGACACAGCGCTGGAAGGAAAGATCGGGGATGGGGGGGGAATGGTGCCCTTTGGTTAGTGTGTCTGCAGTGGCTCAAAGAGTCTGTCTCCATCTCATATCAATCTATGTAACTCCCAAATGCTTTTCAGTAAGGTCTTGGTGTGTGTTAGGCTGGGGTAATTCCTATCTGTCTGTAAAAGATTGAGTGGAGGTAGAAGAGTCTGCAGACGCCTGATCATAGAACAGGAAGCAGAGTCCAATAACAAAGTCAGGTAACGACGGAACCTGGCAACTTCCTGCTCTGAATGGTTTGGTGTTTGTGTTGTGATGTTCAGAGAAAGTTAAATTCTCTTCTAATCAGAGGAAGCGAGATCAGTGAAATTGCTGGAGGAACTCAGCGGGTCGAGCGGCATCTGTGGTGGGGGGATCCAGGAGGGCCCCAACCTAAAGCATTGACAATCACCCACCCCCACCGATGCTGAGCTCCCCCAGCAGATGGTTTGCTGTTTGTAACCGAGAGGGTGCGGACTGTGAATGAAACAGACCCGCACCAGGCCTAGAGGGAATAAGCAAATGCCTTCAGCCGGGGAAAGGTAAATGCCACTCAGGCAGTTTCATCGAGTTGCCTGCGTAGTGGGAGAGACTGGACTCTAACCCCGGTTCGCAGCCAGATCAGCTGCAGGTACACGCCCCAGGCTGGCAGCCAATGTTTCTGGTACAGAGTGTTATAACCAGCCAGGCCTGACAGACGCACAACCCTGCTTATCACGATTTACAGAAACCACGAGCCCAGGAACCTTTACCAGCACTTCTGAGGTGTAAATGGTTAAACCTGCTGCTTGCTTGGCAGAGATTATTTAACAATTCTTTGCTCAGTTTACTAAGCTTTTTAAACAGCGACTGGAGCTAAAACTGTTTGAGCCTCCATATCTCATGTTGTTGTTTTTTCCTCTAATTAGCCAGTGCGTTTCCATGACAGTAACTTCTCCCTGCTCTACCTGGTCCAAAATCCCCACTCCTGACCTAACCAGTTCTGCCCTTCCCAGTGACACAGATAGTTCCACCCTTACCAGGAAGTTGAGATCATTGTCAAGATGACTCGTTCTGAAGAGACCTTTCATCCTCTCCCTCTGCAGAACCGGTTCTGAGCTTGTGCACTCCGAGGCAGTCTGTCCAGGACAAGAAAATAGGCCCAGGCACAGGCCACCAGAGCCCTCGAACCTGGCCTTCTGTTCAGTATGAGCGCGGCTGATGAAGGGTCACATTGAATGGCCCTTCTTCAGTAACGTCGAATCTATTCCTCTCCGTAGATGCTGCCTGCCTGCTGAGTACCTGCAGCATTTTGTGTGTGTTACTCTGGAGTCCCAGCATCTGCTGAATATACGGAATAGAGTACAGTGGACATTTCGTGCCAAGACCCTTCAGCAGGGCCTAGGTGCTGCCTGACCGGCTGAGCTCCTCCACCATTTTGTGTGTGTTGCTTGGGCTTCCAGTACCTGCAGATTTTCTCCCGTTGGTGATCTGCGGAATCTCTTGTGACATATTTAAGTTTGTCACTGTGCCTTTAACCGATGGCACTGTGGGAGAACCGTCGGACTGAGAGCCTGCTTTAAGGAAGAGGCTCAGTACTGTCTTCTCAAAGTCAATTAGGGAGCAGTCAGTAAATACTGATTTGCCTGAATCAGAACCAGGTTTAATATCACTGGCAAATTTGTTAATTTATTGGCACCAGTACAATGCAATACATGATAAATATAGAAAAAAATGAACTATAATAAGTATATATATTTATAGTAATAAATAATTAAATAAATATAGTCATGCAAAAACAGAAATACTGAGAAGTAATGAGGTAGTGTTCCTGGGTTTGATGGCCATTGAGAAATCGGATGGAAGAGTCAGGTTTATTATCGCTATCAAACGCCATGGTCTTTGTTGTTTTGTGGCAGCAGTACAGTGCAATGCATAAACAATACCATAAGTTACAACAATAAAGAAATAGGTTGATAAATAATACATAAATAAGTGTAAAAAGGGAAGGAAGAAATACCAAGGTAGTGCTCATGGGTTCATTGTCCATTCAGAAATCGGATGGTGGAGGGGAAGAAGTTGTTCCTGAAACATGGAGTGTGTGTCTTCAGGCTCCTGCACCTCCTCCCTGATGGAAGCAGTGAGAAGAAGACATGTCCTGGGTGATGGGAACGTGAATGAATACAAAAAGTTTTTGTTCTGTTCCCTGTTAGCTGCTCCCACCCTATTGGGTGCAGAACTCCAGAGCTGAGAACCGGCTGTGCTAGTTTTCCCTCCAGTTGGTTTAAACCTGTGACCTCTGTGTACTGCATGTTTCTACCTGTAGGTTATCTTGAGGAGATGAGTAGTGGGTTGGAGATTTCAGATTGGTAACCGGTGCTGCTGGGTCTACAAGCATACTGCTCTACATTCCTTCTTGACCTAGATTGAAACTTCGTTGCTTGGAGGGTGCTGGGAGTGTGGATCGACCTGCCGGTTGAAGTGGTGGATAAGGGTTTGATTGGAACATTTGGATAGGTACATGGTTGGAAGGGATATGGTCCAGGAGCAGGAAGATAGGGCTAGGCCGATCAAAATAAGCATAACTAGATGGGCTGAAAGGCCTGATCCTGTACTAAGTGTTTTGTAACTCAGTGACTCTATGTAGGTGGCATGATTGATCAATTTCAACAGCATGTGCAGGCCCTTCAGCCCACAATGTTGTGCCACCATTTTAACCTACTCTAAGATCAATCTAACCCTTCCCACATGGCCCTCCATTTTTCTATCATCCATGTGCCTATCTAAGAGTTATGAATCTGCCTTTACCACTGCCCCCCTGGCAGGGGTTCCATGCACCCACTACTCTCTGTGTAGATGAACTTGACTCTGACAACTCTCCCCTCATAGTAGCCATTTCTACCCATGGGATCTAGGTATTTTGTCATCTTGAACACCTCTAGCAAGTCACCTCTCATCCTTCTTCACTCCAAAGAGAAAAGCCCCATCTAACTCGGCCTACCCTCATGAGACATGCTCTCTAGTCCAGCAGCATCTTGGCAAATCTCCTTTGCACCCTCTCTCAAGACTCCACATCCTTCCTAGAATGAAGGATCAGAACTGAACACAATATTCCAAGTGTGGTATAACCAGGGTTTTGTGGAGCTGCAATATTACCTCACAGCTCTTGAACTCAGCCCCCTGACTAATGCGTCTTCTTAACCCCTCTGTCAGTACCCACACAGTGGTCTGGCGGACCGTGACGATGGTTGTAACCGAGATTTCTCCTGACAATTCATATATTCTCAGTGTTACTGATTTATTTATTTTGTGTTTGTACAATTTGTCTTGTTTGCATATTGGTCGTTTGTCGGCCTTTGTGAGTGGTTCTGTTGTATCTCTTTGCTCTACTGTGCATGCCCACAATAAAACGAACCAATGGTGACATGTATGCACATTGATAATACATTTACTTTGAGCTATGGTAGTTTTAGGAAGAGACGAGCTATGCTGATGTTCATAGTGATTGATCTGCAAATTTTATCTGTTTCCTTTGTTTTAGTTCAACGATTCTAGCTCTATGCTTATAGCTTGAAATGACTGGTCGTTGAGCGAGGATCTTTGAAATAAAACAAAGGAAACAGATTAAATTTGCAGAACAATCATTATTTATTTATATATCTTAAAAGCAAACACCAGGAAATCTGCAGATGCTGGAAATTAAAGCAACACACACAAAATGCAGGTGGAACACAGCAGGCCAGGCAGCATCTATAGGGAGAAGCGCTGTCAACGTTTTGGGCCGAGACCCTTCAGGACCTGATGAAGGGTCTCGGCCTGAAACATCGACAGTGCTTCTCCCTATAGATGCTGCCTGGCCTGCTGCACTCCACCAGCATTTTGTGTGTGTTGTATTTATATATCTGTTTATTTACTGATCTAGAGCTGCAGAAGTACAGAACAGGCCCTTCCAGCCCAACAAGCTGCATCACCCAGAAAAGCAGACAGCAGCTACGGAAAAGAGCACAGTCGATGCTTTGGGCTGAGACCCTTCAGCAGGACTGGAGGGAAAAAGAGAAGGAGTCAGAGTGATTCCTCAACCTTTTTTTCTCTGGTCCTGCTGAAGGGTCACAGGCTGAGAGGTCAACTGTACTCTTTTCCGTAGATGCTGCCTGGCCTGCTGAGTTCCTCCAGCACTTTGTGCGTGTTGCTCGGGTTTCCAGTACCTGCAGATCTTCACTTGTTTGCGATCCGCTGAGCATGGCATCTAATTGACCCCAGCCTAATCGCAGGACAATTTACAATGACCAATTAACCTACTAAGCAGGAGCACCAGGCTGAGGAGCATTCAAACTCCTCACAGGTGGCATCAGAATTGAATTTGGCATAGCGTTGCACTAACCACAACACTACCCCGATGCCCCTAATTGTTGATGGAGTTAATTTTAATACTGCAATACAAATTGAATACTATCAGTGTAGGATGTTATAAGTGGATTCCATTCTGTGCTGTGTTACTTGTGAATGTATCCCATCCTCCCGGCTTGCTCTTTCAGGTGTCCCAGAACTTAGACCAATGGTCCCATCACCCAGATATGTGTCCAGTAGTTCCACAATGTTCCACTGCCCTTCCTCGACCGTCCAGCCATCTGTTGGAATCACGAGTAACCTCTTCACGGACGACAGAGAGAAGAGCAACACCGTTCCAATGCAGAGGTTCCTGTTCCACACAGGTACGTCGCCAAAGGTAATTGGTAAATTGTTTTATTATGGTCAGAGGCTGGAGATCCAGGGCAACACACACAAAAAGCTGGAGGAACTCAGGAGGTCAGGCAGCATCCGCAGAAAGGGATAAACAGTCGACGTTTTAGTCCGAGGCCCTTCATAAGGAAGGGGAAAGAAGCCAGAGTAAGAGAGTAGGGGAAGTGAGGAGAGGGGTACAAGCTGGCAGGTGACAGCTGAGGGGGAAGGTGGGGAATGATGTGGGAAGCTGGCAGGTGACAGGTGAGAACAGGTGAGGGGGAAGGTGGGGAATGATGTGGGAAGCTGGCAGGTGACAGGTGAGAACAGGTGAGGGGGAAGGTGGGGAATGATGTGGGAAGCTGGGAGGTGACAAGTGAGACCAGGTGAGGGGGGAAGGTGGGGAATAATGTGAGAAGCTGGGAGGTGACAGGTGAGGCCAGGTGAGGGGAAAGGTAGGGAATGATGTGGGAAGCTGGCAGGTGACAGGTGAGACCAGGTGAGGGGGAAGGTGGGGAATAATGTGAGAAGCTGGGAGGTGACAGCTGAGAACAGGTGAGGGGGAAGGTGGGGAATAATGTGAGAAGCTGGCAGGTGACAGGTGAGACCAGGTGAGGGGGAAGGTGGGGAATGATGTGGGAAGCTGGCAGGTGACAGGTGAGGGGGGAAGGTGGGGAATAATGTGAGAAGTTGGGAGGTGACAGGTAAGACCAGGTGAGGGGGGAAGGTGGGGAATGATATGGGAAGCTGGGAGGTGACAGGTGAGACCAGGTGAGGGGGGAAGGTGGGGAATGATGTGGGAAGCTGGGAGGTGACAGGTGAGACCAGGTGAGGGGGAAGGTGGGGAATGATGTGAGAAGCTGGCAGGTGACAGGTGAGACCAGGTGAGGGGGAAGGTGGGGAATGATGTGGGAAGCTGGGAGGTGACAGGTGAGACCAGGTGAGGGGGGAAGGTGGGGAATGATGTGGGAAGCTGGGAGGTGAAAAGTGAGACCAGGTGAGGGGGAAGGTGGGGAATGATGTGGGAAGCTGGCAGGTGACAGGTGAGACCAGGTGAGGGGGAAGGTGGGGAATGATGTGGGAAGCTGGGAGGTGACAGGTGAGACCAGGTGAGGGGGAAGGTGGGGAATGATGTGGGAAGCTGGCAGGTGACAGGTGAGACCAGGTGAGGGGCAAGGTGGGGAATGATGTGGGAAGCTGGCAGGTGACAGGTGAGGGGGGAAGGTGGGGAATAATGTGAGAAGTTGGGAGGTGACAGGTAAGCAGGTGAGGGGGGAAGGTGGGGAATGATGTGGGAAGCTGGCAGGTGACAGGTGAGGGGGAAGGTGGGGAATGATGTGGGAAGCTGGGAGATGACAGGTGAGACCTGGTGAGGAGGAAGGTGGGGAATGATGTGGGAAGCTGGGAGGTGACAGGTGAGGGGGAAGGTGGGGAATGATGTGAGAAGCTGGGAGGTGACAGGTGAGACCAGGTGAGGGGGGAATGTGGGGAATGATGTGGGAAGCTGGGAGGTGACAGGTGAGGGGGAAGGTGGGGAATGATGTGGGAAGCTGGGAGGTGACAGGTGAGACCAGGTGAGGGGGGAAGGTGGGGAATAATGTGAGAAGCTGGGAGGTGACAGGTGAGACCAGGTGAGGGGGAAGGTGGGGAATGATGTGGGAAGCTGGAAGGTGACAGGTGAGACCAGGTGAGGGGGAAGGTGTGGAATGATGTGGGAAGCTGGGAGGTGACAGGTGAGACCAGGTGAGGGGGAAGGTGGGGAATGATGTGGGAAGCTGGGAGGTGACAGGTGAGACCAGGTGAGGGGGGAAGGTGGGGAATAATGTGAGAAGCTGGGAGGTGACAGGTGAGACCAGGTGAGGGGGGAAGGTGGGGAATAATGTGAGAAGCTGGCAGGTGACAAGTGAGACCAGGTGAGGGGGAAGGTGGGGAATGGTTTGGGAAGCTGGGAGGTGACAGGTGAGAACAGGTGAGGGGGAAGGTGTGGAATGATGTGGGAAGCTGGGAGGTGACAAGTGGGACCAGGTGAGGGGGGAAGGTGGGGAATGATGTGGGAAGCTGGGAGGTGACAGGTGAGACCAGGTGAGGGGGAAGGTGTGGAATGATGTGGGAAGCTGGGAGGTGACAGGTGAGACCAGGTGAGGGGGAAGGTGTGGAATGATGTGGGAAGCTGGGAGGTGACAAGTGAGACCAGGTGAGGGGGAAGGTGGGGAATGATGTGGGAAGCTGGGAGGTGACAGGTGAGACCAGGTGAGGGGGAAGGTGGGGAATGATGTGGGAAGCTGGGATGTGACAGGTGAGATCAGGTGTGGGGGAAGGTGGGGAATGATGTGGGAAGCTGGGAGGTGACAGGTGAGACCAGGTGAGGGGGGAAGGTGGGGAATGATGTGGGAAGCTGGGAGGTGACAGTTGAGACCAGGTGAGGGGGGAAGGTGGGGAATAATGTGAGAAGCTGGGAGGTGACAGGTGAGGCCAGGTGAGGGGGAAAGGTAGGGAATGATGTGGGAAGCTGGGAGGTGACAGGTGAGACCAGGTGAGGGGGAAAGGTGGGGAATAATGTGAGAAGCTGGCAGGTGACAGGTGAGACCAGGTGAGGGGGAAGGTGGGGAATGATGTGGGAAGCTGGGAGGTGACAGGTGAGACCAGGTGAGGGGGGAAGGTGGGGAATGATGTGAGAAGCTGGCAGGTGACAGGTGAAACCAGGTGAGGGGGGAAGGTGGGGAATAATGTGAGAAGCTGGGAGGTGACAGGTGAGACCAGGTGAGGGGGGAAGGTGGGAAATAATGTGAGAAGCTGGCAGGTGACAAGTGAGACCAGGTGAGGGGGAAGGTGGGGAATGATGTGGGAAGCTGGGAGGTGACAGGTGAGACCAGTTGAGGGGGGAAGGTGGGGAATGATGTGAGAAGCTGGGAGGTGACAGGTGAGACCAGGTGAGGGGGAAGGTGGGGAATAATGTGAGAAGCTGGCAGGTGACAAGTGAGACCAGGTGAGGGGGAAGGTGGGGAATGATGCGGGAAGCTGGGAGGTGACAGGTGAGGGGGAAGGTGGGGAATGATGTGGGAAGCTGGGAGGTGACAGGTGAGGGGGAAGGTGGGGAATGATGTGAGAAGCTGGGAGGTGACAGGTGAGACCAGGTGAGGGGGAAGGTGGGGAATGATGTGGGAAGCTGGGAGGTGACAGGTGAGACCAGGTGAGGGGGAAGGTGTGGAATGATGTGGGAAGCTGGGAGTTGACAGGTGAGACCAGGTGAGGGGGGAAGGTGGGGAATAATGTGAGAAGCTGGCAGGTGACAGGTGAGACCAGGTGAGGGGGGAAGGTGGGGAATAATGTGAGAAGCTGGGAGGTGACAGGTGAGACCAGGTGAGGGGGAAGGTGGGGAATGATGTGGGAAGCTGGGAAGTGACAGGTGAGACCAGGTGAGGGGGAAGGTGTGGAATGATGTGGGAAGCTGGGAGGTGACAGGTGAGACCAGGTGAGGGGGAAGGTGGGGAATGATGTGGGAAGCTGGGAGGTGACAGGTGAGACCAGGTGAGGGGGGAAGGTGGGGAATAATGTGAGAAGCTGGGAGGTGCCAGGTGAGACCAGGTGAGGAGGGAAGGTGGGGAATAATGTAAGAAGCTGGCAGGTGACAAGTGAGACCAGGTGAGGGGGAAGGTGGGGAATGGTTTGGGAAGCTGGGAGGTGACAGGTGAGAACAGGTGAGGGGGAAGGTGTGGACTGATGTGGGAAGCTGGGAGTTGACAGGTGAGACCAGGTGAGGGGGGAAGGTGGGGAATAATGTGAGAAGCTGGCAGGTGACAGGTGAGACCAGGTGAGGGGGGAAGGTGGGGAATAATGTGAGAAGCTGGGAGGTGACAGGTGAGACCAGGTGAGGGGGAAGGTGGGGAATGATGTGGGAAGCTGGGAAGTGACAGGTGAGACCAGGTGAGGGGGAAGGTGTGGAATGATGTGGGAAGCTGGGAGGTGACAGGTGAGACCAGGTGAGGGGGAAGGTGGGGAATGATGTGGGAAGCTGGGAGGTGACAGGTGAGACCAGGTGAGGGGGGAAGGTGGGGAATAATGTGAGAAGCTGGGAGGTGCCAGGTGAGACCAGGTGAGGAGGGAAGGTGGGGAATAATGTAAGAAGCTGGCAGGTGACAAGTGAGACCAGGTGAGAGGGAAGGTGGGGAATGGTTTGGGAAGCTGGGAGGTGACAGGTGAGAACAGGTGAGGGGGAAGGTGTGGAATGATGTGGGAAGCTGGGAGGTGACAAGTGAGACCAGGTGAGGGGGGAAGGTGGGGAATAATGTGAGAAGCTGGAAGGTGACAGGTGAGGCCAGGTGAGGGGAAAGGTAGGGAATGATGTGGGAAGCTGGGAGGTGGCAGGTGAGACCAGGTGAGGGGGAAAGGTGGGGAATAATGTGAGAAGCTGGCAGGTGACAGGTGAGACCAGGTGAGGGGGAAGGTGGGGAATGATGTGGGAAGCTGGGAGGTGACAGGTGAGACCAGGTGAGGGGGGAAGGTGGGGAATGATGTGAGAAGCTGGCAGGTGACAGGTGAAACCAGGTGAGGGGGGAAGGTGGGGAATAATGTGAGAAGCTGGGAGGTGACAGGTGAGACCAGGTGAGGGGGGAAGGTGGGAAATAATGTGAGAAGCTGGCAGGTGACAAGTGAGACCAGGTGAGGGGGAAGGTGGGGAATGATGTGGGAAGCTGGGAGGTGACAGGTGAGACCTGTTGAGGGGGGAAGGTGGGGAATGATGTGAGAAGCTGGGAGGTGACAGGTGAGACCAGGTGAGGGGGAAGGTGGGGAATAATGTGAGAAGCTGGCAGGTGACAAGTGAGACCAGGTGAGGGGGAAGGTGGGGAATGATGCGGGAAGCTGGGAGGTGACAGGTGAGGGGGAAGGTGGGGAATGATGTGGGAAGCTGGGAGGTGACAGGTGAGGGGGAAGGTGGGGAATGATGTGAGAAGCTGGGAGGTGACAGGTGAGACCAGGTGAGGGGGAAGGTGGGGAATGATGTGGGAAGCTGGGAGGTGACAGGTGAGACCAGGTGAGGGGGAAGGTGTGGACTGATGTGGGAAGCTGGGAGTTGACAGGTGAGACCAGGTGAGGGGGGAAGGTGGGGAATAATGTGAGAAGCTGGCAGGTGACAGGTGAGACCAGGTGAGGGGGGAAGGTGGGGAATAATGTGAGAAGCTGGGAGGTGACAGGTGAGACCAGGTGAGGGGGAAGGTGGGGAATGATGTGGGAAGCTGGGAAGTGACAGGTGAGACCAGGTGAGGGGGAAGGTGTGGAATGATGTGGGAAGCTGGGAGGTAACAGGTGAGACCAGGTGAGGGGGAAGGTGGGGAATGATGTGGGAAGCTGGGAGGTGACAGGTGAGACCAGGTGAGGGGGGAAGGTGGGGAATAATGTGAGAAGCTGGGAGGTGCCAGGTGAGACCAGGTGAGGAGGGAAGGTGGGGAATAATGTAAGAAGCTGGCAGGTGACAAGTGAGACCAGGTGAGGGGGGAAGGTGGGGAATAATGTGAGAAGCTGGGAGGTGACAGGTGAGAACAGGTGAGGGGGAAGGTGTGGAATGATGTGGGAAGCTGGGAGGTGACAAGTGGGACCAGGTGAGGGGGGAAGGTGGGGAATGATGTGGGAAGCTGGGAGGTGACAGGTGAGACCAGGTGAGGGGGAAGGTGTGGAATGATGTGGGAAGCTGGGAGGTGACAGGTGAGACCAGGTGAGGGGGAAGGTGTGGAATGATGTGGGAAGCTGGGAGGTGACAAGTGAGACCAGGTGAGGGGGAAGGTGGGGAATGATGTGGGAAGCTGGGAGGTGACAGGTGAGACCAGGTGAGGGGGAAGGTGGGGAATGATGTGGGAAGCTGGGAGGTGACAGTTGAGACCAGGTGAGGGGGGAAGGTGGGGAATAATGTGAGAAGCTGGGAGGTGACAGGTGAGGCCAGGTGAGGGGGGAAGGTGGGGAATGATGTGGGAAGCTGGGAGGTGACAGTTGAGACCAGGTGAGGGGGGAAGGTGGGGAATAATGTGAGAAGCTGGGAGGTGACAGGTGAGGCCAGGTGAGGGGGAAAGGTAGGGAATGATGTGGGAAGCTGGGAGGTGACAGGTGAGACCAGGTGAGGGGGAAAGGTGGGGAATAATGTGAGAAGCTGGCAGGTGACAGGTGAGACCAGGTGAGGGGGAAGGTGGGGAATGATGTGGGAAGCTGGGAGGTGACAGGTGAGACCAGGTGAGGGGGGAAGGTGGGGATTGATGTGAGAAGCTGGCAGGTGACAGGTGAAACCAGGTGAGGGGGGAAGGTGGGGAATAATGTGAGAAGCTGGGAGGTGACAGGTGAGACCAGGTGAGGGGGGAAGGTGGGAAATAATGTGAGAAGCTGGCAGGTGACAAGTGAGACCAGGTGAGGGGGAAGGTGGGGAATGATGTGGGAAGCTGGGAGGTGACAGGTGAGACCAGTTGAGGGGGGAAGGTGGGGAATGATGTGAGAAGCTGGGAGGTGACAGGTGAGACCAGGTGAGGGGGAAGGTGGGGAATAATGTGAGAAGCTGGCAGGTGACAAGTGAGACCAGGTGAGGGGGAAGGTGGGGAATGATGCGGGAAGCTGGGAGGTGACAGGTGAGGGGGAAGGTGGGGAATGATGTGGGAAGCTGGGAGGTGACAGCTGAGGGGGAAGGTGGGGAATGATGTGAGAAGCTGGGAGGTGACAGGTGAGACCAGGTGAGGGGGAAGGTGGGGAATGATGTGGGAAGCTGGGAGGTGACAGGTGAGACCAGGTGAGGGGGAAGGTGTGGAATGATGTGGGAAGCTGGGAGTTGACAGGTGAGACCAGGTGAGGGGGGAAGGTGGGGAATAATGTGAGAAGCTGGCAGGTGACAGGTGAGACCAGGTGAGGGGGGAAGGTGGGGAATAATGTGAGAAGCTGGGAGGTGACAGGTGAGACCAGGTGAGGGGGAAGGTGGGGAATGATGTGGGAAGCTGGGAAGTGACAGGTGAGACCAGGTGAGGGGGAAGGTGTGGAATGATGTGGGAAGCTGGGAGGTGACAGGTGAGACCAGGTGAGGGGGAAGGTGGGGAATGATGTGGGAAGCTGGGAGGTGACAGGTGAGACCAGGTGAGGGGGGAAGGTGGGGAATAATGTGAGAAGCTGGGAGGTGCCAGGTGAGACCAGGTGAGGAGGGAAGGTGGGGAATAATGTAAGAAGCTGGCAGGTGACAAGTGAGACCAGGTGAGGGGGAAGGTGGGGAATGGTTTGGGAAGCTGGGAGGTGACAGGTGAGAACAGGTGAGGGGGAAGGTGTGGACTGATGTGGGAAGCTGGGAGTTGACAGGTGAGACCAGGTGAGGGGGGAAGGTGGGGAATAATGTGAGAAGCTGGGAGGTGACAGGTGAGACCAGGTGAGGGGGAAGGTGGGGAATGATGTGGGAAGCTGGGAAGTGACAGGTGAGACCAGGTGAGGGGGAAGGTGTGGAATGATGTGGGAAGCTGGGAGGTGACAGGTGAGACCAGGTGAGGGGGAAGGTGGGGAATGATGTGGGAAGCTGGGAGGTGACAGGTGAGACCAGGTGAGGGGGGAAGGTGGGGAATAATGTGAGAAGCTGGGAGGTGCCAGGTGAGACCAGGTGAGGAGGGAAGGTGGGGAATAATGTAAGAAGCTGGCAGGTGACAAGTGAGACCAGGTGAGAGGGAAGGTGGGGAATGGTTTGGGAAGCTGGGAGGTGACAGGTGAGAACAGGTGAGGGGGAAGGTGTGGAATGATGTGGGAAGCTGGGAGGTGACAAGTGAGACCAGGTGAGGGGGGAAGGTGGGGAATAATGTGAGAAGCTGGGAGGTGACAGGTGAGGCCAGGTGAGGGGAAAGGTAGGGAATGATGTGGGAAGCTGGGTGGTGGCAGGTGAGACCAGGTGAGGGGGAAAGGTGGGGAATAATGTGAGAAGCTGGCAGGTGACAGGTGAGACCAGGTGAGGGGGAAGGTGGGGAATGATGTGGGAAGCTGGGAGGTGACAGGTGAGACCAGGTGAGGGGGGAAGGTGGGGAATGATGTGAGAAGCTGGCAGGTGACAGGTGAAACCAGGTGAGGGGGGAAGGTGGGGAATAATGTGAGAAGCTGGGAGGTGACAGGTGAGACCAGGTGAGGGGGGAAGGTGGGAAATAATGTGAGAAGCTGGCAGGTGACAAGTGAGACCAGGTGAGGGGGAAGGTGGGGAATGATGTGGGAAGCTGGGAGGTGACAGGTGAGGGGGAAGGTGGGGAATGATGTGAGAAGCTGGGAGGTGACAGGTGAGACCAGGTGAGGGGGAAGGTGGGGAATGATGTGGGAAGCTGGGAGGTGACAGGTGAGACCAGGTGAGGGGGAAGGTGTGGACTGATGTGGGAAGCTGGGAGTTGACAGGTGAGACCAGGTGAGGGGGGAAGGTGGGGAATAATGTGAGAAGCTGGCAGGTGACAGGTGAGACCAGGTGAGGGGGGAAGGTGGGGAATAATGTGAGAAGCTGGGAGGTGACAGGTGAGACCAGGTGAGGGGGAAGGTGGGGAATGATGTGGGAAGCTGGGAAGTGACAGGTGAGACCAGGTGAGGGGGAAGGTGTGGAATGATGTGGGAAGCTGGGAGGTAACAGGTGAGACCAGGTGAGGGGGAAGGTGGGGAATGATGTGGGAAGCTGGGAGGTGACAGGTGAGACCAGGTGAGGGGGGAAGGTGGGGAATAATGTGAGAAGCTGGGAGGTGCCAGGTGAGACCAGGTGAGGAGGGAAGGTGGGGAATAATGTAAGAAGCTGGCAGGTGACAAGTGAGACCAGGTGAGGGGGGAAGGTGGGGAATAATGTGAGAAGCTGGGAGGTGACAGGTGAGAACAGGTGAGGGGGAAGGTGTGGAATGATGTGGGAAGCTGGGAGGTGACAAGTGGGACCAGGTGAGGGGGGAAGGTGGGGAATGATGTGGGAAGCTGGGAGGTGACAGGTGAGACCAGGTGAGGGGGAAGGTGTGGAATGATGTGGGAAGCTGGGAGGTGACAGGTGAGACCAGGTGAGGGGGAAGGTGTGGAATGATGTGGGAAGCTGGGAGGTGACAAGTGAGACCAGGTGAGGGGGAAGGTGGGGAATGATGTGGGAAGCTGGGAGGTGACAGGTGAGACCAGGTGAGGGGGAAGGTGGGGAATGATGTGGGAAGCTGGGAGGTGACAGTTGAGACCAGGTGAGGGGGGAAGGTGGGGAATAATGTGAGAAGCTGGGAGGTGACAGGTGAGGCCAGGTGAGGGGGGAAGGTGGGGAATGATGTGGGAAGCTGGGAGGTGACAGTTGAGACCAGGTGAGGGGGGAAGGTGGGGAATAATGTGAGAAGCTGGGAGGTGACAGGTGAGGCCAGGTGAGGGGGAAAGGTAGGGAATGATGTGGGAAGCTGGGAGGTGACAGGTGAGACCAGGTGAGGGGGAAAGGTGGGGAATAATGTGAGAAGCTGGCAGGTGACAGGTGAGACCAGGTGAGGGGGAAGGTGGGGAATGATGTGGGAAGCTGGGAGGTGACAGGTGAGACCAGGTGAGGGGGGAAGGTGGGGATTGATGTGAGAAGCTGGCAGGTGACAGGTGAAACCAGGTGAGGGGGGAAGGTGGGGAATAATGTGAGAAGCTGGGAGGTGACAGGTGAGACCAGGTGAGGGGGGAAGGTGGGAAATAATGTGAGAAGCTGGCAGGTGACAAGTGAGACCAGGTGAGGGGGAAGGTGGGGAATGATGTGGGAAGCTGGGAGGTGACAGGTGAGACCAGTTGAGGGGGGAAGGTGGGGAATGATGTGAGAAGCTGGGAGGTGACAGGTGAGACCAGGTGAGGGGGAAGGTGGGGAATAATGTGAGAAGCTGGCAGGTGACAAGTGAGACCAGGTGAGGGGGAAGGTGGGGAATGATGCGGGAAGCTGGGAGGTGACAGGTGAGGGGGAAGGTGGGGAATGATGTGGGAAGCTGGGAGGTGACAGCTGAGGGGGAAGGTGGGGAATGATGTGAGAAGCTGGGAGGTGACAGGTGAGACCAGGTGAGGGGGAAGGTGGGGAATGATGTGGGAAGCTGGGAGGTGACAGGTGAGACCAGGTGAGGGGGAAGGTGTGGAATGATGTGGGAAGCTGGGAGTTGACAGGTGAGACCAGGTGAGGGGGGAAGGTGGGGAATAATGTGAGAAGCTGGCAGGTGACAGGTGAGACCAGGTGAGGGGGGAAGGTGGGGAATAATGTGAGAAGCTGGGAGGTGACAGGTGAGACCAGGTGAGGGGGAAGGTGGGGAATGATGTGGGAAGCTGGGAAGTGACAGGTGAGACCAGGTGAGGGGGAAGGTGTGGAATGATGTGGGAAGCTGGGAGGTGACAGGTGAGACCAGGTGAGGGGGAAGGTGGGGAATGATGTGGGAAGCTGGGAGGTGACAGGTGAGACCAGGTGAGGGGGGAAGGTGGGGAATAATGTGAGAAGCTGGGAGGTGCCAGGTGAGACCAGGTGAGGAGGGAAGGTGGGGAATAATGTAAGAAGCTGGCAGGTGACAAGTGAGACCAGGTGAGGGGGAAGGTGGGGAATGGTTTGGGAAGCTGGGAGGTGACAGGTGAGAACAGGTGAGGGGGAAGGTGTGGACTGATGTGGGAAGCTGGGAGTTGACAGGTGAGACCAGGTGAGGGGGGAAGGTGGGGAATAATGTGAGAAGCTGGGAGGTGACAGGTGAGACCAGGTGAGGGGGAAGGTGGGGAATGATGTGGGAAGCTGGGAAGTGACAGGTGAGACCAGGTGAGGGGGAAGGTGTGGAATGATGTGGGAAGCTGGGAGGTGACAGGTGAGACCAGGTGAGGGGGAAGGTGGGGAATGATGTGGGAAGCTGGGAGGTGACAGGTGAGACCAGGTGAGGGGGGAAGGTGGGGAATAATGTGAGAAGCTGGGAGGTGCCAGGTGAGACCAGGTGAGGAGGGAAGGTGGGGAATAATGTAAGAAGCTGGCAGGTGACAAGTGAGACCAGGTGAGAGGGAAGGTGGGGAATGGTTTGGGAAGCTGGGAGGTGACAGGTGAGAACAGGTGAGGGGGAAGGTGTGGAATGATGTGGGAAGCTGGGAGGTGACAAGTGAGACCAGGTGAGGGGGGAAGGTGGGGAATAATGTGAGAAGCTGGGAGGTGACAGGTGAGGCCAGGTGAGGGGAAAGGTAGGGAATGATGTGGGAAGCTGGGTGGTGGCAGGTGAGACCAGGTGAGGGGGAAAGGTGGGGAATAATGTGAGAAGCTGGCAGGTGACAGGTGAGACCAGGTGAGGGGGAAGGTGGGGAATGATGTGGGAAGCTGGGAGGTGACAGGTGAGACCAGGTGAGGGGGGAAGGTGGGGAATGATGTGAGAAGCTGGCAGGTGACAGGTGAAACCAGGTGAGGGGGGAAGGTGGGGAATAATGTGAGAAGCTGGGAGGTGACAGGTGAGACCAGGTGAGGGGGGAAGGTGGGAAATAATGTGAGAAGCTGGCAGGTGACAAGTGAGACCAGGTGAGGGGGAAGGTGGGGAATGATGTGGGAAGCTGGGAGGTGACAGGTGAGACCTGTTGAGGGGGGAAGGTGGGGAATGATGTGAGAAGCTGGGAGGTGACAGGTGAGACCAGGTGAGGGGGAAGGTGGGGAATAATGTGAGAAGCTGGCAGGTGACAAGTGAGACCAGGTGAGGGGGAAGGTGGGGAATGATGCGGGAAGCTGGGAGGTGACAGGTGAGGGGGAAGGTGGGGAATGATGTGGGAAGCTGGGAGGTGACAGGTGAGGGGGAAGGTGGGGAATGATGTGAGAAGCTGGGAGGTGACAGGTGAGACCAGGTGAGGGGGAAGGTGGGGAATGATGTGGGAAGCTGGGAGGTGACAGGTGAGACCAGGTGAGGGGGAAGGTGTGGACTGATGTGGGAAGCTGGGAGTTGACAGGTGAGACCAGGTGAGGGGGGAAGGTGGGGAATAATGTGAGAAGCTGGGAGGTGACAGGTGAGACCAGGTGAGGGGGAAGGTGGGGAATGATGTGGGAAGCTGGGAAGTGACAGGTGAGACCAGGTGAGGGGGAAGGTGTGGAATGATGTGGGAAGCTGAGAGGTAACAGGTGAGACCAGGTGAGGGGGAAGGTGGGGAATGATGTGGGAAGCTGGGAGGTGACAGGTGAGACCAGGTGAGGGGGGAAGGTGGGGAATAATGTGAGAAGCTGGGAGGTGCCAGGTGAGACCAGGTGAGGAGGGAAGGTGGGGAATAATGTAAGAAGCTGGCAGGTGACAAGTGAGACCAGGTGAGGGGGGAAGGTGGGGAATAATGTGAGAAGCTGGGAGGTGACAGGTGAGAACAGGTGAGGGGGAAGGTGTGGAATGATGTGGGAAGCTGGGAGGTGACAAGTGAGACCAGGTGAGGGGGGAAGGTGGGGAATGATGTGGGAAGCTGGGAGGTGACAGGTGAGACCAGGTGAGGGGGAAGGTGGGGAATGATGTGGGAAGCTGGGAGGTGACAGGTGAGACCAGGTGAGGGGGAAGGTGTGGAATGATGTGGGAAGGTGGGAGGTGACAAGTGAGACCAGGTGAGGTGGAAGGTGGGGAATGATGTGGGAAACTGGGAGGTGACAGGTGAGACCAGGTGAGGGGGAAGGTGGGGAATGATGTGGGAAGCTGGGATGTGACAGGTGAGATCAGGTGTGGGGGAAGGTGGGGAATGATGTGGGAAGCTGGGAGGTGACAGGTGAGACCAGGTGAGGGGGAAGGTGGGGAATGATGTGGGAAGCTGGGAGGTGACAGGTGAGACCAGGTGAGGGGGGAAGGTGGGGAATGATGTGGGAAGCTGGGAGGTGACAGTTGATACCAGGTGAGGGGGGAAGGTGGGGAATAATGTGAGAAGCTGGGAAGTGACAGATGAGGCCAGGTGAGGGGGAAAGGTAGGGAATGATGTGGGAAGCTGGGAGGTGACAGGTGAGACCAGGTGAGGGGGAAGGTGCGGAATAATGTGAGAAGCTGGCAGGTGACAAGTGAGACCAGGTGAGGGGGAAGGTGGGGAATGATGTGGGAAGCTGGGAGGTGACAGGTGAGACCAGGTGTGGGGGAAGGTGGGGAATGATGTGGGAAGCTGGCAGGTGACAGGTGAGACCAGGTGAGGGGGGAAGGTGGGGAATAATATGAGAAGCTGGGAGGTGACAGGTGAGGCCAGGTGAGGGGGAAAGGTAGGGAATGATGTGGGAAGCTGGGAGGTGACAGGTGAGACCAGGTGAGGGGGAAAGGTGGGGAATAATGTGAGAAGCTGGCAGGTGACAGGTGAGACCAGGTGAGGGGGAAGGTGGGGAATGATGTGGGAAGCTGGAAGGTGACAGGTGAGACCAGGTGAGGGGGGAAGGTGGGGAATAATGTGAGAAGCTGGGAGGTGACAGGTGAGACCAGGTGAGGGGGGAAGGTGGGGAATAATGTGAGAAGCTGGCAGGTGACAAGTGAGACCAGGTGAGGGGAAGGTGGGGAATGGTTTGGGAAGCTGGGAGGTGACAGGTGAGAACAGGTGAGGGGGAAGGTGTGGAATGATGTGGGAAGCTGGGAGGTGACAAGTGAGACCAGGTGAGGGGGGAAGGTGGGGAATGATGTGGGAAGCTGGGAGGTGACAGGTGAGACCAGGTGAGGGGGAAGGTGGGGAATGATGTGGGAAGCTGGGAGGTGACAGGTGAGACCAGGTGAGGGGGAAGGTGTGGAATGATGTGGGAAGGTGGGAGGTGACAAGTGAGACCAGGTGAGGTGGAAGGTGGGGAATGATGTGGGAAACTGGGAGGTGACAGGTGAGACCAGGTGAGGGGGAAGGTGGGGAATGATGTGGGAAGCTGGGATGTGACAGGTGAGATCAGGTGTGGGGGAAGGTGGGGAATGATGTGGGAAGCTGGGAGGTGACAGGTGAGACCAGGTGAGGGGGAAGGTGGGGAATGATGTGGGAAGCTGGGAGGTGACAGGTGAGACCAGGTGAGGGGGGAAGGTGGGGAATGATGTGGGAAGCTGGGAGGTGACAGTTGATACCAGGTGAGGGGGGAAGGTGGGGAATAATGTGAGAAGCTGGGAAGTGACAGATGAGGCCAGGTGAGGGGGAAAGGTAGGGAATGATGTGGGAAGCTGGGAGGTGACAGGTGAGACCAGGTGAGGGGGAAGGTGCGGAATAATGTGAGAAGCTGGCAGGTGACAAGTGAGACCAGGTGAGGGGGAAGGTGGGGAATGATGTGGGAAGCTGGGAGGTGACAGGTGAGACCAGGTGTGGGGGAAGGTGGGGAATGATGTGGGAAGCTGGCAGGTGACAGGTGAGACCAGGTGAGGGGGGAAGGTGGGGAATAATATGAGAAGCTGGGAGGTGACAGGTGAGGCCAGGTGAGGGGGAAAGGTAGGGAATGATGTGGGAAGCTGGGAGGTGACAGGTGAGACCAGGTGAGGGGGAAAGGTGGGGAATAATGTGAGAAGCTGGCAGGTGACAGGTGAGACCAGGTGAGGGGGAAGGTGGGGAATGATGTGGGAAGCTGGAAGGTGACAGGTGAGACCAGGTGAGGGGGGAAGGTGGGGAATAATGTGAGAAGCTGGGAGGTGACAGGTGAGACCAGGTGAGGGGGGAAGGTGGGGAATAATGTGAGAAGCTGGCAGGTGACAAGTGAGACCAGGTGAGGGGAAGGTGGGGAATGGTTTGGGAAGCTGGGAGGTGACAGGTGAGAACAGGTGAGGGGGAAGGTGTGGAATGATGTGGGAAGCTGGGAGGTGACAAGTAAGACCAGGTGAGGGGGAAAGGTAGGGAATAATGTGAGAAGCTGGCAGGTGACAGGTGAGACCAGGTGAGGGGGAAGGTGGGGAATGATGTGGGAAGCTGGAAGGTGACAGGTGAGACCAGGTGAGGGGGGAAGGTGGGGAATAATGTGAGAAGCTGGGAGGTGACAGGTGAGACCAGGTGAGGGGGGAAGGTGGGGAATAATGTGAGAAGCTGGCAGGTGACAAGTGAGACCAGGTGAGGGGAAGGTGGGGAATGATGCGGGAAGCTGGGAGGTGACAGGTGAGGGGGAAGGTGGGGAATGATGTGGGAAGCTGGGAGGTGACAGGTGAGGGGGAAGGTGGGGAATAATGTGAGAAGCTGGCAGGTGACAAGTGAGACCAGGTGAGGGGGAAGGTGGGGAATGATGCGGGAAGCTGGGAGGTGACAGGTGAGGGGGAAGGTGGGGAATGATGTGGGAAGCTGGGAGGTGACAGGTGAGGGGGAAGGTGGGGAATGATGTGAGAAGCTGGGAGGTGACAGGTGAGACCAGGTGAGGGGGAAGGTGGGGAATGATGTGGGAAGCTGGGAGGTGACAGGTGAGACCAGGTGAGGGGGAAGGTGTGGACTGATGTGGGAAGCTGGGAGTTGACAGGTGAGACCAGGTGAGGGGGGAAGGTGGGGAATAATGTGAGAAGCTGGGAGGTGACAGGTGAGACCAGGTGAGGGGGAAGGTGGGGAATGATGTGGGAAGCTGGGAAGTGACAGGTGAGACCAGGTGAGGGGGAAGGTGTGGAATGATGTGGGAAGCTGGGAGGTAACAGGTGAGACCAGGTGAGGGGGAAGGTGGGGAATGATGTGGGAAGCTGGGAGGTGACAGGTGAGACCAGGTGAGGGGGGAAGGTGGGGAATAATGTGAGAAGCTGGGAGGTGCCAGGTGAGACCAGGTGAGGAGGGAAGGTGGGGAATAATGTAAGAAGCTGGCAGGTGACAAGTGAGACCAGGTGAGGGGGGAAGGTGGGGAATAATGTGAGAAGCTGGGAGGTGACAGGTGAGAACAGGTGAGGGGGAAGGTGTGGAATGATGTGGGAAGCTGGGAGGTGACAAGTGAGACCAGGTGAGGGGGGAAGGTGGGGAATGATGTGGGAAGCTGGGAGGTGACAGGTGAGACCAGGTGAGGGGGAAGGTGGGGAATGATGTGGGAAGCTGGGAGGTGACAGGTGAGACCAGGTGAGGGGGAAGGTGTGGAATGATGTGGGAAGGTGGGAGGTGACAAGTGAGACCAGGTGAGGTGGAAGGTGGGGAATGATGTGGGAAACTGGGAGGTGACAGGTGAGACCAGGTGAGGGGGAAGGTGGGGAATGATGTGGGAAGCTGGGATGTGACAGGTGAGATCAGGTGTGGGGGAAGGTGGGGAATGATGTGGGAAGCTGGGAGGTGACAGGTGAGACCAGGTGAGGGGGAAGGTGGGGAATGATGTGGGAAGCTGGGAGGTGACAGGTGAGACCAGGTGAGGGGGGAAGGTGGGGAATGATGTGGGAAGCTGGGAGGTGACAGTTGAGACCAGGTGAGGGGGGAAGGTGGGGAATAATGTGAGAAGCTGGGAAGTGACAGATGAGGCCAGGTGAGGGGGAAAGGTAGGGAATGATGTGGGAAGCTGGGAGGTGACAGGTGAGACCAGGTGAGGGGGAAAAGTGGGGAATAATGTGAGAAGCTGGCAGGTGACAGGTGAGACCAGGTGAGGGGGAAGGTGGGGAATGATGTGGGAAGCTGGGAGGTGACAGGTGAGACCAGGTGAGGGGGGAAGGTGGGGAATGATGTGAGAAGCTGGCAGGTGACAGGTGAAACCAGGTGAGGGGGGAAGGTGGGGAATGATGTGGGAAGCTGGGAGGTGACAGTTGAGACCAGGTGAGGGGGGAAGGTGGGGAATGATGTGAGAAGCTGGGAGGTGACAGGTGAGACCAGGTGAGGGGGAAGGTGGGGAATGATGTGGGAAGCTGGGAGGTGACAGGTGAGACCAGGTGAGGGGGAAGGTGGGGAATAATGTGAGAAGCTGGCAGGTGACAAGTGAGACCAGGTGAGGGGGAAGGTGCGGAATAATGTGAGAAGCTGGCAGGTGACAAGTGAGACCAGGTGAGGGGGAAGGTGGGGAATGATGTGGGAAGCTGGGAGGTGACAGGTGAGACCAGGTGTGGGGGAAGGTGGGGAATGATGTGGGAAGCTGGCAGGTGACAGGTGAGACCAGGTGAGGGGGGAAGGTGGGGAATAATATGAGAAGCTGGGAGGTGACAGGTGAGGCCAGGTGAGGGGGAAAGGTAGGGAATGATGTGGGAAGCTGGGAGGTGACAGGTGAGACCAGGTGAGGGGGAAAGGTGGGGAATAATGTGAGAAGCTGGCAGGTGACAGGTGAGACCAGGTGAGGGGGAAGGTGGGGAATGATGTGGGAAGCTGGAAGGTGACAGGTGAGACCAGGTGAGGGGGGAAGGTGGGGAATAATGTGAGAAGCTGGGAGGTGACAGGTGAGACCAGGTGAGGGGGGAAGGTGGGGAATAATGTGAGAAGCTGGCAGGTGACAAGTGAGACCAGGTGAGGGGAAGGTGGGGAATGGTTTGGGAAGCTGGGAGGTGACAGGTGAGAACAGGTGAGGGGGAAGGTGTGGAATGATGTGGGAAGCTGGGAGGTGACAAGTAAGACCAGGTGAGGGGGGAAGGTGGGGAATGATGTGGGAAGCTGGGAGGTGACAGGTGAGACCAGGTGAGGGGGAAGGTGGGGAATGATGTGGGAAGCTGGGAGGTGACAGGTGAGACCAGGTGAGGGGGAAGGTGTGGAATGATGTGGGAAGGTGGGAGGTGACAAGTGAGACCAGGTGAGGTGGAAGGTGGGGAATGATGTGGGAAACTGGGAGGTGACAGGTGAGACCAGGTGAGGGGGAAGGTGGGGAATGATGTGGGAAGCTGGGATGTGACAGGTGAGATCAGGTGTGGGGGAAGGTGGGGAATGATGTGGGAAGCTGGGAGGTGACAGGTGAGACCAGGTGAGGGGGAAGGTGGGGAATGATGTGGGAAGCTGGGAGGTGACAGGTGAGACCAGGTGAGGGGGGAAGGTGGGGAATGATGTGGGAAACTGGGAGGTGACAGTTGAGACCAGGTGAGGGGGGAAGGTGGGGAATAATGTGAGAAGCTGGGAAGTGACAGATGAGGCCAGGTGAGGGGGAAAGGTAGGGAATGATGTGGGAAGCTGGGAGGTGACAGGTGAGACCAGGTGAGGGGGAAAAGTGGGGAATAATGTGAGAAGCTGGCAGGTGACAGGTGAGACCAGGTGAGGGGGAAGGTGGGGAATGATGTGGGAAGCTGGGAGGTGACAGGTGAGACCAGGTGAGGGGGGAAGGTGGGGAATGATGTGAGAAGCTGGCAGGTGACAGGTGAAACCAGGTGAGGGGGGAAGGTGGGGAATGATGTGGGAAGCTGGGAGGTGACGGTTGAGACCAGGTGAGGGGGGAAGGTGGGGAATGATGTGAGAAGCTGGGAGGTGACAGGTGAGACCAGGTGAGGGGGAAGGTGGGGAATAATGTGAGAAGCTGGCAGGTGACAAGTGAGACCAGGTGAGGGGGAAGGTGGGGAATAATGTGAGAAGCTGGCAGGTGACAAGTGAGACCAGGTGAGGGGGAAGGTGGGGAATGATGTGGGAAGCTGGGAGGTGACAGGTGAGGGGGAAGGTGGGGAATGATGTGGGAAGCTGGGAGGTGACAGGTGAGACCAGGTGAGGGGGGAAGGTGGGGAATGATGTGGGAAGCTGGGAGGTGACAGTTGAGACCAGGTGAGGGGGGAAGGTGGGGAATAATGTGAGAAGCTGGGACGTGACAGATGAGGCCAGGTGAGGGGGAAAGGTAGGGAATGATGTGGGAAGCTGGGAGGTGACAGGTGAGACCAGGTGAGGGGGAAAAGTGGGGAATAATGTGAGAAGCTGGCAGGTGACAGGTGAGACCAGGTGAGGGGGAAGGTGGGGAATGATGTGGGAAGCTGGGAGGTGACAGGTGAGACCAGGTGAGGGGGGAAGTTGGGGAATGATGTGAGAAGCTGGCAGGTGACAGGTGAAACCAGGTGAGGGGGGAAGGTGGGGAATGATGTGAGAAGCTGGGAGGTGACAGGTGAGACCAGGTGAGGGGGAAGGTGGGGAATAATGTGAGAAGCTGGCAGGTGACAAGTGAGACCAGGTGAGGGGGAAGGTGGGGAATAATGTGAGAAGCTGGCAGGTGACAAGTGAGACCAGGTGAGGGGGAAGGTGGGGAATGATGTGGGAAGCTGGGAGGTGACAGGTGAGACCAGGTGTGGGGGAAGGTGGGGAATGATGTGGGAAGCTGGGAGGTGACAAGTGAGACCAGGTGAGGGGGAAGGTGGGGAATGATGTGGGAAGCTGGCAGGTGACAGGTGAGACCAGGTGAGGGGGGAAGGTGGGGAATAATGTGAGAAGCTGGGAGGTGACAGGTGAGGCCAGGTGAGGGGGAAAGGTAGGGAATGATGTGGGAAGCTGGGAGGTGACAGGTGAGACCAGGTGAGGGGGAAAGGTGGGGAATAATGTGAGAAGCTGGCAGGTGACAGGTGAGACCAGGTGAGGGGGAAGGTGGGAATGATGTGGGAAGCTGGAAGGTGACAGGTGAGACCAGGTGAGGGGGGAAGGTGGGGAATAATGTGAGAAGCTGGGAGGTGACAGGTGAGACCAGGTGAGGGGGGAAGGTGGGGAATAATGTGAGAAGCTGGCAGGTGACAAGTGAGACCAGGTGAGGGGAAGGTGGGGAATGGTTTGGGAAGCTGGGAGGTGACAGGTGAGAACAGGTGAGGGGGAAGGTGTGGAATGATGTGGGAAGCTGGGAGGTGACAAGTGAGACCAGGTGAGGGGGGAAGGTGGGGAATGATGTGGGAAGCTGGGAGGTGACAGGTGAGACCAGGTGAGGGGGAAGGTGGGGAATGATGTGGGAAGCTGGGAGGTGACAGGTGAGACCAGGTGAGGGGGAAGGTGTGGAATGATGTGGGAAGGTGGGAGGTGACAAGTGAGACCAGGTGAGGTGGAAGGTGGGGAATGATGTGGGAAACTGGGAGGTGACAGGTGAGACCAGGTGAGGGGGAAGGTGGGGAATGATGTGGGAAGCTGGGATGTGACAGGTGAGATCAGGTGTGGGGGAAGGTGGGGAATGATGTGGGAAGCTGGGAGGTGACAGGTGAGACCAGGTGAGGGGGAAGGTGGGGAATGATGTGGGAAGCTGGGAGGTGACAGGTGAGACCAGGTGAGGGGGAAGGTGTGGAATGATGTGGGAAGGTGGGAGGTGACAAGTGAGACCAGGTGAGGTGGAAGGTGGGGAATGATGTGGGAAACTGGGAGGTGACAGGTGAGACCAGGTGAGGGGGAAGGTGGGGAATGATGTGGGAAGCTGGGATGTGACAGGTGAGATCAGGTGTGGGGGAAGGTGGGGAATGATGTGGGAAGCTGGGAGGTGACAGGTGAGACCAGGTGAGGGGGAAGGTGGGGAATGATGTGGGAAGCTGGGAGGTGACAGGTGAGACCAGGTGAGGGGGGAAGGTGGGGAATGATGTGGGAAGCTGGGAGGTGACAGTTGAGACCAGGTGAGGGGGGAAGGTGGGGAATAATGTGAGAAGCTGGGAAGTGACAGATGAGGCCAGGTGAGGGGGAAAGGTAGGGAATGATGTGGGAAGCTGGGAGGTGACAGGTGAGACCAGGTGAGGGGGAAAAGTGGGGAATAATGTGAGAAGCTGGCAGGTGACAGGTGAGACCAGGTGAGGGGGAAGGTGGGGAATGATGTGGGAAGCTGGGAGGTGACAGGTGAGACCAGGTGAGGGGGGAAGGTGGGGAATGATGTGAGAAGCTGGCAGGTGACAGGTGAAAACAGGTGAGGGGGGAAGGTGGGGAATGATGTGGGAAGCTGGGAGCTGACAGTTGAGACCAGTTGAGGGGGGAAGGTGGGGAATGATGTGAGAAGCTGGCAGGTGACAAGTGAGACCAGGTGAGGGGGAAGGTGGGGAATAATGTGAGAAGCTGGCAGGTGACAAGTGAGACCAGGTGAGGGGGAAGGTGGGGAATGATGTGAGAAGCTGGCAGGTGACAAGTGAGACCAGGTGAGGGGGAAGGTGGGGAATGATGTGGGAAGCTGGGAGGTGACAGGTGAGGGGGAAGGTGGGGAATGATGTGGGAAGCTGGGAGGTGACAGGTGAGACCAGGTGAGGGGGAAGGTGGGGAATGATGTGGGAAGCTGGGAGTTGACAGATGAGACCAGGTGAGGGGGGAAGGTGGGGAATAATGTGAGAAGCTGGCAGGTGACAGGTGAGACCAGGTGAGGGGGGAAGGTGGGGAATAATGTGAGAAGCTGGCAGGTGACAAGTGAGACCAGGTGAGGGGGAAGGTGGGGAATGATTTGGGAAGCTGGGAGGTGACAGGTGAGAACAGGTGAGGGGGAAGGTGTGGAATGATGTGGGAAGCTGGTAGGTGACAAGTTAGACCAGGTGAGGGGGAAGGTGGGGAATGATGTGGGAAGCTGGGAGGTGACAGGTGAGACCAGGTGAGGGGGAAGGTGGGGAATGATGTGGGAAGCTGGCAGGTGACAGGTGTGACCAAGTGAGGGGGAAGGTCGGGAATGATGTGGGAAGCTGGGAGGTGACAGGTGAGACCAGGTGAGGGGGGAAGGTGGGGAATGATGTGGGAAGCTGAGAGGTGACAGATGTGACCAGATGAGGGGGGAAGGTGGTGAATAATGTGAGAAGCTGGGAGGTGACAGGTGAGACCAGGTGAGGGGGAAGGTGGGGAATAATGTGAGAAGCTGGGAGGTGACAGGTGATACCATGTGAGGGGAGAAGGTGGGGAATAATGTGAGATGGCAGGTGACAAGTGAGACCAGGTGAGGGGGAAGGTGGGGAATGATGTGGGAAGCTGGGAGGTGACAGATGAGACCAGGTGAGGGGGAAGTTGGGGAATGATGTGGGAAGCTGGGAGGTGACAAGTGAGACCAGGTGAGGGGGAAGATGGGGAATGATGTGGGAAGCTGGGAGGTGACAGGTGAGACCAGGTGAGGGGGAAGATGGGGAATGATGTGGGAAGCTGGGAGGTGACAAGTGAGACCAGGTGAGGGGGAAGATGGGGAATGATGTGGGAAGCTGGGAGGTGACAAGTGAGACCAGGTGAGGGGGAAGATGGGGAATGATGTGGGAAGCTGGGAGGTGACAGGTGAGACCAGGTGAGGGGGAAGTTGGGGAATGATGTGGGAAGCTGGGAGGTGACAAGTGAGACCAGGTGAGGGGGAAGATGGGGAATGATGTGGGAAGCTGGGAGGTGACAGGTGAGACCAGGTGAGGGGGAAGGTGGGGAATAATGTGAGAAGCTGGGAGGTGACAGTTGAGACCAGGTGAGGGGGGAAGGAGGGGACTAATGTGAGAAGCTGGCAGGTGACAAATGAGACCAGGTGAGGTAGAAGGTGGGGAATGATGTGAGAAGCTGGCAGGTTACAGGTGAGACCAGGTGAGGGGGAAGGTGGGGAATGATGTGAGAAGCTGGCAGGTGACAGGTGAGACCAGGTGAGGGGGAAGGTGGGGAATGATGTGGGAAGCTGGGAGGTGACAGGTGAGACCAGGTGAGGGGGGTAGGTGGGGAATAATGTGGGAAGCTGGGAGGTGACAGGTGAGACCAGGTGAGGGGGAAGGTGTGGAATGATGTGGGAAGCTGGGAGGTGACAAGTGAGACCAGGTGAGGGGGAAGGTGGGGAATGATGTGGGAAGCTGGGAGGTGACAAGTGAGACCAGGTGAGGGGGAAGGTGGGGAATGATGTGGGAAGCTGGGAGGTGACAAGTGAGACCAGGTGAGGGGAAGGTGGGGAATGATGTGGGAAGCTGGGAGGTGACAGGTGTGATCAGGTGAGGGGGGAAGGTGGGGAATGATGTGGGAAGCTGGGAGGTGACAGGTGTGACCAGGTGAGGGGGAAGGTGGGGAATGATGTGGGAAGCTGGGAGGTGATGGGTGGAAAAGGGAAAGTGCAGAAGAAGGACAAATCTATAGGAGAAGAGAGTGGATCATGGGAGAAAGGGAAGGAGGAGGGACACCACAGTTGTTGATAGGCAGGTGAGGAGGAAGGAAGGGATGAGAGGGGAGCCAAAATGAGGAATGGAAAAAAAGAGAGAAGGAGAGGAGGAGCCATTACGAGAATTTAGAGAAATAGATGTTCATGCCATCAGGTAGCAGGCTACATTTTACCGAAAACATCAACTGTTGATTCCCCTCCATTGATGCTGCCTGACCTGCTGAGTTCCTCCAGCATTTTGGGTGTATCCAATGCTAGTTACCTGTGATACTGTTGTAAATGTGACAATAAACGACCCCAACTCTGACTTTGATAAGAGAGAAAGGTGCAGGTGCTCAGGAAAGGTTTAAACCCCTTTTTCAAATAAACAATATACACTCTGTGGCCACTTTATTAGGTACATCTGTACATCTGCTCGTTAATGCAAGTTTCTAATCAGCCAATCATGTGGCAGAAACTCAATGCATAAAAGCATACAGATATGGTCAAGAGGTTCAGTTGTTGTTCAGACCAAACGTCAGAGTGCAGCAGAAACATGATCCAAGTGACTTTGATTGTGAAATGGTGCCAGATGGGGTGGTTTGAGTATCTTGGAAACTGATGATCACCTAGGATTTCACACACAACAGTCTCTAGACTTCACAGAGAATGGTATGAAAAACAAAAGAAAAATCCTGTGGACAGCAGTTCTGTGGATGAAAATGCCTTTTAATGAGAGAGGTCAGAGGTCAGGAGAGGCCTCGAACTCTGGACTTGCTGATGATGGGACCCCAAACATTAGTCCTCAAAATTTGGTCTCACCAATTTGCGAACCAAAGGCATCACTGGACCTCGTTCCTCCTGCCCTCATGGAACTCTGTCTCCAGAAGCTGCCGACAACTCATGGGCCCTCATCCACATCCCACATCTGCATTGATGGTCTTTGACTAGGACTCCAGCCCGGCCTCTTAATTCCCCCATATCCCTGTTCCTAAAGCCTAACCTGACCCCTAACCTGCACTCCTGCCCCTAAACCCATCCCTACAAGCCTGAAAAAGCAATTAAAAAAACAGGTTCGAATGGAGGTCACAGCTTGGCACCATCTTGCGGGGATGAATGTGAATTCTCATTCATTGCCCTTCTCCTTGCAGACTGCAGAGTGCCTCGAATCGTGAATGCAGTGGTGGGCCGGACCCCACTGGGTGCAGTCTTCCCACCAGCCCAGGGCTCTCCCAGCAAGGTGAATGGCGCCAACCCCAACAGGAGTCAGCACTGGGAAGAGCCGCTGAACCTCTCCAGCTGGTCAGAAGGGGTGAGGAATCCCAGGGCGAGCCCACCACCTCCCGCACCTCAAGGAACCGCCGATGGGAAAATCGCAGGTGAGGGCTTCACAAACGGGCAGGGCGGGGTTTGTCGCGGTCACTTAAAGTTGGCAGAGTTGGCCAGGTGGTCGACAGGTTTCCGCCAAAGGAGACACAAGGAAGGTGCATGGTAGAACTGGGAGCAACGGATGATCTGCTGGTCTAATTAAGGGTGTCAAAGCTTACGGGGGGAAGGCAGCAGAGTAGGGTTGAGAGGGGTAATAAATCGGTCCTGTGGAGCAGACACAATGGGCTGAATGGCCTAATTCTGTCCCTGTGTATTATGGTATGATAAGGGGCCTGCATCTCCAAAATTTGTTAAGAGTTACACGAATGGATTGTGCATTTAGGATTTACATCTGCATTGCTGGTAGATTAGTCTTACGCTGGAGGAACTTGGTCGTTTTCCACCCGAGGCGTTGGCAGTTCCTTCCCCCCCACGGATGCTGCTTGACCTGCTGAATTCCTCCAGCAGGTTAAAGTCATCAAGCCTGACAGTCCAGAGGCCCTTTGGCCAATCTAATCTATGCCAGTCTGATCTTCTGCCTAGTCCCATCGACCCTAGCCCACCATACCCCTCCCATCCATGTACCTATCCACATGTTAAAATCAACCCTGTCACCAGCACTTGCGCTGGCAGCTCGTTCCACACTCTCACCACCCTCTGAGCGAAGAAGCCACCCCCCGATCCCCTCAAATATTTCACCTTTCACCCTTAACCTAAGACCTGTAGTTGTAGCCCCAGCCAACCTGAGAGGACGAAGCCCACCTGTTGCTACTACTGTTGAACAAGAGACGTTGGCATTCCATTAAAGAACGGCCCATTAAGTGGGGGAAGCTCCCAGGTTCAACTTTGTTATCTGGTGTTAATCAGGGTGATGCACAAAGCTGCCAGTTAAACTTGGGTTTTTTTCAGTACGGTCTCAGGAAGGTCCTCTTGAGAAACCAGATATGTTCCTCGTTCAGCTTGCCAGTTCAGTCACGGGGAGTTAGCATTCTTTCCCTGGATAATACCTCAACTCTGTGTCCAAAGACCAGGGTTTGTGTGTTCACCTGTAGACTGGCACATAAACTAACAGACTCTTCCACGTGGTGCTGAAAGGGTGCCACATCGTCACAGATCATGTCCGTTAAACCAAGGCCCTGAGATTCACCGAGCAACATGCACAAATTGCTGAGGACTCAGCAGGTCAGGCAGCATCGATGGAGAGGGATAAACAGTGGACTGAGACCCTTCATCAGGACTGGAAAAGAAGGGCAGAAACCAGAATAAGAAGGTGGTGGAGAGGGGGAGGAGTATAAGCTGGCAGGGGTAAGTGTGAGGGGGATCAGTGGGGAGGGGTAAGTGTGAGGGGGATCAGTGGAGGGGGTAAGTATGAGAAGGGGATCAGTGGGGAGGGGTAAGTGTGAGGGGGATCAGTGGGGAGGGGTAAGTATGAGAAGGGGATCAGTGGGGAGGGGTAAGTGTGAGGAGGTGATCAGTGGAGGGGGTAAGTATGAGAAGGGGATCAGTGGGGAGGGGTAAGTGTGAGGGGGATCAGTGGAGGGGGTAAGTATGAGAAGGGGATCAGTGGGGAGGGGTAAGTGTGAGGAGGTGATCAGTGGAGGGGGTAAGTATGAGAAGGGGATCAGTGGGGAGGGGTAAGTGTGAGGGGGATCAGTGGAGGGGGTAAGTATGAGAAGGGGATCAGTGGGGAGGGGTAAGTGTGAGGGGGATCAGTGGAGGGGGTAATTATGAGAAGGGGATCAGTGGGGAGGGGTAAGTGTGAGGGGGATCAGTGGAGGGGGTAAGTATGAGAAGGGGATCAGTGGGGAGGGGTAAGTGTGAGGGGGATCAGTGGAGGGGGTAAGTATGAGAAGGGGATCAGTGGGGAGGGGTAAGTGTGAGGGGGATCAGTGGAGGGGGTAAGTATGAGAAGGGGATCAGTGGGGAGGGGTAAGTGTGAGGGGGATCAGTGGAGGGGGTAAGTATGAGAAGGGGATCAGTGGGGAGGGGTAAGTGTGAGGGGGATCAGTGGAGGGGGTAAGTATGAGAAGGGGATCAGTGGGGAGGGGTAAGTGTGAGGATGGGATCAGTGCGGAAGGATGAGTGGACAAGGGATCAGTTTTATTCTTTCCTCATTCTTTGAAGAATTGCAGGTGACATGTCCTGACATCTCACCTACTGGTTTCTTCCGGCCTCATGAGTAACACCCATTCAGTTGCTTCCTCATCACCTTATTATGGGTGCCCCTGTATTGTGTAAAAACCAGTTGTAACACTTCCCCTTCACTCTGGAATGCCACACTGATAAGAATCCTGAGATCATGGACTGTAATATACAGTATAATGCATGATTGTTGTTCCAGTGTTAAAGCAGAATTTAGCTGCAGCTGTTACAAATTTTGTGTGATTCTCAAACTATCTACCATTTCCTGTGTTAACCACAGCTCTTTCCCTTGTCCCCCTCTTTTTGTTTTCCTCGATTCTGGTGGCCCTCTCATCCCTTCTCAGAAACATAGAAAACCTACAGCACAATACAGGCCCTTCGGCCCACAAAGTTGTGCCGAACATGTCCTTATCTTAGAAATTACTAGACTTACACATAGCCCTCTATTTTTCTAAGTTCCATGTACCTATCCAAAAGTCTCTTAAAAGACCCTATCGTACCCACCTCCACCATTGTTGCCGGCAGCCCATTCCATGCACTCACCACTCTCTGAGTTAAAAACTTACCCCTGACATCTCCTCTGTACCTACTCCCCAGCACCTTAAACCTGTGTCCTCTTGTGGCAACCATTTCAGTCCGGGGAAAAAGCCTCTGACTATCCACACGATCAATGACTCTCATCATCTTATACACCTCTATCGGATCACCTCTCATCCTCCGTCGCTGCAAGCAGAAAAGGCCAAGTTTACTCAGCAAACACGAGGAAATCTGCAGATGCTGGAAATTCAAACAACACACACAAAATGCTGGTGGAACACAGCAGGCCAGGATGCTGCCTGGCCTGCTGTGTTCCACCAGCATTTTGTGTGTGTTGTTGGCCAAGTTTACTCAACTTGTTTTCATAAGGCATGCTCCCCAATCCAGGCAACATCCTTGTAAATCTTCTCTGCACCCTTTCTATGGTTTCCACATCCTTTCTGTAGTGAGGCGACCAGAACTGAGCACAGTACTCCAAGTGGGGTCTGACCAGGGTCCTTTATAGCTGCAATGTTACCTCTTAGCTCCTAAATTCAATTCCATGATTGATTAAGGCCAATACACCGTATGCCTTCTTAACCACAGAGTCAACCTGCGTAGCTGCTTTGAGCGTCCTATAGACTCGGACCCCAAGATCCCTCTGATCCTCCACATTGCCAAGAGTCTTACCATTAATACTATATTCTGCCATCATATTTGACCTACCAAAATGAACCACCTCACACTTATCTGGGTTGAATTCCATCTGCCAATTCTCAGCCCAGTTTTTCATCCTGTCAATGTCCTGCTGTTACGTCTAACAGCCCTCCACACTATCCACAACACCTCCAACCTTTGTGTCATCAGTAAATTTACTATCCCATCCCTCTACTTCCTCATCCAGGACATTTATAAAAATCACGAAGAGTAGGGGGTCCCAGAACAGATCCCTGAGGCACACCACTGGTCACCGATCTCCATGCAGAATATGACCCATCTACAACCACTCTTTGCCTTCTGTGGGCAAGCCAGTTCTAGATCCACAAAGCAAGGTCCCCTTGGATCCCATGCCTCCTTACTTTCTCTATAAGCCTTACATGGGGTACCTTATCAAATGCCTGCTGAAATCCATATACACTACACCCCTTCCCCTGCCCTCGTGACCTGCCATCATCTCTCTCTAGTTCCTCTCCTGCTTCCCATAGTCCACTCTCCTCTCCTATCAGATTCCTTCTTCACCAGCCCTTTACCTTTTTCCACCTATCACCTCCCAGCTTCTCATTTCATCGCCCTTCCCAGATCCACCCACCTTCCCCCTCATGAGGTCTCACCTACCACCTGCCAGCTCGTACTCCTCCCCTCTTCCCCCACCTTCTTATTCTGGCTTCTTCCCCCTTCTTTTCCAGTCCTGATGAAGGGTCTCAGCCCAAAATGTCAACTGTTTATTCATTTCCATAGATGCCACCTGACCTGCTGAGATCCTCCAGCATTTTGTGTGTGTTGCTCTAGCTTTCAGTATCCCTTGTATCTATAATTTCCTTGTCTTTCTTCTCCCAGTTCCTCCCTGTGACTTACACATTTCAATTTATGTTTCCTTTCGTTTTCTTTTATGTAATGGGAACACAATTCTCCCGTGCCAGCAGCACAGATATGAACTGACACACTCTGAATTTGAGGCAAGTTAGTAACGACAACCAACTCCACTGACCCCAAACCACTCCTTGGTAAATGCCTGAGGCTGAAACAGATTGTTCAGGACCTTGGGGTCATATTTAACCCTAAGATGATCTTCTGAGTACACAATTGCATTCATTGTTCTCCAAATTTTCTGTATCTGCCCCATACTTTTTGTGTAATTCAATGTCAAATCCATTTCCAACAATCCTTCAGAATGCCCTGAGATATCTTTTTGCATTAAGGTGCTATACAAATGCATAGACAGCTTCCTAAATGCAATGTTTCAAAGCAATGAGGAGCAGGTGAAAATCCTCACATCCATCCAGCCAATCGGCAGTCCCAGCCACACTGAACCATCACAGTCTGACCTGGGAGAGTCCTCTCTGTCTCACTGTGTGCATGTTGTAATATGTTCACATGTGAATCCTCGTGTGTGTGTGTGTGTGTGTGTGTGTGTGTGTCTATATATATACACAGGAGAGTTAATATAAAAAAAGCCCTTGAATTTCAAAAGATCTCCTGTTTTTAATTGCCCGTCACAATGAGCTGGAATAACAATGAAGTTTGAGGGAAGAGGGAGCCGGGAGGAAGGAATGCCTAGAGCTGGGGCCAATTCTTAACGGAAGTTATTCTTATGCAGACTGCAGGCTGCTCTGGGATTATGTCTATCAGCTTCTCTCCGACAGTCGATACCAAACCTACATCCGGTGGGAAGACAAGGAGTCAAAGGTTTTCCGTGTGGTGGACCCGAACGGTCTGGCAAGCCTTTGGGGGAATCACAAGGTGAGTGGGCTGAAGACTTTGGACTGTCACTTTTCAAAAACACCTTTCAACTAAGATTTCAAAACAATGTGCGACACAGAGTCAGGTCTTTTGGTCAGCTAGTCTGTGCTGATCACAGTGCCCATGCAGCTCGTCCCAATCTCCCGTGTTTGGACCACACTCCTCTAATTGCTGCCCCTCCATGTATCAAATGCCTCTAAATGATACAACGGTACCTGCCTCAACCATTTCCTCTGGCGCATTGTTTCATATACCCACCAACCTCTGGGTGAAAAAGTTGCCTTTTAAACCTTTCCCCTCTCACCCTAACCCTATATCCCTAGTTTTGGACTCCCATACGCTGAGGAAAAAGCTGTTACTGTCCACCTTACCTGTGCTTTTTAGACATTTCTATAATGTCACCTCTCATTCTCGTATGATCCATGGAATAAAGACCCAGCCTGATCAACCTGTCTCTGCAACTCAGACCCTCTAGTCCTGGCAACATCTCCGTAAACCTTCCTACACTCTTTCTAGTTCACCCACATCTTTGCTATTTCAGGGTGCCCAAAACTGTAGACGGTACTCCAAGTGCAGCCTCACCAATGACTCATACAACTACGGTATAAGACCATAGAACATAGGAACAGAAAGTAGGCCACTCAGCTTGTCAAGTCTGTTCTGCCATTCCATTTTGGCTGATTTATCATCCCACTCAACCCCATTCTCCTGTCGTGTCCCCATAGCCTTTGATACCCTGACTAGTCAAGAACCTATCAACCTCCACTTTCAATACACCCAATGACTTGGCCTCCACAGCCGCCTGTGATAATGAATCCCACAGATTCACCTCCCTCTGGCTAAAGAAATTCCTCCTCATCTCTGTTCTGCATGGACATCCTTAAATTCTAAGGCTGTGCCCTCTGGTCCTAGACTCCCCACCATAGGAAGCATTTCTACTCTATCTAGGCCTTTCAGTATTCGATAGAATTCAATGAGATTGCCCCTCCCCATTCTTCTAAACTCCAGTGAATACAGGCCCAGAGCCATCAAATGCTCCTCACACTATCATGTCCAGACCTCTTTTATGAACCTCCTATGCACCCTCTCCGATGCCAGCACATCCTTTCTTCAATATGGAGCAACGTCATCTCACAGCTCTTATACCCAGCGCCCTGACTGATGGCTAGTGTGATGAATGCCTTTCTCACCACCCCATCTACCTGTGACGCTTGTTCTCCTATATGTCCCTCTGTCCATTACACTCCCTAGTGCCCTACCATTCACAAACTATGCTGATTTGCCTTTGCAAAATGCATTGCCCCACACCTCCGTTGAAACCCATTTGCCACTCCTTGGCCCACTTCCCTAACTGATCACGATCCCCCTGTAATCGACAAAAATCTTCTTCACTATGAACAGCCCCTCCTAATTTTGTGTAGTTCCCAAGTTTCCTGATCAAGCCGTGTACATTCATGTTCAGATCATTGAGTATAAATGATGAAGCACACTGACCCCAGTGGCACACCACAAGCCTCCATTCCAGAAACAACCTTCAGGCACCAACCTCTGCTTCTTCCCTCTCAGACAATTTTGAATCTTCTCTCTGGATGCCATGGGACTTAACCTTCCAGGTCAGCCTACCGTGTGGGACCTTCTCAAAGGTCTTGCTGAAGACTAAATAGACACCATCCACCGCCCTACCCTCAACTACCTTTTTGGTTGCCTCTTCAAATAACTCTGAGGGGGTCTATCAAGCTGGACTCCCCATGTACGAAGGCATGTTGACTCCTCCTAATCAGACTCTAGCCAAATTCTGGTAGATCCACTGAGGCTGGAAGAGACTAGAACTAGAGGTCATAGGTTAAGGGTGAAATGTGAAATATTTAAGGGGAAGATGAGGGGGCTCTTCTTCATTCAGTGGGTGGTGGGAGTGTGGAATGAGCTGCCAATGGATGTGGGTTCGATTTCAACATTTAACAGAAATTTGGATAAACACATGGATGGGGGAGGTGTATGGCCCAGCTGCAGGTCAGTGGGACCAGGCAGCTGGGATTAGGTGCACCGAAGGGCCTGGTTCTGTACTGTACTCTTCTATAACTCTAGATCCTGAAACTGAGGACTTCCTCCAATGATCTCCCCATCGCTGATGTCAGTCTGACCTGTCGTTCCCTGCCCTGACCTGGCTACATTTCAAATGACAGAACAGTCAGCCAGTCAGCCATTGCATTTGCCCAGTAGTACTAGACCCAGTGTGTCTGGGAGGGAGCCTGACCAACAGAGCTAATCTGCATTTCATTTCCAACTAAACACCTCAGTTTTGTGGACTTTGATATCGTCACAGAACCAAACAAAAACCATCAATTTCATACTTTTAGATGAGGTGAAATGTCGAAGGGGAAGCGTGAAGTGATGCTTTTGGAAGGTCGAATTTGAAGGAAGAATGCAGGGTTAATAAGAGGGGTCTTAGTGTGGAAGATCAGAGGGATCTTGGAGGACTACATCCATAGATCCCTCAAAGTTGCTACACAAGTTGATTGGGTGGTTTAAAAGTTATGGTGTGTTGGCCTTCATTCATCAGGGGATTGAGTTCAAGAGCTGCAAGTTACTGTTGCAGCTCTATAGATGTCTGCTTAGACCACACTTGGAGAATTGTGTTCAGTTCTGGTTGCGGAGATTTACCGGGATGCTGCCTAGATTAGAGAGGACGTTTTATGAGGATAGGCTGTAGGAACTGGGGCTTTTCTCTCTGGAGTGAAGGAGGATGAGAGATGATAGAGGTGTACAAGATGGTAAGAGGCATTAATAGAGTGGACAGCCAGAGACTTTCTCCCAGAGCACAAATGTCCAATGCAAGCGGGTATAATTTTAAGGTGATTGAAGTTAAGATGTCAGAGGAAAGTTTTTTTTTACTGAGAGGGTGGAACACCTTACTGGGTGGTGGTAAAAGCAGATATATTAGGGACAATTAAGAACCTTTAATAGGCAGGTGGATGATAAAAAAAATGGAGGCTTATGTGGGAGTATGTACATGGATTGATCTCAGATTATATTAAAAGGCTGGCACATCACTGTGAGCTGCAATGTTTTAAAATCCATATACACCACATCCATTGCTCTACCCTCATTAATTAGATTTGTCTCTTTTCTGAACCACTTCCATCTTAATGAGAGCCTTCCTACAGCAGGGCAGCCAGAACTATGAACAATACTCCCAAGTGTGCTCTTCCCAAAAACTCGTACAGTTGTAACCGTGTCGACCTGATCCGTTCTATTTAACATCATACTGACCACAGCCGCACAAAGTTAAATATATCACAGAGAGGCTGCTGTTACATATTCCACTGGATGAGTTTCCTCTTAATTCATGTTTTCCTGTGACATAGGAGTCCATTCAGCCCATTGAATGTTTGCTGGCTTTCAGAGCAATTCCCATACTTATTTCCTTGAAATGCATTCACCCTCAAGTGCCAATCAACTCCCCCAGTCACCCCCACTCCAGGGGCACTTTACCACAGCCAGTTAACCTTTGGGACATGGGAGTAGACGGGAGCACCCAGGGGAAACCTACACAGTCACGGGGAGAGCGTGCAAACTCCACACAGACAGCACCAATGGTCTGGATTAGAGATGTGAGATTATACTCTGGGAAGAACAGTTGGTCACAAGTTCTCTTCTGTCCCATACAGAATCGAGCAAATATGACTTATGAGAAGATGTCAAGAGCTTTGCGCCACTACTACAAGCTAAACATTATCAAGAAGGAACCAGGCCAGAAGCTGCTGTTCAGGTGGGTGTGCTCGACCTCAGGTCATCGTTCAAGAGGGGTTGGGGAACACGGCAGTCACCATGTCATGAAACGGAGACATGGGGGACTGCAGAGGCTGGAATCTGGAGCAATACAGAAAGCCATCCGCTCTCCTCTCAGATTCCACGTCATGTCATGTCCTTTCCACATTCTCCCCTCCCTCATCTGCCTGTCACCCCCCCACCTGAATCCACCCATCACCTACTTGCATTTCCTCCGCCCTCTTACTCTGGCTATCCTCCCTCATTCTTTCAGTCTGGAGCGGGTCTCAGCCCGAAACGTCGGCTGTCCATTCCCCTCCATAGATGCTGCCTCTCGCCCTGTGATTGAAAGGCATCCTACCATCAGCACTGTTAAATCGAGCAGCTCTAACAATGAGCACTGTTACATCTCACCCAGCAGCTCAACGAAGGGTGCGTGGAAGTGCCCAACAGCGCCGGAAACCCTGACCAGCCACTGAACTGAGGCCCCCGTGATCTGTACAAATGAGCAGACACTGAAAAGGTCAGCACCAGACTGATCTAGACTGTACAGGTCAAGGTTAGATCAACTGTTAGTGGAATTCTTTGCCACGGAGGGCTGTGCAGGCCAGGTCGTTGGATATACATGGGGAGAAAAATCCAAAAGTCTGAGATGCAAAGGGACTTGGGAGTCCTTGTGTAGAACAGCCTAAAGGTTAACTTGCAGGTTGAGTCAGTGGTGAGGAAGGCAAATGCAATGTTAGCATTTATTTCAAGAGGTCTAGAATACAAGAGCAGGGATGTGATGCTGAGGCTTTATGAGACACTGGTGAGGCCTCACCTTGAGTATTGTGAACAGTTCTGGGCCCCTCATCTTAGAAGAGATGTGCTGGCATTGGAGAGGGTCCAGAGGAGGTTCACAAGGATGATTCCAGGAATGAAAGGGTTACCATATAAGGAACATTTGATGACTCTGGGTCTGTACTTGCTGGAATTTAGAAGCATGAAGGGGGGAATTAATTGAAACCTTTTGAATGTTGAAAGGGCTAGACAGAGTAGATGTGGAAAGAACGATTCCCATGGAGGGGAGTCTTAGGCAAGAGGGCACAGCCTCAGGGTAGGGGGCGTTCACTGAAGACAGAGTTGCAGAGAAATTTCTTTAACCAGAGGGTAATGAATTTGTGGAATTTATTGCCATATGCAGCTGTGGAGGCCAGGTCATTGGGTGTGTTTAAGGCAGAGTGTGATAGGTTCCTGATTGGACATGGCATCAAAGGTTATGGGGAGAAGGCCGGGGCGTGGAGCTGAGGAATGGAGAGGTAGGATAAGCCGTGATCTAATGGCAGAGCAGACGCACTGGACCAAATGGCCTGATTCTGCTGCCATGTCTCATTGACTTGCAGTTCTATATTTAAAGTGGAGGTTGATAGGTTCTTGATTAGTCAGAGCATCAAAAGTTACGTGGAGAAGACAGGAGAAAGGGTTTGAGAGGGAGAATAAATCAGCCCTGATGGAATGGCAGAGCAGACCCGATGGGACAAGTAGCCTAATTCTGCTCCTAAATCTTATGGTCTTATGGTCTCAAATCTCTCCATTTTTGCCGTAGTTGTAGCCACCGCTTTTCGAATACCTTTCCTGCAGTCCATAATCAGATCTGGCCATTGTTCCTTCAAACAGGTTCCTGAAGACGCCAGAGGAAATCATCCACAAACCTGACCGGTTGGAGCAACTGGAAGTTCAGGAACAGGATGGAGCAGACTTCAAAGAGGACACCTTCGAACTGTCACCATGACAATGACACAAAGACGGTACTCGGCAAAACACCGTCACACGTGACTGGCACCTGTCAATCATGGACACAACCCCCTCCACAATGGTACTAATGTGAAGTTTACCCCTGCAATAGGGGACAGTGATTTTTGTTTAATATTAGCACTACATTGCATCTCTGCACTGGTAAGATGTAAATTAAATTCAGAAACTTGCTGTCACATTTCTGAAGGGAAATGGTGAATAAATTCTTAATATTTTGTATCTTTTCAGATTCTGGCACAATATTGGAACTGAGACTCCACTAGAACACTCACTCACACACACACACACACACAGACACACACAGACACTCACAGTCACACACACACACACACACACACACACACACACTCACAGAGACACTCACACTCACAGAGACACACACACACTCACTCACAGAGACACACACACACACACACACTCACTCAAAGAGACACTCACACGACACACACACACACACACACTCACTCACAGAGACACTCACACTCACAGACACACACACACACACTCACTCACAGAGACACTCACACTCACAGACACACACACACACACACACTGTCTGACACAGCTGTGATCCAGAACACACAATGTACAGTAGTACAGCACTGTACAGGCCCTTCAGCCCACAACGATGTACTGACCTTTTAACCTACTCCAAGATCAATCTAACCACCCCTCCCCCACTCATCCCTCCATTTTTCTTTCATCCTTCTGCCCTTCTCAGAGTCCCTTAAACCTCCCTAATGAACCCGGCAGCAATTCCGCACGTCCACACTCTCATCCTCCCTTGATCCAATGATCATTGATTTGTTGTCTTGGGCCGTTCAGCCCCAGTTCCAGCACTGAACCCATTTGCCAAATTAACCAGGGAAGGGATTAGCTAACTGCGGAGTAAACTACCTCATACATGTAGAAATTGTTTGATCGTCAAGCGAAGGGAGATGAGATTTCACCTGACAGCGGTGTACAGGATGATGAGAGACATAGATCAACTGGACAGCCGAAGGCATTTTCCCTGTGTACATGGCAAGGACAGGATGCATAATTTTAAAGAGATGGGAGGAGAGTGTAGGAGGGGTATGTTTTTTAGAGTGATGTCTTTGTGGAACACCCTGCCAGTGGTGGTGGTTGAGGCAGATACATTAGAGACATTTAACACCCTCTTAGATAAGCACAGGAAAATGGAGGGCTATGTGAGAGCAGAGGGTTAGATTGATCTTAAGAGTAGGTTAAAAGGGGGACGAAGAGCTTGTATTGTGCTGTTGTGCTGTAGTGTTCTATATTCTATCAGATCACAGCAGTGTAGTGGCTAGCACAACGCTTTACAGGGCCTGTAACCAGAGTACTATTCCTGCCGCTGTTTGAAAGGAGTTTGTACCTTCTCCACATGACATTGTAGGATTCTTCCATGGGCTCCAGTGTTCCTCCACACTGCAAAGGTGTAGCAGTTGGCAGGTTAATTGGTTGTTGTAAACTGACCAGCCACTGGGCTGGGATGAGATAGGAGGCCTACTGGGTGGCGTGGCTCAAAGGGCCGGAAGGACGAATTCCACAAAAATCTCAATAAATAAATATATCACAAGACATATTTTAATCAATGATACTTCCAGGAAAATATCACTTCCGGAATTGAACTGCCACTGCACACTATAGGAAAATAGGTAGTCTCACAAGGAATTATTTAAAGTTACCGTCCCATTCCATTAATGTCCATTTCTGGGCTTTGGTATGTTTGGCAGACCGGGTCACTGCAGACTGTACACTGACACAGTCGGAATAGCGGACCGGGACACTGCAGACTGCACACTGACACAGTCGGAATACCAGACCGGGTCACTGCAGACCACACACTGACACAGTCGGAATACCGGACCGGAACACTGCAGACCGCACACAGACACAGTCGGAATACCGGACCGGGACACTGCAGACCGCACACAGACACAGTCGGAATACCAGACCAGGTCACTGCAGACTGCACACTGACACAGTCGGAATACCGGACAGGGACACTGCAGACTGTACACTGACACAGTCTGAATACCGGACCGGGTCACTGCAGACCACACACTGACACAGTCGGAATACCGGACCGGGACACTGCAGACTGCACACAGACACAGTCGGAATACCAGACCGGGTCACTGCAGACTGCACACTGACACAGTTGGAATACCGGACTGGGACACTGCAGACTGTACACTGACACAGTCTGAATACCGAACCAGGTCACTGCAGACTGCGCACTGACCCAGTCGGAATACCGGACCAGGTCACTGCAGACTGTACATTGACACAGTTGGAATACCGGGCCAGGTCACTGCAGACTGCACACTGACACAGTCTGAATACCAAACCAGGCCACTGCAGACTGCACACTGAAACATTCGGAATAACGGACTGGAACACTGCAAACTGCACACTGACACAGTCGGAATACCGGACCAGGTCACTGCAGACTGTACACTGACACAGTCGGAAAACTACACCAGGAAACTGCAGACTGCACACTGACACAGTCTGAATACCGAACCAGGCCACTGCAAACTGCACACTGACACAGTCGGAATAACGGACTGGGACACTGCAGACTGCACACTGACACAGTCGGAATAACGGACTGGGACACTGCAGACTGCACACTGACACAGTCGGAATAACGGACTGGGTCACTGCAGACTGCACACTGACACAGTCGGAATACTGAACCAGGCCACTGCAGACTGCACACCGACACAGTCGGAATACCAGACCGGGGCACAGTAGACCGTACGCTGACACAGTTGGAATACCGGACCGGGACACAGTAGACCGTACACTGACACAGTTGGAATACCGGACCGGGACACTGCAGACTACACACTGACACAGTCGGAATACCACACCAGGAAACTGCAGACTGCACGCTGACACAGTCGGAATACCGGACCAGGTCACTGCAGACTACACTGACACAGTCAGAAAACCACACCAGGAAACTGCAGACTGCACACTGACACAGTCTGAATACCGAACCAGGCCACTGCAAACTGCACACTGACACAGTCGGAATAACGGACTGGGACACTGCAGACTGCACACTGACACAGTCGGAATAACGGACTGGGACACTGCAGACTGCACACTGACACAGTCGGAATAACGGACTGGGTCACTGCAGACTGCACACTGACACAGTCGGAATACCGAACCAGGCCACTGCAGACTGCGCACTGACACAGTCGGAATACCGGACCAGGACACTGCAGACTGCGCACTGACACAGTCGGAATACCGGACCAGGACACTGCAGACTGCACGCTGACACAGTTGGAATACCGGACCAGGACACTGCAAACTGCATACTGACACAGTCAGAATACCGGACCGGGACACTGCAGACTGCACACTGACACAGTCGGAATACCGGACAGGGACACTATAGACTGTGCACTGACAGAGTCGGAATAACAGACCGGGACACTATAGACTGTGCACTGACAGTTGGAATACCGGACCGGGACACTGCAGACTGCACACTGACACAGTCGGAATACCGGACAGGGACACTATAGACTGTGCACTGACAGAGTCGGAATAACAGACCGGGACACTATAGACTGTGCACTGACAGTTGGAATACCGGACCGGGACACTGCAGACTAAACACTGAAACACTCGAAATACCACATTGGGACACTGCAGACTGCACACTGGCACAGTCGGAATACCGGACCAGGTCACTGCAGACTGCACACTGACACAGTCGGAATAACGGACTGGGACACTGCAGACTGCGCACTGACACAGTCGGAATACCGGACCAGGTCACTGCAGACTGTACACTGACACAGTCGGAAAACCACACCAGGAAACTGCAGACTGCACACTGACACAGTCTGAATACCGAACCAGGCCACTGCAAACTGCACACTGACACAGTCGGAATAATGGACTGGGACACTGCAGACTGCACACTGACACAGTCGGAATAACGGACTGGGACACTGCAGACTGCACACTGACACAGTCGGAATAACGGACTGGGACACTGCAGACTGTACACTGACACAGTCGGAATACCGAACCAGGCCACTGCAGACTGCACACCGACACAGTCGGAATACCAGACCGGGGCACAGTAGACCGTACGCTGACACAGTTGGAATACCGGACCGGGACACAGTAGACCGTACGCTGACACAGTTGGAATACCGGACCGGGACACTGCAGACTACACACTGAAACATTCGGAATACCACACCGGGACACTGCAGACTGCACACTGGCACAGTCGGAATACCGGACCAGGTCACTGCAGACTGTACACTGACACAGTCGGAATAACGGACTGGGACACTGCAGACTGCACACTGACACAGTCGGAATACCACACCAGGAAACTGCAGACTGCACACTGAAACATTCGGAATAACGGACTGGAACACTGCAAACTGCACACTGACACAGTCGGAATACCGGGCCAGGTCACTGCAGACTACACTGACGCAGTTGGAAAACCACACCAGGAAACTGCAGACTGCACACTGACACAGTCTGAATACCGAACCAGGCCACTGCAAACTGCACACTGACACAGTCGGAATAACAGACTGGGACACTGCAGACTGCACACTGACACAGTCGGAATAACGGACCAGGACACTGCAGACTGCGCACTGACACAGTCGGAATACCGGACCAGGACACTGCAGACTGCACGCTGACACAGTTGGAATACCGGACCAGGACACTGCAAACTGCATACTGACACAGTCAGAATCCCGGACCAGGACACTGCAGACTGCACACTGACACAGTCGGAATACTGGACAGGGACACTATAGACTGTGCACTGACAGTTGGAATAACGGACCGGGACACTGCAGACTGTACACTAACACAGTCGGAATACCGGACCAGGTCACTGCAGACTGTACACTGACACAGTCGGAATAACGGACTGGGACACTGCAGACTGCACACTGACACAGTCGGAATAACGGACTGGGACACTATAGACTGTACACTGACACAGTCGGAATAACGGACTGGGTCACTGCAGACTGCACACTGACACAGTCGGAATACCGAACCAGGACACTGCAGACTGCACGCTGACACAGTTGGAATACCGGACCAGGACACTGCAAACTGCATACTGACACAGTCAGAATACCGGACCGGGACACTGCAGACTGCACACTGGCACAGTCGGAATACCAGACCAGGTCACTGCAGACTGTACACTGACACAGTCGGAATAACGGACTGGGACACTATAGACTGTACACTGACACAGTCGGAATAACGGACTGGGTCACTGCAGACTGCACACTGACACAGTCGGAATACCGAAACAGGCCACTGCAGACTGCACACCGACACAGTCGGAATACCAGACCGGGGCACAGTAGACCGTACGCTGACACAGTTGGTATACCGGACCGGGACACTGCAGACTAAACACTGAAACATTCGGAATACCACACCGGGACACTGCAGACTGCACACTGGCACAGTCGGAATACCGGACCAGGTCACTGCAGACTGTACACTGACACAGTCGGAATAACGGACCGGGACACTATAGACTGTGCACTGACAGAGTCGGAATAACGGACCAGGACACTGTAGACTGTACACTGAAACATTCAGAATAACGGACTGGGACACTGCAAACTGCACACTGACACAGTCAGAATACCGGACCAGGACACTGCAGACTGCACACTGACACAGTCGGAATAACGGACTGGGACACTATAGACTGTACACTGACACAGTCGGAATAACGGACTAGGTCACTGCAGACTGCACACTGACACAGTCGGAATACCGAACCAGGCCACTGCAAACTGCACACTGAGACAGTCAGAATACCGGACCAGGTCACTTCAAACTGTACACTGACACAGTCGGAATAACGGACCGGGACACTATAGACTGTACACTGACACAGTCGGAATAACAGACCGGGTCACTATAAACTGTACACTGACAGAGTCGGAATAACAGACCGGGACACTATAGACTGTGCACTGACAGTCGGAATAACGGACCGGGACACTGCAGACTGTACACTAACACAGTCTGAATACCGAAACAGGCCACTGCAGACTGCACACCGACACAGTCGGAATACCAGACTGGGGCACAGTAGACCGTACGCTGACACAGTTGGAATACCGGACCGGGACACTGCAGACTAAACACTGAAACATTCGGAATACCACACCGGGACACTGCAGACTGCACACTGGCACAGTCGGAATACCAGACCAGGTCACTGCAGACTGTACACTGACACAGTCGGAATAACGGACCGGGACACTATAGACTGTGCACTGACAGAGTCGGAATAACGGACCAGGACACTGCAGACTGTACACTGAAACATTCAGAATAACGGACTGGGACACTGCAGACTGCACACTGACACAGTCGGAATACCGAACCAGGACACTGCAGACTGTACACTGAAACATTCAGAATAACGGACTGGGACAATGCAAACTGCACACTGACACAGTCAGAATACCGGACCAGGTCACTGCAGACTGTACACTGACACAGTCGGAATAACGGACCGGGACACTATAGACTGTACACTGACACAGTCGGAATAACAGAACGGGTCACTATAAACTATACACTGACACAGTCAGAATAACAGACCGGGTCACTATAAACTGTACACTGACAGAGTCGGAATACTGGACCGGGTCACTGCAGACTGCACACTGACACAGTCGGAATACCACACCGGGACACTGCAGACTGTACACTGAAACATTCGGAATAACAGACTGGGACACTGCAAACTGCACACTGAGACAGTCAGAATACCGGACCAGGTCACTTCAAACTGTACACTAACACAGTCGGAATAATGGACCGAGATACTATAGACTGTACACTGACACAGTCGGAATAACGGACCAGGACACTATAGACTGTACACTGACACAGTTGGAATAACAGACCGGGACACTATAGACTGTGCATGACAGTCAGAATAATGGACCGGGACACTGCAGACTGTGCACTGACAGAGTCGGAATAACGGACCGGGACACTGCAGACTGTACACTAACACAGTCTGAATACCGAAACAGGCCACTGCAGACTGCACACCGACACAGTCGGAATACCAGACCGGGGCACAGTAGACCGTATGCTGACACAGTCGGAATACCGGACCAGGTCACTGCAGACTGTACACTGACACAGTCGGAATAACGGACCGGGACACTATAGACTGTGCACTGACAGAGTCGGAATAACGGACCGGGACACTGCAGACTGTACACTGAAACATTCAGAATAACGGACCGGGACACTATAGACTGTACACTGACACAGTCGGAATAACAGAACGGGTCACTATAAACTATACACTGACACAGTCAGAATAACAGACCGGGTCACTATAAACTGTACACTGACAGAGTCGGAATACCGGACCGGGTCACTGCAGACTGCACACTGACACAGACGGAATACCACACCGGGACACTGCAGACTGTACACTGAAACATTCAGAATAACGGACTGGGACACTGCAAACTGCACACTGAGACAGTCAGAATACCGGACCAGGTCACTTCAAACTGTACACTGACACAGTCGGAATAATGGACCGGGACACTATAGACTGTACACTGACACAGTCGGAATAACAGACCGGGTCACTATAAACTGTACACTGACAGAGTCGGAATAACAGACCGGGACACTATAGACTGTGCACTGACAGTCAGAATAATGGACCGGGACACTGCAGACTGTGCACTGACAGAGTCAGAATACCAGACTGAGGCACAGCAGACCGTACGCTGACACAGTCAGAACACCGGACCAGGACACTGCAGACTGTACACTGAAACATTCAGAATAACGGACTGGGACACTGCAAACTGCACACTGACACAGTCAGAATACCGGACCAGGTCACTGCAGACTGTACACTGACACAGTCGGAATACCGGACCGGGACACTGCAGACAGTACATTGACACAGTCGGAATACCGGACCGGGTCATTGCAGACTGTACATTGACACAGTCGGAATATCGGACCGGGTCACTGCAGACTGTACATTGACATAGTTGGAATACAGGACTGAGACACTGCAGGCTGCACACTGACACAGTCGGAATACCGAACCAGGCCACTGCAGACTGCACACTGACACAGTCAGAATACCGGACCAGGACACTGCAAACTGCACACTGACACAGTCGGAATACCGGACCGGGACACTGCAGACAGTACATTGACACAGTCGGAATACCGGACCGGGTCATTGCAGACTGTACATTGACACAGTCGGAATACCGGACCGGGACACTATAGACCGTACACTGACACATTCGGAATAATGGACCGGGACACTGCAAACTGCACACTGACGCAGTCAGAATACCGGACAGGGACACTTTAAACTGTACACTTACACAGTCGGAATACTGGACTGGGACACTGCAGACTGTACATTGACACAGTCGGAATACCGGACCGGGACACTATAGACTGTACACTGACACAGTCGGAATAACAGACCGGGTCGCTATAAACTGTACACTGACACAGTCGGAATAACAGACCGGGTCACTATAAACTGTACACTGACAGAGTCGGAATACCGGACCGGGGCACTGTAGACCGTACGCTGACACAGTCGGAATACCGGACTGGAACATTGCAGACTGCACACTGACACAGTCGGAATACCGTACCGTGTCTTTGCAGACTGCACACTGACACCATCGGAATACCAGACCGGGACACTGCAGACTGTACATTGACACAGTCGGAATACCGGACCGGGTCACTGCAGACTGTACATTGACATAGTTGGAATACCGGACCGAGACACTGCAGACTGTACATTGACACAGTCGGAATACCGGACCAGGTCACTGCAGACTGTACATTGACACAGTCGGAATACCGGACTGGGTCACTGCAGACTGTACATTGACATAGTTGGATACCGGACTGAGACACTGCAGGCTGCACACTGAAACAGTCGGAATACCAGACCGGGGCACAGTAGACCGTACGCTGACACAGTTGGAATACCGGACCGGGACACTGCAGACTAAACACTGAAACATTCGGAATACCACACCGGGACACTGCAGACTGCACACTGGCACAGTCGGAATACCAGACCAGGTCACTGCAGACTGTACACTGACACAGTCGGAATAACGGACCGGGACACTATAGACTGTGCACTGACAGAGTCGGAATAACGGACCAGGACACTGCAGACTGTACACTGAAACATTCAGAATAACGGACTGGGACACTGCAGACTGCACACTGACACAGTCGGAATACCGAACCAGGACACTGCAGACTGTACACTGAAACATTCAGAATAACGGACTGGGACAATGCAAACTGCACACTGACACAGTCAGAATACCGGACCAGGTCACTGCAGACTGTACACTGACACAGTCGGAATAACGGACCGGGACACTATAGACTGTACACTGACACAGTCGGAATAACAGAACGGGTCACTATAAACTATACACTGACACAGTCAGAATAACAGACCGGGTCACTATAAACTGTACACTGACAGAGTCGGAATACCGGACCGGGTCACTGCAGACTGCACACTGACACAGTCGGAATACCACACCGGGACACTGCAGACTGTACACTGAAACATTCGGAATAACAGACTGGGACACTGCAAACTGCACACTGAGACAGTCAGAATACCGGACCAGGTCACTTCAAACTGTACACTAACACAGTCGGAATAATGGACCGAGACACTATAGACTGTACACTGACACAGTCGGAATAACGGACCAGGACACTATAGACTGTACACTGACACAGTTGGAATAACAGACCGGGACACTATAGACTGTGCACTGACAGTCAGAATAATGGACCGGGACACTGCAGACTGTGCACTGACAGAGTCGGAATAACGGACCGGGACACTGCAGACTGTACACTAACACAGTCTGAATACCGAAACAGGCCACTGCAGACTGCACACCGACACAGTCGGAATACCAGACCGGGGCACAGTAGACCGTATGCTGACACAGTCGGAATACCGGACCAGGTCACTGCAGACTGTACACTGACACAGTCGGAATAACGGACCGGGACACTATAGACTGTGCACTGACAGAGTCGGAATAACGGACCGGGACACTGCAGACTGTACACTGAAACATTCAGAATAACGGACTGGGACACTGCAAACTGCACACTGACACAGTCAGAATACCGGACCAGGTCACTGCAGACTGTACACTGACACAGTCGGAATAACAGACCGGGACACTATAGACTGTACACTGACACAGTCGGAATAACAGAACGGGTCACTATAAACTATACACTGACACAGTCAGAATAACAGACTGGGTCACTATAAACTGTACACTGACAGAGTCGGAATACCGGACCGGGTCACTGCAGACTGCACACTGACACAGACGGAATACCACACCGGGACACTGCAGACTGTACACTGAAACATTCAGAATAACGGACTGGGACACTGCAAACTGCACACTGAGACAGTCAGAATACCGGACCAGGTCACTTCAAACTGTACACTGACACAGTCGGAATAATGGACCGGGACACTATAGACTGTACACTGACACAGTCGGAATAACAGACCGGGTCACTATAAACTGTACACTGACAGAGTCGGAATAACAGACCGGGACACTATAGACTGTGCACTGACAGTCAGAATAATGGACCGGGACACTGCAGACTGTGCACTGACAGAGTCAGAATACCAGACTGAGGCACAGCAGACCGTACGCTGACACAGTCAGAACACCGGACCAGGACACTGCAGACTGTACACTGAAACATTCAGAATAACGGACTGGGACACTGCAAACTGCACACTGACACAGTCAGAATACCGGACCAGGTCACTGCAGACTGTACACTGACACAGTCGGAATACAGGACCGGGACACTGCAGACAGTACATTGACACAGTCGGAATACCGGACCAGGTCATTGCAGACTGTACATTGACACAGTCGGAATATCGGACCGGGTCACTGCAGACTGTACATTGACATAGTTGGAATACCGGACTGAGACACTGCAGGCTGCACACTGACACAGTCGGAATACCGAACCAGGCCACTGCAGACTGCACACTGACACAGTCAGAATACCGGACCAGGACACTGCAAACTGCACATTGATACAGTCGGAATACCGGACCGGGACACTTTAAACTGTACACTTACACAGTCGGAATACTGGACTGGGACACTGCAGACTGTACATTGACACAGTCGGAATACCGGACCGGGACACTATAGACTGTACACTGACACAGTCGGAATAACAGACCGGGTCGCTATAAACTGTACACTGACACAGTCGGAATAACAGACCGGGTCACTATAAACTGTACACTGACAGAGTCGGAATACCGGACCGGGGCACTGTAGACCGTACGCTGACACAGTCGGAATACCGGACTGGAACATTGCAGACTGCACACTGACACAGTCGGAATACCGTACCGGGTCTTTGCAGACTGCACACTGACACCATCGGAATACCGGACCGGGACACTGCAGACTGTACATTGACACAGTCGGAATACCGGACCGGGTCACTGCAGACTGTACACCGACACAGTCGGAATACCAGACCGGGGCACAGTAGACCGTACGCTGACACAGTTGGAATACCGGACCGGGACACTGCAGACTAAACACTGAAACATTCGGAATACCAGACCAGGTCACTGCAGACTGTACACTGACACAGTCGGAATAACGGACCGGGACACTATAGACTGTGCACTGACAGAGTCGGAATAACGGACCAGGACACTGCAGACTGTACACTGAAACATTCAGAATAACGGACTGGGACACTGCAGACTGCACACTGACACAGTCGGAATACCGAACCAGGACACTGCAGACTGTACACTGAAACATTCAGAATAACGGACTGGGACAATGCAAACTGCACACTGACACAGTCAGAATACCGGACCAGGTCACTGCAGACTGTACACTGACACAGTCGGAATAACGGACCGGGACACTATAGACTGTACACTGACACAGTCGGAATAACAGAACGGGTCACTATAAACTATACACTGACACAGTCAGAATAACAGACCGGGTCACTATAAACTGTACACTGACAGAGTCGGAATACCGGACCGGGTCACTGCAGACTGCACACTGACACAGTCGGAATACCACACCGGGACACTGCAGACTGTACACTGAAACATTCGGAATAACAGACTGGGACACTGCAAACTGCACACTGAGACAGTCAGAATACCGGACCAGGTCACTTCAAACTGTACACTAACACAGTCGGAATAATGGACCGAGACACTATAGACTGTACACTGACACAGTCGGAATAACGGACCAGGACACTATAGACTGTACACTGACACAGTTGGAATAACAGACCGGGACACTATAGACTGTGCACTGACAGTCAGAATAATGGACCGGGACACTGCAGACTGTGCACTGACAGAGTCGGAATAACGGACCGGGACACTGCAGACTGTACACTAACACAGTCTGAATACCGAAACAGGCCACTGCAGACTGCACACCGACACAGTCGGAATACCAGACCGGGGCACAGTAGACCGTATGCTGACACAGTCGGAATACCGGACCAGGTCACTGCAGACTGTACACTGACACAGTCGGAATAACGGACCGGGACACTATAGACTGTGCACTGACAGAGTCGGAATAACGGACCGGGACACTGCAGACTGTACACTGAAACATTCAGAATAACGGACTGGGACACTGCAAACTGCACACTGACACAGTCAGAATACCGGACCAGGTCACTGCAGACTGTACACTGACACAGTCGGAATAACAGACCGGGACACTATAGACTGTACACTGACACAGTCGGAATAACAGAACGGGTCACTATAAACTATACACTGACACAGTCAGAATAACAGACCGGGTCACTATAAACTGTACACTGACAGAGTCGGAATACCGGACCGGGTCACTGCAGACTGCACACTGACACAGACGGAATACCACACCGGGACACTGCAGACTGTACACTGAAACATTCAGAATAACGGACTGGGACACTGCAAACTGCACACTGAGACAGTCAGAATACCGGACCAGGTCACTTCAAACTGTACACTGACACAGTCGGAATAATGGACCGGGACACTATAGACTGTACACTGACACAGTCGGAATAACAGACCGGGTCACTATAAACTGTACACTGACAGAGTCGGAATAACAGACCGGGACACTATAGACTGTGCACTGACAGTCAGAATAATGGACCGGGACACTGCAGACTGTGCACTGACAGAGTCAGAATACCAGACTGAGGCACAGCAGACCGTACGCTGACACAGTCAGAACACCGGACCAGGACACTGCAGACTGTACACTGAAACATTCAGAATAACGGACTGGGACACTGCAAACTGCACACTGACACAGTCAGAATACCGGACCAGGTCACTGCAGACTGTACACTGACACAGTCGGAATACCGGACCGGGACACTGCAGACAGTACATTGACACAGTCGGAATACCAGACCGGGTCATTGCAGACTGTACATTGACACAGTCGGAATATCGGACCGGGTCACTGCAGACTGTACATTGACACAGTCGGAATACCGGACCGGGTCACTGCAGACTGTACATTGACACAGTCGGAATACCGAACCAGGCCACTGCAGACTGCACACTGACACAGTCAGAATACCGGACCAGGACACTGCAAACTGCACACTGACACAGTCGGAATACCGGACCGGGACACTGCAGACAGTACATTGACACAGTCGGAATACCGGACCGGGTCATTGCAGACTGTACATTGACACAGTCGGAATACCGGACCGGGACACTATAGACCGTACACTGACACATTCGGAATAATGGACCGGGACACTGCAAACTGCACACTGACGCAGTCAGAATACCGGACAGGGACACTTTAAACTGTACACTTACACAGTCGGAATACTGGACTGGGACACTGCAGACTGTACATTGACACAGTCGGAATACCGGACCGGGACACTATAGACTGTACACTGACACAGTCGGAATAACAGACCGGGTCGCTATAAACTGTACACTGACACAGTCGGAATAACAGACCGGGTCACTATAAACTGTACACTGACAGAGTCGGAATACCGGACCGGGGCACTGTAGACCGTACGCTGACACAGTCGGAATACCGGACTGGAACATTGCAGACTGCACACTGACACAGTCGGAATACCGTACCGGGTCTTTGCAGACTGCACACTGACACCATCGGAATACCGGACCGGGACACTGCAGACTGTACATTGACACAGTCGGAATACCGGACCGGGTCACTGCAGACTGTACATTGACATAGTTGGAATACCGGACCGAGACACTGCAGACTGTACATTGACACAGTCGGAATACCGGACCAGGTCACTGCAGACTGTACATTGACACAGTCGGAATACCGGACTGGGTCACTGCAGACTGTACATTGACATAGTTGGATACCGGACTGAGACACTGCAGGCTGCACACTGAAACAGTCGGAATACCGAACCAGGCCACTGCAGACTGCACACTGACACAGTCGGAATACCGGACCAGGACACTGCAAACTGCACACTGACACAGTCGGAATACCGAACCAGGCCACTGCAGACTGCACACTGACACAGTCAGAATACCGGACCAGGACACTGCAAACTGCACATTGACACAGTCGGAATACCGAACCAGGCCACAGCAGACTGCACACTGACACAGTCGCAATAACGGACAGGGACACTATAGACTGTACACTTACACAGTCGGAATACTGGACTGGGACACTGCAGACTGTACACTGACACAGTCGGAATACCGGACCGGGACACTGCAAACTGCACACTGACACAGTCGGAATACCAGACCAGGTCACTGCAGACTGTACATTGACACAGTCGGAATACTGGACTGGGATACTGCAGACTGTACACTGACACAGTCGGAATACCAGATCAGGTCACTGCAGACTGCGCATTGACACAGTCAGAATACCGGACCGAATTACTGCAGACTGTACACTGACACAGTCGGTATACTGGACAGTATGTTTAATGCATTACTCTGACAGTGCCAGTGTGCAGTATCTGTGCCTACTGCTCCAGTGATCTGACATCTTCGTTCATGTTGGCTCTTTTCTGTCACATTCTCTCTGTGATCATGTGGATTTCCTCTGGGTGCTCCAGTTTCCTTCCAACGTACAAAGCATGCATGTTGGTAAGCAAATTGTCCTTCCATATTTTCTCTGATGTAGTGTGGATGGCAGAACAAGAGTTATCGGAGATTAAAGATTAGTTTTATTTGACATGGGTGCTCAAAACTGAGAGTAAAATGTGTCAATTTGAATCAAATTGGCCAAGATTGTACTGGTCAGCTTGCCAGTGTCGTCACGCATAGTCTGGCCACAACTAACCTGTACAGCTTTGGATTGTGGGTGGGCGGCAATGTTTCCATTTCTCCAGGACTGCCCATTGTGAAGAAGTGTGTTCCTGTCTGCAACAGCATTTCTATCTGATTCATCTACTCATCAACAACCACCTCTCACTCAATGTCAGCAAGATCAAGGAACTGATTGTTGACAGCAGGAGGAGAAAACCAGAAGCCCATGAGCCCGTCCTGACTGGAGGAACATGGTTGTTGAGGGTCAGCCTCTTTAAGTTCCTCGGTGTTATCATTACAGAGAATCTGTTCTGGGCCCAGCATGTATGTGCAATTACAAAGAAAGCACATCAATGTTGCTACTTCCTTTGATGTTTGTGAACAGTTCAAATTCAAACTTTAATGTTATTCAACCATACATGTATAACCATGAGCGCAGCCAAACCAAACAGTGTTACTCTGGGGCCAAGATACAAAACACAACACCAACAGTCATTCTCAGCACAAGACACACATAGCACTTATAAGACAGCAGTAAAATACAGTCGTTCAGAATATAGTCTACGTCCCTGAGTCCATGAACGTTGCAGCAGTCTGCAGTCCAACACAATACTGCTTGGCTTCTGCCGAATAAACGCTGGGGGAGCTGGGTTGGGAGCCAGCAGTGATGCCGGCACCAGTCTGATGGAGCACCTGACTCCAACACCTCCCACAGGCGGCTGAAAATAAGGCAAGACCATGGCTTAAGGCCTAGTCCGTGCTCCGAGCAAGGCCACGCAGCTCCCCAGTAAAACAATGAATTGGACTTGCACCATTCCACACCACCACTGTCCAACAGGCTCGTGCAATCACAAGAAAAGTGACTAAAACCATCACTGGCTGTTAGACTGTGCACCTCTTTATGCACTGACACTTCTCTGTTGCAGGCAGCGCCACAGTCTGCACCAAGTCCAGCTCCTTCAGTTTCTCCACCTATAAGCAACTCACTAATGGGGTAGACTTGTATACTTTAAGTTCTTAATGTCCTGCAGGGTCTTGCCATGGTAAACCATACATTAAAAAAGACAAAGACAATAACACCTTTGGTTGACCCCATTAAAGCCATTGTGTCTGAATGCGCCACCATCTTACCGGAGATTACTGCATGCCATCTAAAACTCTGATAAATTGCAGTGCAGAGCATATTGACTAAATGCATTACGTTGTGTTTCTCCCAGTTGAATGGAATGTGGTAAAGGATCAAACTCAAAATGAATCAGCACATTCGGAAAAGATCAGGGAGTGTGACGTGTGTGTACACAGTGCAGAAGGCCATACAGCCTTTCAGAGTTTCCCTTGCGATAATTAAAATTATCTCAACAAACATCAAGAATAGGGTGAGTCAAAGATCTTCTCATTCTGTGAAGTCAACATTTAATAATTGTTAGGATCCATGCAAAACCTTTCTTTGCAAGGGAGAAATGCATTCAATACTTAAGGTCTAATGCAACACGAAGGGATGTTATGATCACACCTAGAGTATTGTATACAGTTTTGGTCTCCTTATCTTAAAAGGATGTACTTTCTATGGAAGGTTATCAAGAAGGCAAATGGAATGTTGGCCTTCGTTGCCAGAGGGATTGAATTTAAGGGCAGGAAGATAATGCCGCAACTGTACAGGGTACTGGTGAGGCCACACCTGGAATACTTCATGAAGTTCTGGTCTCCTTACTTGAGGAAAGATATGCTGGTTTTGGAAGTGGTGCAGGGGAAGTTCACCTGGTTGATTTTGGAGAAGAAGTGGTTAGCCTGTGAAGACAGATTGAGTCACCTGGGACTATACTTGCTAGAATTCAGAAGAATAAGAGGGGATCTCATGGAAACATTCAATTATGAAAGGGATAGATAAGATTGAAACAGAGAAGTGTTTCCACTGGTAGAAATCGGCAACACGGCCTCAAGATGTTGGGGAATAGATTTAGGACAGAGATGAGGAGGAACTGCTTTTCTCCAGAAAGTAGTGAATCTGTGGTATTCTCTGGTTCCAGGGACAACAATGGCCAGAGAGACTGTGTAGACAGGAGTTGTATATAGATCTCATTGAAACATACACATTTCTCACCAGGTTCTGCAGATCGGATGTAGTGACAATATTCTCCTGACTGAGGAGGCTCGGATCAGGTAGCACAGTCTCACAGTGAGGGGCAAGGTATTTATGGCTATTGAGAAAACATTTCTTCATTCGGGCAGTGATGAACGTTTGGAATTCTCCAGTCAGCAGGTCAGCAGATGCTCAGTCACGGAGTTGATTTCCAATGTTAGGAGAATCAAGGGAGGTGGAGTTGGTGCAGGAAAATGGTTGTATTGCAGGCTTGAGGGGTTAAATAGCCACAGTACTACTCGTGTAAGCATCACTTCAGCTGTCATGCACCGGTCAGCGTATTGACTACAGGCACTGCGATGGCTCAGGGTAACACAGTCATGCCTCTCCTTCCCGCAGTTTATGGACCTTGCAGCATAGTCAGAGATTGGCAGATACAACATCATGGACATTACTGAGTCATGGCTGGAAGAAGATTATAGTCAGGAGCTTAACATCCAAGGATACACACGTTATCAAAAGGATAGACAGGTAGGTGGAGGGGGTGAGGTGGTTGTGCAGGTAAAAAATAGAATCAACTCCTTAATAAGAGGTGACATAGGATCTAGGATCAGAAGATGTAGAATCCTTGTGGGTAGAGTTAAGAAACTGCAAGGGTAAAAAGACCCTGATGAGAGTTACATGCAGGCTCCTGAACTATAGCCAGGATGCGGGATATAAATTACAACACGAGACAGAAAAGCATGTAAAAAGGGTAATGTGATGCTAGTAATGGGGAATTTCAATATGGAGGTGGATTGGGAAAACCAGGATGGTTTTTTTTTCAAGAGCAGCTTTTGGTAGCGCTCACTAGGGGAAAGGTAATTCTGGATTGGGTGGTGTGTAATGAACCAGATTTGACTAGGGAGCTTAAGGTAAAGGAACCCTTCAGAGACAGTAACATAATATGATAGAATTCACACTATAATTTGAGAAGGAGAAGCTAACGTCAGCTGATTCAGTATTACGGTGGAGTAAAAGGAGTTGCAGAGGCATGAGAGAGGAGCAGGCCAAAACTGAGTGGAAGGGAACACTAGCAGGGATGATGGCAAAACAACACTAGTTGGAGTGATTGGGAAGACACAGGATAGATATATCCCAAAGATAAATAAGTATTCTAAAGGGAGGATAAGATAACTGTGGCAGAAGTGAAGTCAAAGACAGAATAAAAACAAAAGAGAGAGCATATAATAGAGCGATATTTAGTAGGAAGTCAGAGGGTTAGGAAGCTTTTGAAAACCAGCTGAAGGCAACTAAGTCATAAGGACGGAAAAGATGAAACATGAAGTTTGGCTAGCCAATAATATCAAAGATGATATCAAAAGTATAAAGAGAAAAAGAGAGACGAAAGTGGATATTGGACCACTAAAAAAAGGCATTGGAGATGTAGCAATAAGAAACAAAGAAACTGCAGATGAGCTTAATCAGTATTATGTCAGTCTTCACTAAGGAAGTAACTAGCAGTATGCCAGAAATTCGAGAGTATCAGAGGACGGAAGTGAGTGTAGTTGCTATTACTGAAAATGTACTTGGGAAGCTGAAAGGTCTGAAGGTAGATAAGTCACCTAGGCCAAATGGAATACATCTTAGAGTTCTGAAAAGATTGTGGGGGCACTGATTCTTGCCAGAATCACTAGATTTTGAAATGGTTTCAGAGGACTTGAAATGCCACTCCACTCTTTAAGAAGGGAGGGAGGGAGACAGAAGAAAGGAAATTATAGGCCAGTTAGCCTGACTTCCGTGGTTGAAAAGATTTTGGACTCCATCATTAAGGTTGCAGGGTACTTGCAGGCACATGATAAAATGGGCCAATGTCAGCATGGTTTCTTTCAGGGAAAATCTTGCCTGGCAAACCTGTTGGAATTCTTTGAGGAAATAATGGGCAAGATAGAAAAAGGATGTGAGAATGGATGTTGTTTACATGGACTTTCAGAAGGTCTTTGACAAGCTGCTGCACATGAGGCTACTCAACAGGATAAGAGCCCATGGTATTATAGAAAAGATACTAGCATGGATAGAAGATTGGCTGATGAGCAGAAGATAAAGAGTGGGAATAAAGGCTTATTCCCTGCTGGTGACTAGTGGTAGGAAGAATGGTCAGAGTAAGGAATAGGGAAAGGGAGTGGTGATATTTGTTCACCAGGAGGAGAAATTGATATTCATGTCATCAGATTGGAGACTACCCAGCCGGAATATAAGGTGTTGCTCCTCCACCCTGAGGGTGGCCTCACCTTGGCACAAGAGGAGGCCATGGATCGACACATTGGAATGGGAACAGGAATTGGAAATAAAATGTTTGGCCGCCTGGAAGTTCTGTTTGAAGCAGATGGAGAGGAGGTGCTCAATGAAGCACTCCCCCCAGTTCAGAACGGGTCTCACCAGTGTAGAGGAGGCCACAGTGGGAACACCAGACACGATAGACAACCCCAGCAGATTCACAGGTGAAGTGTTGCTCACCTATGACCCTGAACAGAGATGAGGGAGGTGGTGACTGGGCAGGTGTAGCACTTCGGTCACTTGCAGGGGCAAGTGCTGGAAAGGAGTTTAGTGGGGAGGGATGAATGGACAAGGGAATCACTGAGGGAGAAATCCTTGTGGAAAACAGGGGAGGTAAAGGTATGCAAAGTTGTAAGATCCGCTTGGAGATGGCGGAAGTTGAGGAGGGTAATGTGTTGGACGTGGAGGCTATTAGGTGTTAGGTAAGGAGGGCGGATAAGACTAGAACTAGGGGTCATAGCTTAAGGGTGAAAGGTGAAATGTTTAAGGGAAACATGAGGGGAAACACCTTCGCTCAGAAGGTCGGGAAAGTGTGGAACAAGCTACCAGCACAAGTGGCGAATGCAGGTTCGATTGCAACACTCAAGAGAAAGTTGAATAGGTACATGAAGGGCATTGGTCCCAGTGCAGGTCAATGGGATAGGTTGATTATGGTTTGCCATGGACTTGATGGGCTGAAGGGCCTACTTCTAGTGTTTGATGACTATGACTGTATAACTCTGCCTCACTATATTCATCAGAACAGATCCCGTGTTTCCATTCACAAGTATCCAGAATGCTACAGACTACCACAGACAACCTGGATTGTTAGATGATTAGACAATAGACAATAGACAATAGGTGCAGAAGTAGACCATTTGGCCCTTCGAGCCTGCACCGCCATTTTGAGATCATGGCTGATCAATTCCTATCAATACCCGGTTCCTGCCTTGTCCCCATATCCCTTGATTCCCCTATCCGTAAGATACCTATCTAGCTCCTTCTTGAAAGCATCCAGAGAATTGGCCTCCACTACCTTCCGAGGCAGTGCATTCCAGACCCCCACAACTCTCTGGGAGAAGAAGTTTTTCCTTAACTCTGTCCTAAATGACCTACCCCTTATTCTCAAACCATGCCCTCTGGTACTGGACTCTCCCAGCATCTGGAACATATTTCCTGCCTCTATCTTGTCCAATCCCTTAATAATCTTATATTTTTCAATCAGATCCCCTCTCAATCTCCTTAATTCCAGCTTGTACAAGCCCAGTCTCTCTAACCTCTCTGCGTAAGACAGTCCAGACATCCCAGGAATTAACCTCGTGAATCTACGCTGCACTTCCTCTACAGCCAGGATGTCCTTCCTTAACCCTGGAGACCAAAACTGTACACAATACTCCAGGTGTGGTCTCAACAGGGCCCTGTACAAATGCAAGAGAATTTCCTTGCTCTTGTACTCAATTCCCTTTGTGATAAAGGCCAACATTCCATTAGCCTTCTTCACTGCCTGCTGCACTTGCTCATTCACCTTCAGTGACTGATGAACAAGGACTCCGAGATCTCTTTGTATTTCTCCCTTACCCAACTCTACACCATTCAGATAATAATCTGCCTTCCTGTTCTTACTCCCAAAGTGGATAACCTCACACTTATTCACATTAAACGTCATCTGTCAAGTATCTGCCCACTCACCCAGCCTATCCAAGTCACCCTGAATTCTCCTAACATCCTCATCACATGTCACACTGCCACCCAGCTTAGTATCATCAGCAAATTTGCTGATGTTATTTTCTATGCCTTCATCCAAATCGTTAACATAAATGGTAAACAGCTGTGGTCCCAATACCGAGCCCTGTGGCACCCCACTAGTCACCACCTGCCATTCCGAGAAACATCCATTCACCGCTACCCTTTGCTTTCTATCTGCCAACCAGTTTTCTATCCATGTCAACGCCTTCCCCCCGATGCCCTGGGCTTTGATTTTACCCACCAATCTTCCATGTGGACCTTATCAAATGCCTTCTGAAAATTGAGGTACACTACATCCACTGGATCTCCCCCGTCTAACTTCCTGGTTACATCAGGTTACTTCCTGATTATTGTTCTGTGTATCAGTTAACACCCTTTGTCCGTGTGCCATCCAACATATCATTCCATACCTCAGTACAGTGAGGCGGGACGGGAGATAAAAGAAAACAGAACACAAACTATTGCTTTACAGTTACAGAGAAAGTGCAGTGCACGTTGACAAATGATGAGATAGAGACAGAGATCTAGAATTCAGCTCTGTTCTCTAAGAGACTCGTTGAAGAGTCTGATAGAAGTGGCCTTTGAGCCTGGTAGTACGTGTTCTCATGCTCTTACACCTTGTGCCCGATGGGAGGGAGAGAAGAGAGAATGACCGGGGAGCAAGGTCGTGTTGTCTACTTTCCCAAGGCAGTGAGGCGCGTAGACAGATTCCTTGGCGATGAGACTTGTTTACATGATGAACTGGGCTCTGTTCACGACTCCCTGCAGTTTCTTGCAGTCTTGGGCCGAGCAGTTGCCATACCAAGCTGCAAAACATCTGTAAAATCAAAGGAGACATGCTGAACTTCCCCAACTTCTGCAGAAGGAGAGGCACCAGAGCTGTTGTGGCCATACAGTGGGTCTTCCTAAATAAGGATAATGATAATGAGACTCTCCCCTTAATAGCGAATCCTAATCCCAGTCCCTCTATGGGTATTTCAAAGATGAGACTTCCCTTTTCAATGGCAGATCTTGATTGTGGACTTCCCCTTTAAAAGGGGATCTTGATAGCAGGAGTTCCTCTTTTGGTGAGAACGTCAACAGTGAGACTCCCACTTTCACAGGGCACTTTGGTGGTTACCCTCCCACTAGTGGGAGGAAGGGCAACAGGAAGAAGGCTCCCAGTAGGAAATAGAATCAGATTCGAAAGAATAAATACTCGAGGCTTCAGCAGAGACAGGTGTTTGGTTGTGGAAAGTTTCAGTTTTAGGTTTTTACACAGAACAGCACAGGAACAGACCAGCCAGCCCACAATATACCAATCCCATTAAATAGTGATTAAACATCAACCTAAACTAATTCCTAGAGCAAACACGAGGAAATCTGCAGATGCTGGAAATTCAAACAACACACACAAAATGTTGGTGGAACGCAACAGGCCAGGCAGCATCTATAGGGAGAAGCGCTGTCGACGTTTCGGGCCGAGACCCTTCCTCAGGACTAACTGAAAGGAAAGATAGTAAGAGATTTGAAAGTGGTGGGGGGAGGGGGAAATGCGAAATGATAGGAGAAGACCGGAGGGGGTGGGATGAAGCTGGAAAGGTGATTGGTGAAAGTGATACAGAGCTGGAGAAGGGAAAGGATCATGGGACGGGAGGCCTCGGGAGAAAGAAAGGGGGAGGGGGGCAAACACCAGAGGGAGATGGAGAACAGGCAGGGTGATGGGCAGAGAGAGAGAAAAACAAACAACTAAATATGTCAGGGATGGGGTAAGAAGGGGAGGAGGGGCATTGACAGAAGTTAGAGAAGTCAATGTTCATGCCATCAGGTTGGAGGCTACCCAGCCGGTATATAAGGTGTTGTTCCTCCAACCTGAGTTTGGATTCATTTTGACAGTAGAGGAGGCCATGGATAGACATATCAGAATGGGAATGGGACGTGGAATTAAAATGTGTGGCCACTGGGAGATCCTGCTTTGTCTGGCGGACCGAGCGTAGGTGTTCAGCGAAACGGTCTCCCAGTCTGTGTCAGGTCTCACCAATATATAAAAGGCCACACCGGGAGCACCAGACGCAGTATACCACACCAGCCGACTCACAGGTGAAGTGTCGCCTCACCTGGAAGGACTGTCTGGGGCCCTGAATGGTAGTGAGGGAGGAAGTGTAAGGGCAGGTGTAGCTCTTGTTCCGCTTACAAGGATAAGTGCCAGGAGGGAGAGCGGTGGGAAGGGATGGGGGGAATGAATGGACAAGGGAGTCGCGTAGGGAGTGATCCCTGTGGAAAGCAGAAAGAGGGGGAGAAGGAAAGATGTGCTTGGTAGTGGGATCCCATTGGAGGTGGTGGAAGTTACGAAGAATTATACGTTGGACTTGGAGGATGGTTGGGTAGTAGGTGAGGACAAGGGAACCCTATCCCGAGTGGGGTGGCAGGCGGATGGGGTGAGGGCAGATGTGCGGGAAATGGGAGAGATGCGTTTGAGAGCAGAGTTGATGGTGGAGGAAGGGAAGCCCCTTTGTTTAAAAAAGGAAGACATCACCTTCGTCCTGGAATGAAAAGCCTCATCCTGAGAGCAGATGCGGCGGAGACGGAGGAATTGTGAGAAGGGGATAGCCATTTTGCAAGAGACAGGGTGGGAAGAGGAATAGTCCAGGTTGCTGTGAGAGTCTGTAGGCTTATAGTAGATATCAGTAGATAAGCCGTCTCCAGAGATGGAGACAGAAAGATCAAGAAAGGGGAGGGAGGTGTCAGAAATGGACCAGGTAAATTTGAGGGCAGGGTGAAAGTTGGAGGCAAAGTTAATGAAGTCGACGAGCTCAGCACGCGTGCAAGAGGCAGCGCCAATGCAGTCGTCGATGTAGCGAAGGAAAAGAGGGGGATGGATACCGGTATAGACTTGGAACATGGACTGTTCCACAAAGCCAACAAAAAGGCAGGCATAACTGGGACCCATACGGGTGCCCATGGCTACACCCTTGGTTTGGAGGAAGTGGGAAGAGCCAAAGAAGAAATTATTGAGAGTAAGAACTAATTCCATTAGGCAGAGGAGAGTGGTGGTAGAGGGGAATTGGTTAGGTATGGAATCCAAAAAGAACTAATTCCTTCTACCTAATTCAAGAGTCAAGATTATCTAATGTCGCTTCCAGCACACGAGTGTAAAGGAGAACAAAATAATAGTTCCTCCAGATCTGATGCAGCACAAACGAAACACAATTTAAAAAAACACAATAAATATAAATACATAAGATATCATACATACATATTGATTGTATGTCCATAAAGTGACACTAGGTACAGGAGTGACTCGGACAGGAAATGATAAAGTGGTGGTGGTGGGGGTTGTGGAGGGGTTAGGGTCCATGAGTGGGGGTGTTGATCAGCCTCGCTGCTTGAGGAAAGGAATTGTTTTCAGTCCTGGTGTGGGCGCTATGTAACCGCCTCCCTGATGGGAGAGGGACAAACAGTCCATGAGCAGGGTGGGTGTGACCCTTCATGATACTGCTGGCCCTTTTCTGGCACCGTTCTGTATAAGTGTCCCTGAAGGCAGTTTTGTTGGTGCTGGTGATGTGTTGGACGGTTTTGTCTAGCCATTGCAGAGCTATCTGTCTGCCGCAGTGCAGTTTCCACACCAAGCAGTGATGCAGCTTGATAGGATGCTCTCTACTCCACATCTGTAGGTCTGTCCCTCCGTTTTCTTCCAGGTGCTCTGCTTTCCTCCCACGTTCCAGAGACGTACCGGTTTGGGTCAGGGAGTCGTGGGCACGCTACGTTGGCACCGGAGGCATGCCGACACTTACTCCTCGTACTGTGCTGGACGCTGGTGTAAGTGGCACATTTCACTGTGTGTTTCGATGTTTCAATGTCCATGAGACAAATAAAACGAATCTAAGCAGCTACAGCTGTGTAAGTTGTTAGTGCGGAGGTGGATCGCAGAAGAATCACAAGGGTGGAGCTGAAGGGATTATAGGAAAAGACCCGGGGGAAGGGGACTGATGCAAAGCAGGAAAGCTGCAGTGGGCTCCGTGGGCCAAATTCATTCTATATTGCAAGGAATTGCGTGTGGCATAACACACCTGCCTTAAACCGTGGTTGGATTTTGGTCCCAAGTATTCCAGGATTTCAGGGAGCTCATGAAAAATGGAGACATAGAAAACATAGAAAATAGGTGCAGGAGTAGGCCATTCAGCCCTTCGAGCCTGCACCGCCATTCAGTATGATCATGGCTGATCATCCAACTCAGAACCCTGTACCTGCTTTCTCTTCATACCCCCTGATCCCTTTAACCACAAAGGCCATATCTAACTTCCTCTTAAATATAGCCAATGAACAGGCCTCAACTGTTTCCTGTGGCAGAGAATTCCACAGATTCACCACTCTCTGTGTGAAGAAGTTTTTCCTCATCTCGGTCCTAAAAGGCTTTCCCTTTATCCTTAAACTGTGACCCCTTGTTCTGGACTCCCCCAACATTGGAAACAATCTTCCTGCATCTAGCCTGTCCAATCCCTTTAGAATTTTATACGTTTCAATAAGATCCCCCCTCAATCTTCTAAATTCCAGCGAGTATAAGCCTAGTCGATCCAGTATTTCTTCATATGAAAGTCCTGCCATCCCAGGAATCAATCTGGTGAACCTTCTTTGTACTCCCTCTATGGCAAGAATGTCTTTCCTCAGATTAGGGGACCAAAACTGCACACAATACTCCAGCTGTGGTCTCACCAAGGCCTTGTACAACTACAGTAGAACCTCCCTGCTCCTGTACTCAAATCCTTTTGCTATGAATGCCAACATACCATTTGCCTTTTTCACCGCCTGCTGTACCTGCATGCCCACTTTCAATGACTGGTGTACAATGACACCCAGGTCTCATTGCACCTCCCCTTTTCCTAATCGGCCACCATTCTGATAATAATCTGTTTTCCTGTTCTTGCAACCAAAGTGGATAACCTCACATTTATCCACATTAAGTTGCACCTGCCATGAATTTGCCCACTCACCTAACCTATCCAAGTCACCCTGCATCCTCTTAGCATCCTCCTCACACCTAACACCGCCGCCCAGCTTCGTGTCATCCGCAAACTTGAAGATGCTGCATTTAATTACCTCGTCTAAATCATTAATATATATTATAAACAACTGGGGTCCCAGCACTGAGCCTTGCGGTATCCCACTAGTCACCGCCTGCCAATCTGAAAAGGTCCCGTTTATTCCCACTCTTTGCTTCCTGTCTGCCAACCAATTCTTTATCCACATCAATACCATACTCCCAATACCGTGTGCTTTAAGTTTGTACATTAATCTCCTGTGTGGGACCTTGTCAAAAGCCTTTTGAAAATCCAAATATACCACATCCACTCTACTAGTTACATCCTCAAAAAATTCTATAAGATAAGACGGGGAGCTAGATTGAGCTGGAATTGTACCTGTGTTTCTACCTCCACAGGCGCCAGCTTATCCGCTGGACATTTCAGGCACGTAGAGTTTGAGGAGACAAAAGGCATGACTGACATTATCGATGAAGGGAAATGGACCGTGAGTTTGCAGGATACATGAGAGGAGACGGGAGGGAAACTGAAGAGAGAATTGAGAATGGGGCCGGGGTGCTGTGGAGGGAAGGGAAGGCTCAGTAACAGAAGGCAGCTGATGAATAACTTCAATCTCATTGACAATGTCTGCTGAGGGCGAGAAGCAAGGAGAAAGACATTTATGAAGATGGTTATACAGCATAGGTTGGACCACTCTTGCAGTATTGTGAGCAGTTTTGGGACCCTTATCAAAGAAAATATACACTGATGTTGAAGAGGGTCCAGAGGAGGTTCACAAGAATGATTCTGGGAAAGTAAAAGTTCAACATATGAGGAGCAGTTGATGGTTCTGGGCCTGCACTCAGTGGAATTTAGAAGAATGAGGTGGGATCTCACTGAAGCCTATTGAATGTTGAAAGGCCTAGATAGAGTGGATGTGGAAAGGATGTTTCCTATAGTGGGGAGTCTAGGACCAGAGGGCACAGACTCAGAATAGAGGGACGTCCATTTAGAGCAGAGATGAAGAGGAATTTCTTTAGCCAGAGGGTGGTGAATCTGTGGAACTCATTGCACAAATGGCTGTGGAGGCCAAGTCATTGGGTATACTTAAAGCAGAGGTTGATAGGTTTTTAATTAGTCAGGGCATCAAAGGTTATGGAGAGAAGGCAGGAGAATGGAGTTGAGAGAATAAATCAGGCATGATGGAATGACATCTATGTCTTATGGTCTTATCTGTATGGTTCTATCCAATCTGATGGTGAGTATCTGGATCTATTGTCCTGCTCATCAACTCTAGTTCACATCCTTCAGGTTTAGGGAGTGGAAATGTGGGCCATACTGGGGGAGAAATAATAAGAGTTTAATGCAAGGATTCCCAATCTTTTTTATGGCATGGACCAATACCATTAAGCAAGGGATCGTCGAACCCAGGTTGGAAACCCCTGGTTTAAAGAAAAGTGGAGGCTTGGGTAGAATTCAGCAGACTGATAGCAGCAGAAATATAGTGCCGAAGAATTGACGGTGGAAAACATAGATGTTAGTGAAATGAGGGAGAACTGTTTCTGCGAATCAGAGTCAGAACTAGGTTTATTATCACTTGCTGATGATACAACCATTGTTGGTAGAATGTCAGGTGGTGACGAGAGGGCGTACAGGAGTGAGATACACCAACTAGTGGAGTGGTATTGCAGCAACAACCTGGCACTCAAGAGCTGATTGTGGACTTCTGGAAGGGTAAGACGAAGGAACACATACCAATCCTCATAGAGAGATCAGAGTGGAGAGAGTGAGCAGCTTCATGTTTCTGGGTGTCAAGATCTCTGAGGATCTAACCTGGTCCCAACATATTGATGTAGTTATAAAGAAGGCAAGACAGAGGCTATACTTCATTAGGAGTTTGAAGCGATTTGGCATGTCAACAAATACACTCAAAAACTTCTATCGTTGCACCGTGGAGAGCATTCTGACAGGCTGCGTCACTGTCTGGTATGGGGGGCTATTGTACAGGACCAAAAGAAGCTGCAGAGGGTTGTAAATCTAGTCAGCTCCATCTTGGGCACTAGCCTACAAAGTTCCCAGGACATCTTCAGGAAGTGGTGTCTCAGAAATGCAGCGTCCATTACTAAGGACCTCCATCATCCAGGGCATGCCCTTTTCTCACTGTTACCATCAGGTAGGAGGTACAGAAGCCTGAAGGCACACACTCAGAGATTCAGGAACAGTTCCTTCCCCTCTGCCATCCAATTCCAAAATGGACATTGAAACCTTGGAGACTACCTCACTTTGCTAGAGACTTTGTGTATTGCCAAACTCTTCTCAAACGCTGAATGAAATATAGTCACTGACGTGCCTTTGTAATTGCATGTTGGACCCAGGACAGATCTTCAGAAATGATAACACCCGGGAACTTGAAACAGCTCACCCTTTCCTCTCCCTAGGGTGGCATACAAGCAACCAGGTTTAGGAGAGAAGTGATCAGGATTGGGACTGGGGGCAATGGCAAGGTCAAGGGGGTTGACGAGGTACCATAGAGGGAACGTCTGAGAGATGGAGGGTGGTGAGAAAGGTGAATTGAGATGGAGAAGAACAGCACAGAGGGTAGAAACGGGCTTAATCCGAAGCTGAAGGTGAGACACCCTGAAGTGCTTGGCATTTTATTGATGAGGGTATTTTCCTGTTTATTCATTTTCAGGAGATGGGCATTCCTGCAAAGACCAGCACGTGTTCCCTTTCCCCAGACTGCCCATGAGTCAGAGGCAAGGCTCAAGTCACTGCTGTCCTCCTAGTGAAAGTGCCCCCATGCTTTGTGTCCTTTGTGAAGGGGTCAGAACCCCACGGGGTCACAGGGAGAACGTGCAAACTCCACAAAGGTCTGGGGTACAGTCCAGGCCTTTGGGGTGGTGAGTGATCAGAACCCACTGTGGAGTGGGTGGCACAGACACCTCCACCATCCTTCCGCTCCAGCGAACGTATAATCTGGCAACAGCCTGTCATTCGACGGCTGCCGTTACCAGATGATGTGTGCTTGGCTGTTTGACACAAGTGGTGAAATATTTGTGTCAAAAGTACAAAGGAGGCCTTGTATTTGAAGCCTTGCCCCAAGCATTTTGTCAACAGAGGAGTTGCAATGGAGTTAGACTTTCCTGCTCTGTTTATGCTGGTCACTTCTTCCCAGAGAGTTTCCAGCATTAAAGCCCCTCACCACCTCTTCTCTCTACTGATATCAGAGAAGAGGTACAGGAGCCTGAAGACACACTCTGTACCTTCTTCCCCTCTGCTGTCAGGTTTCTGAACAGTCCATGAACCCATGAATACTACCTCACTATTTTGCTCTCTCTTTGCACTACTTATTGTAAATTATAGTTATTTATTATGCCTGCTGCCACGAAACAACACATTTCACAATTTGGCAATGAACCTGACTCGGGTTTTGATCTTTTCCCACCCTGGTACTGAAAACTCCAGCAGTTTTTCCTCTTGGGGTAAGGTCCAGGGTCCCGAAGTGGGGAGCGCCCACACGTCCGGGTAATTAAACCCACTGCCCTCCACACGAGAGCAGACTCCAGAGAGGTGGGTTCACCGCCATGGTGAATGGTATGGGGAATACCAAGTTCTTGTCCAGTAATAGGTTTGCAGAAGTCATTTTGAGTCACTCCACTTCCACAATCGACGGTGATTTTGTAACTGGTGGTGACAGGAAAGAGTGGCTGGAGGAGAAGCCACTTTTAGTCAATACTTCAGTTGTGTGGTGAGGTAGGGGAAACTCACAAAGGCAGGAGGGGGTGGGGAGGAAAGTGGGTCACTTACCAGCGTATACAGTATATTCCTGTGCCTAATTGAGTGCTCACTGAGTGTGTTCTCGTGGTCTTCTGCTGCTGTAGCCAGTCCTCTTCAAGGTTCAACATGTGCATTAGAGGATGCTTCTTCCCAGGTTGTAGCATGTGATTATTTGAGTTCCTGTCACCTTCCTGTCAGCTTGAAGCAGTCTGGCCATTCTCCTCTAACTTCTCTCACTAACGAGATACTTTCACGCACAGACCTGATACTTTCTGGATTTTAGTTTTTTTTTGCACCATTCTCCATATGCATTGTGTTTGTGGAAGCCCCAGGAGATCAGCAGTTTCTGAGATACTCAAACCACCCCATCTGGCACCAACAATCATTCCACAGTCAAAGTCACTTAGATCACATTTCTTCCCCATTCTGATGCTGGGTCTGAACAGCAACTGAAGCTCTTGACCATGTCAGCGTGCTTCTATGCACTGAGTTGCTGCCACGTGATTGGCTGATTAGATATTTGCAGTAACGAGCAGGTGTACAGGTGTGCTGAATAACGTGGCCACTGAGTGTATGCTTTAGATATGTGGAGCCCAAAAGCTGGAGCCCAGAGAGAGAGGATTGTTTTTAATATTGTGATTTTTTGCCTGAAAGGAACCATCTTGATATCTCCTTTAGGAATTGGAAATAGACACACAGTTAAGACAGAAGCAAGTTTTCAGGTGACACGTAAGTTGGTGGAGGTTCAGGGAGTAAGTGAGTTTGGAAAAAGGCACAGCAGGATGAATATGAGGTGGAAGTTTGTGTAGATGCATGGAATTCACAGTGACTTGTCTGTTCGAATGTAGAATTGGCTTGCCCATGGAAGAGAAGGTGGTGGTCCATGGGACCTGTTTTTTGCTGGAAGTCTGTGACTAGTGTGGTCCACAGTGATCCATACAGAGATTTCTGGCATTTATGATACACAGACATGACCTGGATGCAAACATAGCTGGGTGGATTAGCAAGTTCACAGACAATACAACGATGGGTGGTGTTGTGGAAGGCAAAAGGATATAGATCAGTAGCGGGTATGGGCATTGAAACGGTGGATGGATTTTAAACTGGCCAAATGTGAAGGGCTGAACCATGGTAGGTCAAGTGTAAAGGGACCATGCACTATTAACTGGCAAGACCCTTAACAGTGTTGATAAGCAGAGGGATCCAGGGGTCCTCGTTCCCCTGAAAGTTGATAGGGTGGTTAAGAAGGTGCACGTATGCTTACCTTTATTAGTCAAGGGACTAAGTTCAAAAGTCAGGAAGTTATGTTGCAGCTTTATAAAGCTCTAGTTAGACTAGGTCTGGAGTACTACATACAGTTCTGCTCTCCCCATCACAGGAAGGATGTTGAGAATTTGGAGAGAGTGCTGAAGACGTTTACCAGGATGCTGCCTGGATTAGAGAGATGCTACTTTATGGAGCAACAGAGGCTTAAGAAAGACCTGATACAAGTTTATAAGAGTACGGGAGGTTTATACAGAGAGCCAGTACCGTTTCCCCAAAGTCAGAATGTCCAATGCCAGAGGGCAAACATTTAAGTTCAAAGGGAGTGAATGGGGTGCGTTGTTGGCAGAGTGGTGAGTGCCTGCCAGGAGTGGTAGTGGATGCAATACAGGATGGAGTAGGCCCTTCCCGTCCTTCCCACCACCTTGCCCAGCAACCCCCGGCATTCCTTAATCACAGGACCACTTACCATGACCAATGAACCTACCCAGCATGCCTTTGGACTGCGCGAGCACCCAGGGGAAACCCGCATGGTCACAGGGTTTACGTACAGAGACCCCTTACAGATGGCACCTGGGCTCCCGATGCAGCCTCCTCTACATTGGTGAGACCCAACGTAAATTAGGAAAACTGCTTTGTTGAGCATCTCCACTCCATCAGCAAAAGCGGAATTTCCCGTTGGCCAACCATTTTAATTCCTATCCCCAGTTTCATTTATTCTCACTCAATTATATTGATTTGTAGACAACAGAACAACCTCAAAAGACCCAAGGGACAGTTTGGGGTGTCCTAAAATAATGCCTGGATTAGTGGGAGCAGGCACACTACACCCTACTCAGACAACACCACTGGGGGGGGCGGGGCATTATTCTTTTATATTTAGCTGAGCATGTGGACACTGATCTATGGGTTTAACCAAGGCATTTATTATGAAACAAAACTGTAGGATGTTAGAATCCCTGTTTAAAATGTTTCAATTCTACATCTGAAATAATTATTATGGTCTGATCATGTGATTACTCCCCCCCCCTCCTAGAACAGCAGAATTTCCTGGTCCTTCTAGGCCAGGCGGAGGGAGACTTAAACACTCAGTCTGGCTTTGCTAGAGATGTTGGAGTTGACAGTTGGTGAACAGTTAAGTTGTATTGGAAAGTTAAAGACAAAGTGTTTCGCGGAGAAAGCCTCAGTATATTTGTAAATTTTTGTACATACATGTTTGTTTTCATTTGTAAATACTTTTTTTCTTTACAATTTTTGGGGAGCTTTTGCACTTTGCCCTCCTGGCACTACACGAAACCCCTTGCACTAACCATGTTGCGGCTTACCATCTGTCTTTTTTTGTCAACTGGTGACCCTCATCGGCACATTTACTGGCACCTAATAGCCAGGGGTGACAACCTCTTGTAGCCTCCAACGTGATGGCATGTATATTGATTTTTCCTTCTGGTAATTTTTTCCTTCCCCCTTCCCTCTTCTATTCCCCACTCTGGCCTCCTACCTCTTCTCCTCACCTGTCTTTCACCTCCCCTGGTGTCCCTCCTTCCCTTTCTCCCATGGCTCACTCCTCTCCTACAAGATTCCTTCTTTTCCAGTCCTTTGCCTTTTTCACCTATCACTTCCCAGCTTCTTACTTTATGCACACCCCACCCCAGCTGGGTTCACCTATCACCTTCCAGCTTGTCCTCGTTCCCCTCCCTCACCTTTTTATTCTGGCATCTTCCCCTTTCCGGTCCTGGTCTTTGCCCAAAACGCCAACTGTTTATTCATCTGCGGAATCTTCTGTGCCTTAACAACCACCACCTAGTGACTCTGACGTCCACCATTGAGCAGTGCTTCAAGAGTCTGGTCTTGCCACACAGCCTCCCAGACAATCTCAACCCACTGCAGTTTGTCTACTGCCGGGAAAAGTCCAAGGAGAATGCCGGCTTCCTGGCCATTCACTCATCTGTGGGGCATCTGGATAACAAAGACCCCTACATCAGGCTCCTATTTATTGACTGCCTCTAATATCATAATTCTGAACAAACTCATCTCTAAATTCCTAAACTTCAGACTCAGCATCTCCCTCTGCACCAGGATCCCTCACTTCCTGAACAACAGATGAAACTCTGTAACGATAGGCAGCAACACCTCTGCCACAAATACCCTCAACACTCCGCAAAGCAGAAGAGCTGCCCATCGACTTCAGGGCGCAGGGCTGGAGGAAACAGCATTTGATTTCATGTGACTAATATGGAAATCGTTGAGCGTTCCTCAGTGTAATTTATCTTGGCCCAATCACGTAGACACAAGGGCCAAGAAGACTCACCAGCACCTCTACCTTCTCAGTAGGCTGAAGAAATTTGGCTTGCCCCTGGCAACCATCAACAGCTTTAATAGATCTACCCTAGAACGCATCCTAACTGGATCGGTATGGTTACTGACCACAAGAACTGTGTGTACACAGCTCAGCACATCACTGCCTCAGTAAAGCAACCGGCATAATCAAAACTACTGCCACCCTGGGAATCCTCTCTTCTCCCCTTGAGCTGCTGATAGAGAAGCCCCGAAGCACGTTCCACCAGGCTCAAGGACAGCTTCTACCCCACTGTTTGATATCAGACTATTGAGCAATAAAATGGAATCCTGAACTCCCAATCTCACTGACTACGGCCCCTGTACCTACACTGCATTTTCTCTGTAACTACCCCTTGGCTTTTCTCTTCCTACTATACCGAGGTTGTGAAACGACCCGTAGGGGTGGCATGCAAAGCAACGATTTTCACTGTACATCAGTATGTGTGACAATAATAACTCAGTTATTAAATGGAATTATCAAACACCAACTGTACCACATTTAACCCTCTGTAACATTAACGCAGTTTATCTCTCTACAAAAATATTAACAGGGAAGATTTCATTTTCCTACTCTATGCAGCTTTGACCCGCCTCTTTTCACTTGCTTCACCTCTCTCTCTCTAGCTGTCCTCATTTAGTTTATCTTTTACAACCCCAATGCGTGAGCCCGAACTGTTAATCTCTTTCCAAAGGTTCAGGACTTTCCCAGGGTACAAGTATGGGAGGTGTTTGGTATGATGGGTTTGCTGGCTTCTGTGGGGCTGAAATCATCTCCTGTTGTGCATGAACTCAGGCAGCAGCACAACCTGAGTAAAATTCACTGGCTCAACTACACGTTGCCCTTGGTGGGCATATGTTTCTTTTTAAATATAGTCCTTTTGTCACATTTCCAACCTGCAGATTTCTCAGAATATGAACAGTCCTCTGGATGGAAACCTTGTCGGAAGAGGATCTTTTGGGCATTTCCAGCATTTCAGTTTTCATTTCTGAATTAATATTTGAGTTGTGCCTGCAGAAACTCTCCACTTTCTTTCTGAACCAATCCCAAGTTGTCTTCTCTGCCATCTGCCAGTGGAAAGATTTTGGAGTTTCCCTCTTTTGCTTGCCACTTGTAAGTCAGTCGGCCTCTCTTGTTCCCTGTTTCACTTCTCAACTGCTCTTCTCTTCCAGATTGTCTTAACCCTTTGTCATCCTGAGAACTCTGGCTGTACACTTCCTCCTTCGTTCAAGACCCATCACTTCTTCAACAGCCTCTCACCTTTCTGACCTTTTCTTGGTTGCCTGCCGGCTGTTGACTCAACTATCCCAAATGCTACCCAAATCTGCTGAAACTAGTCCCTTTCTTATTTCATAGAGCATAGAACATTATAGCACAGTACAGGCCCTTCAGCCCACAATGTTGTGCCAACCTTTGAACCTGCTCCAAGATCAATCTAACCCTTCCCTTCCACATAGACCTCCGTTTTTCAAAAGAGACAGGGGTAAGTAGGAGAGAGAGAAATGGAGACAGGGGGAGTTGGGCAGGAGCTGGAGAGGGGGTGGTGGGAAAGTGGGAGCAAGAGGGAGAGAGATGGAGACTGTGGATATGGAGAGAAATGGAGATGGGGGAATTGAATTTGAAGATGGGGGTAGGTGGGAGAGAAAGAGGATGAGCAGAGAGAGATGGAGATAGGGAGAAGAAGGAAGAGAGAGGGAGATGGGGACAGTGGAAGGGAACTAGTGATGGGGTGAAGGTGGGATAAAGTGAGAGAGATAGAGATGGGGTGGGGAGAAAGATGGAAATGGAGGAGCTAGAATGAAGTTGGAGATGGAAGGAAGGAGAGAGAGAGAGAGAGAGAGTGGGGGAGGGAGGGAGAGGGGGAGAGAGAGAGAGAGGGAGAGGGAGGGAGAGGGAGGGAGAGGGAGGGAGAGGGAGGGAGAGAGAGGGAGGGAGGGAGAGGGAGGGAGGGAGAGGGAGGGAGGGAGAGGGAGAGGGAGAGGGAGAGGGAGAGGGAGAGGGAGAGGGAGAGGGAGAGGGAGAGGGAGAGGGAGAGGGAGAGGGAGAGGGAGAGGGAGAGGGAGAGGGAGAGGGAGAGGGAGAAGGAGAGGGAGAGGGAGAGGGAGAGGGAGAGGGAGAGGGAGAGGGAGAGGGAGAGAGAGAGAGAGAGAGAGAGAGAGAGAGAGAGAGAGAGATACCGGGTCGGTATCACAGGGGGCAGTACATAGAACATAGAGTAGAATATAGAACAGTATAGCACAGTACAGGCCCTATGATGTTGTACAAACATTTTAACTGACTCTAAAATCAATCTAACCCTCCCCTCCCATGTAGTCCTCCATTTGTCTATTATCCATGTGCCTATCTAAAAGTCTCTTATATGTTCTTAATGTATCTGCCTCTACCATCACCCTGACAGTGTGTTCCACATACCTACCACGTTCTGTGTAAAAACCATACCTTCCTCCAATCACCTTAATATTATGCCCTCTGGTAGTTTTCATTTCCACCCTGGGAAAAAGTCTCTGGCTATTGACTCTGTCTATTCCTCTTAACATCTTGTTCACCTCTATCGAGTCACCTCTCATCCTCCTTCACTCCAAAGAGAAAAGTCTCAGCTCACTCAACCTATCCTCATAATCCACGCTGTCTAATCCAGGCAGCATCCTGGTAAATTTCCTCTGTACCCACTCTAAAGGCTCAAGTCCTTCCCATAATGAGGTGACCAGAACTGAACACAGTACTCCAAATACACTGTACATCTTTGCTCTAATGTTCTTTTACTGGTTCTTCTCCCTAACTGATTTATGAGTTTAAGATGATTATTCCCAGTGTTCTGACCCAAGATGACATCCCAACTCTACCTAGTATAGCATAAAACCGTAAGAGATAGGAGCAGAATTAGGCCATTCAACCCATCGAGTCTGCTCCATCATTCCGTCATGGCTGATTTATAATCCCTCTCAACCCCTTTCACCCACTGTCTCCCTATAACCTTTGACAGCCTGACCAATCAAGAATCTATCAACCTCTGCTTTAAGTATGCCCAATGACTCAGCCTCCACAGCCATCTGTGGCAATGAATTCCACAGATTCACCAGCCTCTGGTTAAAGAAATCCCTCCTCATCTCTGTTCTGAATGGACATCCCTCTATTCTGATGTTATGGCCTCTGGTCCTAGACTCCCCTTCTAGAGGAAACATGCTCTTTACATGCTCAGACTTATTATGAGGGGACTAGAGCAAGAGGAGCTACAGCTGCATGAAGAGACAGAAGCTTCGGGGTTTAGAAGTGAAGAGAGCTGTGGACCCGTGGCTGTGTGAAGAGACAGAAGCTTCGGGGTTTAGAAGTGAAGAGAGCTGTGGACCCGTGGCTGTGTGAAGAGACAGAAGCTTCGGGGTTTAGAAGTGAAGAGAGCTGTGGACCCGTGGCTGTGTGAAGAGACAGAAGCTTCGGGGTTTAGAAGTGAAGAGAGCTGTGGACCCGTGGCTGTGTGAAGAGACAGAAGCTTCGGGGTTTAGAAGTGAAGAGAGCTGTGGACCCGTGGCTGTGTGAAGAGACAGAAGCTTCGGGGTTTAGAAGTGAAGAGAGCTGTGGACCCGTGGCTGTGTGAAGAGACAGAAACTGTGAAGTCGTAGAAGTGAACACGTGTTTAGAGTTTATGTAGAATACAGACCTAATATTTTCAGTGGCTGAGAAATCAAAAACCAGATGATGAAGATGTAAGGGAATTGTTGAAATTAGGGGCAACATGAGGAAAACGGGGATGAAGTCATCAGGATTTGGAATCACAACCATCTGGATAGAAAGTTGACCAGTATTTCATAAACACCGAGATTCTACGGGTGCCGGAAATCCAGAGCAACAGACACAAAGTTCTGGAGGAACTCAGCAGGTCAGCCAGCAACTCTGGAAGGGAATACGCAGTCACATTTCAGGCCAAGACCTTCATTGGGACTGGTTCCATCAGCTTTTGGCCTGAAATGTCGACTGTTTATTCCTCTCCGTAGATGCTGCCTGACTTGCTGAGTTCCTCTAGAACTTTGTGAATGTTTCCCTGGATGGTAAAGTATGGAATTGCCAGTTGCCTGTGGAGAGGAAATGGATAAGTACTTTGGGTGATAACAATGGGAAAGTGAAACTGATAGGATCCTTTTTGTCAAAGTTGGGTAAATTCATTAAACCTGAAGTGGTAATTTTGTTTCTCTTTCCACAGATGACGCGTCTTACTTTATACAATTCTTGTTTTTATTTCAGATGTTCACTAACTGGGTTCGTTTCAAATTTTCATTTGGTGCCTGAACTTCAGAGCTGTTCAATGGTCCTCGGAACAGTAAAGCAAGAATTTTGACATTCATGCCACTTCCAAGGCAAAAGGACAAGTTGAGAAACTTTATAACCCAAGACACAGTATGCCAAGAATTATGCTAAGCTTAAAAACAACATTTTTAGAACCTTACAGCACAGTAAAGGCCTTTCAGCCAACAATGTTGAGCCGATCTTTTAACCTACACTAAGATCAATCTAACCCTTCCCTCCCACATAACCCTCCATTTTTCTGTCATTCATGTGTCTATCTGAGTTTCTGAAATGTCCCTAATTTATCTGCTTCTACCTCCATCCTGGCAGGGTGTTCCACGCACCTGCCACTCTCTGTGTAAAAAACAAAACTTACCTCCAACATCCTCCACCCCCCATTCTTCCCTCCAATCAACTTAAAATTATTCCCTTTTGTATTCTTTTTGACCTGACTGGGGGATAAAATGCTGTATTTTTATTTCAGTCATTGTTAAGGTATTGATGAGGAATTAGTTGAAGAATTCTAGATTGGAAGAGATATTCTAGAGCAGTATCAGAGATGAAGACTGGCTGGGTGATCTGAGTGAAGAATCTGTTCTTCTATTCCACGTAGAGATTTACACTAAGTGATAAGTTATGACAACCTTTGGTGGAGAAACCGTTTCCATGGGTTATAAAGTCATTAACATGGATTTTAGGTAAATGTGAAGATTTTTAACATGCATCAGGTGAAGAGGAGAAGATACTAGTTTTTAGAAAAGGTGATGTAATCAGATTCAAAGAGTTTGAAAGATATTGTCATATGTACGCCAAATCACTGATACAGTGACATATGTTGCCTGCGCCAACAGCCAACATGATCCGACTAAGTGCTGGGGGCAGCCTGCAAGTGTTGCCATGTTTATGGTACCAACATGGTAAGCCCACAACTCATCAACCCTAACCCGTATGTCTTTGGACTGTGGGAGGAAATGAGAGCACCCGGAAACAACCCACACAGTCACAGGGAGAACATTCAAACTCCTCACAGACCGCAGCGGGATTTGAATCCCAATCACCAACTGCACTAATCGCTACACTGCCATGCAGAAGTTATTCAAGCATGATCTTCAAAAGAGCATGGGACGTAGAAAGATTGTAGAATTATTTAGATTCACCAAAGGAACCTGTGAAGCACAAGGGGCTGAAGTGACTCCTTTAATGGGTTTCCTGGACAAAAGTGGCCAATAGATGGCAGTATGATTCCAATCAACAAGTCATCTTACATATAAAAATAAATTATGGAGTTCAAAACAACACTCACAAAATGCTGGAGGAACTCAGCAGGTCAGGAAGCATCTATGGAGGGGAATAAACAGGTCAATGTTTGGGGCTAAGACCCTTCTTCAGGACGGAGTTCAGTCTGAACGTACATCATATATCAAAGGCAAATCTTCAGAGTTGTCTCTAAACCAATTTGTCAAGGCTCTTACCAACTAAAGCTGTCTCACAACACTTTACAACCAATACTCACAATCAGGTGTACAGTGGAAAGCCTTCTGACTGGTTGCATCACTGAGGGGGGTTATAGACTCAGCCAGCTCCAGCATGGCCACAAGCCTCCCAACCATCAAGGACACCTTCGAAAGGTGATACCTGAGGAAGGTGAAGGACCTACACCATCCGGGACATGCCCTCTTCTCATAACTACATCCAGGAGGAGTTACAGACACCTGAAGACACACACTCAACATTTATAAACAGCTTCTTCCCCTCTGCCATCAGATTTATGAACGGCCCGTGAACCATGAACACTCCCTTGATATTCCTCTGCCACACTATTAACTTAATTTTTATTGTAACTTATAATAATTTTTATGTCTTGTGATGTACTGCTGCACCAAAACAACATTCCCAGGAAGATACACCACTCTCTGGGAAAAACAGTTCCTCCTCATCTCCGTCCTAAAACTTCTCCCCTACATCTTGAGGCAAAGTCCTCTAGCTTTAGTCTCACCTGCCATTGGAAACAACTTTCCTCCTTCTATCTTATCTATCCCTCTATATACAGGACTCAAACAGTAAACAGGAAATGGGCTACAAATTACAATAAGAGATAGAAAAGGCATTTAAAAAGTCACGGGGGATTTCAATATGCAGGGAGATTTAGAAAATAGGGTTGGTGCTGAAACCCAAGAGAGGCAATTTATAGAATGCATGTGAGATGGCAGTTTAGAGCCGCTTTTGGTTGAGCACACTAGGGTAATGGCAATTCAGGATTGGGTGTTGTGTAATTCATAAGAACATAATAGGAGCAGGAGTAGGCCATCCGGCCCATCGAGCCTGCCCCACCATTCAATACGATCATGGCTGATCTGTCCGTAAACTCAGCTCCATCTACCTGCCTTTTCCCCATTTCCCTTAATCCCCTACTATGTAAAAACCTAACTATAAATATATTTAGTGAAGACGCCTCAACTGCTTCCCTGGGCAGAGAATTCCACAGATTCACCACTTTCTGAGAAAAACAAGAAAAACAAGTACTCCAGGTGCGGCCTCACCAGTACCCTGTATAGTTGCAGCATGACCTCCCTGCTCTTGAATTCAATCCCTCTAGCAATGAAGACCAACATTCTGTTTGCCTTAATAGCCTGTTGTACCTGCAAGCCAACTTTTGCAATTCATGAACAGGCACTCCCAATGACTCAGACTGGATTGGGGAGCCTGACTTTTAGGGGATAATGATCATAATATGATAGAATTCACCCTACAGTTTGAGAAGTAGAAGCTAAAATTAGATGTATCATTGTTACAGTGGATTAAAAGGGAATTACGGAGGTATGAGAGAGGAGCTGGCCGGAGTTGATTGGGAGAGTACACTAGCAAAGATAACGGCAGAACAGCAGTGGTTGGAGTTTCTAGGGCACGGTTCAGAAGGCACTGGGTAGATACATCCCAGAGATGAAGAAGTATTCTAAAGGCAGGGTGAGGCAGCCAAGTGAAGCCAAAGACAACCTAAATGCAAATGAGAGGGCATAGGATATAGTCAAACTTAGTGGGAAGTTAGAGGATTGGAAAGCTTTCAAAACCAACCCAAGGCAACTAAAAAAGCCATAAAAAGAGAAAAGATGAAATATGAAGGTAAGCTAGACAATAATATTTAAGACTTATAAATGTGTTTAAGACATGTTTTTTTAGATATATAAAGAATAAAAGAGAGATGAAAGTGAATATCAGACCGCTGGAAAATGACAGGAGAAGTACAATAGGGGGAAAAAAATGGTGGAAGAACTTAGTAAGTATTTTGCATCAGTCTTCACTGAGGCGGACACTAGCAGTGTGCCAGATATTTGAGAGTGTCAGGGGGCTGAAGTGAGTGTCATTGCTATTACTAGGGGAAGTTGCTTGAAAAGCTGAAAGATGTGAAGGTAAATAAGTCACCTAGACCAGATGAACTACACCCTAGCTTTCTGAAAGAGGTAGCTAAGAGATTAGGGAGGCATTAGTAATGATCCTTCAAGAATCACTAGATCCTGGAATGGTTCCAGAGGACTGGAAAATTGAAAGTGGAGACTCTCTAAAGAGGGAGGAAGGCAGAAGAAAAAAAATTGTAGGCCAGTTAGCCAGACATCAGCAGTTGGGAAGATATTAATGTCTATTATTAAGGATGAGGTTTCGGGGTATGTGGATGATAAAACACATCAAATTCAGCATAGTTTCGAGAGGTGTTCAGTTTACTATGGTCATTTCCTAGATCTCACTTCATCCCTCCGCTTCCACCTTTCCCACTCACCAGGCTTCACCTATAATCTTTTTGCACTTCTTCCTTCCCCCCCTTCTTATTCTGGCTCTTTCCCCCTCACTTTACAGTCCTGATGAAAGGTCTTTGTCTAAAACAGTGACTATTTATTCCACTCCATAGATGCTGCCTGACCAGTTGAGTTCTTCCAGCATTTTGTGTGTGTTGCTCAGGATTTCTAGAGACTGCAGAATCATGTATTTATCAGGAAGAACAGATTGCAGGGCAGTCAGTGGGGAAATGGGACTGAGGGGGTGCCTCTGTAATGGGATGGGAGAATGGGACTGAGAGATGCTCTGTAATGGGACGGTGAATGGAACTGAGGGATGCTCTGTAATGGGACGGTGAATGGAACTGAGGGATGCTCTGTAATTGGATGGGAGAATGGGACTGAGGGACGCTCTGTAATGGGACGGTGAATGGGACTGAGGGATGCCCTGTAATGGGACGGTGAATGGGACTGAGGGATGCTCTGGAATGGGACGGTGAATGGGACTGAGGGAAGCTCTGTAATGGGACGGTGAATGGGACTGAGGGATGCTCAGTAATGGGATGGTGAATGGGACTGAGGGATACTCTGCAATGGGATGGTGAATGGGACTGAGGGATGCTCTGTAATGGGATGGGAGAATGGGACTGAGGGATGCTCTGTAATGGGACAGTTAATGGAACTGCGGGATGATCTGTAATGGGACAGTGAATGCAACTGAGAGATGCTCTGTAATGGGACGGTTAATGGAACTGCGGGATGCTCTGTAATGGGACAGTGAATGCAACTGAGAGATGCTCTGTAATGGGACGGTGAATGGGACTGAGGGATGCTCTGTAATGGGATGGTGAATGGGACTGAGGGATGCCCTGTAATGGGACGGTGAATGGGACTGAGAGATGCTCTGTAATGGGATGGGAGAATGGGACTGAGGGATGCTCTGTAATGGGATGGTGAATGTGACTGAGGGATCCTCTGTAATGGGATGGTGAATGGGACTGAGCGATGCTCTGTAATGGGATGAGGAAATGGGACTGAGGGATTCAAATGGGACTGAGGGATTGAGAGTAGGGGAGATTCAAACGAGAGGACATGATTTGAGAGTTAGGGGGCAAAAGTTTAAGGGAAACACGAGGGGGTATTTCTTTACTCAGAGAGTGATAGCTGTGTGGAATGAGCTTCCTGTAGAAGTAGTAGAGGCCAGTTCAGTTGTGTCATTTAAGGTAAAATTGGATAGGTATATGGATAGGAAAGGAGTGGAGGGTTATGGGCTGAGTGCGGGTAGGTGGGACTAGGTGAGATTAAGAGTTCGGCACGGACTAGGAGGGCCGGAATGGCCTGTTTCCGTGCTGTGATTGTTATATGGTTATATGGTTATATGATTGCTCTATAATGGGATGTGGGAATGGGACTGAGGGATCGCTCTGTAAAGGAACGGTGAAAGGGACTGTGGGGGATGCTCTGTAATGGGACAGTGAATGGGACTGAGGGGGATGCTCTGTAATTGGACAGTGAATGGAACTGAGTGATGCTCTGTAATGGGAGGGTGAATGGGACTGAGGGATACTCTGTAATGGGACAATGAATGGGACTGAGGGATGCTCTGTAATGGGACAATGAATGGGACTGAGTGATGCACTGGAATGGGACAGGGGAATAGGACCGAGGGGGATGCTCTGTAATGGGATGGTGAATGGGACAGAGGAATTGCTCTGTAATGGGATGGGGGAATGGGACTGAGGGATGCCCTGTAATGGGATGGGAGAATGGGACTGAGGGATGCTCTGTAATGGGACGGTTAATGGAACTGCGGGATGCTCTGTAATGGGACAGTGAATGCAACTGAGAGATGCTCTGTAATGGGACGGTGAATGGGACTGAGGGCTGCTCTGTAATGGGATGGTGAATGGGACTGAGGGATGCCCTGTAATGGGACGGTGAATGGGACTGAGGGATGCTCTGTAATGGGACCGTGAATGGGACTGAGGGATGCTCTGTAATGGGACGGAGAATGAAACTGAGGGATGCTCTGTAATGGGACAGTGAATGGAACTGAGGGATGCTCTGTAATGGGATGGTGAATGGGACTGAGGGATGCCCTGTAATGGGACGGTGAATGGGACTGAGGGATGCTCTGTAATGGGACGGAGAATGGAACTGAGGGATGCTGTAATGAGACAGTGATTGGAACTGAGGGATGCTCTGAAATGGGATGGTGAATGGGACTGAGGGATGCGCTGTAATGGGATGGGAGAATGGGACTGAGGGATGCTCTGTAATGGGATGGGAGAATGGGACTGAGGGAAGCTCTGTAATGGGATGGTGAATAGAACTGAGGGATGCTCTGTAATGGGATGGTGAATGGGACTGAGGGATGCTCTGTAATGGGACGGTGAATGGGACTCAGGGATGCTCTGTAATGGTACGGTGAATGGGACTGAGGGATGCTCTGTAATGGGACGGTGAATGGGACTGAGGGATGCTCTGTAATGGGATGGGAGAATGGGACTGAGGGATGCTCTGTAATGGGACGGTGAATGGAACTGAGGGATGCTCTGTAAAGGGACGGTGAATGGGACTGAGGGATACTCTGTAATGAGACGGTGAATGGAACTGAGGGATGCTCTGTAATGGGACGGTGAATGGGACTGAGGGATGATCTGTAATGAGACGGTGAATGGAACTGAGGGATGCTCTGTAATGGGACGGTGAATGGAACTGAGGGATGCTCTGTAATGGGACGGTGAATGGAACAGAGGGATGCTCTGTAACGGGATGGAGAATGGGACTGAGGGATGCTCTGTAATGGGATGGGAGAATGGGACTGAGGGATGCTCTGTAATGGGATGGGAGAATGGGACTGAGGGATGCCCTGTAATGGGACGGTGAATGGGACTGAGAGATGCTCTGTAATGGGATGGGAGAATGGGACTGAGGAATGCTCTGTAATGGGATGGTGAATGTGACTGAGGGATGCTCTGTAATGGGATGGGAGAATGGGACTAAGGGATGCTCTGTAATGGGACAGTGAATGGGACTGAGGGGGATGCTCTATAATGGGACGGTGAATGGGATTGAGGGATGTTCTGTAATGGGATGGTGAATGGGACTGAGGGATGCTCTGTAATGGGATGGGGAAACGGGACTGAGGGATTGCTCAATAATGGGATGTGGGAATGCGACTGAGGAATCGCTCTGTAAAGGAACGGTGAATGGGACTGTGGGGGATGCTCTGTAATGGGACAGTGAATGGGACTGAGGGGGATGCTCTGTAATGGGACAGTGAATGGAACTGAGTGATGCTCTGTAATGAGATGGGAGAATGGGACTGAGGGATGCTCTGTAATGGGACGGTGAATGGGACTGAGGGATGCTCTGTTATGGGATGCGAGAATGGGACTGAGGGATGCTCTGTAATGGGACGGTGAATGTGACTGAGGGATGCTCTGTAATGGGATGGTGAATGTGACTGAGGGATGCTCTGTAATGGGATGGGAGAATGGGACTAAGGGATGCTCTGTATTGGGACAGTGAATGGGACTGAGGGGGATGCTCTATAATGGGACGGTGAATGGGATTGAGGGATGTTCTGTAATGGGATGGTGAATGGGACTGAGGGATGCTCTGTAATGGGATGGGGAAACGGGACTGAGGGATTGCTCAATAATGGGATGTGGGAATGCGACTGAGGAATCGCTCTGTAAAGGAATGGTGAATGGGACTGTGGGGGATGCTCTGTAATAGGACAGTGAATGGGACTGAGGGGGATGCTCTGTAATGGGACAGTGAATGGAACTGAGTGATGCTCTGTAATGAGATGGGAGAATGGGACTGAGGGATGCTCTGTAATGGGACGGTGAATGGGACTGAGGGATGCTCTGTAATGGGATGCTGAATGGGACTGAGGGATGCTCTGTAATGGGATGCGAGAATGGGACTGAGGGATGCTCTGTAATGGGACGGTGAATGTGACTGAGGGATGCTCTGTAATGGGACGGTGAATGTGACTGATGGATGCTCTGTAATGGGATGGGAGAATGGGACTAAGTGATGCTCTGTATTGGGACAGTGAATGGGACTGAGGGGGATGCTCTATAATGGGATGAGGAAATGGGACTGAGGGATTGCTCCATAATGGGATGGGGGAATGGGACTGAGTGATCGCTCCATAATGGAACGTTGAATGGGACTGTGGGGGATGCTCTGTAAATGGGACAGTGAATGGGACTGAGGGGGATGCTCTGTAATGGGTCAGTGAATGGAACTGAGTGATACTCTGTAATGGGAGGGTGAATGGGACTGAGGGATGCTCTGTAATGGGACAATGAATGGGACTGAGTGATGCGCTGGAATGGGACAGGGGAATAGGACCGAGGGGGATGCTCTGTAATGGGATGGTGAATGGGACTGAGGAATTGCTCTGTAATGGGATGGGGGAATGGGACTGAGGGATTGCTCCGTATTGGAATGGTGAATGGGACAGAGGGATTCTCTGTAATGGGACTGTGAATGGATCTGAGGGAAACTCTGTAATGGGACGGTGAATGGAACTGAGGGATGCTCTGTAATGGGACAGGGAAATGGGACGGAGAGGAAGCTCTGTAATAGGATGGTGAATGGGACCAGTGGATTGCTCTATAATGGGATGGTAGAATGGGAGTGAGGGATGCCCTGTAATGGGAAGGTGAATGGGACTGATGGATGCTCTGTAATGGGATGGTGAATGGGACTGAGGGATGCTCTGTAATTGGATGGTGAATGGGACTGAGGGATGCTCTGTAATGGGATGGGAGAATGGGACTGAGGGATGCTCTGTAATGGGATGGTGAATGGAACTGAGGGATGCTCTGGAATGGGACGGTGAATGGGACTGAGAGGGATGCTCTGTAATGGGACAGTGAATGGGACTGAGAGGGATGCTCTGTAATGGGTCAGTGAATGGAACTGAGTGATACTCTGTAATGGGAGGGTGAATGGGACTAAGGGATGCTCTGTAATGGGACAATGAATGGGACTGAGTGAGGCGCTGGAATGGGACAGTGGAATAGGACCGAGGGGGATGCTCTGTAATGGGATGGTGAATGGGACTGAGGAATTGCTCTGTAATGGGATGGGGGAATGGGACTGAGGGATTGCTCCATAATGGAACGGTGAATGGGACTGAGGGATTCTCTGTAATGGGACTGTGAATGGATCTGAGGGAAACTCTGTAATGGGACGTTGAATGGAACTGAGGGATGCTCTGTAATGGGACAGGGAAATGGGACGGAGAGGAAGCTCTGTAATAGGATGGTGAATGGGACCAGTGGATTGCTCTATAATGGGATGGTAGAATGGGACTGAGGGATGCCCTGTAATGCGAAGGTGAATGGGACTGAGGGATGCTCTGTAATGGGATGGTGAATGGGACTGAGGGATGCTCTGTAATTGGATGGTGAATGGGACTGAGGGATGCTCTGTAATGGGATGGGAGAATGGGACTGAGGGATTCTATGTAATGGGACGGTGAATGGGACTGAGGGATGCTCGGTAATGGGATGGTGAATGGGACTGAGGGATGCTCTGTAATGGGATGGTGAATGGGACTGAGGGATGCTCTGTAATGGGATGCGAGAATGGGACTGAGGGATGCTCTGTAATGGGACGGTGAATGTGACTGAGGGATGCTCTGTAATGGGATGGGAGAATGGGACTAAGGGATGCTCTGTATTGGGACAGTGAATGGGACTGAAGGGGATGTTCTATAATGGGACGGTGAATGGGATTGAGGGATGTTCTGTAATGGGATGGTGATTGGGACTGAGGGATGCTCTGTAATGTGATGAGGAAATAGGACTGAGGGATTGCTCCATAATGGGATGGGGGAATGGGACTGAGTGATCGCTCCGTAATGGAATGTTGAGTGGGACTGAGTGATCGCTCCGTAATGGAATGGTGAATGGGACTGAGGAATTGCTCTGTAATGGGATGGCGGAATGGGACTGAGGAATTGCTCCATAATGGAACAGTGAATGGGACTGAGGGATGCTCTGTAATAGGTCTGTGAATGGAACTGTGGGATGCTCTGTAATGGGACAGAGAATGGAACTGAGGGATGCTCTATAATGGGACAGGGAAATGGGACGGAGAGGAAGCTCTGTAATAGGATGGTGAATGGGACCAGGAGATTACTCTATAATGGGATGGGAGAATGGGACTGAGAGATGCCCTGTAATGGAACGGTGAATGGAACTGAGGGATGCTCTGTAATGGGATAGTGAATGGGATTGAGGGATGCTCTGTAATAGGACGGTGAATGGGACTGAGGGATGTTCTGTAATGAGACGATGAATGGGACTGAGGGATGCTCTGTAATGGGATGGTGAATGGAACAGAGGGATGCTCTGTAATGGGATGGGAGAATGGGACTGAGGGATGCTCTGTAATGGGATGGGAGAATGGGACTGAGGAATTGCTCTGAAATGGGATGGGGGAATGGGACTGAGGATTTGCTCTGTAACGGAACAGTGAATGGGACTGAGGGATGCTCTGTAATGGGACAGAAAATGGAACTGAGGGATGCTCTGTAATGGGACAGGGAAATGGGACGGAGTGGAAGCTCTGTAATAGGACGGTGAATGGGACCAGGAGATTGCTCTGTAATGGGATGGGAGAATGGGACTGAGAGATGTCCAGTAATGGGACGGTGAATGGGACTGAGGGATGCTCTGTAATGAGACGGTGAATGGGACTGAGGGATGCTTTGTAATGGGATGGTGAATGGGACTGAGGGATGCTCTGTAATGTGATGGGAGAATGGGACTAAGGGATGCTCTGTATTGGGACACTGAATGGGACTGAGGGGGATGCTCTATAATGGGACGGTGAATGGGATTGAGGGATGTTCTGTAATGGGATGGTGAATGGGACTGAGGGATGCTCTGTAATGTGATGAGGAAATGGGACTGAGGGATTGCTCCATGATGGGATGGGGGAATGGGACTGAGTGATCGCTCCGTAATGGAATGTTGAATGGGACTGTGGGGGATGCTCTGTAATGGGACAGTGAATGGGACTGAGAGGGATGCTCTGTAATGGGTCAGTGAATGGAACTGAGTGATACTCTGTAATGGGAGGGTGAATGGGACTGAGGGATGCTCTGTAATGGGACAATGAATGGGACTGAGTGATGCGCTGGAATGGGACAGGGGAATAGGACCGAGGGGGATGCTCTGTAATGGGTTGGTGAATGGGACTGAGGGATTGCTCCGTAATGGAACGATGAATGGGACTGAGGGATTCTCTGTAATGGGACTGTGAATGGATCTGAGGGAAACTCTGTAATGGGACGGTGAATGGAACTGAGGGATGCTCTGTAATGGGACAGGGAAATGGGACTGCGAGGAAGCTCTGTAATAGGATGGTGAATGGGACCAGTGGATTGCTCTATAATGGGATGGTAGAATGGGACTGAGGGATGCCCTGTAATGGGAAGGTGAATGGGACTGAGGGATGCTCTGTAATGGGATGGTGAATGGGACTGAGGGATGCTCTATAATTGGATGGTGAATGGGACTGAGGGATGCTCTGTAATGGGATGGGAGAATGGGACTGAGAGATTCTATGTAATGGGACGGTGAATGTGACTGAGGGATGTTCTGTAATGGGATGGGAGAATGGGACTAAGGGATGCTCTGTAATGGGACAGTGAATGGGACTGAGGGGGATGCTCTATAATGGGATGGTGAGTTGGATTGAGGGATGTTCTGTAATGGGATGGTGAATGGGACTGAGAAATGCTCTGCAATGGGATGGTGAATGGAACTGAGGGATGCTCTGGAATGGGACGGTGAATGGGACTGAGGGATGCTCGGTAATGGGATGGTGAATGGGACTGAGGGATGCTCTGTAATGGAATGGTGAATGGGACTGAGGGATGCTCTGTAATGGGATGCAAGAATGGGACTGAGTGATGCTCTGTAATGGGATGCGAGAATGGGACTGTGGGATGCTCTGTAATGGGACGGTGAATGTGACCGAGGGATGCTCTGTAATGGGATGGGAGAATGGGACTAAGGGATGCTCTGTATTGGGACAGTGAATGGGACTGAGGGGGATGCTCTATAATGGGACGGTGAATGGGATTGAGGGATGTTCTGTAATGGGATGGTGAAAGGGACTGAGGGATGCTCTGTAATGGGATGGTGAATGGGACTGAGGGATGCTATGTAATGAGACGGTGAATGGGACTGAGGGATGCTCTGTAATGGGATGGTGAATGGAACTGAGGGATGCTCTGGAATGGGACGGTGAATGGGACTGAGAGGGATGCTCTGTAATGGGACAGTGAATGGGACTGAGAGGGATGCTCTGTAATGGGTCAGTGAATGGAACTGAGTGATACTCTGTAATGGGAGGGTGAATGGGACTAAGGGATGCTCTGTAATGGGACAATGAATGGGACTGAGTGAGGCGCTGGAATGGGACAGTGGAATAGGACCGAGGGGGATGCTCTGTAATGGGATGGTGAATGGGACTGAGGAATTGCTCTGTAATGGGATGGGGGAATGGGACTGAGGGATTGCTCCATAATGGAACGGTGAATGGGACTGAGGGATTCTCTGTAATGGGACTGTGAATGGATCTGAGGGAAACTCTGTAATGGGACGTTGAATGGAACTGAGGGATGCTCTGTAATGGGACAGGGAAATGGGATGGAGAGGAAGCTCTGTAATAGGATGGTGAATGGGACCAGTGGATTGCTCTATAATGGGATGGTAGAATGGGACTGAGGGATGCCCTGTAATGGGAAGGTGAATGGGACTGAGGGATGCTCTGTAATGGGATGGTGAATGGGACTGAGGGATGCTCTGTAATTGGATGGTGAATGGGACTGAGGGATGCTCTGTAATGGGATGGGAGAATGGGACTGAGGGATTCTATGTAATGGGACGGTGAATGTGACTGAGGGATGCTCTGTAATGGGATGGGAGAATGGGACTAAGGGATGCTCTGTAATGGGACAGTGAATGGGACTGAGGGGGATGCTCTATAATGGGATGGTGAATTGGATTGAGGGATGTTCTGTAATGGGATGGTGAATGGGACTGAGGGATGCTCTGTAATGGGATGGTGAATGGAACTGAGGGATGCTCTGGAATGGGACGGTGAATGGGACTGAGGGATGCTCGGTAATGGGATGGTGAATGGGACTGAGGGATGCTCTGTAATGGGATGGTGAATGGGACTGAGGGATGCTCTGTAATGGGATGCGAGAATGGGACTGAGGGATGCTCTGTAATGGGATGCGAGAATGGGACTGAGGGATGCTCGGTAATGGGACAGTGAATGGGACTGAAGGGGATGTTCTATAATGGGACGGTGAATGGGATTGAGGGATGTTCTGTAATGGGATGGTGATTGGGACTGAGGGATGCTCTGTAATAGGATGGTGAATGGGACCAGGAGATAACTCTATAATGGGATGGGAGAATGGGACTGAGACATGCCCTGTAATGGAACGGTGAATGGAACTGAGGGATGCTCTGTAATGGGATAGTGAATGGGATTGAGGGATGCTCTGTAATAGGACGGTGAATGGGACTGAGGGATGTTCTGTAATGAGACGATGAATGGGACTGAGGGATGCTCTGTAATGGGACGGTGAATGGAACAGAGGGATGCTCTGTAATGGGATGGGAGAATGGGACTGAGGGATGCTCTGTAATGGGATGGGAGAATGGGACTGAGGAATAGCTCTGAAATGGGATGGGGGAATGGGACTGAGGAATTGCTCTGTAACGGAACAGTGAATGGGACTGAGGGATGCTCTGTAATGGGACAGAAAATGGAAATGAGGGATGCTCTGTAATGGGACAGGGAAATGGGACGGAGTGGAAGCTCTGTAATAGGACGGTGAATGGGACCAGGAGATTGCTCTGTAATGGGATGGGAGAATGGGACTGAGAGATGCCCAGTAATGGGACGGTGAATGGGACTGAGGGATGCTCTGTAATGGGATGGTGAATGGGACTGAGGGATGCTATGTAATGAGACGGTGAATGGGACTGAGGGATGCTCTGTAATGGGATGGTGAATGGGACTGAGGGATGCTCTGTAATGGGATGGGAGAATGGGACTGAGGGATGCTCTGTAATGTGATGGGAGAATGGGACTGAGGGATGTTCTGTAATGGGATGGTGAATGGAACTGAGGAATGCTCTGTAATGGGATAGTGAATGGGACTGAGGGATGCCTGGTAATGGGACGGTGAATGGGACTGAGGGATGCTCTGTAATGGGATGCGAGAATGGGACAGAGGGATGCTCTGTAATGGGACGGTGAATGTGACTGAGGGATGCTCTGTAATGGGATGGGAGAATGGGACTAAGGGATGCCCTGTATTGGGACAGTGAATGGGACTGAGGGGGATGCTCTATAATGGGACGGTGAATGGGATTGAGGGATGTTCTGTAATGGGATGGTGAATGGGACTGAGGGATGCTCTGTAATGTGATGAGGAAATGGGACTGAGGGATTGCTCCATAATGGGATGGGGGAATGGGACTGAGTGATCGCTCCGTAATGGAACATTGAATGGGACTGTGGGGGATGCTCTGTAATGGGTCAGTGAATGGAACTGAGTGATACTCTATAATGGGACGGTGAATGGGATTGAGGGATGCTCTGTAATGGAACATTGAATGGGACTGTGGGGGATGCTCTGTAATGGGACAGTGAATGGGACTGTAGGGGATGCTCTGTAATGGGTCAGTGAATGGAACTGAGTGATACTCTGTAATTGGAGGGTGAATGGGACTGAGGGATGCTCTGTAATGGGACAATGAATGGGACTGAGTGATGCGCTGGAATGGGACAGTGGAATAGGACCGAGGGGGATGCTCTGTAATGGGATGGTGAATGGGACTGAGGAATTGCTCTGTAATGGGATGGGGGAATGGGACTGAGGGATTGCTCCGTAATGGAACGGTGAATGGGACTGAGGGATTCTCTGTATTGGGACTGTGAATGGATCTGAGGGCAACTCTGTAATGGGACGGTGAATGGAACTGAGGGATGCTCTGTAATGGGACAGGGAAATGGGACGGAGAGGAAGCTCTGTAATAGGATGGTGAATGGGACCAGTGGATTGCTCTATAATGGGATGGTAGAATGGGACAGAGGGATGCCCTGTAATGAGAAGGTGAATGGGACTGAGGGATGCTCTGTAATGGGACGGTGAATGGAACTGAGGGATGTGCTGTAATGGGACGGTGAATGGGACTGAGGGATGCTCTGTAATGGGATGGGAGAATGGGACTGAGGGATGCTCGGTAATGGGATGGTGAATGGAACTGAGGGATGCTCTGTAATGGGATGGTGAATACAACTGAGGGATGCTCTGTAATGGGATGGTGAATGGGACTGAGGAATTGCTCTGTAATGGGCTGGCGGAATGGGAGTGAGGAATTGCTCCATAATGGAACAGAGAATGGGACTGAGGGATGCTCTGTAATGGGTCTGTGAATGGAACTGTGGGATGCTCTGTAATGGGACAGAGAATCGAACTGAGGGATGCTCTGTAATGGGACAGGGAAATGGGACGGAGAGGAAGCTCTGTAATAGGACGGTGAATGGGACCAGGAGATTGCTCTATAATGGGATGGGAGAATGGGACTGAGAGATGCCCTGTAATGGGACGCTGAATGGAACTGAGGGATGCTCTGTAATGGGATAGTGAATGGGACTGAGGGATGCTCTGTAATAGGACGGTGAATGGGACTGAGGGATGCTCTGTAATGAGATGGTGAATGGGACTGAGGGATGCTCTGTAATGGGACGGTGAATGGAACAGAGGGATGCTCTGTAATGGGATGGGAGAATGGGACTGAGGAATTGCTCTGTAATGGGATGGCGGAATGGGACTGAGGAATTGCTCCATAATGGAACAGTGAATGGGACTGAGGAATGCTCTGTAATAGGTCTGTGAATGGAACTCTGGGATGCTCTGTAATGGGACAGAGAATGGAACTGAGGGATGCTCTATAATGGGACAGGGAAATGGGACAGAGAGGAAGCTCTGTAATAGGATGGTGAATGGGACCAGGAGATTACTCTATAATGGGATGGGAGAATGGGACTGAGACATGCCCTGTAATGGAACGGTGAATGGAACTGAGGGATGCTCTGTAATGGGATAGTGAATGGGATTGAGGGATGCTCTGTATTAGGACGGTGAATGGGACTGAGGGATGTACTGTAATGAGACGATGAATGGGACTGAGGGATGCTCTGTAATGGGACGGTGAATGGAACAGAGGGATGCTCTGTAATGGGATGGGAGAATGGGACTGAGGGATGCTCTGTAATGGGATGGGAGAATGGGACTGAGGAATTGCTCTGAAATGGGATGGGGAAATGGGACTGAGGAATTGCTCTGTAACGGAACAGTGAATGGGACTGAGGGATGCTCTGTAATGGGACAGGGAAATGGGACGGAGTGGAAGCTCTGTAATAGGATGGTGAATGGGACCAGGAGATTGCTCTGTAATGGGATGGGAGAATGGGACTGAGAGATGCCCAGTAATGGGACGGTGAATGGGACTGAGGTATGCTCTGTAATGGGATGGTGAATGGGACTGAGGGATGCTCTGTAATGGGATGGTGAATGGGACTGAGGGATGCTCTGTAATGGGATGGGAGAATGGGACTGAGGGATGCTCTGTAATGTGATGGGAGAATGGGACTGAGGGATGTTCTGTAATGGGATGGTGAATGGAACTGAGGAATGCTCTGTAATGGGATAGTGAATGGGACTGAGGGATGCTCTGTAATGGGACGGTGAATGGGACTGAGGGATGCTCTGTAATGGGATGGTGAATGGAACTGAGGGATGCTCTGGAATGGGACGGTGAATGGGACTGAGGGATGCTCGGAAATGGGATGTTGAATGGAACTGAGGGATGCTCTGTAATGGGATGATGAATGGGACTGAGAGATGCTCTGTAATGGGATTCTGAATGGGAATGAGGGATGCTCGGTAATGGGATGGTGAATGGGACTGAGGGATGCTCTGTAATGGGACGGTGAATGGGACTGAGGGATGCTCTGTAATGGGATGCGAGAATGGGACTGAGGGATGCTCTGGAATGGGATGGTGAATGGGACTGAGGGATGCTCTGTAATGGGATGGGAGAATGGGACTAAGGGATGCCCTGTATTGGGACAGTGAATGGGACTGAGGGGGATGCTCTATAATGGGACGGTGAATGGGATTGAGGGATGTTCTGTAATGGGATGGTGAATGGGACTGAGGGATGCTCTGTAATGTGATGAGGAAATGGGACTGAGGGATTGCTCCATAATGGGATGGGGGAATGGGACTGAGGGATGCTCTGTAATGGGACGGTGAATGGGACTGAGGGATGCTCTGTAATGGGATGGCGAATGGGACTGAAGGATGCTCTGTAATGGGATGGTGAATGCAACTGAGGGATGCTCTGTAATGGGATGGTGAATGGGACTGAGGAATTGCTCTGTAATGGGATGGCGGAATGGGAGTGAGGAATTGCTCCGTAATGGAACATTTAATGGGACTGTGGGGGATGCTCTGTAATGGGACAGTGAATGGGACTGAAGCGGATGCTCTGTAATGGGTCAGTGAATGGAACTGAGTGATACTCTATAATGGGACGGTGAATGGGATTGAGGGATGCTCTGTAATGGAACATTGAATGGGACTGTGGGGGATGCTCTGTAATGGGACAGTGAATGGGACTGAAGGGGATGCTCTGTAATGGGTCAGTGAATGGAACTGAGTGATACTCTGTAATGGGAGGGTGAATGAGACTGAGGGATGCTCTGTAATGGGACAATGAATGGGACTGAGTGATGCGCTGGAATGGGACAGTGGAATAGGACCGAGGGGGATGCTCTGTAATGGGATGGTGAATGGGACTGAGGGATTGCTCCGTAATGGAACGGTGAATGGGACTGAGGGATTCTCTGTATTGGGACTGTGAATGGATCTGAGGGCAACTCTGTAATGGGACGGTGAATGGAACTGAGGGATGCTCTGTAATGGGACAGGGAAATGGGACGGAGAGGAAGCTCTGTAATAGGATGGTGAATGGGACCAGTGGATTGCTCTATAATGGGATGGTAGAATGGGACTGAGGGATGCCCTGTAATGGGAAGGTGAATGGGACTGAGGGATGCTCTGTAATGGGTCGCTGAATGGAACTGAGGGATGTGCTGTAATGGGACGGTGAATGGGACTGAGGGATGCTCTGTAATGGGACGGTGAATGGAACTGAGGGATGTGCTGTAATGGGACGGTGAATGGGACTGAGGGATGCTCTGTAATGGGATGGGAGAATGGGACTGAGGGATGCTCGGTAATGGGATGGTGAATGGAACTGAGGGATGCTCTGTAATGGGACGGTGAATGGAACTGAGGGATGCTCTGTAATGGGACGGTGAATGGGACTGAGGGATGCTCTGTAATGGGATGGCGAATGGGACTGAAGGATGCTCTGTAATGGGATGGTGAATGCAACTGAGGGATGCTCTGTAATGGGATGGTGAATGGGACTGAGGAATTGCTCTGTAATGGGATGGCGGAATGGGAGTGAGGAATTGCTCCATAATGGAACAGAGAATGGGACTGAGGGATGCTCTGTAATGGGTCTGTGAATGGAACTGTGGGATGCTCTGTAATGGGACAGAGAATCGAACTGAGGGATGCTCTGTAATGGGACAGGGAAATGGGACGGAGAGGAAGCTCTGTAATAGGACGGTGAATGGGACCAGGAGATTGCTCTGTAATGGGATGGGAGAATGGAAGTGAGAGATGCCCAGTAATGGGACGGTGAATGGGACTGAGGGATGCTCTGTAATGGGATGGTGAATGGGACTGAGGGATGCAATGTAATGAGACAGTGAATGGGACTGAGGGATGCTCTGTAATGGGACGGTGAATGGGACTGAGGGATGCTCTGTAATGGGATGGGAGAATGGGACTGAGGGATGCTCTGTAATGTGACGGGAGAATGGGACTGAGGGATGTTCTGTAATGGGATGGTGAATGGAGCTGAGGAATGCTCTGTAATGGGATGGTGAATGGGATTGAGGGATGCTCTGTAATGGGACGGTGAATGGGACTGAGGGATGCTCTGTAATGGAATGGTGAATGGAACTGAGGGATGCTCTGGAATGGGATGGTGAATGGGACTGAGGGATGCTCTGTAATGGGATGGTGAATGGAACTGAGGGATGCTCTGGAATGGGACGGTGAATGGGACTGAGGGATGCTCAGTAATGGGATGGTGAATGGAACTGAGGGATGCTCTGTAATGGGATGATGAATGGGACTGAGAGATGCTCTGTAATGGGATTCCGAATGGGAATGAGGGATGCTCTGTAATGGGATGGTGAATGGGACTGAGGGATGCTCTGTAATGGGATGGTGAATGGGACCGAGGGATGCTCTGTAATGGGATGCGAGAATGGGACTGAGGGATTCTCTGTAATGGGACGGTGAATGTGACTGAGGGATGCTCTGTAATGGGATGGGAGAATGGGAATATGGGATGCTCTGTATTGGGACAGTGAATGGGACTGAGGAGGATGCTCTATAATGGGACGGTGAATGGGATTGAGGGATGTTCTGAAATGGGATGGTGAATGGGACTGAGGGATGCTCTGTAATGTGATGAGGAAATGGGACTGAGGGATTGCTCCATAATGGGACGGGGGAATGGGAAAGTGTGATCGCTCCGTAATGGAACGTTGAATGGGACTGTGGGGGATGCTCTGTAATGGATCAGTGAATGGATCTGAGTGATACTCTGTAATGGGAGGGTGAATGGGACTGAGGGAAGCTCTGTAATGGGACAATGAATGGGACTGAGTGATGAGCTGGAATGGGACAGGGGAATAGGACCGAGGAGGATGCTCTGTAATGGGATTGTGAATGGGACTGAGGAATTGCTCTGTAATGGGATGGGGAAATGGGACTGAGGGATTGCTCCATAATGGAACGGTGAATGGGACTGAGGGATTCTCTGTAATGGGACTGTGAATGGATCTGAGGGAAACTCTGTAATGGGACGGTGAATGGAACTGAGGGATGCTCTGTAATGGGACAGGGAAATGGGACGGAGAGGAAGCTCTGTAATAGGATGGTGAATGGGACCAGTGGATTGCTCTATAATGGGATGGTAGAATGGGACTGAGGGATGCCCTGTAATGGGAAGGTAAATGGGACTGATGGATGCTCTGTAATGGGACGCTGAATGGAACTGAGGGATGTGCTGTAATGGGAAGGTGAATGGGACTGTGGGATGCTCTGTAATGGGATGGGAGAATTGGACTGAGGGATGCTCTGTAATGGGACGGTGAATGGAACTGAGGGATGCTCTGTAATGGGATGGTGAATGGAACTGAGGGATGCTCTGTAATGGGAGAGAGAATGGAACTGATGGATGCTCTGTAATGGGATAGGGAAATGGGATGGAGAGGAAGCTCTGTAATAGGACGGTGAATGGGACCAGGAGATTACTCTATAATCGGATTGGAGAATGGGACTGAGAGATGCCCTGTAATGGGACAGTGAATGGGACTGTGGGATGCTCTGTAATGGGATGGTGAATGGAACTGAGGGATGCTCTGGAATGGGATGGTGAATGGGACTGAGGGATGCTCTGTAATGGGATGGTGAATGGAACTGAGGGATGCTATGTAATGAGACGGTGAATGGGACTGAGGGATGCTCTGTAATGGGATGGTGAATGGGACTGAGGGATGCTCTGTAATGGGATGGGAGAATGGGACTGAGGGATGCTCTGTAATGTGATGGGAGAATGGGACTGAGGGATGTTCTGTAATGGGATGGTGAATGGAACTGAGGAATGCTCTGTAATGGGATAGTGAATGGGACTGAGGGATGCTCTGTAATGGGACGGTGAATGGGACTGAGGGATGCTCTGTAATGGGATGGTGAATGGAACTGAGGGATGCTCTGGAATGGGACGGTGAATGGGACTGAGGGATGCTCGGAAATGGGATGTTGAATGGAACTGAGGGATGCTTTGTAATGGGATGATGAATGGGACTGAGAGATGCTCTGTAATGGGATTCTGAATGGGAATGAGGGATGCTCGGTAATGGGATGGTGAATGGGACTGAGGGATGCTCTGTAATGGGACGGTGAATGGGACTGAGGGATGCTCTGTAATGGGATGGTGAATGGAACTGAGGGATGCTCTGGAATGGGATGGTGAATGGGACTGAGGGATGCTCTGTAATGGGACGGTGAATGGAACTGAGGGATGCTCTGGAATGGGACGGTGAATGGGACTGAGGGATGCTCAGTAATGGGATGGTGAATGGAACTGAGGGATGCTCTGTAATGGGATGATGAATGGGACTGAGAGATGCTCTGTAATGGGATTCTGAATGGGAATGAGGGATGCTCTGTAATGGGATGGTGAATGGGACTGAGGGATGCTCTGTAATGGGATGGTGAATGGGACCGAGGGATGCTCTGTAATGGGATGCGAGAATGGGAATATGGGATGCTCTGTATTGGGACAGTGAATGGGACTGAGGAGGATGCTCTATAATGGGACGGTGAATGGGATTGAGGGATGTTCTGTAATGGGATGGTGAATGGGACTGAGGGATGCTCTGTAATGTGATGAGTAAATGGGACTGAGGGATTGCTCCATAATGGGATGGGGGAATGGGAAAGAGTGATCGCTCCGTAATGGAACGTTGAATGGGAATGTGGGGGATGCTCTGTAATGGGTCAGTGAATGGATCTGAGTGATACTCTGTAATGGGAGGGTGAATGGGACTGAGGGAAGCTCTGTAATTGGACAATGAATAGGACTGAGTGATGAGCTGGAATGGGACAGGGGAATAGCACCGAGGAGGATGCTCTGTAATGGGATTGTGAATGGGACTGAGGAATTGCTCTGTAATGGGATGGGGAAATGGGACTGAGGGATTGCTCCATAATGGAACGGTGAATGGGACTGAGGGATTCTCTGTAATGGGACTGTGAATGGATCTGAGGGAATCTCTGTAATGGGACGGTGAATGGAACTGAGGGATGCTCTGTAATGGGACAGGGAAATGTGACGGAGAGGAAGCTCTGTAATAGGATGGTGAATGGGACCAGTGGATTGCTCTATAATGGGATGGTAGAATGGGACTGAGGGATGCCCTGTAATGGGAAGGTGAATGGGACTGAGGGATGCTCTGTAATGGGACGCTGAATGGAACTGAGGGATGTGCTGTAATGGGACGGTGAATGGGACTGAGGGATGCTCTGTAATGGGATGGGAGAATGGACCTGAGGGATGCTCTGTAATGGGATGGTGAATGGAACTGAGGGATGCTCTGTAATGGGATGGTGAATGGAACTGAGGGATGCTCTGTAATGGGACGGTGAATGGGACTGAGGGATGCTCTGTAATGGGAGAGAGAATGGAACTGATGGATGATCTGTAATGGGATAGGGAAATGGGATGGAGAGGAAGCTCTGTAATAGGACGGTGAATGGGACCAGGAGATTACTCTATAATCGGATTGGAGAATGGGACTGAGAGATGCCCTGTAATGGGACGGTGAATGGGACTGAGGGATGCTCTGTAATGGGATGGTGAATGGAACTGAGGGATGCTCTGGAATGGGATGGTGAATGGGACTGAGGGATGCTCTGTAATGGGATGGTGAATGGAACTGAGGGATGCTATGTAATGAGACGGTGAATGGGACTGAGGGATGCTCTGTAATGGGATGGTGAATGGGACTGAGGGATGCTCTGTAATGGGATGGGAGAATGGGACTGAGGGATGCTCTGTAATGTGATGGGAGAATGGGACTGAGGGATGTTCTGTAATGGGATGGTGAATGGAACTGAGGAATGCTCTGTAATGGGATAGTGAATGGGACTGAGGGATGCTCTGTAATGGGACGGTGAATGGGACTGAGGGATGCTCTGTAATGGGATGGTGAATGGAACTGAGGGATGCTCTGGAATGGGACGGTGAATGGGACTGAGGGATGCTCGGAAATGGGATGTTGAATGGAACTGAGGGATTCTCTGTAATGGGACTGTGAATGGATCTGAGGGAAACTCTGTAATGGGACGGTGAATGGAACTGAGGGATGCTCTGTAATGGGACAGGGAAATGGGACGGAGAGGAAGCTCTGTAATAGGATGGTGAATGGGACCAGGAGATTACTCTATAATCGGATTGGAGAATGGGACTGAGAGATGCCCTGTAATGGGACGGTGAATGGGACTGAGGGATGCTCTGTAATTGGATGGTGAATGGAACTGAGGGAATCTCTGTAATGGGACGGTGAATGGAACTCAGGGATGATCTGTAATGGGACAGGGAAATGGGACGGAGAGGAAGCTCTGTAATAGGATGGTGAATGGGACCAGTGGATTGCTCTATAATGGGATGGTAGAATGGGACTGAGGGATGCCCTGTAATGGGAAGGTGAATGGGACTGAGGGATGCTCTGTAATGGGACGCTGAATGGAACTGAGGGATGTGCTGTAATGGGACAGTGAATGGGACTGAGGGATGCTCTGTAATGGGATGGGAGAATGGGACTGAGGGATGCTCTGTAATGGGATGGTGAATGGAACTGAGGGATGCTATGTAATGAGACGGTGAATGGGACTGAGGGATGCTCTGTAATGGGATGGTGAATGGGACTGAGGGATGCTCTGTAATGGGATGGGAGAATGGGACTGAGGGATGCTCTGTAATGTGATGAAAGAATGGGACTGAGGGATGTTCTGTAATGGGATGGTGAATGGAACTGAGGAATGCTCTGTAATGGGATAGTGAATGGGACTGAGGGATGCTCTGTAATGGGACGGTGAATGGGACTGAGGGATGCTCTGTAATGGGATGGTGAATGGAACTGAGGGATGCTCTGGAATGGGACGGTGAATGGGACTGAGGGATGCTCGGAAATGGGATGTTGAATGGAACTGAGGGATGCTCGGTAATGGGATGGTGAATGGGACTGAGGGATGCTCTGTAATGGGACGGTGAATGGGACTGAGGGATGCTCTGTAATGGGATGCGAGAATGGGACTGAGGGATGCTCTGTAATGGGACGGTGAATGTGACTGAGGGATGCTCTGTAATGGGATGGGAGAATGGGACTAAGGGATGCCCTGTATTGGGACAGTGAATGGGACTGAGTTGGATGCTCTATAATGGGACGGTGAATGGGATTGAGGGATGTTCTGTAATGGGATGGTGAATGGGACTGAGGGATGCTCTGTAATGGGATGGTGAATGGGACTGAGGGATGCTATGTAATGAGACGGTGAATGGGACTGAGGGATGCTCTGTAATGGGACAGGGGAATAGGACCGAGGGGGATGCTCTGTAATGGGATTGTGAATGGGACTGAGGAATTGCTCTGTAATGGGATGGGGAAATGGGACTGAGGGATTGCTCCATAATGGAACGGTGAATGGGACTGAGGGATTCTCTGTAATGGGACTGTGAATGGATCTGAGGGAAACTCTGTAATGGAACGGTGAATGGAACTGAGGGATGCTCTGTAATGGGACAGGGAAATGGGACGCAGAGGAAGCTCTGTAATAGGATGGTGAATGGGACCAGTGGATTGCTCTATAATGGGATGGTAGAATGGGACTGAGGGATGCCCTGTAATGGGAAGGTGAATGGGACTGAGGGATGCTCTGTAATGGGACGCTGAATGGAACTGAGGGATGTGCTGTAATGGGACGGTGAATGGGACTGAGGGATGCTCTGTAATGGGATGGGAGAATGGACCTGAGGGATGCTCTGTAATGGGATGGTGAATGGAACTGAGGGATGCTCTGTAATGGGATGGTGAATGGAACTGCGGGATGCTCTGTAATGGGAGAGAGAATGGAACTGATGGATGCTCTGTAATGGGATAGGGAAATGGGATGGAGAGGAAGCTCTGTAATAGGACGGTGAATGGGACCAGGAGATTACTCTATAATCGGATTGGAGAATGGCACTGAGAGATGCCCTGTAATGGGACGGTGAATGGGACTGAGGGATGCTCTGTAATGGGATGGTGAATGGAACTGAGGGATGCTCTGGAATGGGATGGTGAATGGGACTGAGGGATGCTCTGTAATGGGATGGTGAATGGAACTGAGGGATGCTATGTAATGAGACGGTGAATGGGACTGAGGGATGCTCTGTAATGGGATGGTGAATGGGACTGAGGGATGTTCTGTAATGGGATGGGAGAATGGGACTGAGGGATGCTCTGTAATGTGATGGGAGAATGGGACTGAGGGATGTTCTGTAATGGGATGGTGAATGGAACTGAGGAATGCTCTGTAATGGGATAGTGAATGGGACTGAGGAATGCTCTGTAATGGGATAGTGAATGGGACTGAGGGATGCTCTGTAATGGGACGGTGAATGGGACTGAGGGATGCTCTGAAATGGGACGGTGAATGGGACTGAGGGATGCTCGGAAATGGGATGTTGGCTGGAACTGAGGGATGCTTTGTAATGGGATGATGAATGGGACTGAGAGATGCTCTGTAATGGGATTCTGAATGGGAATGAGGGATGCTCGGTAATGGGATGGTGAATGGGACTGAGGGATGCTCTGTAATGGGACGGTGAATGGGACTGAGGGATGCTCTGTAATGGGATGGTGAATGGAACTGAGAGATGCTCTGGAATGGGATGGTGAATGGGACTGAGGGATGCTCTGTAATGGGACGGTGAATGGAACTGAGGGATGCTCTGGAATGGGACGGTGAATGGGACTGAGGGATGCTCAGTAATGGGATGGTGAATGGAACTGAGGGATGCTCTGTAATGGGATGATGAATGGGACTGAGAGATGCTCTGTAATGGGATTCTGAATGGGAATGAGGGATGCTCTGTAATGGGATGGTGAATGGGACTGAGGGATGCTCTGTAATGGGATGGTGAATGGGACCGAGGGATGCTCTGTAATGGGATGCGAGAATGGGAATATGGGATGCTCTGTATTGGGACAGTGAATGGGACTGAGGAGGATGCTCTATAATGGGACGGTGAATGGGATTGAGGGATGTTCTGTAATGGGATGGTGAATGGGACTGAGGGATGCTCTGTAATGTGATGAGTAAATGGGACTGAGGGATTGCTCCATAATGGGATGGGGGAATGGGAAAGAGTGATCGCTCCGTAATGGAACGTTGAATGGGAATGTGGGGGATGCTCTGTAATGGGTCAGTGAATGGATCTGAGTGATACTCTGTAATGGGAGGGTGAATGGGACTGAGGGAAGCTCTGTAATTGGACAATGAATAGGACTGAGTGATGAGCTGGAATGGGACAGGGGAATAGCACCGAGGAGGATGCTCTGTAATGGGATTGTGAATGGGACTGAGGAATTGCTCTGTAATGGGATGGGGAAATGGGACTGAGGGATTGCTCCATAATGGAACGGTGAATGGGACTGAGGGATTCTCTGTAATGGGACTGTGAATGGATCTGAGGGAATCTCTGTAATGGGACGGTGAATGGAACTGAGGGATGCTCTGTAATGGGACAGGGAAATGGGACGGAGAGGAAGCTCTGTAATAGGATGGTGAATGGGACCAGTGGATTGCTCTATAATGGGATGGTAGAATGGGACTGAGGGATGCCCTGTAATGGGAAGGTGAATGGGACTGAGGGATGCTCTGTAATGGGACGCTGAATGGAACTGAGGGATGTGCTGTAATGGGACGGTGAATGGGACTGAGGGATGCTCTGTAATGGGATGGGAGAATGGGACTGAGGGATGCTCTGTAATGGGATGGTGAATGGAACTGAGGGATGCTCTGTATTGGGATGGTGAATGGAACTGAGGGATGCTCTGTAATGGGACGGTGAATGGGACTGAGGGATGCTCTGTAATGGGAGAGAGAATGGAACTGATGGATGCTCTGTAATGGGATAGGGAAATGGGATGGAGAGGAAGCTCTGTAATAGGACGGTGAATGGGACCAGGAGATTACTCTATAATCGGATTGGAGAATGGGACTGAGAGATGCCCTGTAATGGGACGGTGAATGGGACTGAGGGATGCTCTGGAATGGGATGGTGAATGGGACTGAGGGATGCTCTGTAATGGGATGGTGAATGGAACTGAGGGATGCTATGTAATGAGACGGTGAATGGGACTGAGGGATGCTCTGTAATGGGATGGTGAATGGGACTGAGGGATGCTCTGTAATGGGATGGGAGAATGGGACTGAGGGATGCTCTGTAATGTGATGGGAGAATGGGACTGAGGGATGTTCTGTAATGGGATGGTGAATGGAACTGAGGAATGCTCTGTAATGGGATAGTGAATGGGACTGAGGGATGCTCTGTAATGGGACGGTGAATGGGACTGAGGGATGCTCTGTAATGGGATGGTGAATGGAACTGAGGGATGCTCTGGAATGGGACGGTGAATGGGACTGAGGGATGCTCGGAAATGGGATGTTGAATGGAACTGAGGGATTCTCTGTAATGGGACTGTGAATGGATCTGAGGGAAACTCTGTAATGGGACGGTGAATGGAACTGAGGGATGCTCTGTAATGGGACAGGGAAATGGGACGGAGAGGAAGCTCTGTAATAGGATGGTGAATGGGACCAGTGGATTGCTCTATAATGGGATGGTAGAATGGGATTGAGGGATGCCCTGTAATGGGAAGGTGAATGGGACTGAGGGATGCTCTGTAATGGGACGCTGAATGGAACTGAGGGATGTGCTGTAATGGGACGGTGAATGGGACTGAGGGATGCTCTGTAATGGGATGGGAGAATGGGACTGAGGGATGCTCTGTAATGGGATGGTGAATGGAACTGAGGGATGCTCTGTAATGGGATGGTGAATGGAACTGAGGGATGCTCTGTAATGGGACGGTGAATGGGACTGAGGGATGCTCTGTAATGGGAGAGAGAATGGAACTGATGGATGCTCTGTAATGGGATAGGGAAATGGGATGGAGAGGAAGCTCTGTAATAGGACGGTGAATGGGACCAGGAGATTACTCTATAATCGGATTGGAGAATGGGACTGAGAGATGCCCTGTAATGGGACGGTGAATGGGACTGAGGGATGCTCTGTAATGGGATGGTGAATGGAACTGAGGGAATCTCTGTAATGGGACGGTGAATGCAACTCAGGGATGCTCTGTAATGGGACAGGGAAATGGGACGGAGAGGAAGCTCTGTAATAGGATGGTGAATGGGACCAGTGGATTGCTCTATAATGGGATGGTAGAATGGGACTGAGGGATGCCCTGTAATGGGAAGGTGAATGGGACTGAGGGATGCTCTGTAATGGGACGCTGAATGGAACTGAGGGATGTGCTGTAATGGGACAGTGAATGGGACTGAGGGATGCTCTGTAATGGGATGGGAGAATGGGACTGAGGGATGCTCTGTAATGGGATGGTGAATGGAACTGAGGGATGCTATGTAATGAGACGGTGAATGGGACTGAGGGATGCTCTGTAATGGGATGGTGAATGGGACTGAGGGATGCTCTGTAATGGGATGGGAGAATGGGACTGAGGGATGCTCTGTAATGTGATGGGAGAATGGGACTGAGGGATGTTCTGTAATGGGATGGTGAATGGAACTGAGGAATGCTCTGTAATGGGATAGTGAATGGGACTGAGGGATGCTCTGTAATGGGACGGTGAATGGGACTGAGGGATGCTCTGTAATGGGATGGTGAATGGAACTGAGGGATGCTCTGGAATGGGACGGTGAATGGGACTGAGGGATGCTCGGAAATGGGATGTTGAATGGAACTGAGGGATGCTCGGTAATGGGATGGTGAATGGGACTGAGGGATGCTCTGTAATGGGACGGTGAATGGGACTGAGGGATGCTCTGTAATGGGATGCGAGAATGGGACTGAGGGATGCTCTGTAATGGGACGGTGAATGTGACTGAGGGATGCTCTGTAATGGGATGGGAGAATGGGACTAAGGGATGCCCTGTATTGGGACAGTGAATGGGACTGAGGGGGATGCTCTATAATGGGACGGTGAATGGGATTGAGGGATGTTCTGTAATGGGATGGTGAATGGGACTGAGGGATGCTCTGTAATGTGATGAGGAAATGGGACTGAGGGATTGCTCCATAATGGGATGGGGGAATGGGACTGAGTGATCGCTCCGTAATGGAACATTGAATGGGACTGTGGGGGATGCTCTGTAATGGGACAGTGAATGGGACTGAAGGGGATGCTCTGTAATGGGTCAGTGAATGGAACTGAGTGATACTCTGTAATGGGATGGTGAATGGGACTGAGGAATTGCTCTGTAATGGGATGGCGGAATGGGACTGAGGAATTGCTCCATAATGGAACAGTGAATGGGACTGAGGGATGCTCTGTAATAGGTCTGTGAATGGAACTGTGGGATGCTCTGTAATGGGACAGAGAATGGAACTGAGAGATGCTCTATAATGGGACTGGGAAATGGGACAGAGAGGAAGCTCTGTAATAGGATGGTGAATGGGACCAGGAGATTACTCTATAATGGGATGGGAGAATGGGACTGAGACATGCCCTGTAATGGAACGGTGAATGGAACTGAGGGATGCTCTGTAATGGGATAGTGAATGGGATTGAGGGATGCTCTGTAATAGGACGGTGAATGGGACTGAGGGATGCTCTGTAATGGGATGGGAGAATGGGACTGAGGGATGCTCTGTAATGGGATGGGAGAATGGGACTGAGGAATTGCTCTGAAATGGGATGGGGGAATGGGACTGAGGAATTGCTCTGTAACGGAACAGTGAATGGGACTGAGGGATGCTCTGTAATGGGACAGAAAATGGAACTGAGGGATGCTCTGTAATGGGACAGGGAAATGGGACGGAGTGGAAGCTCTGTAATAGGACGGTGAATGGGACCAGGAGATTGCTCTGTAATGGGATGGGAGAATGGGACTGAGAGATGCCCAGTAATGGGACGGTGAATGGGACTGAGGGATGCTCTGTAATGGGATGGTGAATGGGACTGAGGGATGCTATGTAATGAGACGGTGAATGGGACTGAGGGATGCTCTGTAATGGGACCGGGGAATAGGGCCGAGGGGGATGCTCTGTAATGGGATTGTGAATGGGACTGAGGAATTGCTCTGTAATGGGATGGGGAAATGGGACTGAGGGATTGCTCCATAATGGAACGGTGAATGGGACTGAGGGATTCTCTGTAATGGGACTGTGAATGGATCTGAGGGCAACTCTGTAATGGAACGGTGAATGGAACTGAGGGATGCTCTGTAATGGGACAGGGAAATGGGACGGAGAGGAAGCTCTGTAATAGGATGGTGAATGGGACCAGTGGATTGCTCTATAATGGGATGGTAGAATGGGACTGAGGGATGCCCTGTAATGGGAAGGTGAATGGGACTGAGGGATGCTCTGTAATGGGACGCTGAATGGAACTGAGGGATGTGCTGTAATGGGATGGTGAATGGGACTGAGGGATGCTCTGTAATGGGATGGGAGAATGGGACTGAGGGATGCTCTGTAATGGGATGGTGAATGGAACTGAGGGATGCTCTGTAATGGGATGGTGAATGGAACTGCGGGATGCTCTGTAATGGGAGAGAGAATGGAACTGATGGATGCTCTGTAATGGGATAGGGAAATGGGATGGAGAGGAAGCTCTGTAATAGGATGGTGAATGGGACCAGGAGATTACTCTATAATCGGATTGGAGAATGGCACTCAGAGATGCCCTGTAATGGGACGGTGAATGGGACTGAGGGATGCTCTGTAATGGGATGGTGAATGGAACTCAGGGATGCTCTGGAATGGGATGGTGAATGGGACTGAGGGATGCTCTGTAATGGGATGGTGAATGGAACTGAGGGATGCTATGTAATGAGACGGTGAATGGGACTGAGGGATGCTCTGTAATGGGATGGTGAATGGGACTGAGGGATGCTCTGTAATGGGATGGGAGAATGGGACTGAGGGATGCTCTGTAATGTGATGGGAGAATGGGACTGAGGGATGTTCTGTAATGGGATGGTGAATGGAACTGAGGAATGCTCTGTAATGGGATAGTGAATGGGACTGAGGGATGCTCTGTAATGGGACGGTGATTGGGACTGAGGGATGCTCTGTAATGGGATGGTGAATGGAACTGAGGGATGCTCTGGAATGGGACGGTGAATGGGACTGAGGGATGCTCGGAAATGGGATGTTGAATGGAACTGAGGGATTCTCTGTAATGGGACAGTGAATGGATCTGAGGGATACTCTGTAATGGGACGGTGAATGGAACTGAGGGATGCTCTGTAATGGGACAGGGAAATGGGATGGAGAGGAAGCTCTGTAATAGGATGGTGAATGGGACCAGTGGATTGCTCTATAATGGGATGGTAGAATGGGACTGAGGGATGCCCTGTAATGGGAAGGTGAATGGGACTGAGGGATGCTCTGTAATGGGACGCTGAATGGAACTGAGGGATGTGCTGTAATGGGACGGTGAATGGGACTGAGGGATGCTCTGTAATGGGATGGGAGAATGGGACTGAGGGATGCTCTGTAATGGGATGGTGAATGGAACTGAGGGATGCTCTGTAATGGGATGGTGAATGGAACTGAGGGATGCTCTGTAATGGGACGGTGAATGGGACTGAGGGATGCTCTGTAATGGGAGAGAGAATGGAACTGATGGATGCTCTGTAATGGGATAGGGAAATGGGATGGAGAGGAAGCTCTGTAATAGGACGGTGAATGGGACCAGGAGATTACTCTATAATCGGATTGGAGAATGGGACTGAGAGATGCCCTGTAATGGGACGGTGAATGGGACTGAGGGATGCTCTGTAATGGGATGGTGAATGGAACTGAGGGATGCTCTGGAATGGGATGGTGAATGGGACTGAGGGATGCTCTGTAATGGGATGGTGAATGGAACTGAGGGATGCTATGTAATGAGACGGTGAATGGGACTGAGCGATGCTCTGTAATGGGATGGTGAATGGGACTGAGGGATGCTCTGTAATGGGATGGGAGAATGGGACTGAGGGATGCTCTGTAATGTGATGGGAGAATGGGACTGAGGGATGTTCTGTAATGGTATGGTGAATGGAACTGAGGAATGCTCTGTAATGGGATAGTGAATGGGACTGAGGGATGCTCTGTAATGGGACGGTGAATGGGACTGAGGGATGCTCTGTAATGGGATGGTGAATGGAACTGAGGGATGCTCTGGAATGGGACGGTGAATGGGACTGAGGGATGCTCGGAAATGGGATGTTGAATGGAACTGAGGGATGCTCGGTAGTGGGATGGTGAATGGGACTGAGGGATGCTCTGTAATGGGACGGTGAATGGGACTGAGGGATGCTCTGTAATGGGATGCGAGAATGGGACTGAGGGATGCTCTGTAATGGGACGGTGAATGTGACTGAGGGTTGCTCTGTAGTGGGATGGGAGAATGGGACTAAGGGATGCCTTGTATTGGGACAGTGAATGGGACTGAAGGGGATGCTCTATAATGGGATGGTGAATGGGATTGAGGGATGTTCTGTAATGGGATGGTGAATGGGACTGAGGGATGCTCCGTAATGTGATGAGGAAATGGGACTGAGGGATTACTCCATAATGGGATGGGGGAATGGGACTGAGTGATCGCTCCGTAATGGAACATTGAATGGGACTGTGGGGGATGCTCTGTAATGGGACAGTGAATGGGACTGAAGGGGATGCTCTGTAATGGGTCAGTGAAAGGAACTGAGTGATACTCTGTAATGGGATGGTGAATGGGACTGAGGAATTGCTCTGTAATGGGATGGCGGAATGGGACTGAGGAATTGCTCCATAATGGAACAGTGAATGGGACTGAGGGATGCTCTGTAATAGGTCTGTGAATGGAACTGTGGGATGCTCTGTAATGGGACAGAGAATGGAACTGAGGGATGCTCTATAATGGGACAGGGAAATGGGACAGAGAGGAAGCTCTGTAATAGGATGGTGAATGGGACCAGGAGATTACTCTATAATGGGGTGGGAGAATGGGACTGAGACATGCCCTGTAATGGAACGGTGAATGGAACTGAGGGATGCTCTGTAATGGGATAGTGAATGGGATTGAGGGATGCTCTGTAATAGGACGGTGAATGGGACTGAGGGATGTTCTGTAATGAGACGATGAATGGGACTGAGGGATGCTCTGTAATGGGACGGTGAATGGAACAGAGGGATGCTCTGTAATGGGATGGGAGAATGGGACTGAGGGATGATTTGTAATGGGATGGGAGAATGGGACTGAGGAATTGCTCTGAAATGGGATGGGGGAATGGGACTGAGGAATTGCTCTGTAACGGAACAGTGAATGGGACTGAGGGATGCTCTGTAATGGGACAGAAAATGGAACTGAGGGATGCTCTGTAATGGGACAGGGAAATGGGACGGAGTGGAAGGTCTGTAACAGGACGGTGAATGGGACCAGGAGATTGCTCTGTAATGGGATGGGAGAATGGGACTGAGAGATGCCCAGTAATGGGACGGTGAATGGGACTGAGGGATGCTCTGTAATGGGATGGTGAATGGGACTGAGGGATGCTATGTAATGAGACGGTGAATGGGACTGAGGGATGCTCTGTAATGGGATGGTGAATGGGACTGAGGGATGCTCTGTAATGGGATGGGAGAATGGGACTGAGGGATGCTCTGTAATGTGATGGGAGAATGGGACTGAGGGATGTTCTGTAATGGGATGGTGAATGGAACTGAGGAATGCTCTGTAATGGGATAGTGAATGGGACTGAGGGATGCTCTGTAATGGGACGGTGAATGGGACTGAGGGATGCTCTGTAATGGGATGGTGAATGGAACTGAGGGATGCTCTGGAATGGGACGGTGAATGGGACTGAGGGATGCTCGGAAATGGGATGTTGAATGGAACTGAGGGATGCTCTGTAATGGGATGATGAATGGGACTGAGAGATGCTCTGTAATGGGATTCTGAATGGGAATGAGGGATGCTCGGTAATGGGATGGTGAATGGGACTGAGGGATGCTCTGTAATGGGACGGTGAATGGGACTGAAGGATGCTCTGTAATGGGATGCGAGAATGGGACTGAGGGATGCTCTGTAATGGGACGGTGAATGTGACTGAGGGATGCTCTGTAATGGGATGGGAGAATGGGACTAAGGGATGCCCTGTATTGGGACAGTGAATGGGACTGAGGGGGATGCTCTGTAATGGGACAGTGAATGGGACTGAAGGGGATGCTCTGTAATGGGTCAGTGAATGGAACTGAGTGATACTCTATAATGGGACGGTGAATGGGATTGAGGGATGCTCTGTAATGGAACATTGAATGGGACTGTGGGGGATGCTCTGTAATGGGACAGTGAATGGGACTGAAGGGGATGCTCTGTAATGGGTCAGTGAATGGAACTGAGTGATACTCTGTAATGGGAGGGTGAATGGGACTGAGGGATGCTCTGTAATGGGACAATGAATGGGACTGAGTGATGCGCTGGAATGGGACAGTGGAATAGGACCGAGGGGGATGCTCTGTAATGGGATGGTGAATGGGACTGAGGAATTGCTCTGTAATGGGATGGGGGAATGGGACTGAGGGATTGCTCCGTAATGGAACGGTGAATGGGACTGAGGGATTCTCTGTATTGGGACTGTGAATGGATCTGAGGGCAACTCTGTAATGGGACGGTGAATGGAACTGAGGGATGCTCTGTAATGGGACAGGGAAATGGGACGGAGAGGAAGCTCTGTAATAGGATGGTGAATGGGACCAGTGGATTGCTCTATAATGGGATGGTAGAATGGGAATGAGGGATGCCCTGTAATGAGAAGGTGAATGGGACTGAGGGATGCTCTGTAATGGTACGGTGAATGTGACTGAGGGATGCTCTGTAATGGGATGGGAGAATGGGACTAAGGGATGCCTTGTATTGGGACAGTGAATCGGACTGAAGGGGATGCTCTATAATGGGATGGTGAATGGGATTGAGGGATGTTCTGTAATGGGATGGGAGAATGGGACTGAGGGATGCTCTGTAATGTGATGGGGGAATGGGACTGAGGAATTGCTCTGTAACGGAACAGTGAATGGGACTGAGGGATGCTCTGTAATGGGACAGAAAATGGAACTGAGGGATGCTCTGTAATGGGACAGGGAAATGGGACGGAGTGGAAGGTCTGTAACAGGACGGTGAATGGGACCAGGAGATTGCTCTGTAATGGGATGGGAGAATGGGACTGAGAGATGCCCAGTAATGGGACGGTGAATGGGACTGAGGGATGCTCTGTAATGGGATGGTGAATGGGACTGAGGGATGCTATGTAATGAGACGGTGAATGGGACTGAGGGATGCTCTGTAATGGGATGGTGAATGGGACTGAGGGATGCTCTGTAATGGGATGGGAGAATGGGACTGAGGGATGCTCTGTAATGTGATGGGAGAATGGGACTGAGGGATGTTCTGTAATGGGATGGTGAATGGAACTGAGGAATGCTCTGTAATGGGATAGTGAATGGGACTGAGGGATGCTCTGTAATGGGACGGTGAATGGGACTGAGGGATGCTCTGTAATGGGATGGTGAATGGAACTGAGGGATGCTCTGTAATGGGATGGTGAATGGAACTGAGGGATGCTCTGGAATGGGACGGTGAATGGGACTGAGGGATGCTCTGTAATGGGATGGTGAATGGGACTGAGGGATGCTATGTAATGAGACGGTGAATGGGACTGAGGGATGCTCTGTAATGGGATGGTGAATGGGACTGAGGGATGCTCTGTAATGGGATGGGAGAATGGGACTGAGGGATGCTCTGTAATGTGATGGGAGAATGGGACTGAGGGATGTTCTGTAATGGGATGGTGAATGGAACTGAGGAATGCTCTGTAATGGGATAGTGAATGGGACTGAGGGATGCTCTGTAATGGGACGGTGAATGGGACTGAGGGATGCTCTGTAATGGGATGGTGAATGGAACTGAGGGATGCTCTGGAATGGGACGGTGAATGGGACTGAGGGATGCTCGGAAATGGGATGTTGAATGGAACTGAGGGATGCTCTGTAATGGGATGATGAATGGGACTGAGAGATGCTCTGTAATGGGATTCTGAATGGGAATGAGGGATGCTCGGTAATGGGATGGTGAATGGGACTGAGGGATGCTCTGTAATGGGACGGTGAATGGGACTGAAGGATGCTCTGTAATGGGATGCGAGAATGGGACTGAGGGATGCTCTGTAATGGGACGGTGAATGTGACTGAGGGATGCTCTGTAATGGGATGGGAGAATGGGACTAAGGGATGCCCTGTATTGGGACAGTGAATGGGACTGAGGGGGATGCTCTGTAATGGGACAGTGAATGGGACTGAAGGGGATGCTCTGTAATGGGTCAGTGAATGGAACTGAGTGATACTCTATAATGGGACGGTGAATGGGATTGAGGGATGCTCTGTAATGGAACATTGAATGGGACTGTGGGGGATGCTCTGTAATGGGACAGTGAATGGGACTGAAGGGGATGCTCTGTAATGGGTCAGTGAATGGAACTGAGTGATACTCTGTAATGGGAGGGTGAATGGGACTGAGGGATGCTCTGTAATGGGACAATGAATGGGACTGAGTGATGCGCTGGAATGGGACAGTGGAATAGGACCGAGGGGGATGCTCTGTAATGGGATGGTGAATGGGACTGAGGAATTGCTCTGTAATGGGATGGGGGAATGGGACTGAGGGATTGCTCCGTAATGGAACGGTGAATGGGACTGAGGGATTCTCTGTATTGGGACTGTGAATGGATCTGAGGGCAACTCTGTAATGGGACGGTGAATGGAACTGAGGGATGCTCTGTAATGGGACAGGGAAATGGGACGGAGAGGAAGCTCTGTAATAGGATGGTGAATGGGACCAGTGGATTGCTCTATAATGGGATGGTAGAATGGGAATGAGGGATGCCCTGTAATGAGAAGGTGAATGGGACTGAGGGATGCTCTGTAATGGGACGGTGAATGTGACTGAGGGATGCTCTGTAATGGGATGGGAGAATGGGACTAAGGGATGCCTTGTATTGGGACAGTGAATCGGACTGAAGGGGATGCTCTATAATGGGATGGTGAATGGGATTGAGGGATGTTCTGTAATGGGATGGGAGAATGGGACTGAGGGATGCTCTGTAATGTGATGGGGGAATGGGACTGAGGAATTGCTCTGTAACGGAACAGTGAATGGGACTGAGGGATGCTCTGTAATGGGACAGAAAATGGAACTGAGGGATGCTCTGTAATGGGACAGGGAAATGGGACGGAGTGGAAGGTCTGTAACAGGACGGTGAATGGGACCAGGAGATTGCTCTGTAATGGGATGGGAGAATGGGACTGAGAGATGCCCAGTAATGGGACGGTGAATGGGACTGAGGGATGCTCTGTAATGGGATGGTGAATGGGACTGAGGGATGCTATGTAATGAGACGGTGAATGGGACTGAGGGATGCTCTGTAATGGGATGGTGAATGGGACTGAGGGATGCTCTGTAATGGGATGGGAGAATGGGACTGAGGGATGCTCTGTAATGTGATGGGAGAATGGGACTGAGGGATGTTCTGTAATGGGATGGTGAATGGAACTGAGGAATGCTCTGTAATGGGATAGTGAATGGGACTGAGGGATGCTCTGTAATGGGACGGTGAATGGGACTGAGGGATGCTCTGTAATGGGATGGTGAATGGAACTGAGGGATGCTCTGTAATGGGATGGTGAATGGAACTGAGGGATGCTCTGGAATGGGACGGTGAATGGGACTGAGGGATGCTCTGTAATGGGATGGTGAATGGGACTGAGGGATGCTATGTAATGAGACGGTGAATGGGACTGAGGGATGCTCTGTAATGGGATGGTGAATGGGACTGAGGGATGCTCTGTAATGGGATGGGAGAATGGGACTGAGGGATGCTCTGTAATGTGATGGGAGAATGGGACTGAGGGATGTTCTGTAATGGGATGGTGAATGGAACTGAGGAATGCTCTGTAATGGGATAGTGAATGGGACTGAGGGATGCTCTGTAATGGGACGGTGAATGGGACTGAGGGATGCTCTGTAATGGGATGGTGAATGGAACTGAGGGATGCTCTGGAATGGGACGGTGAATGGGACTGAGGGATGCTCGGAAATGGGATGTTGAATGGAACTGAGGGATGCTCTGTAATGGGATGATGAATGGGACTGAGAGATGCTCTGTAATGGGATTCTGAATGGGAATGAGGGATGCTCGGTAATGGGATGGTGAATGGGACTGAGGGATGCTCTGTAATGGGACGGTGAATGGGACTGAAGGATGCTCTGTAATGGGATGCGAGAATGGGACTGAGGGATGCTCTGTAATGGGACGGTGAATGTGACTGAGGGATGCTCTGTAATGGGATGGGAGAATGGGACTAAGGGATGCCCTGTATTGGGACAGTGAATGGGACTGAGGGGGATGCTCTGTAATGGGACAGTGAATGGGACTGAAGGGGATGCTCTGTAATGGGTCAGTGAATGGAACTGAGTGATACTCTATAATGGGACGGTGAATGGGATTGAGGGATGCTCTGTAATGGAACATTGAATGGGACTGTGGGGGATGCTCTGTAATGGGACAGTGAATGGGACTGAAGGGGATGCTCTGTAATGGGTCAGTGAATGGAACTGAGTGATACTCTGTAATGGGAGGGTGAATGGGACTGAGGGATGCTCTGTAATGGGACAATGAATGGGACTGAGTGATGCGCTGGAATGGGACAGTGGAATAGGACCGAGGGGGATGCTCTGTAATGGGATGGTGAATGGGACTGAGGAATTGCTCTGTAATGGGATGGGGGAATGGGACTGAGGGATTGCTCCGTAATGGAACGGTGAATGGGACTGAGGGATTCTCTGTATTGGGACTGTGAATGGATCTGAGGGCAACTCTGTAATGGGACGGTGAATGGAACTGAGGGATGCTCTGTAATGGGACAGGGAAATGGGATGGAGAGGAAGCTCTGTAATAGGATGGTGAATGGGACCAGTGGATTGCTCTATAATGGGATGGTAGAATGGGAATGAGGGATGCCCTGTAATGAGAAGGTGAATGGGACTGAGGGATGCTCTGTAATGGGACGGTGAATGTGACTGAGGGATGCTCTGTAATGGGATGGGAGAATGGGACTAAGGGATGCCTTGTATTGGGACAGTGAATCGGACTGAAGGGGATGCTCTATAATGGGATGGTGAATGGGATTGAGGGATGTTCTGTAATGGGATGGTGAATGGGACTGAGGGATGCTCCGTAATGTGATGAGGAAATGGGACTGAGGGATTGCTCCATAATGGGATGGGGGAATGGGACTGAGTGATCGCTCCGTAATGGAACATTGAATGGGACTGTGGGGGATGCTCTGTAATGGGACAGTGAATGGGACTGAAGGGGATGCTCTGTAATGGGTCAGTGAATGGAACTGAGTGATACTCTGTAATGGGAGGGTGAATGGGACTGAGGGATGCTCTGTAATGGGACAATGAATGGGACTGAGTGATGCGCTGGAATGGGACAGTGGAATAGGACCGAGGGGGATGCTCTGTAATGGGATGGTGAATGGGACTGAGGAATTGCTCTGTAATGGGATGGGGGAATGGGACTGAGGGATTGCTCCGTAATGGAACGGTGAATGGGACTGAGGGATTCTCTGTATTGGGACTGTGAATGGATCTGAGGGCAACTCTGTAATGGGACGGTGAATGGAACTGAGGGATGCTCTGTAATGGGACAGGGAAATGGGACGGAGAGGAAGCTCTGTAATAGGATGGTGAATGGGACCAGTGGATTGCTCTATAATGGGATGGTAGAATGGGAATGAGGGATGCCCTGTAATGAGAAGGTGAATGGGACTGAGGGATGCTCTGTAATGGTACGGTGAATGTGACTGAGGGATGCTCTGTAATGGGATGGGAGAATGGGACTAAGGGATGCCTTGTATTGGGACAGTGAATCGGACTGAAGGGGATGCTCTATAATGGGATGGTGAATGGGATTGAGGGATGTTCTGTAATGGGATGGGAGAATGGGACTGAGGGATGCTCTGTAATGTGATGGGGGAATGGGACTGAGGAATTGCTCTGTAACGGAACAGTGAATGGGACTGAGGGATGCTCTGTAATGGGACAGAAAATGGAACTGAGGGATGCTCTGTAATGGGACAGGGAAATGGGACGGAGTGGAAGGTCTGTAACAGGACGGTGAATGGGACCAGGAGATTGCTCTGTAATGGGATGGGAGAATGGGACTGAGAGATGCCCAGTAATGGGACGGTGAATGGGACTGAGGGATGCTCTGTAATGGGATGGTGAATGGGACTGAGGGATGCTATGTAATGAGACGGTGAATGGGACTGAGGGATGCTCTGTAATGGGATGGTGAATGGGACTGAGGGATGCTCTGTAATGGGATGGGAGAATGGGACTGAGGGATGCTCTGTAATGTGATGGGAGAATGGGACTGAGGGATGTTCTGTAATGGGATGGTGAATGGAACTGAGGAATGCTCTGTAATGGGATAGTGAATGGGACTGAGGGATGCTCTGTAATGGGACGGTGAATGGGACTGAGGGATGCTCTGTAATGGGATGGTGAATGGAACTGAGGGATGCTCTGTAATGGGATGGTGAATGGAACTGAGGGATGCTCTGGAATGGGACGGTGAATGGGACTGAGGGATGCTCTGTAATGGGATGGTGAATGGGACTGAGGGATGCTATGTAATGAGACGGTGAATGGGACTGAGGGATGCTCTGTAATGGGATGGTGAATGGGACTGAGGGATGCTCTGTAATGGGATGGGAGAATGGGACTGAGGGATGCTCTGTAATGTGATGGGAGAATGGGACTGAGGGATGTTCTGTAATGGGATGGTGAATGGAACTGAGGAATGCTCTGTAATGGGATAGTGAATGGGACTGAGGGATGCTCTGTAATGGGACGGTGAATGGGACTGAGGGATGCTCTGTAATGGGATGGTGAATGGAACTGAGGGATGCTCTGGAATGGGACGGTGAATGGGACTGAGGGATGCTCGGAAATGGGATGTTGAATGGAACTGAGGGATGCTCTGTAATGGGATGATGAATGGGACTGAGAGATGCTCTGTAATGGGATTCTGAATGGGAATGAGGGATGCTCGGTAATGGGATGGTGAATGGGACTGAGGGATGCTCTGTAATGGGACGGTGAATGGGACTGAAGGATGCTCTGTAATGGGATGCGAGAATGGGACTGAGGGATGCTCTGTAATGGGACGGTGAATGTGACTGAGGGATGCTCTGTAATGGGATGGGAGAATGGGACTAAGGGATGCCCTGTATTGGGACAGTGAATGGGACTGAGGGGGATGCTCTGTAATGGGACAGTGAATGGGACTGAAGGGGATGCTCTGTAATGGGTCAGTGAATGGAACTGAGTGATACTCTATAATGGGACGGTGAATGGGATTGAGGGATGCTCTGTAATGGAACATTGAATGGGACTGTGGGGGATGCTCTGTAATGGGACAGTGAATGGGACTGAAGGGGATGCTCTGTAATGGGTCAGTGAATGGAACTGAGTGATACTCTGTAATGGGAGGGTGAATGGGACTGAGGGATGCTCTGTAATGGGACAATGAATGGGACTGAGTGATGCGCTGGAATGGGACAGTGGAATAGGACCGAGGGGGATGCTCTGTAATGGGATGGTGAATGGGACTGAGGAATTGCTCTGTAATGGGATGGGGGAATGGGACTGAGGGATTGCTCCGTAATGGAACGGTGAATGGGACTGAGGGATTCTCTGTATTGGGACTGTGAATGGATCTGAGGGCAACTCTGTAATGGGACGGTGAATGGAACTGAGGGATGCTCTGTAATGGGACAGGGAAATGGGACGGAGAGGAAGCTCTGTAATAGGATGGTGAATGGGACCAGTGGATTGCTCTATAATGGGATGGTAGAATGGGAATGAGGGATGCCCTGTAATGAGAAGGTGAATGGGACTGAGGGATGCTCTGTAATGGGACGGTGAATGTGACTGAGGGATGCTCTGTAATGGGATGGGAGAATGGGACTAAGGGATGCCTTGTATTGGGACAGTGAATCGGACTGAAGGGGATGCTCTATAATGGGATGGTGAATGGGATTGAGGGATGTTCTGTAATGGGATGGTGAATGGGACTGAGGGATGCTCCGTAATGTGATGAGGAAATGGGACTGAGGGATTGCTCCATAATGGGATGGGGGAATGGGACTGAGTGATCGCTCCGTAATGGAACATTGAATGGGACTGTGGGGGATGCTCTGTAATGGGACAGTGAATGGGACTGAAGGGGATGCTCTGTAATGGGTCAGTGAATGGAACTGAGTGATACTCTGTAATGGGATGGTGAATGGGACTGAGGAATTGCTCTGTAATGGGATGGCGGAATGGGACTGAGGAATTGCTCCATAATGGAACAGTGAATGGGACTGAGGGATGCTCTGTAATAGGTCTGTGAATGGAACTGTGGGATGCTCTGTAATGGGACAGAGAATGGAACTGAGGGATGCTCTATAATGGGACAGGGAAATGGGACAGAGAGGAAGCTCTGTAATAGGATGGTGAATGGGACCAGGAGATTACTCTATAATGGGATGGGAGAATGGGACTGAGACATGCCCTGTAATGGAACGGTGAATGGAACTGAGGGATGCTCTGTAATGGGATAGTGAATGGGATTGAGGGATGCTCTGTAATAGGACGGTGAATGGGACTGAGGGATGTTCTGTAATGAGACGATGAATGGGACTGAGGGATGCTCTGTAATGGGACGGTGAATGGAACAGAGGGATGCTCTGTAATGGGATGGGAGAATGGGACTGAGGGATGCTTTGTAATGGGATGGGAGAATGGGACTGAGGAATTGCTCTGAAATGGGATGGGGGAATGGGACTGAGGAATTGCTCTGTAACGGAACAGTGAATGGGACTGAGGGATGCTCTGTAATGGGACAGAAAATGGAACTGAGGGATGCTCTGTAATGGGACAGGGAAATGGGACGGAGAGGAAGCTCTGTAATAGGATGGTGAATGGGACCAGTGGATTGCTCTATAATGGGATGGTAGAATGGGAATGAGGGATGCCCTGTAATGAGAAGGTGAATGGGACTGAGGGATGCTCTGTAATGGGACGGTGAATGGAATTGAGGGATGTGCTGTAATGGGACGGTGAATGGGACTGAGGGATGCTCTGTAATGGGATGGGAGAATGGGACTGAGGGATGCTCGGTAATGGGATGGTGAATGGAACTGAGGGATGCTCTGTAATGGGACGGTGAATGGAACTGAGGGATGCTCTGTAATGGGACGGTGAATGGGAATGAGGGATGCTCTGTAATGGGATTCTGAATGGGAATGAGGGATGCTCGGTAATGGGATGGTGAATGGGACTGAGGGATGCTCTGTAATGGGACGGTGAATGGGACTGAGGGATGCTCTGTAATGGGATGCGAGAATGGGACTGAGGGATGCTCTGTAATGGGACGGTGAATGTGACTGAGGGATGCTCTGTAATGGGATGGGAGAATGGGACTAAGGGATGCCCTGTATTGGGACAGTGAATGGGACTGAGGGGGATGCTCTATAATGGGACAGTGAATGGGATTGAGGGATGTTCTGTAATGGGATGGTGAATGGGACTGAGGGATGCTCTGTAATGTGATGAGGAAATGGGACTGAGGGATTGCTCTATAATGGGATGGGGGAATGGGACTGAGTGATCGCTCCGTAATGGAACATTGAATGGGACTGTGGGGGATGCTCTGTAATGGGACAGTGAATGGGACTGAAGGGGATGCTCTGTAATGGGTCAGTGAATGGAACTGAGTGATACTCTATAATGGGACGGTGAATGGGATTGAGGGATGCTCTGTAATGGAACATTGAATGGGACTGTGGGGGATGCTCTGTAATGGGACAGTGAATGGGACTGAAGGGGATGCTCTGTAATGGGTCAGTGAATGGAACTGAGTGATACTCTGTAATGGGAGGGTGAATGGGACTGAGGGATGCTCTGTAATGGGACAATGAATGGGACTGAGTGATGCGCTGGAATGGGACAGTGGAATAGGACCGAGGGGGATGCTCTGTAATGGGATGGTGAATGGGACTGAGGAATTGCTCTGTAATGGGATGGGGGAATGGGACTGAGGGATTGCTCCGTAATGGAACGGTGAATGGGACTGAGGGATTCTCTGTATTGGGACTGTGAATGGATCTGAGGGCAACTCTGTAATGGGACGGTGAATGGGACTGAGGGATGCTCTGTAATGGGATGGTGAATGGAACTGAGGGATGCTCTGGAATGGGACGGTGAATGGGACTGAGGGATGCTCGGAAATGGGATGTTGAATGGAACTGAGGGATGCTCTGTAATGGGATGATGAATGGGACTGAGAGATGCTCTGTAATGGGATTCTGAATGGGAATGAGGGATGCTCGGTAATGGGATGGTGAATGGGACTGAGGGATGCTCTGTAATGGGACGGTGAATGGAATTGAGGGATGCTCTGTAATGGGATGAGAGAATGGGACTGAGGAATTGCTCTGTAATGGGATGGGGGAATGGGACTGAGGGATTGCTCCGTAATGGAACGGTGAATGGGACTGAGGGATTCTCTGTATTGGGACTGTGAATGGATCTGAGGGCAACTCTGTAATGGGACGGTGAATGGAACTGAGGGATGCTCTGTAATGGGACAGGGAAATGGGACGGAGAGGAAGCTCTGTAATAGGATGGTGGATGGGACCAGTGGATTGCTCTATAATGGGATGGTAGAATGGGACTGAGGGATGCCCTGTAATGAGAAGGTGAATGGGACTGAGGGATGCTCTGTAATGGGACGGTGAATGGAATTGAGGGATGTGCTGTAATGGGACGGTGAATGGGACTGAGGGATGCTCTGTAATGGGATGGGAGAATGGGACTGAGGGATGCTCGGTAATGGGATGGTGAATGGAACTGAGGGATGCTCTGCAATGGGACGGTGAATGGAACTGAGGGATGCTCTGTAATGGGACGGTGAATGGGAATGAGGGATGCTCTGTAATGGGATGGTGAATGGGACTGAAGGATGCTCTGTAATGGGATGGTGAATGCAACTGAGGGATGCTCTGTAATGGGATGGTGAATGGGACTGAGGAATTGCTCTGTAATGGGATGGCGGAATGGGAGTGAAGAATTGCTCCATAATGGAACAGTGAATGGGACTGAGGGATGCTCTGTAATGGGTCTGTGAATGGAACTGTGGGATGCTCTGTAATGGGACAGAGAATCGAACTGAGGGATTCTCTGTAATGGGACAGGGAAATGGGACGGAGAGGAAGCTCTGTAATAGGACGGTGAATGGGACCAGGAGATTGCTCTATAATGGGATGGGAGAATGGGACTGAGAGATGCCCTGTAATGGGACGCTGAATGGAACTGAGGGATGCTCTGTAATGGGATAGTGAATGGGACTGAGGGATGCTCTGTAATAGGACGGTGAATGGGACTGAGGGATGCTCTGTAATGAGATGGTGAATGGGACTGAGGGATGCTCTGTAATGGGATAGAGAATGGGACTGAGGGATGCTCTGTAATGGGATAGTGAATGGTACTGAGGGATGCTCTGTAATGGGATGGGAGAATGGGACTGAGGGATGCTCTGTAATGGGATGAGAGAATGGGACTGAGGAATTGCTCTGAAATGGGATGGGGGAATGGGACTGAGGAATTGCTCTGTAACGGAACAGTGAATGGGACTGAGGGATGCTCTGTAATGGGATAGTGAATGGTACTGAGGGATGGTCTGTAATGGGATGGGAGAATGGGACTGAGGGATTGCTCCGTAATGGAACGGTGAATGGGACTGAGGGATTCTCTGTATTGGGACTGTGAATGGATCTGAGGGCAACTCTGTAATGGGACGGTGAATGGAACTGAGGGATGCTCTGTAATGGGACAGGGAAATGGGACGGAGAGGAAGCTCTGTAATAGGATTGTGAATGGGACCAGTGGATTGCTCTATAATGGGATGGTAGAATGGGACTGAGGGATGCCCTGTAATGAGAAGGTGAATGGGACTGAGGGATGCTCTGTAATGGGACGGTGAATGGAATTGAGGGATGTGCTGTAATGGGACGGTGAATGGGACTGAGGGATGCTCTGTAATGGGATGGGAGAATGGGACTGAGGGATGCTCGGTAATGGGATGGTGAATGGAACTGAGGGATGCTCTGTAATGGGACGGTGAATGGAACTGAGGGATGCTCTGTAATGGGACGGTGAATGGGAATGAGGGATGCTCTGTAATGGGATGGTGAATGGGACTGAAGGATGCTCTGTAATGGGATGGTGAATGCAACTGAGGGATGCTCTGTAATGGGATGGTGAATGGGACTGAGGAATTGCTCTGTAATGGGATGGCGGAATGGGAGTGAGGAATTGCTCCATAATGGAACAGTGAATGGGACTGAGGGATGCTCTGTAATGGGTCTGTGAATGGAACTGTGGGATGCTCTGTAATGGGACAGAGAATCGAACTGAGGGATTCTCTGTAATGGGACAGGGAAATGGGACGGAGAGGAAGCTCTGTAATAGGACGGTGAATGGGACCAGGAGATTGCTCTATAATGGGATGGGAGAATGGGACTGAGAGATGCCCTGTAATGGGACGCTGAATGGAACTGAGGGATGCTCTGTAATGGGATAGTGAATGGGACTGAGGGATGCTCTGTAATAGGAAGGTGAATGGGACTGAGGGATGCTCTGTAATGCGATGGTGAATGGGACTGAGGGATGCTCTGTAATGGGACGGTGAATGGAACTGAGGGATGCTCTGTAATGGGATAGTGAATGGGACTGAGGGATGCTCTGTAATGGGATAGTGAATGGGACTGAGGGATGCTCTGTAATGGGATGGGAGAATGGGACTGAGGGATGCTCTGTAATGGGATGAGAGAATGGGACTGAGGAATTGCTCTGAAATGGGATGGGGGAATGGGACTGAGGAATTGCTCTGTAACGGAACAGTGAATGGGACTGAGGGATGCACTGTAATGGGACAGAAAATGGAACTGAGGGATGCTCTGCAATGGGACAGGGAAATGGGATGGAGAGGAAGCTCTGCAATAGGACGGTGAATGGGACCAGGAGATTGCTCTGTAATGAGATGGGAGAATGGGACTGAGAGATGCCCAGTAATGTGACTGTGAATGGGACTGAGGGATGCCCTGTAATGGGATGGTGAATTGGACTGAGGGATGCTCTGTAATGGGACGGTGAATGGGACTGAGGGATGCTCTGGAATGGGATGGTGAATGGGACTGAGGGATGCTCTGTAATGGGATGGTGAATGGAACTGAGGGATGCTATGTAATGAGACGGTGAATGGGACTGAGGGATGCTCTGTAATGGGATGGTGAATGGGACTGAGGGATGCTCTGTAATGGCATGGGAGAATGGGACTGAGGGATGCTCTGTAATGTGATGGGAGAATGGGACTGAGGGATGTTCTGTAATGGGATGGTGAATGGAACTGAGGAATGCTCTGTAATGGGATAGTGAATGGGACTGAGGGATGCTCTGTAATGGGACAGTGAATGGGATTGAGGGATGCTCTGTAATGGGATGGTGAATGGAACTGAGGGATGCTCTGTAATGGGATTCTGAATGGGAATGAGGGATGCTCGGTAATGGGATGGTGAATGGGACTGAGGGATGCTCTGTAATGGGACGGTGAATGGGACTGAGGGATGCTCTGTAATGGGATGCGAGAATGGGACTGAGGGATGCTCTGTAATGGGACGGTGAATGTGACTGAGGGATGCTCTGTAATGGGATGGGAGAATGGGACTAAGGGATGCCCTGTATTGGGACAGTGAATGGGACTGAGGGGGATGCTCTATAATGGGACGGTGAATGGGATTGAGGGATGTTCTGTAATGGGATGGTGAATCGGACTGAGGGATGCTCTGTAATCTGATGAGGAAATGGGACTGAGGGATTGCTCCATAATGGGATGGGGGAATGGGACTGAGTGATCGCTCCGTAATGGAACATTGAATGGGACTGTGGGGGATGCTCTGTAATGGGACAGTGAATGGGACTGAAGGGGATGCTCTGTAATGGGTCAGTGAATGGAACTGAGTGATACTCTATAATGGGACGGTGAATGGGATTGAGGGATGCTCTGTAATGGAACATTGATTGGGACTGTGGGGGATGCTCTGTAATGGGACAGTGAATGGGACTGAAGGGGATGCTCTGTAATGGGTCAGTGAATGGAACTGAGTGATACTCTGTAATGGCAGGGTGAATGGGACTGAGGGATGCTCTGTAATGGGACAATGAATGGGACTGAGTGATGCGCTGGAATGGGACAGTGGAATAGGACCGAGGGGGATGCTCTGTAATGGGATGGTGAATGGGACTGAGGAATTGCTCTGTAATGGGATGGGGGAATGGGACTGAGGGATTGCTCCGTAATGGAACGGTGAATGGGACTGAGGGATTCTCTGTATTGGGACTGTGAATGGATCTGAGGGCAACTCTGTAATGGGACGGTGAATGGAACTGAGGGATGCTCTGTAATGGGACAGGGAAATGGGACGGAGAGGAAGCTCTGTAATAGGATGGTGAATGGGACCAGTGGATTGCTCTATAATGGGATAGTAGAATGGGACTGAGGGATGCCCTGTAATGAGAAGGTGAATGGGACTGAGGGATGCTCTGTAATGGGACGGTGAATGGAACTGAGGGATGTGCTGTAATGGGACGGTGAATGGGACCAGGAGATTGCTCTATAATGGGATGGGAGAATGGGACTGAGAGATGCCCTGTAATGGGACGCTGAATGGAACTGAGGGATGCTCTGTAATGGGATAGTGAATGGGACTGAGGGATGCTCTGTAATAGGAAGGTGAATGGGACTGAGGGATGCTCTGTAATGCGATGGTGAATGGGACTGAGGGATGCTCTGTAATGGGACGGTGAATGGAACTGAGGGATGCTCTGTAATGGGATAGTGAATGGGACTGAGGGATGCTCTGTAATGGGATAGTGAATGGGACTGAGGGATGCTCTGTAATGGGATGGGAGAATGGGACTGAGGGATGCTCTGTAATGGGATGAGAGAATGGGACTGAGGAATTGCTCTGAAATGGGATGGGGGAATGGGACTGAGGAATTGCTCTGTAACGGAACAGTGAATGGGACTGAGGGATGCACTGTAATGGGACAGAAAATGGAACTGAGGGATGCTCTGCAATGGGACAGGGAAATGGGATGGAGAGGAAGCTCTGCAATAGGACGGTGAATGGGACCAGGAGATTGCTCTGTAATGAGATGGGAGAATGGGACTGAGAGATGCCCAGTAATGTGACTGTGAATGGGACTGAGGGATGCCCTGTAATGGGATGGTGAATTGGACTGAGGGATGCTCTGTAATGGGACGGTGAATGGGACTGAGGGATGCTCTGGAATGGGATGGTGAATGGGACTGAGGGATGCTCTGTAATGGGATGGTGAATGGAACTGAGGGATGCTATGTAATGAGACGGTGAATGGGACTGAGGGATGCTCTGTAATGGGATGGTGAATGGGACTGAGGGATGCTCTGTAATGGCATGGGAGAATGGGACTGAGGGATGCTCTGTAATGTGATGGGAGAATGGGACTGAGGGATGTTCTGTAATGGGATGGTGAATGGAACTGAGGAATGCTCTGTAATGGGATAGTGAATGGGACTGAGGGATGCTCTGTAATGGGACAGTGAATGGGATTGAGGGATGCTCTGTAATGGGATGGTGAATGGAACTGAGGGATGCTCTGTAATGGGATTCTGAATGGGAATGAGGGATGCTCGGTAATGGGATGGTGAATGGGACTGAGGGATGCTCTGTAATGGGACGGTGAATGGGACTGAGGGATGCTCTGTAATGGGATGCGAGAATGGGACTGAGGGATGCTCTGTAATGGGACGGTGAATGTGACTGAGGGATGCTCTGTAATGGGATGGGAGAATGGGACTAAGGGATGCCCTGTATTGGGACAGTGAATGGGACTGAGGGGGATGCTCTATAATGGGACGGTGAATGGGATTGAGGGATGTTCTGTAATGGGATGGTGAATCGGACTGAGGGATGCTCTGTAATCTGATGAGGAAATGGGACTGAGGGATTGCTCCATAATGGGATGGGGGAATGGGACTGAGTGATCGCTCCGTAATGGAACATTGAATGGGACTGTGGGGGATGCTCTGTAATGGGACAGTGAATGGGACTGAAGGGGATGCTCTGTAATGGGTCAGTGAATGGAACTGAGTGATACTCTATAATGGGACGGTGAATGGGATTGAGGGATGCTCTGTAATGGAACATTGATTGGGACTGTGGGGGATGCTCTGTAATGGGACAGTGAATGGGACTGAAGGGGATGCTCTGTAATGGGTCAGTGAATGGAACTGAGTGATACTCTGTAATGGCAGGGTGAATGGGACTGAGGGATGCTCTGTAATGGGACAATGAATGGGACTGAGTGATGCGCTGGAATGGGACAGTGGAATAGGACCGAGGGGGATGCTCTGTAATGGGATGGTGAATGGGACTGAGGAATTGCTCTGTAATGGGATGGGGGAATGGGACTGAGGGATTGCTCCGTAATGGAACGGTGAATGGGACTGAGGGATTCTCTGTATTGGGACTGTGAATGGAGCTGAGGGCAACTCTGTAATGGGACGGTGAATGGAACTGAGGGATGCTCTGTAATGGGACAGGGAAATGGGACGGAGAGGAAGCTCTGTAATAGGATGGTGAATGGGACCAGTGGATTGCTCTATAATGGGATAGTAGAATGGGACTGAGGGATGCCCTGTAATGAGAAGGTGAATGGGACTGAGGGATGCTCTGTAATGGGACGGTGAATGGAACTGAGGGATGTGCTGTAATGGGACGGTGAATGGGACTGAGGGATGCTCTGTAATGGGATGGGAGAATGGGACTGAGGGATGCTCGGTAATGGGATGGTGAATGGAACTGAGGGATGCTCTGTAATGGGACGGTGAATGGAACTGAGGGATGCTCTGTAATGGGATGGTGAATGGGACTGAAGGATTCTCTGTAATGGGATGGTGAATGCAACTGAGGGATGCTCTGTAATGGGATGGTGAATGGGACTGAGGGATGTTCTGTAATGGGATGGTGAATGGAACTGAGGAATGCTCTGTAATGGGATAGTGAATGGGACTGAGGGATGCTCTGTAATGGGATGGGAGAATGGGACTGAGGGATGCTCTGTAATGTGATGGGAGAATGGGACTGAGGGATGTTCTGTAATGGGATGGTGAATGGAACTGAGGAATGCTCTGTAATGGGATAGTGAATGGGACTGAGGGATGCTCTGTAATGGGATGGTGAATGGGACTGAGGGATGCTCTGTAATAGGACGGTGAATGGGACTGAGGGATGCTCTGTAATGAGATGGTGAATGGGACTGAGGGATGCTCTGTAATGAGATGGTGAATGGGACTGAGGGATGCTCTGTAATGGGATAGTGAATGGGACTGAGGGATGCTCTGTAATGGGATAGTGAATGGTACTGAGGGATGCTCTGTAATGGGATGGGAGAATGGGACTGAGGGATGCTCTGTAATGGGATGAGAGAATGGGACTGAGGAATTGCTCTGAAATGGGATGGGGGAATGGGACTGAGGAATTGCTCTGTAACGGAACAGTGAATGGGACTGAGGGATGCGCTGGAATGGGACAGTGGAATAGGACCGAGGGGGATGCTCTGTAATGGGATGGTGAATGGGACTGAGGAATTGCTCTGTAATGGGATGGGGGAATGGGACTGAGGGATTGCTCCGTAATGGAACGGTGAATGGGACTGAGGGATTCTCTGTATTGGGACTGTGAATGGATCTGAGGGCAACTCTGTAATGGGACGGTGAATGGAACTGAGGGATGCTCTGTAATGGGACAGGGAAATGGGACGGAGAGGAAGCTCTGTAATAGGATGGTGAATGGGACCAGTGGATTGCTCTATAATGGGATGGTAGAATGGGACTGAGGGATGCCCTGTAATGAGAAGGTGAATGGGACTGAGGGATGCTCTGTAATGGGACGGTGAATGGAATTGAGGGATGTGCTGTAATGAGACGGTGAATGGGACTGAGGGATGCTCTGTAATGGGACGGTGAATGGTACTGAGGGATGCTCTGTAATGGGACGGTGAATGGGAATGAGGGATGCTCTGTAATGGGATGGTGAATGGGACTGAAGGATGCTCTGTAATGGGATGGTGAATGCAACTGAGGGATGCTCTGTAATGGGATGGTGAATGGGACTGAGGAATTGCTCTGTAATGGGATGGCGGAATGGGAGTGAGGAATTGCTCCATAATGGAACAGTGAATGGGACTCAGGGATGCTCTGTAATGGGTCTGTGAATGGAACTGTGGGATGCTCTGTAATGGGACAGAGAATCGAACTGAGGGATTCTCTGTAATGGGACAGGGAAATGGGACGGAGAGGAAGCTCTGAAATAGGACGGTGAATGGGACCAGGAGATTGCTCTATAATGGGATGGGAGAATGGGACTGAGAGATGCCCTGTAATGGGACGCTGAATGGAACTGAGGGATGCTCTGTAATGGGATAGTGAATGGGACTGAGGGATGCTCTGTAATAGGAAGGTGAATGGGACTGAGGGATGCTCTGTAATGAGATGGTGAATGGGACTGAGGGATGCTCTGTAATGGGACGGTGAATGGAACTGAGGGATGCTCTGTAATGGGATAGTGAATGGGACTGAGGGATGCTCTGTAATGGGATAGTGAATGGGACTGAGGGATGCTCTGTAATGGGATGGGAGAATGGGACTGAGGGATGCTCTGTAATGGGATGAGAGAATGGAACTGAGGAATTGCTCTGAAATGGGATGGGGGAATGGGACTGAGGAATTGCTCTGTAACGGAACAGTGAATGGGACTGAGGGATGCACTGTAATGGGACAGAAAATGGAACTGAGGGATGCTCTGCAATGGGACAGGGAAATGGGATGGAGAGGAAGCTCTGCAATAGGACGGTGAATGGGACCAGGAGATTGCTCTGTAATGAGATGGGAGAATGGGACTGAGAGATGCCCAGTAATGGGACGGTGAATGGGACTGAGGGATGCCCTGTAATGGGATGGTGAATTGGACTGAGGGATGCTCTGTAATGGGACGGTGAATGGGACTGAGGGATGCTCTGGAATGGGATGGTGAATGGGACTGAGGGATGCTCTGTAATGGGATGGTGAATGGAACTGAGGGATGCTATGTAATGAGACGGTGAATGGGACTGAGGGATGCTCTGTAATGGGATGGTGAATGGGACTGAGGGATGCTCTGTAATGGCATGGGAGAATGGGACTGAGGGATGCTCTGTAATGTGATGGGAGAATGGGACTGAGGGATGTTCTGTAATGGGATGGTGAATGGAACTGAGGAATGCTCTGTAATGGGATAGTGAATGGGACTGAGGGATGCTCTGTAATGGGACAGTGAATGGGACTGAGGGATGCTCTGTAATGGGATGGTGAATGGAACTGAGGGATGCTCTGTAATGGGATTCTGAATGGGAATGAGGGATGCTCGGTAATGGGATGGTGAATGGGACTGAGGGATGCTCTGTAATGGGACAGTGAATGGGACTGAGGGATGCTCTGTAATGGGATGCGAGAATGGGACTGAGGGATGCTCTGTAATGGGACGGTGAATGTGACTGAGGGATGCTCTGTAATGGGATGGGAGAATGGGACTAAGGGATGCCCTGTATTGGGACAGTGAATGGGACTGAGGGGGATGCTCTATAATGGGACGGTGAATGGGATTGAGGGATGTTCTGTAATGGGATGGTGAATCGGACTGAGGGATGCTCTGTAATGTGATGAGGAAATGGGACTGAGGGATTGCTCCATAATGGGATGGGGGAATGGGACTGAGTGATCGCTCCGTAATGGAACATTGAATGGGACTGTGGGGGATGCTCTGTAATGGGACAGTGAATGGGACTGAAGGGGATGCTCTGTAATGGGTCAGTGAATGGAACTGAGTGATACTCTATAATGGGACGGTGAATGGGATTGAGGGATGCTCTGTAATGGAACATTGAATGGGACTGTGGGGGATGCTCTGTAATGGGACAGTGAATGGGACTGAAGGGGATGCTCTGTAATGGGTCAGTGAATGGAACTGAGTGATACTCTGTAATGGTAGGGTGAATGGGACTGAGGGATGCTCTGTAATGGGACAATGAATGGGACTGAGTGATGCGCTGGAATGGGACAGTGGAATAGGACCGAGGGGGATGCTCTGTAATGGGATGGTGAATGGGACTGAGGAATTGCTCTGTAATGGGATGGGGGAATGGGACTGAGGGATTGCTCCGTAATGGAACGGTGAATGGGACTGAGGGATTCTCTGTATTGGGACTGTGAATGGATCTGAGGGCAACTCTGTAATGGGACGGTGAATGGAACTGAGGGATGCTCTGTAATGGGACAGGGAAATGGGACGGAGAGGAAGCTCTGTAATAGGATGGTGAATGGGACCAGTGGATTGCTCTATAATGGGATAGTAGAATGGGACTGAGGGATGCCCTGTAATGAGAAGGTGAATGGGACTGAGGGATGCTCTGTAATGGGACGGTGAATGGAACTGAGGGATGTGCTGTAATGGGACGGTGAATGGGACTGAGGGATGCTCTGTAATGGGATGGGAGAATGGGACTGAGGGATGCTCGGTAATGGGATGGTGAATGGAACTGAGGGATGCTCTGTAATGGGACGGTGAATGGAACTGAGGGATGCTCTGTAATGGGATGGTGAATGGGACTGAAGGATTCTCTGTAATGGGATGGTGAATGCAACTGAGGGATGCTCTGTAATGGGATGGTGAATGGGACTGAGGGATGTTCTGTAATGGGATGGTGAATGGAACTGAGGAATGCTCTGTAATGGGATAGTGAATGGGACTGAGGGATGCTCTGTAATGGGATGGGAGAATGGGACTGAGGGATGCTCTGTAATGTGATGGGAGAATGGGACTGAGGGATGTTCTGTAATGGGATGGTGAATGGAACTGAGGAATGCTCTGTAATGGGATAGTGAATGGGACTGAGGGATGCTCTGTAATGGGATGGTGAATGGGACTGAGGGATGCTCTGTAATGGGATGGTGAATGGAACTGAGGGATGCTCTGGAATGGGACGGTGAATGGGACTGAGGGATGCTCGGAAATGGGATGTTGAATGGAACTGAGGGATGCTCTGTAATGGGATGATGAATGGGACTGGAGATGCTCTGTAATGGGATTCTGAATGGGAATGAGGGATGCTCAGTAATGGGATGGTGAATGGGACTGAGGGATGCTCTGTAATGGGACGGTGAATGGGACTGAGGGATGCTCTGTAATGGGATGCGAGAATGGGACTGAGGGATGCTCTGTAATGGGACGGTGAATGTGACTGAGGGATGCTCTGTAATGGGATGGGAGAATGGGACTAAGGGATGCCCTGTATTGGGACAGTGAATGGGACTGAGGGGTATGCTCTATAATGGGACGGTGAATGGGATTGAGGGATGTTCTGTAATGGGATGGTGAATGGGACTGAGGGATGCTCTGTAATGTGATGAGGAAATGGGACTGAGGGATTGCTCCATAATGGGATGGGGGAATGGGACTGAGTGATCGCTCCGTAATGGAACATTGAATGGGACTGTGGGGGATGCTCTGTAATGGGACAGTGAATGGGACTGAAGGGGATGCTCTGTAATGGGTCAGTGAATGGAACTGAGTGATACTCTATAATGGGACGGTGAATGGGATTGAGGGATGCTCTGTAATGGAACATTGAATGGGACTGTGGGGGATGCTCTGTAATGGGACAGTGAATGGGACTGAAGGGGATGCTCTGTAATGGGTCAGTGAATGGAACTGAGTGATACTCTGTAATGGGAGGGTGAATGGGACTGAGGGATGCTCTGTAATGGGACAATGAATGGGACTGAGTGATGCGCTGGAATGGGACAGTGGAATAGGACCGAGGGGGATGCTCTGTAATGGGATGGTGAATGGGACTGAGGAATTGCTCTGTAATGGGATGGGGGAATGGGACTGAGGGATTGCTCCGTAATGGAACGGTGAATGGGACTGAGGGATTCTCTGTATTGGGACTGTGAATGGATCTGAGGGCAACTCTGTAATGGGACGGTGAATGGAACTGAGGGATGCTCTGTAATGGGACAGCGAAATGGGACGGAGAGGAAGCTCTGTAATAGGATGGTGAATGGGACCAGTGGATTGCTCTATAATGGGATGGTAGAATGGGACTGAGGGATGCCCTGTAATGAGAAGGTGAATGGGACTGAGGGATGCTCTGTAATGGGACGGTGAATGGAACTGAGGGATGTGCTGTAATGGGACGGTGAATGGGACTGAGGGATGCTCTGTAATGGGATGGGAGAATGGGACTGAGGGATGCTCGGTAATGGGATGGTGAATGGAACTGAGGGATGCTCTGTAATGGGACGGTGAATGGAACTGAGGGATGCTCTGTAATGGGACGGTGAATGGGACTGAGGGATGCTCTGTAATGGGATGGTGAATGGGACTGAAGGATGCTCTGTAATGGGATGGTGAATGCAACTGAGGGATGCTCTGTAATGGGATGGTGAATGGGACTGAGGAATTGCTCTGTAATGGGATGGCGGAATGGGAGTGAGGAATTGCTCCATAATGGAACAGTGAATGGGACTGAGGGATGCTCTGTAATGGGTCTGTGAATGGAACTGTGGGATGCTCTGTAATGGGACAGAGAATCGAACTGAGGGATGCTCTGTAATGGGACAGGGAAATGGGACGGAGAGGAAGCTCTGTAATAGGACGGTGAATGCAACCAGGAGATTGCTCTATAATGGGATGGGAGAATGGGACTGAGAGATGCCCTGTAATGGGACGCTGAATGGAACTGAGGGATGCTCTGTAATGGGATAGTGAATGGGACTGAGGGATGCTCTGAAATAGGACGGTGAATGGGACTGAGGGATGCTGTGTAATGAGATGGTGAATGGGACTGAGGGATGCTCTGTAATGGGACGGTGAATGGAACAGAGGGATGCTCTCTAATGGGATGGGAGAATGGGACTGAGGGATGCTCTGTAATGGGATGAGAGAATGGGACTGAGGAATTGCTCTGAAATGGGATGGGGGAATGGGACTGAGGAATTGCTCTGTAACGGAACAGTGAATGGGACTGAGGGATGCTCTGTAATGGGACAGAAAATGGAACTGAGGGATGCTCTGCAATGGGACAGGGAAATGGGATGGAGAGGAAGCTCTGCAATAGGACGGTGAATGGGACCAGGAGATTGCTCTGTAATGAGATGGGAGAATGGGACTGAGAGATGCCCAGTAATGGGACGGTGAATGGGACTGAGGGATGCCCTGTAATGGGATGGTGAATTGGACTGAGGGATGCTCTGTAATGGGACGGTGAATGGGACTGAGGGATGCTCTGGAATGGGATGGTGAATGGGACTGAGGGATGCTCTGTAATGGGATGGTGAATGGAACTGAGGGATGCTATGTAATGAGACGGTGAATGGGACTGAGGGATGCTCTGTAAAGGCATGGTGAATGGGACTGAGGGATGCTCTGTAATGGCATGGGAGAATGGGACTGAGGGATGCTCTGTAATGTGATGGGAGAATGGGACTGAGGGATGTTCTGTAATGGGATGGTGAATGGAACTGAGGAATGCTCTGTAATGGGATAGTGAATGGGACTGAGGGATGCTCTGTAATGGGACAGTGAATGGGACTGAGGGATGCTCTGTAATGGGATGGTGAATGGAACTGAGGGATGCTCTGTAATGGGATTCTGAATGGGAATGAGGGATGCTCGGTAATGGGATGGTGAATGGGACTGAGGGATGCTCTGTAATGGGACGGTGAATGGGACTGAGGGATGCTCTGTAATGGGATGCAAGAATGGGACTGAGGGATGCTCTGTAATGGGACGGTGAATGTGACTGAGGGATGCTCTGTAATGGGATGGGAGAATGGGACTAAGGGATGCCCTGTATCGGGACAGTGAATGGGACTGAGGGGGATGCTCTATAATGGGACGGTGAATGGGATTGAGGGATGTTCTGTAATGGGATGGTGAATCGGACTGAGGGATGCTCTGTAATGTGATGAGGAAATGGGACTGAGGGATTGCTCCATAATGGGATGGGGGAATGGGACTGAGTGATCGCTCCGTAATGGAACATTGAATGGGACTGTGGGGGATGCTCTGTAATGGGACAGTGAATGGGACTGAAGGGGATGCTCTGTAATGGGTCAGTGAATGGAACTGAGTGATACTCTATAATGGGACGGTGAATGGGATTGAGGGATGCTCTGTAATGGAACATTGAATGGGACTGTGGGGGATGCTCTGTAATGGGACAGTGAATGGGACTGAAGGGGATGCTCTGTAATGGGTCAGTGAATGGAACTGAGTGATACTCTGTAATGGGAGGGTGAATGGGACTGAGGGATGCTCTGTAATGGGACAATGAATGGGACTGAGTGATGCGCTGGAATGGGACAGTGGAATAGGACCGAGGGGGATGCTCTGTAATGGGATGGTGAATGGGACTGAGGAATTGCTCTGTAATGGGATGGGGGAATGGGACTGAGGGATTGCTCCGTAATGGAACGGTGAATGGGACTGAGGGATTCTCTGTATTGGGACTGTGAATGGATCTGAGGGCAACTCTGTAATGGGATGGTGAATGGAACTGAGGGATGCTCTGTAATGGGACAGCGAAATGGGACGGAGAGGAAGCTCTGTAATAGGATGGTGAATGGGACCAGTGGATTGCTCTATAATGGGATGGTAGAATGGGACTGAGGGATGCCCTGTAATGAGAAGGTGAATGGGACTGAGGGATGCTCGGTAATGGGACGGTGAAAGGAACTGAGGGATGTGCTGTAATGGGACGGTGAATGGGACTGAGGGATGCTCTGTAATGGGATGGGAGAATGGGACTGAGGGATGCTCGGTAATGGGATGGTGAATGGAACTGAGGGATGCTCTGTAATGGGACGGTGAATGGAACTGAGGGATGCTCTGTAATGGGACGGTGAATGGGACTGAGGGATGCTCTGTAATGGGATGGTGAATGGGACTGAAGGATGCTCTGTAATGGGATGGTGAATGCAACTGAGGGATGCTCTGTAATGGGATGGTGAATGGGACTGAGGAATTGCTCTGTAATGGGATGGCGGAATGGGAGTGAGGAATTGCTCCATAATGGAACAGTGAATGGGACTGAGGGATGCTCTGTAATGGGTCTGTGAATGGAACTGTGGGATGCTCTGTAATGGGACAGAGAATCGAACTGAGGGATGCTCTGTAATGGGACAGGGAAATGGGACGGAGAGGAAGCTCTGTAATAGGACGGTGAATGGGACCAGGAGATTGCTCTATAATGGGATGGGAGAATGGGACTGAGAGATGCCCTGTAATGGGACGCTGAATGGAACTGAGGGATGCTCTGTAATGGGATAGTGAATGGGACTGAGGGATGCTCTGAAATAGGACGGTGAATGGGACTGAGGGATGCTGTGTAATGAGATGGTGAATGGGACTGAGGGATTCTCTGTAATGGGACGGTGAATGGAACAGAGGGATGCTCTCTAATGGGATGGGAGAATGGGACTGAGGGATGCTCTGTAATGGGATGAGAGAATGGGACTGAGGAATTGCTCTGAAATGGGATGGGGGAATGGGACTGAGGAATTGCTCTGTAACGGAACAGTGAATGGGACTGAGGGATGCTCTGTAATGGGACAGAAAATGGAACTGAGGGATGCTCTGCAATGGGACAGGGAAATGGGATGGAGAGGAAGCTCTGCAATAGGATGGTGAATGGGACCAGGAGATTGCACTGTAATGAGATGGGAGAATGGGACTGAGAGATGCCCAGTAATGGGACGGTGAATGGGACTGAGGGATGCTCTGTAATGGGATGGTGAATGGGACTGAGGGATGCAATGTAATGAGACGGTGAATGGGACTGACGGATGCTCTGTAATGGGATGGGAGAATGGGACTGAGGGATGCTCTGTAATGTGATGGGAGAATGGGACTGAGGGATGTTCTGTAATGGGATGGTGAATGGGATTGAGGGATGCTCTGTAATGGGACGGTGAATGGGACTGAGGGATGCTCTGTAATGGGATGGTGAATGGAACTGAGGGATGCTCTGGAATGGGATGTTGAATGGGACTGAGGGATGCTCTGTAATGGGATGGTGAATGGAACTGAGGGATGCTCTGGAATGGGACGGTGAATGGGACTGAGGGATGCTCAGTAATGGGATGGTGAATGGAACTGAGGGATGCTCTGTAATGGGATGATGAATGGGACTGAGCGATGCTCTGTAATGGGATTCTGAATCGGAATGAGGGATGCTCTGTAATGGGATGGTGAATGGGACTGAGGGATGCTCTGTAATGGGATGGTGAATGGGACCGAGGGATGCTCTGTAATGGGATGCGAGAATGGGACTGAGGGATTCTCTGTAATGGGACGGTGAATGTGACTGAGGGATGCTCTGTAATGGGATGGGAGAATGGGAATATGGGATGCTCTGTATTGGGACAGTGAATGGGACTGAGGAGGATGCTCTATAATGGGACGGTGAATGGGATTGATGGATGTTCTGTAATGGGATGGAGAATGGGACTGTGGGGGATGCTCTGTAATGGGACAGTGAATGGGACTGAAGGGGATGCTCTGTAATGGGTCAGTGAATGGAACTGAGTGATACTCTGTAATGGGAGGGTGAATGGGACTGAGGGATGCTCTGTAATGGGACAATCAATGGGACTGAGTGATGCGCTGGAATGGGACAGTGGAATAGGACCGAGGGGGATGCTCTGTAATGGGATGGTGAATGGGACTGAGGAATTGCTCTGTAATGGGATGGGGGAATGGGACTGAGGGATTGCTCCGCAATGGAACGGTGAATGGGACTGAGGGATTCTCTGTATTGGGACTGTGAATGGATCTGAGGGCAACTCTGTAATGGGACGGTGAATGGAACTGAGGGATGCTCTGTAATGGGACAGGGAAATGGGACGGAGAGGAAGCTCTGTAATAGGATGGTGAATGGGACCAGTGGATTGCTCTATAATGGGATGGTAGAATGGGACTGAGGGATGCCCTGTAATGAGAAGGTGAATGGGACTGAGGGATGCTCGGTAATGGGACGGTGAATGGAACTGAGGGATGTGCTGTAATGGGACGGTGAATGGGACTGAGGGATGCTCTGTAATGGGATGGGAGAATGGGACTGAGGGATGCTCGGTAATGGGATGGTGAATGGAACTGAGGGATGCTCTGTAATGGGACGGTGAATGGAACTGAGGGATGCTCTGTAATGGGACGGTGAATGGGACTGAGGGATGCTCTGTAATGGGATGGTGAATGGGACTGAAGGATGCTCTGTAATGGGATGGTGAATGCAACTGAGGGATGCTCTGTAATGGGATGGTGAATGGGACTGAGGAATTGCTCTGTAATGGGATGGCGGAATGGGAGTGAGGGATGCTCTGTAATGGGACGGTGAATGGGACTGAGGGATGCTCTGTAATGGGATGGTGAATGGGACTGAAGGATGCTCTGTAATGGGATGGTGAATGCAACTGAGGGATGCTCCATAATGGAACAGTGAATGGGACTGAGGGATGCTCTGTAATGGGTCTGTGAATGGAACTGTGGGATGCTCTGTAATGGGACAGAGAATCGAACTGAGGGATGCTCTGTAATGGGACAGGGAAATGGGACGGAGAGGAAGCTCTGTAATAGGACGGTGAATGGGACCAGGAGATTGCTCTATAATGGGATGGGAGAATGGGACTGAGAGATGCCCTGTAATGGGACGCTGAATGGAACTGAGGGATGCTTTGTAATGGGATAGTGAATGGGACTGAGGGATGCTCTGTAATAGGACGGTGAATGGGATTGAGGGATGCTGTGTAATGAGATGGTGAATGGGACTGAGGGATGCTCTGTAATGGGACGGTGAATGGAACAGAGGGATGCTCTCTAATGGGATGGGAGAATGGGACTGAGGGATGCTCTGTAATGGGATGAGAGAATGGGACTGAGGAATTGCTCTGAAATGGGATGGGGGAATGGGACTGAGGAATTGCTCTGTAACGGAACAGTGAATGGGACTGAGGGATGCTCTGTAATGGGACAGAAAATGGAACTGAGGGATGCTCTGCAATGGGACAGGGAAATGGGATGGAGAGGAAGCTCTGCAATAGGACGGTGAATGGGACCAGGAGATTGCTCTGTAATGAGATGGGAGAATGGGACTGAGAGATGCCCAGTAATGGGACGGTGAATGGGACTGAGGGATGCTCTGTAATGGGATGGTGAATGGGACTGAGGGATGCAAAGTAATGAGACGGTGAATGGGACTGAGGGATGCTCTGTAATGGGACGGTGAATGGGACTGACGGATGCTCTGTAATGGGATGGGAGAATGGGACTGAGGGATGCTCTGTAATGTGATCGGAGACTGGGACTGAGGGATGTTCTGTAATGGGATGGTGAATGGGATTGAGGGATGCTCTGTAATGGGACGGTGAATGGGACTGAGGGATGCTCTGTAATGGGATGGTGAATGGAACTGAGGGATGCTCTGGAATGGGATGGTGAATGGGACTGAGGGATGCTCTGTAATGGGATGGTGAATGGAACTGAGGGATGCTCTGGAATGGGACGGTGAATGGGACTGAGGGATGCTCAGTAATGGGATGGTGAATGGAACTGAGGGATGCTCTGTAATGGGATGATGAATGGGACTGAGAGATGCTCTGTAATGGGATTCTGAATCGGAATGAGGGATGCTCTGTAATGGGATGGTGAATGGGACTGAGGGATGCTCTGTAATGGGATGGTGAATGGGACCGAGGGATGCTCTGTAATGGGATGCGAGAATGGGACTGAGGGATTCTCTGTAATGGGACGGTGAATGTGACTGAGGGATGCTCTGTAATGGGATGGGAGAATGGGAATATGGGATGCTCTGTATTGGGACAGTGAATGGGACTGAGGAGGATGCTCTATAATGGGACGGTGAATGGGATTGAGGGATGTTCTGTAATGGGATGGTGAATGGGACTGAGGGATGCTCTGTAATGTGATGAGGAAATGGGACTGAGGGATTGCTCCATAATGGGATGGGGGAATGGGAAAGAGTGATCGCTCCGTAATGGAACGTTGAATGGGAATGTGGGGGATGCTCTGTAATGGGTCAGTGAATGGATCTGAGTGATACTCTGTAATGGGAGGGTGAATGGGACTGAGTGAAGCTCTGAAATGGGACAATGAATGGGACTGAGTGATGAGCTTGAATGGGACAGGGGAATAGGACCGAGGAGGATTCTCTGTAATGGGATTGTGAATGGGACTGAGGAATTGCTCTGTAATGGGATGGGGAAATGGGACTGAGGGATTGCTCCATAATGGAACGGTGAATGGGACTGAGGGTTTCTCTGTAATGGGACTGTGAATGGATCTGAGGGAAACTCTGTAATGGGACGGTGAATGGAACTGAGGGATGCTCTGTAATGGGACAGGGAAATGGGACGGAGAGGAAGCTCTGTAATAGGATGGTGAATGGGACCAGTGGATTGCTCTATAATGGGATGGTAGAATGGGACTGAGGGATGCCCTGTAATGGGAAGGTGAATGGGACTGACGGATGCTCTGTAATGGGTCGCTGAATGGAACTGAGGGATGTTCTGTAATGGGACGGTGAATGGGACTGAGGGATGCTCTGTAATGGGATGGGAGATTGGGACTGAGGGATGCTCTGTAATGGGATGGTGAATGGAACTGAGGGATGCTCTGTAATGGGATGGTGAATGGAACTGAGGGATGCTCTGTAATGGGACGGTGAATGGGACTGAGGGATGCTCTGTAATGGGAGAGAGAATGGAACTGATGGATGCTCTGTAATGGGATAGGGAAATGGGATGGAGAGGAAGCTCTGTAATAGGACGGTGAATGGGACCAGGAGATTACTCTATAATCGGATTGGAGAATGGGACTGAGAGATGCCCTGTAATGGGACGGTGAATGGGACTGAGGGATGCTCTGTAATGGGATGGTGAATGGAACTGAGGGATGCTCTGGAATGGGATGGTGAATGGGACTGAGGGATGCTCTGTAATGGGATGGTGAATGGAACTGAGGGATGCTCTGTAATGGGATGGGAGAATGGGACTGAGGGATGCTCTGTAATGTGATGGGAGAATGGGACTGAGGGATGTTCTGTAATGGGATGGGAGAATGGGACTGAGGGATGCTCTGTAATGTGATGGGAGAATGGGACTGAGGGATGTTCTGTAATGGGATGGTGAATGGAACTGAGGAATGCTCTGTAATGGGATAGTGAATGGGACTGAGGGATGCTCTGTAATGGGACGGTGAATGGGACTGAGGGATGCTCTGTAATGGGATGGTGAATGGAACTGAGGGATGCTCTGGAATGGGACGGTAAATGGGACTGAGGGATGCTCGGAAATGGGATGTTGAATGGAACTGAGGGATGCTCTGTAATGGGATTCTGAATGGGAATGAGGGATGCTCAGTAATGGGATGGTGAATGGGACTGAGGGATGCTCTGTAATGGGACGGTGAATGGGACTGAGGGATGCTCTGTAATGGGATGCGAGAATGGGACTGAGGGATGCTCTATAATGGGACGGTGAATGTGACTGAGGGATGCTCTGTAATGGGATGGGAGAATGGGACTAAGGGATGCCCTGTATTGGGACAGTGAATGGGACTGAGGGGGATGCTCTATAATGGGACGGTGAATGGGATTGAGGGATGTTCTGTAATGGGATGGTGAATGGGACTGAGGGATGCTCTGTAATGTGATGAGGAAATGGGACTGAGGGATTGCTCCATAATGGGATGGGGGAATGGGACTGAGTGATCGCTCCGTAATGGAACATTGAATGGGACTGTGGGGGATGCTCTGTAATGGGACAGTGAATGGGACTGAAGGGGATGCTCTGTAATGGGTCAGTGAATGGAACTGAGTGATACTCTATAATGGGACGGTGAATGGGATTGAGGGATGCTCTGTAATGGAACATTGAATGGGACTGTGGGGGATGCTCTGTAATGGGACAGTGAATGGGACTGAAGGGGATGCTCTGTAATGGGTCAGTGAATGGAACTGAGTGATACTCTGTAATGGGAGGGTGAATGGGACTGAGGGATGCTCTGTAATGGGACAATGAATGGGACTGAGTGATGCGCTGGAATGGGACAGTGGAATAGGACCGAGGGGGATGCTCTGTAATGGGATGGTGAATGGGACTGAGGAATTGCTCTGTAATGGGATGGGGGAATGGGACTGAGGGATTGCTCCGTAATGGAACGGTGAATGGGACTGAGGGTTTCTCTGTATTGGGACTCTGAATGGATCTGAGGGCAACTCTGTAATGGGACGGTGAACGGAACTGAGGGATGCTCTGTAATGGGACAGGGAAATGGGACGGAGAGGAAGCTCTGTAATAGGATGGTGAATGGGACCAGTGGATTGCTCTATAATAGGATGGTAGAATGGGACTGAGGGATGCCCTGTAATGAGAAGGTGAATGGGACTGAGTGATGCTCTGTAATGGGACGGTGAATGGAACTGAGGGATGTGCTGTAATGGGACGGTGAATGGGACTGAGGGATGCTCTGTAATGGGATGGGAGAATGGGACTGAGGGATGCTCGGTAATGGGATGGTGAATGGAACTGAGGGATGCTCTGTAATGGGACGGTGAATGGAACTGAGGGATGCTCTGTAATGGGACGGTGAATGGGACTGAGGGATGCTCTGTAATGGGATGGTGAATGGGACTGAAGGATGCTCTGTAATGGGATGGTGAATGCAACTGAGGGATGCTCTGTAATGGGATGGTGAATGGGACTGAGGAATTGCTCTGTAATGTGATGGCGGAATGGGAGTGAGGAATTGCTCCATAATGGAACAGTGAATGGGACTGAGGGATGCTGTGTAATGGGTCTGTGAATGGAACTGTGGGATGCTCTGTAATGGGACAGAGAATCGAACTGAGGGATGCTCTGTAATGGGACAGGGAAATGGGACGGAGAGGAAGCTCTGTACTAGGACGGTGAATGGGACCAGGAGATTGCTCTATAATGGGATGGGAGAATGGGACTGAGAGATGCCCTGTAATGGGACGCTGAATGGAACTGAGGGATGCTCTGTAATGGGATAGTGAATGGGACTGAGGGATGCTCTGTAATAGGACGGTGAATGGGACTGAGGGATGCTCTGTAATGAGATGGTGAATGGGACTGAGGGATGCTCTGTAATGGGACGGTGAATGGAACAGAGGGATGCTCTGTAATGGGATGGGAGAATGGGACTGAGGGATGCTCTGTAATGGGATGAGAGAATGGGACCGAGGAATTGCTCTGAAATGGGATGGGGGAATGGGACTGAGGAATTGCTCTGTAACGGAACAGTGAATGGGACTGAGGGATGCTCTGTAATGGGACAGAAAATGGAACTGAGGGATGCTCTGCAATGGGACAGGGAAATGGGATGGAGAGGAAGCTCTGCAATAGGACGGTGAATGGGACCAGGAGATTGCTCTGTAATGGGATGGGAGAATGGGACTGAGAGATGCCCAGTAATGGGACGGTGAATGGGACTGAGGGATGCTCTGTAATGGGACGGTGAATGGGACTGAGGGATGTTCTGTAATGGGATGGTGAATGGAACTGAGGAATGCTCTGTAATGGGATGGTGAATGGGATTGAGGGATGCTCTGTAATGGGATGGTGAATGGGACCGAGGGATGCTCTGTAATGGGATGGTGAATGGAACTGAGGGATGCTCTGGAATGGGATGGTGAATGGGACTGAGGGATGCTCTGTAATGGGATGGTGAATGGAACTGAGGGATGCTCTGGAATGGGACGGTGAATGGGACTGAGGGATGCTCAGTAATGGGATGGTGAATGGAACTGAGGGATGCTCTGTAATGGGATGATGAATGGGACTGAGAGATGCTCTGTAATGGGATTCTGAATGGGAATGAGGGATGCTCTGTAATGGGATGGTGAATGGGACTGAGGGATGCTCTGTAATGGGATGGTGAATGGGACCGAGGGATGCTCTGTAATGGGATGCGAGAATGGGACTGAGGGATTCTCTGTAATGGGACGGTGAATGTGACTGAGGGATGCTCTGTAATGGGATGGGAGAATGGGAATATGGGATGCTCTGTATTGGGACAGTGAATGGGACTGAGGAGGATGCTCTATAATGGGACGGTGAATGGGATTGAGGGATGTTCTGTAATGGGATGGTGAATGGGACTGAGGGATGCTCTGTAATGTGATGAGGAAATGGGACTGAGGGATTGCTCCATAATGGGATGGGGGAATGGGAAAGAGTGATCGCTCCGTAATGGAACGTTGAATGGGACTGTGTGGGATGCTCTGTAATGGGTCAGTGAATGGATCTGAGTGATACTCTGTAATGGGAGGGTGAATGGGACTGAGGGAAGCTCTGTAATGGGACAATGAATGGGACTGAGTGATGAGCTGGAATGGGACAGGGGAATAGGACCGAGGAGGATGCTCTGTAATGGGATTGTGAATGGGACTGAGGAATTGCTCTGTAATGGGATGGGGAAATGGGACTGAGGGATTGCTCCATAATGGAACGGTGAATGGGACTGAGGGATGCTCTGTAATGGGACGGTGAATGGGACTGAGGGATGCTCTGTAATGGGATGGTGAATGGAACTGAGGGATGCTCTGGAATGGGACGGTGAATGGGACTGAGGGATGCTCGGAAATGGGATGTTGAATGGAACTGAGGGATTCTCTGTAATGGGACTGTGAATGGATCTGAGGGAAACTCTGTAATGGGACGGTGAATGGAACTGAGGGATGCTCTGTAATGGGACAGGGAAATGGGACGGAGAGGAAGCTCTGTAATAGGATGGTGAATGGGACCAGTGGATTGCTCTATAATGGGATGGTAGAATGGGACTGAGGGATGCCCTGTAATGGGAAGTTGAATGGGACTGAGGGATGCTCTGTAATGGGACGCTGAATGGAACTGAGGGATGTGCTGTAATGGGACGGTGAATGGGACTGAGGGATGCTCTGTAATGGGATGGGAGAATGGGACTGAGGGATGCTCTGTAATGGGATGGTGAATGGAACTGCGGGATGCTCTGTAATGGGATGGTGAATGGAACTGAGGGATGCTCTGTAATGGGACGGTGAATGGGACTGAGGGATGCTCTGTAATGGGAGAGAGAATGGAACTGATGGATGCTCTGTAATGGGATAGGGAAATGGGATGGAGAGGAAGCTCTGTAATATGACAGTGAATGGGACTAGGAGATTACTCTATAATCGGATTGGAGAATGGGACTGAGAGATGCCCTGTAATGGGACGGTGAATGGAACTGAGGGATGCTCTGGAATGGGACGGTGAATGGGACTGAGGGATGCTCGGAAATGGGATGTTGAATGGAACTGAGGGATGCTCGGTAATGGGATGGTGAATGGGACTGAGGGATGCTCTGTAATGGGACGGTGAATGGGACTGAGGGATGCTCTGTAATGGGATGCGAGAATGGGACTGAGGGATGCTCTGTAATGGGACGGTGAATGTGACTGAGGGATGCTCTGTAATGGGATGGGAGAATGGGACTAAGGGATGCCCTGTATTGGGACAGTGAATGGGACTGAGGGGGATGCTCTATAATGGGACGGTGAATGGGATTGAGGGATGTTCTGTAATGGGATGGTGAATGGGACTGTGGGATGCTCTGTAATGTGATGAGGAAATGGGACTGAGGGATTGCTCCATAATGGGATGGGGGAATGGGACTGAGTGATCGCTCCGTAATGGAACATTGAATGGGACTGTGGGGGATGCTCTGTAATGGGACAGTGAATGGGACTGAAGGGGATGCTCTGTAATGGGTCAGTGAATGGAACTGAGTGATACTCTATAATGGGACGGTGAATGGGATTGAGGGATGCTCTGTAATGGAACATTGAATGGGACTGTGGGGGATGCTCTGTAATGGGACAGTGAATGGGACTGAAGGGGATGCTCTGTAATGGGTCAGTGAATGGAACTGAGTGATACTCTGTAATGGGAGGGTGAATGGGACTGAGGGATGCTCTGTAATGGGACAATGAATGGGACTGAGTGATGCGCTGGAATGGGACAGTGGAATAGGACCGAGGGGGATGCTCTGTAATGGGATGGTGAATGGGACTGAGGAATTGCTCTGTAATGGGATGGGGGAATGGGACTGAGGGATTGCTCCATAATGGAACGGTGAATGGGACTGAGGGATTCTCTGTATTGGGACTGTGAATGGATCTGAAGGCAACTCTGTAATGGGACGGTGAATGGAACTGAGGGATGCTCTGTAATGGGACAGGGAAATGGGATGGAGAGGAAGCTCTGTAATAGGATGGTGAATGGGACCAGTGGATTGCTCTATAATGGGATGGTAGAATGGGACTGAGGGATGCCCTGTAATGAGAAGGTGAATGGGACTGAGGGATGCTCTGTAATGGGACAGGGAAATGGGACGGAGAGGAAGCTCTGTAATAGGATGGTGAATGGGACCAGTGGATTGCTCTATAATGGGATGGTAGAATGGGACTGAGGGATGCCCTGTAATGGGAAGGTGAATGGGACTGAGGGATGCTCTGTAATGGGACGCTGAATGGAACTGAGGGATGTGCTGTAATGGGACGGTGAATGGGACTGAGGGATGCTCTGTAATGGGATGGGAGAATGGGACTGAGGGATGCTCTGTAATGGGATGGTGAATGGAACTGCGGGATGCTCTGTAATGGGATGGTGAATGGAACTGAGGGATGCTCTGTAATGGGACGGTGAATGGGACTGAGGGATGCTCTGTAATGGGAGAGAGAATGGAACTGATGGATGCTCTGTAATGGGATAGGGAAATGGGATGGAGAGGAAGCTCTGTAATAGGACGGTGAATGGGACCAGGAGATTACTCTATAATCGGATTGGAGAATGGGACTGAGAGATGCCCTGTAATGGGACGGTGAATGGGACTGAGGGATGCTCTGTAATGGGATGGTAAATGGAACTGAGGGATGCTCTGGAATGGGATGGTGAATGGGACTGAGGGATGCTCTGTAATGGGATGGTGAATGGAACTGAGGGATGCTATGTAATGAGACGGTGAATGGGACTGAGGGATGCTCTGTAATGGGATGGTGAATGGGACTGAGGGATGCTCTGTAATGGGATGGGAGAATGGGACTGAGGGATGCTCTGTAATGTGATGGGAGAATGGGACTGAGGGATGTTCTGTAATGGGATGGTGAATGGAACTGAGGAATGCTCTGTAATGGGATAGTGAATGGGACTGAGGGATGCTCTGTAATGGGACGGTGAATGGGACTGAGGGATGCTCTGTAATGGGATGGTGAATGGAACTGAGGGATGCTCTGGAATGGGACGGTGAATGGGACTGAGGGATGCTCGGAAATGGGATGTTGAATGGAACTGAGGGATGCTCGGTAATGGGATGGTGAATGGGACTGAGGGATGCTCTGTAATGGGACGGTGAATGGGACTGAGGGATGCTCTGTAATGGGACGGTGAATGTGACTGAGGGATGCTCTGTAATGGGATGGGAGAATGGGACTAAGGGATGCCCTGTATTGGGACAGTGAATGGGACTGAGGGGGATGCTCTATAATGGGACGGTGAATGGGATTGAGGGATGTTCTGTAATGGGATGGTGAATGGGACTGAGGGATGCTCTGTAATGTGATGAGGAAATGGGACTGAGGGATTGCTCCATAATGGGATGGGGGAATGGGACTGAGTGATCGCTCCGTAATGGAACATTGAATGGGACTGTGGGGGATGCTCTGTAATGGGACAGTGAATGGGACTGAAGGGGATGCTCTGTAATGGGTCAGTGAATGGAACTGAGTGATACTCTATAATGGGACGGTGAATGGGATTGAGGGATGCTCTGTAATGGAACATTGAATGGGACTGTGGGGGATGCTCTGTAATGGGACAGTGAATGGGACTGAAGGGGATGCTCTGTAATGGGTCAGTGAATGGAACTGAGTGATACTCTGTAATGGGAGGGTGAATGGGACTGAGGGATGCTCTGTAATGGGACAATGAATGGGACTGAGTGATGCGCTGGAATGGGACAGTGGAATAGGACCGAGGGGGATGCTCTGTAATGGGATGGTGAATGGGACTGAGGAATTGCTCTGTAATGGGATGGGGGAATGGGACTGAGGGATTGCTCCGTAATGGAACGGTGAATGGGACTGAGGGATTCTCTGTATTGGGACTGTGAATGGATCTGAAGGCAACTCTGTAATGGGACGGTGAATGGAACTGAGGGATGCTCTGTAATGGGACAGGGAAATGGGATGGAGAGGAAGCTCTGTAATAGGATGGTGAATGGGACCAGTGGATTGCTCTATAATGGGATGGTAGAATGGGACTGAGGGATGCCCTGTAATGAGAAGGTGAATGGGACTGAGGGATGCTCTGTAATGGGACGGTGAATGGAACTGAGGGATGTGCTGTAATGGGACGGTGAATGGGACTGAGGGATGCTCTGTAATGGGATGGGAGAATGGGACTGAGGGATGCTCGGTAATGGGATGGTGAATGGAACTGAGGGATGCTCTGTAATGGGACGGTGAATGGAACTGAGGGATGCTCTGTAATGGGATGGTGAATGGGACTGAAGGATGCTCTGTAATGGGATGGTGAATGCAACTGAGGGATGCTCTGTAATGGGATGGTGAATGGGACTGAGGAATTGCTCTGTAATGGGATGGCGGAATGGGAGTGAGGAATTGCTCCATAATGGAACAGTAAATGGGACTGAGGGATGCTCTGTAATGGGTCTGTGAATGGAACTGTGGGATGCTCTGTAATGGGACAGAGAATCGAACTGAGGGATGCTCTGTAATGGGACAGGGAAATGGGACGGAGAGGAAGCTCTGTAATAGGACGGTGAATGGGACCAGGAGATTGCTCTATAATGGGATGGGAGAATGGAACTGAGAGATGCCCTGTAATGGGACGCTGAATGGAACTGAGGGATGCTCTGTAATGGGATAGTGAATGGGACTGAGGGATGCTCTGTAATAGGACGGTGAATGGGACTGAGGGATGCTCTGTAATGAGATGGTGAATGGGACTGAGGGATGCTCTGTAATGGGACGGTGAATGGAACAGAGGGATGCTCTGTAATGGGATGGGAGAATGGGACTGAGGGATGCTCTGTAATGGGATGAGAGAATGGGACTGAGGAATTGCTCTGAAATGGGATGGGGGAATGGGACTGAGGAATTGCTCTGTAACGGAACAGTGAATGGGACTGAGGGATGCTCTGTAATGGGACAGAAAATGGAACTGAGGGATGCTCTGCAATCGGACAGGGAAATGGGATGGAGAGGAAGCTCTGCAATAGGACGGTGAATGGGACCAGGAGATTGCTCTGTAATGGGATGGGAGAATGGGACTGAGAGATGCCCAGTAATGGGACGGTGAATGGGACTGAGGGATGCTCTGTAATGGGATGGTGAATGGAACTGAGGGATGCTCTGGAATGGGACGGTGAATGGGACTGAGGGATGCTCGGAAATGGGATGTTGAATGGAACTGCGGGATTCTCTGTAATGGGACTGTGAATGGATCTGAGGGAAACTCTGTAATGGGACGGTGAATGGAACTGAGGGATGCTCTGTAATGGGACAGGGAAATGGGACGGAGAGGAAGCTCTGTAATAGGATGGTGAATGGGACCAGTGGATTGCTCTATAATGGGATGGTAGAATGGGACTGAGGGATGCCCTGTAATGGGAAGGTGAATGGGACTGAGGGATGCTCTGTAATGGGACGCTGAATGGAACTGAGGGATGTGCTGTAATGGGACGGTGAATGGGACTGAGGGATGCTCTGTAATGGGATGGGAGAATGGGACTGAGGGATGCTCTGTAATGGGATGGTGAATGGAACTGAGGGATGTGCTGTAATGGGATGGTGAATGGAACTGAGGGATGCTCTGGAATGGGACGGTGAATGGGACTGAGGGATGCTCGGAAATGGGATGTTGAATGGAACTGCGGGATTCTCTGTAATGGGACTGTGAATGGATCTGAGGGAAACTCTGTAATGGGACGGTGAATGGAACTGAGGGATGCTCTGTAATGGGACAGGGAAATGGGACGGAGAGGAAGCTCTGTAATAGGATGGTGAATGGGACCAGTGGATTGCTCTATAATGGGATGGTAGAATGGGACTGAGGGATGCCCTGTAATGGGAAGGTGAATGGGACTGAGGGATGCTCTGTAATGGGACGCTGAATGGAACTGAGGGATGTGCTGTAATGGGACGGTGAATGGGACTGAGGGATGCTCTGTAATGGGATGGGAGAATGGGACTGAGGGATGCTCTGTAATGGGATGGTGAATGGAACTGAGGGATGCTCTGTAATGGGATGGTGAATGGAACTGAGGGATGCTCTGTAATGGGACGGTGAATGGGACTGAGGGATGCTCTGTAATGGGAGAGAGAATGGAACTGATGGATGCTCTGTAATGGGATAGGGAAATGGGATGGAGAGGAAGCTCTGTAATAGGACGGTGAATGGGACCAGGAGATTACTCTATAATCGGATTGGAGAATGGGACTGAGAGATGCCCTGTAATGGGACGGTGAATGGGACTGAGGGATGCTCTGTAATGGGATGGTGAATGGAACTGAGGGATGCTCTGGAATGGGACGGTGAATGGGACTGAGGGATGCTCTGTAATGGGATGGTGAATGGAACTGAGGGATGCTATGTAATGAGACGGTGAATGGGACTGAGGGATGCTCTGTAATGGGATGGTGAATGGGACTGAGGGATGCTCTGTAATGGGATGGGAGAATGGGACTGAGGGATGCTCTGTAATGTGATGGGAGAATGGGACTGAGGGATGTTCTGTAATGGGATGGTGAATGGAACTGAGGAATGCTCTGTAATGGGATAGTGAATGGGACTGAGGGATGCACTGTAATGGGACGGTGAATGGGACTGAGGGATGCTCTGTAATGGGATGGTGAATGGAACTGAGGGATGCTCTGGAATGGGACGGTGAATGGGACTGAGGGATGCTCGGAAATGGGATGTTGAATGGAACTGAGGGATGCTCGGTAATGGGATGGTGAATGGGACTGAGGGATGCTCTGTAATGGGACGGTGAATGGGACTGAGGGATGCTCTGTAATGGGATGCGAGAATGGGACTGAGGGATGCTCTGTAATGGGACGGTGAATGTGACTGAGGGATGCTCTGTAATGGGATGGGAGAATGGGACTAAGGGATGCCCTGTATTGGGACAGTGAATGGGACTGAGGGGGATGCTCTATAATGGGACGGTGAATGGGATTGAGGGATGTTCTGTAATGGGATGGTGAATGGGACTGAGGGATGCTCTGTAATGTGATGAGGAAATGGGACTGAGGGATTGCTCCATAATGGGATGGGGGAATGGGACTGAGTGATCGCTCCGTAATGGAACATTGAATGGGACTGTGGGGGATGCTCTGTAATGGGACAGTGAATGGGACTGAGTCATACTCTATAATGGGACGGTGAATGGGATTGAGGGATGCTCTGTAATGGAACATTGAATGGGGCTGTGGGGGAAGCTCTGTAATGGGACAGTGAATGGGACTGAAGGGGATGCTCTGTAATGGGTCAGTGAATGGAACTGAGTGATACTCTGTAATGGGAGGGTGAATGGGACTGAGGGATGCTCTGTAATAGGACAATGACTGGGACTGAGTGATGCGCTGGAATGGGACAGTGGAATAGGACCGAGGGGGATGCTCTGCAATGGGATGGTGAATGGGACTGAGGAATTGCTCTGTAATGGGATGGGGGAATGGGACTGAGGTATTGCTCCGTAATGGAACGGTGAATGGGACTGAGGGATTCTCTGAATTGGGACTGTGAATGGATCTGAGGGCAACTCTGTAATGGGACGGTGAATGGAACTGAGGGATGCTCTGTAATGGGACAGGGAAATGGGATGCAGAGGAAGCTCTGTAATAGGATGGTGAATGGGACCAGTGGATTGCTCTATAATGGGGTGGTAGAATGGGACTGAGGGATGCCCTGTAATGAGAAGGTGAATGGGACTGAGGGATGCTCTGTAATGGGACGCTGAATGGAACTGAGGGATGTGCTGTAATGGGACGGTGAATGGGACTGAGGGATGCTCTGTAATGGGAGAGAGAATGGAACTGATGGATGCTCTGTAATGGGATAGGGAAATGGGATGGAGAGGAAGCTCTGTAATAGGACGGTGAATGGGACCAGGAGATTACTCTATAATCGGATTGGAGAATGGGACTGAGAGATGCCCTGTAATGGGACGGTGAATGGGACTGAGGGATGCTCTGTAATGGGATGGTGAATGGAACTGAGGGATGCTCTGGAATGGGATGGTGAATGGGACTGAGGGATGCTCTGTAATGGGATGGTGAATGGAACTGAGGGATGCTATGTAATGAGACGGTGAATGGGACTGAGGGATGCTCTGTAATGGGATGGTGAATGGGACTGAGGGATGCTCTGTAATGGGATGGGAGAATGGGACTGAGGGATGCTCTGTAATGTGATGGGAGAATGGGACTGAGGGATGTTCTGTAATGGGATGGTGAATGGAACTGACGAATGCTCTGTAATGGGATAGTGAATGGGACTGAGGGATGCACTGTAATGGGACGGTGAATGGGACTGAGGGATGCTCTGTAATGGGATGGTGAATGGAACTGAGGGATGCTCTGGAATGGGACGGTGAATGGGACTGAGGGATGCTCGGAAATGGGATGTTGAATGGAACTGAGGGATGCTCGGTAATGGGATGGTGAATGGGACTGAGGGATGCTCTGTAATGGGACGGTGAATGGGACTGAGGGATGCTCTGTAATGGGATGCGAGAATGGGACTGAGGGATGCTCTGTAATGGGACGGTGAATGTGACTGAGGGATGCTCTGTAATGGGATGGGAGAATGGGACTAAGGGATGCCCTGTATTGGGACAGTGAATGGGACTGAGGGGGATGCTCTATAATGGGACGGTGAATGGGATTGAGGGATGTTCTGTAATGGGATGGTGAATGGGACTGAGGGATGCTCTGTAATGTGATGAGGAAATGGGACTGAGGGATTGCTCCATAATGGGATGGGGGAATGGGACTGAGTGATCGCTCCGTAATGGAACATTGAATGGGACTGTGGGGGATGCTCTGTAATGGGACAGTGAATGGGACTGAGTGATACTCTATAATGGGACGGTGAATGGGATTGAGGGATGCTCAGTAATGGAACATTGAATGGGGCTGTGGGGGAAGCTCTGTAATGGGACAGTGAATGGGACTGAAGGGGATGCTCTGTAATGGGTCAGTGAATGGAACTGAGTGATACTCTGTAATGGGAGGGTGAATGGGACTGAGGGATGCTCTGTAATGGGACAATGAATGGGACTGAGTGATGCGCTGGAATGGGACAGTGGAATAGGACCGAGGGGGATGCTCTGCAATGGGATGGTGAATGGGACTGAGGAATTGCTCTGTAATGGGATGGGGGAATGGGACTGAGGGATTGCTCCGTAATGGAACGGTGAATGGGACTGAGGGATTCTCTGAATTGGGACTGTGAATGGATCTGAGGGCAACTCTGTAATGGGACGGTGAATGGAACTGAGGGATGCTCTGTAATGGGACAGGGAAATGGGATGGAGAGGAAGCTCTGTAATAGGATGGTGAATGGGACCAGTGGATTGCTCTATAATGGGGTGGTAGAATGGGACTGAGGGATGCCCTGTAATGAGAAGGTGAATGGGACTGAGGGATGCTCTGTAATGGGACGGTGAATGGAACTGAGGGATGTGCTGTAATGGGACGGTGAATGGGACTGAGGGATGCTCTGTAATGGGATGGGAGAATGGTACTGAGGGATGCTCGGTAATGGGATGGTGAATGGAACTGAGGGATGCTCTGTAATGGGACGGTGAATGGAACTGAGGGATGCTCTGTAATGGGATGGTGAATGGGACTGAAGGATGCTCTGTAATGGGATGGTGAATGCAACTGAGGGATGCTCTGTAATGGGATGGTGAATGGGACTGAGGAATTGCTCTGTAATGGGATGGCGGAATGGGAGTGAGGAATTGCTCCATAATGGAACAGTGAATGGGACTGAGGGATGCTCTGTAATGGGTCTGTGAATGGAACTGTGGGATGCTCTGTAATGGGACAGAGAATCGAACTGAGGGATGCTCTGTAATGGGACAGGGAAATGGGACGGAGAGGAAGCTCTGTAATAGGACGGTGAATGGGACCAGGAGATTGCTCTATAATGGGATGGGAGAATGGGACTGAGAGATGCCCTGTAATGGGACGCTGAATGGAACTGAGGGATGCTCTGTAATGGGATAGTGAATGGGACTGAGGGATGCTCTGTAATAGGACGGTGAATGGGACTGAGGGATGCTCTGTAATGAGATGGTGAATGGGACTGAGGGATGCTCTGTAATGGGACGGTGAATGGAACAGAGGGATGCTCTGTAATGGGATGGGAGAATGGGACTGAGGGATGCTCTGTAATGGGATGAGAGAATGGGACTGAGGAATTGCTCTGAAATGGGATGGGGGAATGGGACTGAGGAATTGCTCTGTAACGGAACAGTGAATGGGACTGAGGGATGCTCTGTAATGGGACAGAAAATGGAACTGAGGGATGCTCTGCAATGGGACAGGGAAATGGGATGGAGAGGAAGCTCTGCAATAGGACGGTGAATGGGACCAGGAGATTGCTCTGTAATGGGATGGGAGAATGGGACTGAGAGATGCCCAGTAATGGGACGGTGAATGGGACTGAGGGATGCTCTGTAATGGAATGGTGAATGGGACTGAGGGATGCAATGTAATGAGACGGTGAATGGGACTGAGGGATGCTCTGTAATGGGACGGTGAATGGGACTGAGGGATGCTCTGTAATGGGATGGGAGAATGGGACTGAGGGATGCTCTGTAATGTGATGGGAGAATGGGACTGAGGGATGTTCTGTAATGGGATGGTGAATGGAACTGAGGAATGCTCTGGAATGGGACGGTGAATGGGACTAAGGGATGCTCTGTAATAGGACGGTGAATGGAACTGAGGGATGTGCTGTAATGGGACGGTGAATGGGACCAGGAGATTACTCTATAATCGGATTGGAGAATGGGACTGAGAGATGCCCTGTAATGGGACGGTGAATGGGACTGAGGGATGCACTGTAATGGGATGGTGAATGGAACTGAGGGATGCTCTGGAATGGGATGGTGAATGGGACTGAGGGATGCTCTGTAATGGGATGGGAGAATGGGACTGAGGGATGCTCTGTAATGGGATGGTGAATGGGACTGAGGGATGCTCTGGAATGGGACGGTGAATGGGACTGAGGGATGCTCTGTAATAGGACGGTGAATGGGACCAGGAGATTACTCTATAATCGGATTGGAGAATGGGACTGAGAGATGCCCTGTAATGGGACGGTGAATGGGACTGAGGGATGCACTGTAATGGGATGGTGAATGGAACTGAGGGATGCTCTGGAATGGGATGGTGAATGGGACTGAGGGATGCTCTGTAATGGGATGGTGAATGGAACTGAGGGATGCTCTGGAATGGGACGGTGAATGGGACTGAGGGATGCTCAGTAATGGGATGGTGAATGGAACTGAGGGATGCTCTGTAATGGGATGATGAATGGGACTGAGAGATGCTCTGTAATGGGATGGTGAATGGGACTGAGGGATGCTCTGTAATGGGATGGTGAATGGGACTGAGGGATGCTCTGTAATGGGATGGTGAATGGGACTGAGGGATGCTCTGTAATGGGATGCGAGAATGGGACTGAGGGATTCTCTGTAATGGGACAGTGAATGTGACTGAGGGATGCTCTGTAATGGGATGGGAGAATGGGAATATGGGATGCTCTGTATTGGGACAGTGAATGGGACTGAGGAGGATGCTCTATAATGGGACGGTGAATGGGATTGAGGGATGTTCTGTAATGGGATGGTGAATGGGACTGAGGGATGCTCTGTAATGTGATGAGGAAATGGGACTGAGGGATTGCTCCATAATGGGATGGGGGAATGGGAAAGAGTGATCGCTCCGTAATGGAACGTTGAATGGGACTGTGGGGGATGCTCTGTAATGGGTCAGTGAATGGATCTGAGTGATACTCTGTAATGGGAGGGTGAATGGGACTGAGGGAAGCTCTGTAATGGGACAATGAATGGGACTGGGTGATGAGCTGGAATGGGACAGGGGAATAGGACCGAGGAGGATGCTCTGTAATGGGATTGTGAATGGGACTGAGGAATTGCTCTGTAATGGGATGGGGGAATGGGACTGAGGGATTGCTCCATAATGGAACGGTGAATGGGACTGAGGGATTCTCTGTAATGGGACTGTGAATGGATCTGAGGGAAACTCTGTAATGGGACGGTGAATGGAACTGAGGGATGCTCTGTAATGGGACAGGGAAATGGGACGGAGAGGAAGCTCTGTAATAGGATGGTGAATGGGACCAGTGGATTGCTCTATAATGGGATGGTAGAATGGGACTGAGGGATGCCCTGTAATGGGATGGTGAATGGGACTGAGGGATGCTCTGTAATGGGACGCTGAATGGAACTGAGGGATGTGCTGTAATGGGACGGTGAATGGGACTGTGGGATGCTCTGTAATGGGATGGGAGAATGGGACTGAGGGATGCTCTGTAATGGGATGGTGAATGGAACTGAGGGATGCTCTGTAATGGGATGGTGAATGGAACTGAGGGATGCTCTGCAATGGGACGGTGAATGGGACTGAGGGATGCTCTGTAATGGGAGAGAATGGAACTGATGGATGCTCTGTAATGGGATAGGGAAATGGGATGGAGAGGAAGCTCTGTAATAGGACGGTGAATGGGACCAGGAGATTACTCTATAATCGGATTGGAGAATGGGACTGAGAGATGCCCTGTAATGGGACGGTGAATGGAACTGAGGGATGCTCTGTAATGGGATAGTGAATGGGACTGAGGGATGCTCTGTAATAGGACGGTGAATGGGACTGAGGGATGCTCTGTAATGAGACGGTGAATGGGACTGAGGGATGCTCTGTAATGGGACGGTGAATGGAACAGAGGGATGCTCTGTAATGGGATGGGAGAATGGGACTGAGGGATGCTCTGTAATGGGATGGGAGAATGGGACTAAGGGATGCTATGTAATGGGACAGTGAATGGGACAGAGGGTGATGCTCTATAATGGGATGGTGAATGGGATTGAGGGTTGTTCTGTAATGGGATGGGAGAATGGGACTGAGGGATGCTCTGTAATGCGATGGTAATGGAACTGAGGGATGCTCTGTAATGGGATGGTGAATGGGACTGAGGAATGCTCTGTAATGGGTCAGTGAATGGGACTGAAGGATGCTCTGTAATGGGATGGTGAATGCAACTGAGGGATGCTTTGTAATGGGATGGTGAATGGGACTGAGGAATTGCTCTGTAATGGGATGGGGGAATGGGACTGAGGAATTGCTCCGTAATGGAACAGTGAATGGGACTGAGGGATGCTCTGTAATGAGACGGTGAATGGGACTGAGAGGAAGCTCTGTAATAGGATGGTGAATGGGACCAGGAGATTGCTCTGTAATGGGATGGGAGAATGGGACTGAGAGATGCCCAGTAATGGGACGGTGAATGGGCCTGAGGGATGCTCTGTAATGGGATAGTGAATGGAACTGAGGAATGCTCTGTATTGGGATGGTGAATGGGACAGAGGGATGCTCTGTAATGGGACGGTGAATGGGACTGAGGGATGCTCTGTAATGGGATGATGAATGGGACTGAGAGATGCTCTGTAATGGGATTCTGAATGGGTATGAGGGATGCTCTGTAATGGGATGGTGAATGGGACTGAGGGATGCTCTGTAATGGGATGCGAGAATGGGACTGAGGGATGCTCTGTATTGGGACAGTGAATGGGACTGATGGGGATGCTCTGTAATGGGATGGGAGAATGGGACTAAGGGATGCTCTGTATTGGGACAGTGAATGGGACTGAGGGGGATGCTCTATAATGGGATGAGGAAATGGGACTGAGGGATTGCTCCATAATGGGATGGGGGAATGGGACTGAGGGATGCTCTGTAATGGGACAATGAATGGGACTGAGTGATGCGCTGGAATGGGACAGTGGAATAGGACCGAGGGGGATGCTCTGTAATGGGATGGTGAATGGGACTGAGGAATTGCTCTGTAATGGGATGGGGGAATGGGACTGAGTGATCGCTCCATAATGGAACGTTGAATGGGACTGTGGGGGATGCTCTGTAATGGGACAGTGAATGGGACTGAGGGGGATGCTCTGTAATGGGTCAGTAAATGGAACTGAGTGATACTCTGTAATGGGAGGGTGAATGGGACTGAGGGATGCTCTGTAATGGGATAATGAATGGGACTGAGGGATTGCTCTGTAATGGGATGGGGGAATGGGACTGAGGGATTGCTCCGTAATGGAACGGTGAATGGGACTGAGGGATTCTCTGTAATGGGACTGTGAATGGATCTGAGGGAAACTCTGTAATGGGACGGTGAATGGAACTGAGGGATGCTCTGTAATGGGACAGGGAAATGGGATGGAGAGGAAGCTCTGTAATAGGATGGTGAATGGGACCAGTGGATTGCTCTATAATAGGATGGTAGAATGGGACTGAGGGATGCCCTGTAATGGGAAGGTGAATGGGACTGAGGGATGCTCTGTAATGGGATGGTGAATGGGACAGAGGGATGAACTGTAATTGGATGGTGAATGGGACTGAGGGATGCTCTGTAATGGGATGGGAGAATGGGACTGAGGAATTCTATGTAATGGGACGGTGAATGTGACTGAGGGATGCTCTGTAATGGGATGGGGGAATTGGACTGAGGGATCGCTCCATAATGGAATGGTGAATGGGACTGTGGAGGATGTTCTGTAATGGTACAGTGAATGGGACTGAGGGGGTTGCTGTGTAATGGGACAGTGAATGGAACTGAGGGATGCTCTGTAATGGGATGGTGAATGGGACTGAAGGATGCTCTGTAATGGGATGGTGAATGCAACTGAGGGATGCTCTGTAATTTGATGGTGAATGGGACTGAGGAATTACTCTGTAATGGGATGGGGGAATGGGACTGAGGAATTGCTCCATAATGGAACAGTGAATGGGACTGAGGGATGCTCTGTAATGGGTCAGTGAATGGAACTGTGGGATGCACTGTAATGGGACAGAGAATGGAACTGAGAGATGCACTGTAATGGGACAGGGAAATGGGACGGAGAGGCAGCTCTGTAATAGGACGGTGAATGAAACTGAGGGATGCTCTGTAATGGGATAGTGAATGGGACTGAGGGATGCTCTGTAATAGGACGGTGAATGGGACTGAGGGATGCTCTGTAAAGAGACGGTGAATGGGACTGAGGGATGCTCTGTAATGGGACGGTGAATGGAACAGAGGGATGCTCTGTAATGGGATGGGAGAATGGGACTGAGGGATGCTCTGTAATGGGATGGGAGAATGGGACTGAGGAATTGCTCTGAAATGGGATGGGGGAATGGGACTGAGGAATTGCTCTGTAATGGGATGATGAATGGGACTGAGAGATGCTCTGTAATGGGATGGTGAATGGGACTGAGGGATGCTCTGTAATGGGATGGTGAATGGGACTGAGGGATGCTCTGTAATGGGATGGTGAATGGGACTGAGGGATGCTCTGTAATGGGATGCGAGAATGGGACTGAGGGATTCTCTGTAATGGGACAGTGAATGTGACTGAGGGATGCTCTGTAATGGGATGGGAGAATGGGAATATGGGATGCTCTGTATTGGGACAGTGAATGGGACTGAGGAGGATGCTCTATAATGGGACGGTGAATGGGATTGAGGGATGTTCTGTAATGGGATGGTGAATGGGACTGAGGGATGCTCTGTAATGTGATGAGGAAATGGGACTGAGGGATTGCTCCATAATGGGATGGGGGAATGGGAAAGAGTGATCGCTCCGTAATGGAACGTTGAATGGGACTGTGGGGGATGCTCTGTAATGGGTCAGTGAATGGATCTGAGTGATACTCTGTAATGGGAGGGTGAATGGGACTGAGGGAAGCTCTGTAATGGGACAATGAATGGGACTGGGTGATGAGCTGGAATGGGACAGGGGAATAGGACCGAGGAGGATGCTCTGTAATGGGATTGTGAATGGGACTGAGGAATTGCTCTGTAATGGGATGGGGGAATGGGACTGAGGGATTGCTCCATAATGGAACGGTGAATGGGACTGAGGGATTCTCTGTAATGGGACTGTGAATGGATCTGAGGGAAACTCTGTAATGGGACGGTGAATGGAACTGAGGGATGCTCTGTAATGGGACAGGGAAATGGGACGGAGAGGAAGCTCTGTAATAGGATGGTGAATGGGACCAGTGGATTGCTCTATAATGGGATGGTAGAATGGGACTGAGGGATGCCCTGTAATGGGATGGTGAATGGGACTGAGGGATGCTCTGTAATGGGACGCTGAATGGAACTGAGGGATGTGCTGTAATGGGACGGTGAATGGGACTGTGGGATGCTCTGTAATGGGATGGGAGAATGGGACTGAGGGATGCTCTGTAATGGGATGGTGAATGGAACTGAGGGATGCTCTGTAATGGGATGGTGAATGGAACTGAGGGATGCTCTGCAATGGGACGGTGAATGGGACTGAGGGATGCTCTGTAATGGGAGAGAATGGAACTGATGGATGCTCTGTAATGGGATAGGGAAATGGGATGGAGAGGAAGCTCTGTAATAGGACGGTGAATGGGACCAGGAGATTACTCTATAATCGGATTGGAGAATGGGACTGAGAGATGCCCTGTAATGGGACGGTGAATGGAACTGAGGGATGCTCTGTAATGGGATAGTGAATGGGACTGAGGGATGCTCTGTAATAGGACGGTGAATGGGACTGAGGGATGCTCTGTAATGAGACGGTGAATGGGACTGAGGGATGCTCTGTAATGGGACGGTGAATGGAACAGAGGGATGCTCTGTAATGGGATGGGAGAATGGGACTGAGGGATGCTCTGTAATGGGATGGGAGAATGGGACTAAGGGATGCTATGTAATGGGACAGTGAATGGGACAGAGGGTGATGCTCTATAATGGGATGGTGAATGGGATTGAGGGTTGTTCTGTAATGGGATGGGAGAATGGGACTGAGGGATGCTCTGTAATGCGATGGTAATGGAACTGAGGGATGCTCTGTAATGGGATGGTGAATGGGACTGAGGAATGCTCTGTAATGGGTCAGTGAATGGGACTGAAGGATGCTCTGTAATGGGATGGTGAATGCAACTGAGGGATGCTTTGTAATGGGATGGTGAATGGGACTGAGGAATTGCTCTGTAATGGGATGGGGGAATGGGACTGAGGAATTGCTCCGTAATGGAACAGTGAATGGGACTGAGGGATGCTCTGTAATGAGACGGTGAATGGGACTGAGAGGAAGCTCTGTAATAGGATGGTGAATGGGACCAGGAGATTGCTCTGTAATGGGATGGGAGAATGGGACTGAGAGATGCCCAGTAATGGGACGGTGAATGGGCCTGAGGGATGCTCTGTAATGGGATAGTGAATGGAACTGAGGAATGCTCTGTATTGGGATGGTGAATGGGACAGAGGGATGCTCTGTAATGGGACGGTGAATGGGACTGAGGGATGCTCTGTAATGGGATGATGAATGGGACTGAGAGATGCTCTGTAATGGGATTCTGAATGGGTATGAGGGATGCTCTGTAATGGGATGGTGAATGGGACTGAGGGATGCTCTGTAATGGGATGCGAGAATGGGACTGAGGGATGCTCTGTATTGGGACAGTGAATGGGACTGATGGGGATGCTCTGTAATGGGATGGGAGAATGGGACTAAGGGATGCTCTGTATTGGGACAGTGAATGGGACTGAGGGGGATGCTCTATAATGGGATGAGGAAATGGGACTGAGGGATTGCTCCATAATGGGATGGGGGAATGGGACTGAGGGATGCTCTGTAATGGGACAATGAATGGGACTGAGTGATGCGCTGGAATGGGACAGTGGAATAGGACCGAGGGGGATGCTCTGTAATGGGATGGTGAATGGGACTGAGGAATTGCTCTGTAATGGGATGGGGGAATGGGACTGAGTGATCGCTCCATAATGGAACGTTGAATGGGACTGTGGGGGATGCTCTGTAATGGGACAGTGAATGGGACTGAGGGGGATGCTCTGTAATGGGTCAGTAAATGGAACTGAGTGATACTCTGTAATGGGAGGGTGAATGGGACTGAGGGATGCTCTGTAATGGGATAATGAATGGGACTGAGGGATTGCTCTGTAATGGGATGGGGGAATGGGACTGAGGGATTGCTCCGTAATGGAACGGTGAATGGGACTGAGGGATTCTCTGTAATGGGACTGTGAATGGATCTGAGGGAAACTCTGTAATGGGACGGTGAATGGAACTGAGGGATGCTCTGTAATGGGACAGGGAAATGGGATGGAGAGGAAGCTCTGTAATAGGATGGTGAATGGGACCAGTGGATTGCTCTATAATAGGATGGTAGAATGGGACTGAGGGATGCCCTGTAATGGGAAGGTGAATGGGACTGAGGGATGCTCTGTAATGGGATGGTGAATGGGACAGAGGGATGAACTGTAATTGGATGGTGAATGGGACTGAGGGATGCTCTGTAATGGGATGGGAGAATGGGACTGAGGAATTCTATGTAATGGGACGGTGAATGTGACTGAGGGATGCTCTGTAATGGGATGGGGGAATTGGACTGAGGGATCGCTCCATAATGGAATGGTGAATGGGACTGTGGAGGATGTTCTGTAATGGTACAGTGAATGGGACTGAGGGGGTTGCTGTGTAATGGGACAGTGAATGGAACTGAGGGATGCTCTGTAATGGGATGGTGAATGGGACTGAAGGATGCTCTGTAATGGGATGGTGAATGCAACTGAGGGATGCTCTGTAATTTGATGGTGAATGGGACTGAGGAATTACTCTGTAATGGGATGGGGGAATGGGACTGAGGAATTGCTCCATAATGGAACAGTGAATGGGACTGAGGGATGCTCTGTAATGGGTCAGTGAATGGAACTGTGGGATGCACTGTAATGGGACAGAGAATGGAACTGAGAGATGCACTGTAATGGGACAGGGAAATGGGACGGAGAGGCAGCTCTGTAATAGGACGGTGAATGAAACTGAGGGATGCTCTGTAATGGGATAGTGAATGGGACTGAGGGATGCTCTGTAATAGGACGGTGAATGGGACTGAGGGATGCTCTGTAAAGAGACGGTGAATGGGACTGAGGGATGCTCTGTAATGGGACGGTGAATGGAACAGAGGGATGCTCTGTAATGGGATGGGAGAATGGGACTGAGGGATGCTCTGTAATGGGATGGGAGAATGGGACTGAGGAATTGCTCTGAAATGGGATGGGGGAATGGGACTGAGGAATTGCTCTGTAACGGAACAGTGAATGGGACTGAGGGATGCTCTGTAATGGGACAGAAAATGGAACTGAAGGATGCTCTGTAATGGGTCAGGGAAATGGGACGGAGAGGAAGCTCTGTAATAGGACGGTGTATGGGACCAGGAGATTGCTCTGTAATGGGATGGGAGAATGGGACTGAGAGATGCCCAGTAATGGGATGGTGAATGGGACTGAGGGATGCTCTGTAATGGGATGGTGAATGGGACTGAGGGATGCTATGTAATGAGACGGTGAATGGGACTGAGGGATGCTCTGTAATGGGATGGTGAATGGAACTGAGGGATGCTCTGGAATGGGACGGTGAATGGGACAGAGTGATGCTCTCTAATGGGATGGTGAATGGGACTGTGGGGGATGCTCTGTAATGGGACAGTGAATGGGACTGAGGGGGATGCTCTGTAATGGGTCAGTGAATAGAACTGAGTGATACTTTGTAATGGGAGGGTGAATGGGACTGAGGGATGTGCTGGAATGGGACAGGGGAATAGGACCGAGGGGAATGCTCTGTAATGGGATGGTGAATGGGACTGAGGAATTGCTCTGTAATGGGATGGGGGAACGGGAGTGAGGGATTGCTCCGTAATGGAACGATGAATAGAACTTAGGGATTCTCTGTAATGGGACTGTGAATGGATCTGAGGGAAACTCTGTAATGGGACAGTGAATGGAAATGAGGGATGCTCTGTAATGGGACAGTGAATGGAAATGAGGGATGCTCTGTAATGGGACAGGGAAATGGGATGGAGAGGAAGCTCTGTAATAGGATGGTGAATGGGACCAGTGGATTGCTCTATAATGGGATGGTAGAATGGGACTGAGGGATGCCCTGTAATGAGAAGATGAATGGGACTGAGGGATGCTCTGTAATGGGATGGTGAATGGGAATGAGGGATGCTCTGTAATTGCATGGTGAATGGGACCGGGAGATTGCTCTAAAATGGGATGGTAGAATGGGACTGAGGGATACCCTGTAATGGGAATGTGAATGGGACTGAGGGATGCTCTGTAATGGGACGGTGAATGGAACTGAGGGATGCGCTGTAATGGGACGGTGAATGGGACTGAGGGATGCTCTGTAATGGGATGGGAGAATGGGAATGAATGATGCTCTGTAATGGGATGGTGAATGGAACTGAGGGATGCTCTGTAATGGGATGGTGAATGGGACTGAGGGATGCTCTGTAATGGGATGGTGAATGGGACTGAAGGATGCTCTGTAATGGGATGGTGAATGCAACTGCGGGATGCTCTGTAATTTGATGGTGAATGGGACTGAGGAATTACTCTGTAATGGGATGGGGGAATGGGACTGAGGAATTGCTCCATAATGGAACAGTGAATGGGAGTGAGGGATGCTCTGTAATTGGTCAGTGAATGGAACTGTGGGATGCTCTGTAATGGGACAGAGAATGGAATTGAGGGATGCACTGTAATGGGACAGGGAAATGGGACGGAGAGGAAGCTCTGTAATAGGACGGTGAATGGGACCAGGAGATTGCTGTATAATGGGATGGGAGAATGGGACTGAGAGATGCCCTGTAATGGGACGGTGAATGAAACTGAGGGATGCTCTGTAATGAGACGGAGAATGGGACTGAGGGATGCTCTGTAATGGGACGGTGAATGGAACAGAGGTATGCTCTGTAATGGGATGGGAGAATGGGACTGAGGGATGCTCTGTAATGGGATGGGAGAATGGGACTGAGGAATTGCTCTGAAATGGGATGGGGGAATGGGACTGAGGAATTGCTCTGTAACAGAACACTGAATGGGACTGAGGGATGCTCTGTAATGGGACAGGGAAATGGGACGGAGAGGAAGCTCTGTAATAGGATGGTGTATGGGACCAGGAGATTGCTCTGTAATGGGATGGGAGAATGGGACTGAGAGATGCCCAGTAATGGGATGGTGAAAGGGACTGAGGGATGCTCTGTAATCGGATGGTGAAAGGGACTGAGGGATGCTATGTAATGAGACGGTGAATGGGACTGAGGGATGCTCTGTAATGGGATGTTGAATGGAACTGAGGGATGCTCTGGAATGGGACGGTGAATGGGACAGAGTGATGCTCTGTAATGGGATGGTGAATGGGACTGTGGGGGATGCTCTGTAATGTGACAGTGAATGGGACTGAGGGGGATGCTCTGTAATGGGTCAGTGAATGGAACTGAGTGATACTCTGTAATGGGAGGGTGAATAGGACTGAGGGATGCTCTGTAATGGGACAATGAATGGGACTGAGTGATGCGCTGGAATGGGACAGGGGAATAGGACCGAGCGGAATGCTCTGTAATGGGATGGTGAATGGGACTGAGGGATTCTCTGTAATGGGACTGTGAATGGATCTGAGGGAAACTCTGTAATGGGATGGTGAATGGAACTGAGGGATGCTCTGTAATGGGACAGGGAAATGGGATGGAGAGGAAGCTCTGTAATAGGATGGTGAATGGGACCAATGGATTGCTCTATAATGGGATGGTAGAATGGGACTGAGGGATGCTCTGTAATGGGAAGGTGAATGGGACTGAGGGATGCTCTGTAATGGGATGGTGAATGGGAATGAGGGATGCTCTGTAATTGGATGGTGAATGGGACTGAGGGATGCTCTGTAATGGGATGGTGAATGGGACTGGGGGATGCTCTGTAATGGGATGGGGGAATGGGACTGAGGAATTGCTCTGTAACGGAACAGTGAATGGGACTGAGGGATGCTCTGTAATGGGACAGAAAATGGAACTGAAGGATGCTCTGTAATGGGTCAGGGAAATGGGACGGAGAGGAAGCTCTGTAATAGGACGGTGTATGGGACCAGGAGATTGCTCTGTAATGGGATGGGAGAATGGGACTGAGAGATGCCCAGTAATGGGATGGTGAATGGGACTGAGGGATGCTCTGTAATGGGATGGTGAATGGGACTGAGGGATGCTATGTAATGAGACGGTGAATGGGACTGAGGGATGCTCTGTAATGGGATGGTGAATGGAACTGAGGGATGCTCTGGAATGGGACGGTGAATGGGACAGAGTGATGCTCTCTAATGGGATGGTGAATGGGACTGTGGGGGATGCTCTGTAATGGGACAGTGAATGGGACTGAGGGGGATGCTCTGTAATGGGTCAGTGAATGGAACTGAGTGATACTTTGTAATGGGAGGGTGAATGGGACTGAGGGATGTGCTGGAATGGGACAGGGGAATAGGACCGAGGGGAATGCTCTGTAATGGGATGGTGAATGGGACTGAGGAATTGCTCTGTAATGGGATGGGGGAACGGGAGTGAGGGATTGCTCCGTAATGGAACGATGAATAGAACTTAGGGATTCTCTGTAATGGGACTGTGAATGGATCTGAGGGAAACTCTGTAATGGGACAGTGAATGGAAATGAGGGATGCTCTGTAATGGGACAGGGAAATGGGATGGAGAGGAAGCTCTGTAATAGGATGGTGAATGGGACCAGTGGATTGCTCTATAATGGGATGGTAGAATGGGACTGAGGGATGCCCTGTAATGAGAAGATGAATGGGACTGAGGGATGCTCTGTAATGGGATGGTGAATGGGAATGAGGGATGCTCTGTAATTGCATGGTGAATGGGACCGGGAGATTGCTCTAAAATGGGATGGTAGAATGGGACTGAGGGATACCCTGTAATGGGAATGTGAATGGGACTGAGGGATGCTCTGTAATGGGACGGTGAATGGAACTGAGGGATGCGCTGTAATGGGACGGTGAATGGGACTGAGGGATGCTCTGTAATGGGATGGGAGAATGGGAATGAATGATGCTCTGTAATGGGATGGTGAATGGAACTGAGGGATGCTCTGTAATGGGACGGTGAATGGGACTGAGGGATGCTCTGTAATGGGATGGTGAATGGGACTGAAGGATGCTCTGTAATGGGATGGTGAATGCAACTGCGGGATGCTCTGTAATTTGATGGTGAATGGGACTGAGGAATTACTCTGTAATGGGATGGGGGAATGGGACTGAGGAATTGCTCCATAATGGAACAGTGAATGGGAGTGAGGGATGCTCTGTAATTGGTCAGTGAATGGAACTGTGGGATGCTCTGTAATGGGACAGAGAATGGAACTGAGGGATGCACTGTAATGGGACAGGGAAATGGGATGGAGAGGAAGCTCTGTAATAGGACGGTGAATGGGACCAGGAGATTGCTGTATAATGGGATGGGAGAATGGGACTGAGAGATGCCCTGTAATGGGACGGTGAATGAAACTGAGGGATGCTCTGTAATGAGACGGAGAATGGGACTGAGGGATGATCTGTAATGGGACGGTGAATGGAACAGAGGTATGCTCTGTAATGGGATGGGAGAATGGGACTGAGGGATGCTCTGTAATGGGATGGGAGAATGGGACTGAGGAATTGCTCTGAAATGGGATGGGGGAATGGGACTGAGGAATTGCTCTGTAACAGAACAGTGAATGGGACTGAGGGATGCTCTGTAATGGGACAGGGAAATGGGACGGAGAGGAAGCTCTGTAATAGGATGGTGTATGGGACCAGGAGATTGCTCTGTAATGGGATGGGAGAATGGGACTGAGAGATGCCCAGTAATGGGATGGTGAAAGGGACTGAGGGATGCTCTGTAATCGGATGGTGAAAGGGACTGAGGGATGCTATGTAATGAGACGGTGAATGGGACTGAGGGATGCTCTGTAATGGGATGTTGAATGGAACTGAGGGATGCTCTGGAATGGGACGGTGAATGGGACAGAGTGATGCTCTGTAATGGGATGGTGAATGGGACTGTGGGGGATGCTCTGTAATGTGACAGTGAATGGGACTGAGGGGGATGCTCTGTAATGGGTCAGTGAATGGAACTGAGTGATACTCTGTAATGGGAGGGTGAATAGGACTGAGGGATGCTCTGTAATGGGACAATGAATGGGACTGAGTGATGCGCTGGAATGGGACAGGGGAATAGGACCGAGCGGAATGCTCTGTAATGGGATGGTGAATGGGACTGAGGGATTCTCTGTAATGGGACTGTGAATGGATCTGAGGGAAACTCTGTAATGGGATGGTGAATGGAACTGAGGGATGCTCTGTAATGGGACAGGGAAATGGGATGGAGAGGAAGCTCTGTAATAGGATGGTGAATGGGACCAATGGATTGCTCTATAATGGGATGGTAGAATGGGACTGAGGGATGCTCTGTAATGGGAAGGTGAATGGGACTGAGGGATGCTCTGTAATGGGATGGTGAATGGGAATGAGGGATGCTCTGTAATTGGATGGTGAATGGGACTGAGGGATGCTCTGTAATGGGATGGTGAATGGGACTGGGGGATGCTCTGTAATGGGATGGGGAAATGGGACTGAGGGATTGCTCTATAATGGGATGGTGTAATGGGACTGAGGGATCGCTCCGTAATGCAACGGTGAATGGGACTGTGGGGGATGCTCTGTAATGGGACAGTGAATGGGACTGAGGGGGATGCTCTGTAATGGGACAGTGAATGGAACTGAGTGATGCTCTGTAATAGGAGGGTGAATGGGATTGAGGGATGCTCTGTAATGGGATGAGTGAATGGAACTGTGGGATGCTCTGTAATGGGACAGAGAATGGAACTGAGGGATGCACTGTAATGGGACAGGGAAATGGGACGGAGAGGAAGCTCTGTAATAGGACGGTGAATGGGACCAGGAGATTGCTGTATAATGGGATGGGAGAATGGGACTGAGAGATGCCCTGTAATGGGACGGTGAATGAAACTGAGGGATGCTCTGTAATGGGATAGTGAATGGGACTGAGGGATGCTCTGTAATAGGACGGTGAATGGGACTGAGGGATGTTCTGTAATGAGACGGAGAATGGGACTGAGGGATGCTCTGTAATGGGACGGTGAATGGAACAGAGGTATGCTCTGTAATGGGATGGGAGAATGGGACTGAGGGATGCTCTGTAATGGGATGGGAGAATGGGACTGAGGAATTGCTCTGAAATGGGATGGTGAATGGGACTGAGGGATTCTCTGTAATGGGACTGTGAAAGGATCTGAGGGAAACTCTGTAATGGGATGGTGAATGGAACTGAGGGATGCTCTGTAATGGGACAGGGAAATGGGATGGAGAGGAAGCTCTGTAATAGGATGGTGAATGGGACCAATGGATTGCTCTATAATGGGATGGTAGAATGGGACTGAGGGATGCTCTGTAATGGGAAGGTGAATGGGACTGAGGGATGCTCTGTAATGGGATGGTGAATGGGAATGAGGGATGCTCTGTAATTGGATGGTGAATGGGACTGAGGGATGCTCTGTAATGGGATGGTGAATGGGACTGGGGGATGCTCTGTAATGGGATGGGGAAATGGGACTGAGGAATTGCTCTGTAACAGAACAGTGAATGGGACTGAGGGATGCTCTGTAATGGGACAGGGAAATGGGACGGAGAGGAAGCTCTGTAATAGGATGGTGTATGGGACCAGGAGATTGCTCAGTAATGGGATGGGAGAATGGGACTGAGAGATGCCCAGTAATGGGATGGTGAAAGGGACTGAGGGATGCTCTGTAATCGGATGGTGAATGGGACTGAGGGATGCTCTGTAATGAGACGGTGAATGGGACTGAGGGATGCTCTGTAATGGGATGGTGAATGGAACTGAGGGATGCTCTGGAATGGGACGGTGAATGGGACAGAGTGATGCTCTGTAATGGGATGGTGAATGGGACTGTGGGGGATGCTCTGTAATGTGACAGTGAATGGGACTGAGGGGGATGCTCTGTATTGGGTCAGTGAATGGAACTGAGTGATACTCTGTAATGGGAGGGTGAATAGGACTGAGGGATGCTCTGTAATGGGACAATGAATGGGACTGAGTGATGCGCTGGAATGGGACAGGGGAATAGGACCGAGCGGAATGCTCTGTAATGGGATGGTGAATGGGACTGAGGGATTCTCTGTAATGGGACTGTGAATGGATCTGGGGGAAACTCTGTAATGGGATGGTGAATGGAACTGAGGGATGCTCTGTAATGGGACAGGGAAATGGGATGGAGAGGAAGCTCTGTAATAGGATGGTGAATGGGACCAATGGATTGCTCTATATTGGGATGGTAGAATGGGACTGAGGGATGCTCTGTAATGGGAAGGTGAATGGGACTGAGGGATGCTCTGTAATGGGATGGTGAATGGGAATGAGGGATGCTCTGTAATTGGATGGTGAATGGGACTGAGGGATGCTCTGTAATAGGATGGTGAATGGGACTGGGGGATGCTCTGTAATGGGATGGGGAAATGGGACTGAGGGATTGCTCTATAATGGGATGGTGTAATGGGACTGAGGGATCGCTCCGTAATGGAACGGTGAATGGGACTGTGGGGGATGCTCTGTAATGGGACAGTGAATGGGACTGAGGGGGATGCTCTGTAATGGGACAGTGAATGGAACTGAGTGATGCTCTGTAATGGGAGGGTGAATGGGATTGAGGGATGCTCTGTAATGGGATGAGAGAATGGGACTAAGGGATGCTCTGTAATGGGACAGTGAATGGGACTGAGGGGGATGCTCTATAATGGGACGGTGAATGGGATTGAGGGATGTTCTGTAATGGGATGGTGAATGGGACTGAGGGGGATGCTTTGTAATGGGACAGTGAATGGAACTGAGTGATGCTCTGTAATGGGAGGGTGAATGGGATTGAGGGATGCTCTGTAATGGGACAGAGAAAGGAACTGAGGGAGGCGCTGTAATGGGACAGGGAAATGGGACGGAGAGGAAGCTCTGTAATAGGACGGTGAATGGGACCGGGAGATTATAATGGGATGGGAGAATAGGACTGAGGGATGCCCTGTAATGGGACGGTGAATGGGACTGAGGAATGCTCTGTAATGTGACCGTGAATGGAACTGAGGGATGCTCCTTAATGGGATGGTGAATGGGACTGAGGGATGCTCCGTAATGAGACGGTGAATGGAACTAAGGGATGCTCTGTAATGGGATGGTGAATGGGACTGAGGGATGCTCTGTAGTGGGACGGTGAATGGGACTGAGGGATGCTCTGGAATGGGACGGTGAATGGGACTGTGGGATGCTCTGTAATGGGATGGTGAATGGGACTGAGGGATGCTCTGTAATGGAATGGTGAATGGGACTGAGGGATGCTCTGTAATGGGACAGAGAATGGAACTGAGGGATGCTCTGTAATGCGACAGGGAAATGGGACGGAGAGGAAGCTCTGTAATTGGACGGTGAATGGGACTGGGAGATTGCTCTATAATGGGATGGGAGAATGGGACTGAGAGATGCCCTGTAATGGGACGTGGAATGGGACTGAGGGATGCCCTGTAATGGGATGGTGAATGGGACTGAGGGATGCTCCGTAATGAGACGGTGAATCGAACTGAGAGATGCTCTGTAATGGGATGGTGAATGGGACTGAGGGATGCTCTGTAATGGGATGGTGAATGGGACTGAGGGATGCTCTGGAATGGGACGGTGAACGGGACTGAGGGATGCTCTATAATGGGTTGATGAATGGGACTGAGGGATGCTCTGTAATGGAATGGTGAATGGGACTGAGGAATGCTCTGTAATGGGACAGAGAATGGAACTGAGGGATGCTTCGTAATGCGACAGGGAAATGGGACAGAGAGGAATCTCTGTAATTGGACGGTGAATGGGACTGGGAGATTGCTCTATAATGGGATGGGAGAATGGGACTGAGGGATGCCCTGTAATGGGACGCTGAATGGGACTGAGGGATGCCCTGTAATGGGATGGTGAATGGGACTGAGGGATGATCTGCAATGGGATGGGAGAATGGGACTGAGGGATGCACTGTAATGGGACGGTGAATATGAATGAGGGATGATCTGTAATGGGATGGGAGAATGGGACTAAGGGATGCTCTGTAATGGGACAGTGAATGGGACTGAGGGGGATGCTCTATAATGGGACGGTGAATGGGATTGAGGGATGTTCTGTAATGGGATGGTGAATGGGACTGAGGGATTCTCTGTAATGGGATGGGGAAATGGGACTGAGTGATTGCTCTATAATGGGATGGGGGAATGGGACTGAGGGATCGCTCCGTAATGGAAAAGTGAATGGGGCTGTGGGGGATGCTCTGTAATGGGACAGTGAATGGGACTGAGGGGGATGCTCTGTAATGGGACGGTGAATGGGATTGAGGGATGTTCTGTAATGGGATGGTGAATGGGACTGAGGGATGCTCTGTAATGGGATGAGGAAATGGGACTGAGGGATTGCTCCATAATGGGATGGGGGAATGGGACTGAATGATCGCTCCGTAATGGAATGTTGAATGGGACTGTGGGGGATGCTCTGTAATGGGACAGTGAATGGGACTGAGGGGGATGCTCTGTAATGGGTCAGTGAATGGAACTGAGTGATGCTCTGTAATGGGAGGGTGAATGGGACTGAGGGATGCTCTGTAATGGGTCAGTGAATGGAACTGAGTGATGCTCTGTAATGGGAGGGTGAATGGGACTGAGGGATGCTCTGTAATGGGACAATGAATGGGACAATGAATGGGACTGAGTGATGCGCTTGAATGGGACAGGGGAATAGGACCGATGGGGATGCTCTGTAATTTGATGGTGAATGGGACTGAGGAATTGCTCTGTAATCGGATGGGGGAATGGGACTGAGGGTTTGCTCCGTAATGGAACGGTGAATGGGACTGAGGGATTCTCTGTAATGGGACTGTGAATGGATCTGAGGGATGCTCTGTAATGGGACGGTGAATGGAACTGAGGGATGCTCTGTAATAGGACGGTGAATGGGACTGAGGGATGTTCTGTAATGAGACGGAGAATGGGACTGTGGGATGCTCTGTAATGGGACGGTGAATGGAACAGAGGTATGCTCTGTAATGGGATGGGAGAATGGGACTGAGCGATGCTCTGTAATGGGATGGGAGAATGGGACTGAGGAATTGCTCTGAAATGGGATGGGGGAATGGGACTGAGGAATTGCTCTGTAACAGAACAGTGAATGGGACTGAGGGATGCTCTGTAATGGGACAGGGAAATGGGACGGAGAGGAAGCTCTGTAATAGGACGGTGTATGGGACCAGGAGATTGCTCTGTAATGGGATGGGAGAATGGGACTGAGAGATGCCCAGTAATGGGATGGTGAAAGGGACTGAGGGATGCTCTGTAATGGGATGGTGAATGGGACTGAGGGATGCTATGTAATGAGATGGTGAACGGGACTGAGGGATGCTCTGTAATGGGATGGTGAATGGAACTGAGGGATGCTCTGGAATGGGACGGTGAATGGGACAGAGTGATGCTCTGTAATGGGATGGTGAATGGGACTGTGGGGGATGCTCTGTAATGTGACAGTGAATGGGACTGAGGGGGATGCTCTGTAATGGGTCAGTGAATGGAACTGAGTGATACTCTGTAATGGGAGGGTGAATAGGACTGAGGGATGCTCTGTAATGGGACAATGAATGGGACTGAGTGATGCGCTGGAATGGGACAGGGGAATAGGACCGAGCGGAATGCTCTGTAATGGGATGGTGAATGGGACTGAGGAATTGCTCTGTAATGGGATGGGGGAACGGGAGTGAGTGATTGCTCCGTAATGGAACGGTGAATGGAACTGAGGGATTCTCTGTAATGGGACTGTGAATGGATCTGAGGGAAACTCTGTAATGGGATGGTGAATGGAACTGAGGGATGCTCTGTAATGGGACAGGGAAATGGGATGGAGAGGAAGCTCTGTAATAGGATGGTGAATGGGACCAATGGATTGCTCTATAATGGGATGGTAGAATGGGACTGAGGGATGCTCTGTAATGTGAAGGTGAATGGGACTGAGGGATGCTCTGTAATGGGATGGTGAATGGGAATGAGGGATGCTCTGTAATTGGATGGTGAATGGGACTGAGGGATGCTCTGTAATGGGATGGTGAATGGGACTGGGGGATGCTCTGTAATGGGATGGGGAAATGGGACTGAGGGATTGCTCTATAATGGGATGGTGTAATGGGACTGAGGGATCGCTCCGTAATGGAACGGTGAATGGGACTGTGGGGGATGCTCTGTAATGGGACAGTGAATGGGACTGAGGGGGATGCTCTGTAATGGGACAGTGAATGGAACTGAGTGATGCTCTGTAATGGGAGGGTGAATGGGATTGAGGGATGCTCTGTAATGGGATGAGAGAATGGGACTAAGGGATGTTCTGTAATGGGATGGTGAATGGGACTGAGGGGGATGCTCTGTAATGGGACAGTGAATGGAACTGAGTGATGCTCTGTAATGGGAGGGTGAATGGGATTGAGGGATGCTCTGTAATGGGACAGAGAAAGGAACTGAGGGAGGCGCTGTAATGGGACAGGGAAATGGGACGGAGAGGAAGCTCTGTAATAGGATGGTGAATGGGACCGGGAGATTGCTCGATAATGGGATGGGAGAATAGGACTGAGGGATGCCCTGTAATGGGACGGTGAATGGGACTGAGGAATGCTCTGTAATGTGACCGTGAATGAAACTGAGGGATGCTCCTTAATGGGATGGTGAATGGGACTGAGGGATGCTCCGTAATAAGACGGTGAATGGAACTAAGGGATGCTCTGTAATGGGATGCTGAATGGGACTGAGGGATGCTCTGTAATGGGATGGTGAATGGGACTGAGGGATGCTCTGTAGTGGGATGGTGAATGGGACTGAGGGATGCTCTGGAATGGGACGGTGAATGGGACTGTGGGATGCTCTGTAATGGGATGGTGAATGGGACTGTGGGATGCTCTGTAATGGGATGGTGAATGGGACTGAGGGATGCTCTGTAATGGAATGGTGAATGGGACTGAGGGATGCTCTGTAATGGGACAGAGAATGGAACTGAGGGATGCTCTGTAATGCGACAGGGAAATGGGACGGAGAGGAAGCTCTGTAATTGGACGGTGAATGGGACTGGGAGATTGCTCTATAATGGGATGGGAGAATGGGACTGAGAGATGCCCTGTAATGGGACGTGGAATGGGACTGAGGGATGCCCTGTAATGGGATGGTGAATGGGACTGAGGGATGCTCCGTAATGAGACGGTGAATCGAACTGAGAGATGCTCTGTAATGGGATGGTGAATGGGACTGAGGGATGCTCTGTAATGGGATGGTGAATGGGACTGAGGGATGCTCTGGAATGGGACGGTGAACGGGACTGAGGGATGCTCTGTAATGGGTTGATGAATGGGACTGAGGGATGCTCTGTAATGGAATGGTGAATGGGACTGAGGAATGCTCTGTAATGGGACAGAGAATGGAACTGAGGGATGCTTCGTAATGCGACAGGGAAATGGGACGGAGAGGAATCTCTGTAATTGGACGGTGAATGGGACTGGGAGATTGCTCTATAATGGGATGGGAGAATGGGACTGAGGGATGCCCTGTAATGGGACGCTGAATGGGACTGAGGGATGCCCTGTAATGGGATGGTGAATGGGACTGAGGGATGATCTGCAATGGGATGGGAGAATGGGACTGAGGGATGCACTGTAATGGGACGGTGAATATGAATGAGGGATGATCTGTAATGGGATGGGAGAATGGGACTAAGGGATTCTCTGTAATGGGACAGTGAATGGGACTGAGGGGGATGCTCTATAATGGGACGGTGAATGGGATTGAGGGATGTTCTGTAATGGGATGGTGAATGGGACTGAGGGATTCTCTGTAATGGGATGGGGAAATGGGACTGAGTGATTGCTCTATAATGGGATGGGGGAATGGGACTGAGGGATCGCTCCGTAATGGAAAAGTGAATGGGGCTGTGGGGGATGCTCTGTAATGGGACAGTGAATGGGACTGAGGGGGATGCTCTGTAATGGGACGGTGAATGGGATTGAGGGATGTTCTGTAATGGGATGGTGAATGGGACTGAGGGATGCTCTGTAATGGGATGAGGAAATGGGACTGAGGGATTGCTCCATAATGGGATGGGGGAATGGGACTGAATGATCGCTCCGTAATGGAATGTTGAATGGGACTGTGGGGGATGCTCTGTAATGGGACAGTGAATGGGACTGAGGGGGATGCTCTGTAATGGGTCAGTGAATGGAACTGAGTGATGCTCTGTAATGGGAGGGTGAATGGGACTGAGGGATGCTCTGTAATGGGTCAGTGAATGGAACTGAGTGATGCTCTGTAATGGGAGGGTGAATGGGACTGAGGGATGCTCTGTAATGGGACAATGAATGGGACTATGAATGGGACTGAGTGATGCGCTTGAATGGGACAGGGGAATAGGACCGATGGGGATGCTCTGTAATTTGATGGTGAATGGGACTGAGGAATTGCTCTGTAATGGGATGGGGGAATGGGACTGAGGGATTGCTCCGTAATGGAACGGTGAATGGGACTGAGGGATTCTCTGTAATGGGACTGTGAATGGATCTGAGGGATGCTCTGTAATGGGACGGTGAATGGAACTGAGGGATGCTCTGTAATAGGACGGTGAATGGGACTGAGGGATGTTCTGTAATGAGACGGAGAATGGGACTGTGGGATGCTCTGTAATGGGACGGTGAATGGAACAGAGGTATGCTCTGTAATGGGATGGGAGAATGGGACTGAGCGATGCTCTGTAATGGGATGGGAGAATGGGACTGAGGAATTGCTCTGAAATGGGATGGGGGAATGGGACTGAGGAATTGCTCTGTAACAGAACAGTGAATGGGACTGAGGGATGCTCTGTAATGGGACAGGGAAATGGGACGGAGAGGAAGCTCTGTAATAGGACGGTGTATGGGACCAGGAGATTGCTCTGTAATGGGATGGGAGAATGGGACTGAGAGATGCCCAGTAATGGGATGGTGAAAGGGACTGAGGGATGCTCTGTAATGGGATGGTGAATGGGACTGAGGGATGCTATGTAATGAGATGGTGAACGGGACTGAGGGATGCTCTGTAATGGGATGGTGAATGGAACTGAGGGATGCTCTGGAATGGGACGGTGAATGGGACAGAGTGATGCTCTGTAATGGGATGGTGAATGGGACTGTGGGGGATGCTCTGTAATGTGACAGTGAATGGGACTGAGGGGGATGCTCTGTAATGGGTCAGTGAATGGAACTGAGTGATACTCTGTAATGGGAGGGTGAATAGGACTGAGGGATGCTCTGTAATGGGACAATGAATGGGACTGAGTGATGCGCTGGAATGGGACAGGGGAATAGGACCGAGCGGAATGCTCTGTAATGGGATGGTGAATGGGACTGAGGAATTGCTCTGTAATGGGATGGGGGAACGGGAGTGAGTGATTGCTCCGTAATGGAACGGTGAATGGAACTGAGGGATTCTCTGTAATGGGACTGTGAATGGATCTGAGGGAAACTCTGTAATGGGATGGTGAATGGAACTGAGGGATGCTCTGTAATGGGACAGGGAAATGGGATGGAGAGGAAGCTCTGTAATAGGATGGTGAATGGGACCAATGGATTGCTCTATAATGGGATGGTAGAATGGGACTGAGGGATGCTCTGTAATGTGAAGGTGAATGGGACTGAGGGATGCTCTGTAATGGGATGGTGAATGGGAATGAGGGATGCTCTGTAATTGGATGGTGAATGGGACTGAGGGATGCTCTGTAATGGGATGGTGAATGGGACTGGGGGATGCTCTGTAATGGGATGGGGAAATGGGACTGAGGGATTGCTCTATAATGGGATGGTGTAATGGGACTGAGGGATCGCTCCGTAATGGAACGGTGAATGGGACTGTGGGGGATGCTCTGTAATGGGACAGTGAATGGGACTGAGGGGGATGCTCTGTAATGGGACAGTGAATGGAACTGAGTGATGCTCTGTAATGGGAGGGTGAATGGGATTGAGGGATGCTCTGTAATGGGATGAGAGAATGGGACTAAGGGATGTTCTGTAATGGGATGGTGAATGGGACTGAGGGGGATGCTCTGTAATGGGACAGTGAATGGAACTGAGTGATGCTCTGTAATGGGAGGGTGAATGGGATTGAGGGATGCTCTGTAATGGGACAGAGAAAGGAACTGAGGGAGGCGCTGTAATGGGACAGGGAAATGGGACGGAGAGGAAGCTCTGTAATAGGATGGTGAATGGGACCGGGAGATTGCTCGATAATGGGATGGGAGAATAGGACTGAGGGATGCCCTGTAATGGGACGGTGAATGGGACTGAGGAATGCTCTGTAATGTGACCGTGAATGAAACTGAGGGATGCTCCTTAATGGGATGGTGAATGGGACTGAGGGATGCTCCGTAATAAGACGGTGAATGGAACTAAGGGATGCTCTGTAATGGGATGCTGAATGGGACTGAGGGATGCTCTGTAATGGGATGGTGAATGGGACTGAGGGATGCTCTGTAGTGGGATGGTGAATGGGACTGAGGGATGCTCTGGAATGGGACGGTGAATGGGACTGTGGGATGCTCTGTAATGGGATGGTGAATGGGACTGAGGGATGCTCTGTAATGGAATGGTGAATGGGACTGAGGGATGCTCTGTAATGGGACAGAGAATGGAACTGAGGGATGCTCTGTAATGCGACAGGGAAATGGGACGGAGAGGAAGCTCTGTAATTGGACGGTGAATGGGACTGGGAGATTGCTCTATAATGGGATGGGAGAATGGGACTGAGAGATGCCCTGTAATGGGACGTTGAATGGGACTGAGGGATGCCCTGTAATGGGATGGTGAATGGGACTGAGGGATGCTCCGTAATGAGACGGTGAATCGAACTGAGAGATGCTCTGTAATGGGATGGTGAATGGGACTGAGGGATGCTCTGTAATGGGATGGTGAATGGGACTGAGGGATGCTCTGGAATGGGACGGTGAACGGGACTGAGGGATGCTCTGTAATGGGTTGGTGAATGGGACTGAGGGATGCTCTGTAATGGAATGGTGAATGGGACTGAGGAATGCTCTGTAATGGGACAGAGAATGGAACTGAGGGATGCTTCGTAATGCGACAGGGAAATGGGACGGAGAGGAAGCTCTGTAATTGGACGGTGAATGGGACTGGGAGATTGCTCTATAATGGGATGGGAGAATGGGACTGAGGGATGCCCTGTAATGGGACGCTGAATGGGACTGAGGGATGCACTGTAATGGGACGGTGAATATGAATGAGGGATGATCTGTAATGGGATGGGAGAATGGGACTAAGGGATGCTCTGTAATGGGACAGTGAATGGGACTGAGGGGGATGCTCTGTAATGGGACGGTGAATGGGATTGAGGGATGTTCTGTAATGGGATGGTGAATGGGACTGAGGGATGCTCTGTAATGGGATGAGGAAATGGGACTGAGGGATTGCTCCATAATGGGATGGGGGAATGGGACTGAATGATCGCTCCGTAATGGAATGTTGATTGGGACTGTGGGGGATGCTCTGTAATGGGACAGTGAATGGGACTGAGGGGGATGCTCTGTAATGGGTCAGTGAATGGAACTGAGTGATGCTCTGTAATGGGAGGGTGAATGGGACTGAGGGATGCTCTGTAATGGGACAATGAATGGGACTATGAATGGGACTGAGTGATGCGCTTGAATGGGACAGGGGAATAGGACCGATGGGGATGCTCTGTAATTTGATGGTGAATGGGACTGAGGAATTGCTCTGTAATCGGATGGGGGAATGGGACTGAGGGATTGCTCCGTAATGGAACGGTGAATGGGACTGAGGGATTCTCTGTAATGGGACTGTGAATGGATCTGAGGGATGCTCTGTAATGCGACGGTGAATGGAACTGAGGGATGCTCTGTAATGGGACAGGAAAATGGGACGGAGTGGAAGCTCTGTAATAGGATGGTGAATGGGACCAGGGGATAGCTCTATAATGGGATGGCAGAATGGGAGTGAGGGATGCCCTGTAATGGGAAGGTGAATGGGACTGAGGGATGCTCTGTAATGGGACGGTGAATGGGACTGAGGGATGCTCTGTAATGGGATTGTGAATGGGACTGAGGGATGCTTTGTAATGGAATGGTGAATGGGAATGAGGGATGCCCTGTAATGGGATGGTGAATGGGACTGAGGAATGCTCTGCAATGGGATGGGAGAATGGGACTGAGGGATGCACTGTAATGGGACGGTGAATGGGACTGAGGAGGATGCTCTATAATGGGACGGTGAATGGGATTGAGGGATGTTCTTTAATGGGATGGTGAATGGGAATGAGGGATGCTCTGTAATGGGATGGGGAAATGGGACTGAGGGATTGCTCTATAATGGGATGGGGGAATGGGACTGAATGATCGCTCCGTAATGGAATGTTGAATGGGACTGTGGGGGATGCTCTGTAATGGGACAGTGAATGGGACTGAGTGATGCTCTGTAATGGGAGGGTGAATGGGACTGAGGGATGCTCTGTAATGGGTCAGTGAATGGAACTGAGTGATGCTCTGTAATGGGAGGGTGAATGGGACTGAGGGATGCTCTGTAATGGGACAATGAATGGGACTATGAATGGGACTGAGTGATGCGCTTGAATGGGACAGGGGAATAGGACCGATGGGGATGCTCTGTAATTTGATGGTGAATGGGACTGAGGAATTGCTCTGTAATGGGATGGGGGAATGGGACTGAGGGATTGCTCCGTAATGGAACGGTGAATGGGACTGAGGGATTCTCTGTAATGGGACTGTGAATGGATCTGAGGGATGCTCTGTAATGGGACGGTGAATGGAACTGAGGGATGCTCTGTAATAGGACGGTGAATGGGACTGAGGGATGTTCTGTAATGAGACGGAGAATGGGACTGAGGGATGCTCTGTAATGGGACGGTGAATGGAACAGAGGTATGCTCTGTAATGGGATGGGAGAATGGGACTGAGGGATGCTCTGTAATGGGATGGGAGAATGGGACTGAGGAATTGCTCTGAAATGGGATGGGGGAATGGAACTGAGGAATTGCTCTGTAACAGAACAGTGAATGGGACTGAGGGATGCTCTGTAATGGGACAGGGAAATGGGACGGAGAGGAAGCTCTGTAATAGGACGGTGTATGGGACCAGGAGATTGCTCTGTAATGGGATGGGAGAATGGGACTGAGAGATGCCCAGTAATGGGATGGTGAAAGGGACTGAGGGATGCTCTGTAATGGGATGGTGAATGGGACTGAGGGATGCTATGTAATGAGACGGTGAACGGGACTGAGGGATGCTCTGTAATGGGATGGTGAATGGAACTGAGGGATGCTCTGGAATGGGACGGTGAATGGGAAAGAGTGATGCTCTGTAATGGGATGGTGAATGGGACTGTGGGGGATGCTCTGTAATGTGACAGTGAATGGGACTGAGGGGGATGCTCTGTAATGGGTCAGTGAATGGAACTGAGTGATACTCTGTAATGGGAGGGTGAATAGGACTGAGGGATGCTCTGTAATGGGACAATGAATGGGACTGAGTGATGCACTGGAATGGGACAGGGGAATAGGACCGAGCGGAATGCTCTGTAATGGGATGGTGAATGGGACTGAGGAATTGCTCTGTAATGGGATGGGGGAACGGGAGTGAGTGATTGCTCCGTAATGGAACGGTGAATGGAACTGAGGGATTCTCTGTAATGGGACTGTGAATGGATCTGAGGGAAACTCTGTAATGGGATGGTGAATGGAACTGAGGGATGCTCTGTAATGTGACAGGGAAATGGGATGGAGAGGAAGCTCTGTAATAGGATGGTGAATGGGACCAATGGATTGCTCTATAATGGGATGGTAGAATGGGACTGAGGGATGCTCTGTAATGTGAAGGTGAATGGGACTGAGGGATGCTCTGTAATGGGATGGTGAATGGGAATGAGGGATGCTCTGTAATTGGATGGTGAATGGGACTGAGGGATGCTCTGTAATGGGATGGTGAATGGGACTGGGGGATGCTCTGTAATGGGATGGGGAAATGGGACTGAGGGATTGCTCTATAATGGGATGGTGTAATGGGACTGAGGGATCGCTCCGTAATGGAACGGTGAATGGGACTGTGGGGGATGCTCTGTAATGGGACAGTGAATGGGACTGTTGGGGATGCTCTGTAATGGGACAGTGAATGGAACTGAGTGATGCTCTGTAATGGGAGGGTGAATGGGATTGAGGGATGCTCTGTAATGGGATGAGAGAATGGGACTAAGGTATGCTCTGTAATGGGACAGTGAATGGGACTGAGGGGGATGCTCTATAATGGGACGGTGAATGGGATTGAGGGATGTTCTGTAATGGGATGGTGAATGGGACTGAGGGGGATGCTCTGTAATGGGACAGTGAATGGAACTGAGTGATGCTCTGTAATGGGAGGGTGAATGGGATTGAGGGATGCTCTGTAATGGGACAGAGAAAGGAACTGAGGGAGGCGCTGTAATGGGACAGGGAAATGGGACGGAGAGGAAGCTCTGTAATAGAACGGTGAATGGGACCGGGAGATTGCTCGATAATGGGATGGGAGAATAGGACTGAGGGATGCCCTGTAATGGGACGGTGAATGGGACTGAGGAATGCTCTGTAATGTGACCGTGAATGAAACTGAGGGATGCTCCTTAATGGGATGGTGAATGGGACTGAGGGATGCTCCGTAATAAGACGGTGAATGGAACTAAGGGATGCTCTGTAATGGGATGCTGAATGGGACTGAGGGATGCTCTGTAATGGGATGGTGAATGGGACTGAGGGATGCTCTGTAGTGGGATGGTGAATGGGACTGAGGGATGCTCTGGAATGGGACGGTGAATGGGACTGTGGGATGCTCTGTAATGGGATGGTGAATGGGACTGAGGGATGCTCTGTAATGGAATGGTGAATGGGACTGAGGGATGCTCTGTAATGGGACAGAGAATGGAACTGAGGGATGCTCTGTAATGCGACAGGGAAATGGGACGGAGAGGAAGCTCTGTAATTGGACGGTGAATGGGACTGGGAGATTGCTCTATAATGGGATGGGAGAATGGGACTGAGAGATGCCCTGTAATGGGACGTGGAATGGGACTGAGGGATGCCCTGTAATGGGATGGTGAATGGGACTGAGGGATGCTCCGTAATGAGACGGTGAATCGAACTGAGAGATGCTCTGTAATGGGATGGTGAATGGGACTGAGGGATGCTCTGTAATGGGATGGTGAATGGGACTGAGGGATGCTCTGGAATGGGACGGTGAACGGGACTGAGGGATGCTCTGTAATGGGTTGGTGAATGGGACTGAGGGATGCTCTGTAATGGAATGGTGAATGGGACTGAGGAATGCTCTGTAATGGGACAGAGAATGGAACTGAGGGATGCTTCGTAATGCGACAGGGAAATGGGACGGAGAGGAAGCTCTGTAATTGGACGGTGAATGGGACTGGGAGATTGCTCTATAATGGGATGGGAGAATGGGACTGAAGGATGCCCTGTAATGGGACGCTGAATGGGACTGAGGGATGCACTGTAATGGGACGGTGAATATGAATGAGGGATGATCTGTAATGGGATGGGAGAATGGGACTAAGGGATGCTCTGTAATGGGACAGTGAATGGGACTGAGGGGGATGCTCTATAATGGGACGGTGAATGGGATTGAGGGATGTTCTGTAATGGAATGGTGAATGGGACTGAGGGATGCTCTGTAATGGGATGGGGAAATGGGACTGAGTGATTGCTCTATAATGGGATGGGGGAATGGGACTGAGGGATCGCTCCGTAATGGAAAAGTGAATGGGGCTGTGGGGGATGCTCTGTAATGGGACAGTGAATGGGACTGAGGGGGATGCTCTGTAATGGGACGGTGAATGGGATTGAGGGATGTTCTGTAATGGGATGGTGAATGGGACTGAGGGATGCTCTGTAATGGGATGAGGAAATGGGACTGAGGGATTGCTCCATAATGGGATGGGGGAATGGGACTGAATGATCGCTCCGTAATGGAATGTTGAATGGGACTGTGGGGGATGCTCTGTAATGGGACAGTGAATGGGACTGAGGGGGATGCTCTGTAATGGGTCAGTGAATGGAACTGAGTGATGCTCTGTAATGGGAGGGTGAATGGGACTGAGGGATGCTCTGTAATGGGACAATGAATGGGACTATGAATGGGACTGAGTGATGCGCCTGAATGGGACAGGGGAATAGGACCGATGGGGATGCTCTGTAATTTGATGGTGAATGGGACTGAGGAATTGCTCTGTAATCGGATGGGGGAATGGGACTGAGGGATTGCTCCGTAATGGAACGGTGAATGGGACTGAGGGATTCTCTGTAATGGGACTGTGAATGGATCTGAGGGATGCTCTGTAATGCGACGGTGAATGGAACTGAGGGAAGCTCTGTAATGGGACAGGAAAATGGGACGGAGTGGAAGCTCTGTAATAGGATGGTGAATGGGACCAGGGGATAGCTCTATAATGGGATGGTAGAATGGGAGTGAGGGATGCCCTGTAATGGGAAGGTGAATGGGACTGAGGGATGCTCTGTAATGGGACGGTGAATGGGACTGAGGGATGCTCTGTAATGGGATTGTGAATGGGACTGAGGGATGCTTTGTAATGGAATGGTGAATGGGAATGAGGGATGCCCTGTAATGGGATGGTGAATGGGACTGAGGAATGCTCTGCAATCGGATGGGAGAATGGGACTGAGGGATGCACTGTAATGGGACGGTGAATGGGACTGAGGAGGATGCTCTATAATGGGACGGTGAATGGGATTGAGGGATGTTCTTTAATGGGATGGTGAATGGGACTGAGGGATGCTCTGTAATGGGATGGGGAAATGGGACTGAGGGATTGCTCTATAATGGGATGGGGGAATGGGACTGAATGATCGCTCCGTAATGGAATGTTGAATGGGACTGTGGGGGATGCTCTGTAATGGGACAGTGAATGGGACTGAGTGATGCTCTGTAATGGGAGGGTGAATGGGACTGAGGGATGCTCTGTAATGGGTCAGTGAATGGAACTGAGTGATGCTCTGTAATGGGAGGGTGAATGGGACTGAGGGATGCTCTGTAATGGGACAATGAATGGGACTATGAATGGGACTGAGTGATGCGCTTGAATGGGACAGGGGAATAGGACCGATGGGGATGCTCTGTAATTTGATGGTGAATGGGACTGAGGAATTGCTCTGTAATCGGATGGGGGAATGGGACTGAGGGATTGCTCCGTAATGGAACGGTGAATGGGACTGAGGGATTCTCTGTAATGGGACTGTGAATGGATCTGAGGGATGCTCTGTAATGGGATGGTGAATGGAACTGAGGGATGCTCTGTAATAGGACGGTGAATGGGAGTGAGGGATGTTCTGTAATGAGACGGAGAATGGGACTGAGGGATGCTCTGTAATGGGACGGTGAATGGAACAGAGGTATGCTCTGTAATGGGATGGGAGAATGGGACTGAGGGATGCTCTGTAATGGGATGGGAGAATGGGACTGAGGAATTGCTCTGAAATGGGATGGGGGAATGGGACTGAGGAATTGCTCTGTAACAGAACAGTGAATGGGACTGAGGGATGCTCTGTAATGGGACAGGGAAATGGGACGGAGAGGAAGCTCTGTAATAGGACGGTGTATGGGACCAGGAGATTGCTCTGTAATGGGATGGGAGAATGGGACTGAGAGATGCCCAGTAATGGGATGGTGAAAGGGACTGAGGGATGCTCTGTAATGGGACGGTGAATGGAACTGAGGGATGCTCTGTAATAGGACGGTGAATGGGACTGAGGGATGTTCTGTAATGAGATGGAGAATGGGACTGAGGGATGCTCTGTAATGGGATGGTGAATGGAACAGAGGTATGCTCTGTAATGGGATGGGAGAATGGGACTGAGGGATGCTCTGTAATGGGATGGGAGAATGGGACTGAGGAATTGCTCTGAAATGGGATGGGGGAATGGAACTGAGGAATTGCTCTGTAACAGAACAGTGAATGGGACTGAGGGATGCTCTGTAATGGGACAGGGAAATGGGACGGAGAGGAAGCTCTGTAATAGGACGGTGTATGGGACCAGGAGATTGCTCTGTAATGGGATGGGAGAATGGGACTGAGAGATGCCCAGTAATGGGATGGTGAAAGGGACTGAGGGATGCTCTGTAATGGGATGGTGAATGGGACTGAGGGATGCTATGTAATGAGACGGTGAACGGGACTGAGGGATGCTCTGTAATGGGATGGTGAATGGAACTGAGGGATGCTCTGGAATGGGACGGTGAATGGGAAAGAGTGATGCTCTGTAATGGGATGGTGAATGGGACTGTGGGGGATGCTCTGTAATGTGACAGTGAATGGGACTGAGGGGGATGCTCTGTAATGGGTCAGTGAATGGAACTGAGTGATACTCTGTAATGGGAGGGTGAATAGGACTGAGGGATGCTCTGTAATGGGACAATGAATGGGACTGAGTGATGCACTGGAATGGGACAGGGGAATAGGACCGAGCGGAATGCTCTGTAATGGGATGGTGAATGGGACTGAGGAATTGCTCTGTAATGGGATGGGGGAACGGGAGTGAGTGATTGCTCCGTAATGGAACGGTGAATGGAACTGAGGGATTCTCTGTAATGGGACTGTGAATGGATCTGAGGGAAACTCTGTAATGGGATGGTGAATGGAACTGAGGGATGCTCTGTAATGTGACAGGGAAATGGGATGGAGAGGAAGCTCTGTAATAGGATGGTGAATGGGACCAATGGATTGCTCTATAATGGGATGGTAGAATGGGACTGAGGGATGCTCTGTAATGTGAAGGTGAATGGGACTGAGGGATGCTCTGTAATGGGATGGTGAATGGGAATGAGGGATGCTCTGTAATTGGATGGTGAATGGGACTGAGGGATGCTCTGTAATGGGATGGTGAATGGGACTGGGGGATGCTCTGTAATGGGATGGGGAAATGGGACTGAGGGATTGCTCTATAATGGGATGGTGTAATGGGACTGGGAGATTGCTCTATAATGGGATGGGAGAATGGGACTGAGGGATGCCCTGTAATGGGACGCTGAATGGGACTGAGGGATGCACTGTAATGGGACGGTGAATATGAATGAGGGATGATCTGTAATGGGATGGGAGAATGGGACTAAGGGATGCTCTGTAATGGGACAGTGAATGGGACTGAGGGGGATGCTCTGTAATGGGACGGTGAATGGGATTGAGGGATGTTCTGTAATGGGATGGTGAATGGGACTGAGGGATGCTCTGTAATGGGATGAGGAAATGGGACTGAGGGATTGCTCCATAATGGGATGGGGGAATGGGACTGAATGATCGCTCCGTAATGGAATGTTGATTGGGACTGTGGGGGATGCTCTGTAATGGGACAGTGAATGGGACTGAGGGGGATGCTCTGTAATGGGTCAGTGAATGGAACTGAGTGATGCTCTGTAATGGGAGGGTGAATGGGACTGAGGGATGCTCTGTAATGGGACAATGAATGGGACTATGAATGGGACTGAGTGATGCGCTTGAATGGGACAGGGGAATAGGACCGATGGGGATGCTCTGTAATTTGATGGTGAATGGGACTGAGGAATTGCTCTGTAATCGGATGGGGGAATGGGACTGAGGGATTGCTCCGTAATGGAACGGTGAATGGGACTGAGGGATTCTCTGTAATGGGACTGTGAATGGATCTGAGGGATGCTCTGTAATGCGACGGTGAATGGAACTGAGGGATGCTCTGTAATGGGACAGGAAAATGGGACGGAGTGGAAGCTCTGTAATAGGATGGTGAATGGGACCAGGGGATAGCTCTATAATGGGATGGCAGAATGGGAGTGAGGGATGCCCTGTAATGGGAAGGTGAATGGGACTGAGGGATGCTCTGTAATGGGACGGTGAATGGGACTGAGGGATGCTCTGTAATGGGATTGTGAATGGGACTGAGGGATGCTTTGTAATGGAATGGTGAATGGGAATGAGGGATGCCCTGTAATGGGATGGTGAATGGGACTGAGGAATGCTCTGCAATGGGATGGGAGAATGGGACTGAGGGATGCACTGTAATGGGACGGTGAATGGGACTGAGGAGGATGCTCTATAATGGGACGGTGAATGGGATTGAGGGATGTTCTTTAATGGGATGGTGAATGGGAATGAGGGATGCTCTGTAATGGGATGGGGAAATGGGACTGAGGGATTGCTCTATAATGGGATGGGGGAATGGGACTGAATGATCGCTCCGTAATGGAATGTTGAATGGGACTGTGGGGGATGCTCTGTAATGGGACAGTGAATGGGACTGAGTGATGCTCTGTAATGGGAGGGTGAATGGGACTGAGGGATGCTCTGTAATGGGTCAGTGAATGGAACTGAGTGATGCTCTGTAATGGGAGGGTGAATGGGACTGAGGGATGCTCTGTAATGGGACAATGAATGGGACTATGAATGGGACTGAGTGATGCGCTTGAATGGGACAGGGGAATAGGACCGATGGGGATGCTCTGTAATTTGATGAAGAATGGGACTGAGGAATTGCTCTGTAATGGGATGGGGGAATGGGACTGAGGGATTGCTCCGTAATGGAACGGTGAATGGGACTGAGGGATTCTCTGTAATGGGACTGTGAATGGATCTGAGGGATGCTCTGTAATGGGACGGTGAATGGAACTGAGGGATGCTCTGTAATAGGACGGTGAATGGGACTGAGGGATGTTCTGTAATGAGACGGAGAATGGGACTGAGGGATGCTCTGTAATGGGACGGTGAATGGAACAGAGGTATGCTCTGTAATGGGATGGGAGAATGGGACTGAGGGATGCTCTGTAATGGGATGGGAGAATGGGACTGAGGAATTGCTCTGAAATGGGATGGGGGAATGGAACTGAGGAATTGCTCTGTAACAGAACAGTGAATGGGACTGAGGGATGCTCTGTAATGGGACAGGGAAATGGGACGGAGAGGAAGCTCTGTAATAGGACGGTGTATGGGACCAGGAGATTGCTCTGTAATGGGATGGGAGAATGGGACTGAGAGATGCCCAGTAATGGGATGGTGAAAGGGACTGAGGGATGCTCTGTAATGGGATGGTGAATGGGACTGAGGGATGCTATGTAATGAGACGGTGAACGGGACTGAGGGATGCTCTGTAATGGGATGGTGAATGGAACTGAGGGATGCTCTGGAATGGGACGGTGAATGGGAAAGAGTGATGCTCTGTAATGGGATGGTGAATGGGACTGTGGGGGATGCTCTGTAATGTGACAGTGAATGGGACTGAGGGGGATGCTCTGTAATGGGTCAGTGAATGGAACTGAGTGATACTCTGTAATGGGAGGGTGAATAGGACTGAGGGATGCTCTGTAATGGGACAATGAATGGGACTGAGTGATGCACTGGAATGGGACAGGGGAATAGGACCGAGCGGAATGCTCTGTAATGGGATGGTGAATGGGACTGAGGAATTGCTCTGTAATGGGATGGGGGAACGGGAGTGAGTGATTGCTCCGTAATGGAACGGTGAATGGAACTGAGGGATTCTCTGTAATGGGACTGTGAATGGATCTGAGGGAAACTCTGTAATGGGATGGTGAATGGAACTGAGGGATGCTCTGTAATGTGACAGGGAAATGGGATGGAGAGGAAGCTCTGTAATAGGATGGTGAATGGGACCAATGGATTGCTCTATAATGGGATGGTAGAATGGGACTGAGGGATGCTCTGTAATGTGAAGGTGAATGGGACTGAGGGATGCTCTGTAATGGGATGGTGAATGGGAATGAGGGATGCTCTGTAATTGGATGGTGAATGGGACTGAGGGATGCTCTGTAATGGGATGGTGAATGGGACTGGGGGATGCTCTGTAATGGGATGGGGAAATGGGACTGAGGGATTGCTCTATAATGGGATGGTGTAATGGGACTGAGGGATCGCTCCGTAATGGAACGGTGAATGGGACTGTGGGGGATGCTCTGTAATGGGACAGTGAATGGGACTGTTGGGGATGCTCTGTAATGGGACAGTGAATGGAACTGAGTGATGCTCTGTAATGGGAGGGTGAATGGGATTGAGGGATGCTCTGTAATGGGATGAGAGAATGGGACTAAGGTATGCTCTGTAATGGGACAGTGAATGGGACTGAGGGGGATGCTCTATAATGGGACGGTGAATGGGATTGAGGGATGTTCTGTAATGGGATGGTGAATGGGACTGAGGGGGATGCTCTGTAATGGGACAGTGAATGGAACTGAGTGATGCTCTGTAATGGGAGGGTGAATGGGATTGAGGGATGCTCTGTAATGGGACAGAGAAAGGAACTGAGGGAGGCGCTGTAATGGGACAGGGAAATGGGACGGAGAGGAAGCTCTGTAATAGAACGGTGAATGGGACCGGGAGATTGCTCGATAATGGGATGGGAGAATAGGACTGAGGGATGCCCTGTAATGGGACGGTGAATGGGACTGAGGAATGCTCTGTAATGTGACCGTGAATGAAACTGAGGGATGCTCCTTAATGGGATGGTGAATGGGACTGAGGGATGCTCCGTAATAAGACGGTGAATGGAACTAAGGGATGCTCTGTAATGGGATGCTGAATGGGACTGAGGGATGCTCTGTAATGGGATGGTGAATGGGACTGAGGGATGCTCTGTAGTGGGATGGTGAATGGGACTGAGGGATGCTCTGGAATGGGACGGTGAATGGGACTGTGGGATGCTCTGTAATGGGATGGTGAATGGGACTGAGGGATGCTCTGTAATGGAATGGTGAATGGGACTGAGGGATGCTCTGTAATGGGACAGAGAATGGAACTGAGGGATGCTCTGTAATGCGACAGGGAAATGGGACGGAGAGGAAGCTCTGTAATTGGACGGTGAATGGGACTGGGAGATTGCTCTATAATGGGATGGGAGAATGGGACTGAGAGATGCCCTGTAATGGGACGTGGAATGGGACTGAGGGATGCCCTGTAATGGGATGGTGAATGGGACTGAGGGATGCTCCGTAATGAGACGGTGAATCGAACTGAGAGATGCTCTGTAATGGGATGGTGAATGGGACTGAGGGATGCTCTGTAATGGGATGGTGAATGGGACTGAGGGATGCTCTGGAATGGGACGGTGAACGGGACTGAGGGATGCTCTGTAATGGGTTGGTGAATGGGACTGAGGGATGCTCTGTAATGGAATGGTGAATGGGACTGAGGAATGCTCTGTAATGGGACAGAGAATGGAACTGAGGGATGCTTCGTAATGCGACAGGGAAATGGGACGGAGAGGAAGCTCTGTAATTGGACGGTGAATGGGACTGGGAGATTGCTCTATAATGGGATGGGAGAATGGGACTGAAGGATGCCCTGTAATGGGACGCTGAATGGGACTGAGGGATGCACTGTAATGGGACGGTGAATATGAATGAGGGATGATCTGTAATGGGATGGGAGAATGGGACTAAGGGATGCTCTGTAATGGGACAGTGAATGGGACTGAGGGGGATGCTCTATAATGGGACGGTGAATGGGATTGAGGGATGTTCTGTAATGGAATGGTGAATGGGACTGAGGGATGCTCTGTAATGGGATGGGGAAATGGGACTGAGTGATTGCTCTATAATGGGATGGGGGAATGGGACTGAGGGATCGCTCCGTAATGGAAAAGTGAATGGGGCTGTGGGGGATGCTCTGTAATGGGACAGTGAATGGGACTGAGGGGGATGCTCTGTAATGGGACGGTGAATGGGATTGAGGGATGTTCTGTAATGGGATGGTGAATGGGACTGAGGGATGCTCTGTAATGGGATGAGGAAATGGGACTGAGGGATTGCTCCATAATGGGATGGGGGAATGGGACTGAATGATCGCTCCGTAATGGAATGTTGAATGGGACTGTGGGGGATGCTCTGTAATGGGACAGTGAATGGGACTGAGGGGGATGCTCTGTAATGGGTCAGTGAATGGAACTGAGTGATGCTCTGTAATGGGAGGGTGAATGGGACTGAGGGATGCTCTGTAATGGGACAATGAATGGGACTATGAATGGGACTGAGTGATGCGCCTGAATGGGACAGGGGAATAGGACCGATGGGGATGCTCTGTAATTTGATGGTGAATGGGACTGAGGAATTGCTCTGTAATCGGATGGGGGAATGGGACTGAGGGATTGCTCCGTAATGGAACGGTGAATGGGACTGAGGGATTCTCTGTAATGGGACTGTGAATGGATCTGAGGGATGCTCTGTAATGCGACGGTGAATGGAACTGAGGGAAGCTCTGTAATGGGACAGGAAAATGGGACGGAGTGGAAGCTCTGTAATAGGATGGTGAATGGGACCAGGGGATAGCTCTATAATGGGATGGTAGAATGGGAGTGAGGGATGCCCTGTAATGGGAAGGTGAATGGGACTGAGGGATGCTCTGTAATGGGACGGTGAATGGGACTGAGGGATGCTCTGTAATGGGATTGTGAATGGGACTGAGGGATGCTTTGTAATGGAATGGTGAATGGGAATGAGGGATGCCCTGTAATGGGATGGTGAATGGGACTGAGGAATGCTCTGCAATGGGATGGGAGAATGGGACTGAGGGATGCACTGTAATGGGACGGTGAATGGGACTGAGGAGGATGCTCTATAATGGGACGGTGAATGGGATTGAGGGATGTTCTTTAATGGGATGGTGAATGGGACTGAGGGATGCTCTGTAATGGGATGGGGAAATGGGACTGAGGGATTGCTCTATAATGGGATGGGGGAATGGGACTGAATGATCGCTCCGTAATGGAATGTTGAATGGGACTGTGGGGGATGCTCTGTAATGGGACAGTGAATGGGACTGAGTGATGCTCTGTAATGGGAGGGTGAATGGGACTGAGGGATGCTCTGTAATGGGTCAGTGAATGGAACTGAGTGATGCTCTGTAATGGGAGGGTGAATGGGACTGAGGGATGCTCTGTAATGGGACAATGAATGGGACTATGAATGGGACTGAGTGATGCGCTTGAATGGGACAGGGGAATAGGACCGATGGGGATGCTCTGTAATTTGATGGTGAATGGGACTGAGGAATTGCTCTGTAATCGGATGGGGGAATGGGACTGAGGGATTGCTCCGTAATGGAACGGTGAATGGGACTGAGGGATTCTCTGTAATGGGACTGTGAATGGATCTGAGGGATGCTCTGTAATGGGACGGTGAATGGAACTGAGGGATGCTCTGTAATAGGACGGTGAATGGGAGTGAGGGATGTTCTGTAATGAGACGGAGAATGGGACTGAGGGATGCTCTGTAATGGGACGGTGAATGGAACAGAGGTATGCTCTGTAATGGGATGGGAGAATGGGACTGAGGGATGCTCTGTAATGGGATGGGAGAATGGGACTGAGGAATTGCTCTGAAATGGGATGGGGGAATGGGACTGAGGAATTGCTCTGTAACAGAACAGTGAATGGGACTGAGGGATGCTCTGTAATGGGACAGGGAAATGGGACGGAGAGGAAGCTCTGTAATAGGACGGTGTATGGGACCAGGAGATTGCTCTGTAATGGGATGGGAGAATGGGACTGAGAGATGCCCAGTAATGGGATGGTGAAAGGGACTGAGGGATGCTCTGTAATGGGACGGTGAATGGAACTGAGGGATGCTCTGTAATAGGACGGTGAATGGGACTGAGGGATGTTCTGTAATGAGACGGAGAATGGGACTGAGGGATGCTCTGTAATGGGATGGTGAATGGAACAGAGGTATGCTCTGTAATGGGATGGGAGAATGGGACTGAGGGATGCTCTGTAATGGGATGGGAGAATGGGACTGAGGAATTGCTCTGAAATGGGATGGGGGAATGGAACTGAGGAATTGCTCTGTAACAGAACAGTGAATGGGACTGAGGGATGCTCTGTAATGGGACAGGGAAATGGGACGGAGAGGAAGCTCTGTAATAGGACGGTGTATGGGACCAGGAGATTGCTCTGTAATGGGATGGGAGAATGGGACTGAGAGATGCCCAGTAATGGGATGGTGAAAGGGACTGAGGGATGCTCTGTAATGGGATGGTGAATGGGACTGAGGGATGCTATGTAATGAGACGGTGAACGGGACTGAGGGATGCTCTGTAATGGGATGGTGAATGGAACTGAGGGATGCTCTGGAATGGGACGGTGAATGGGAAAGAGTGATGCTCTGTAATGGGATGGTGAATGGGACTGTGGGGGATGCTCTGTAATGTGACAGTGAATGGGACTGAGGGGGATGCTCTGTAATGGGTCAGTGAATGGAACTGAGTGATACTCTGTAATGGGAGGGTGAATAGGACTGAGGGATGCTCTGTAATGGGACAATGAATGGGACTGAGTGATGCACTGGAATGGGACAGGGGAATAGGACCGAGCGGAATGCTCTGTAATGGGATGGTGAATGGGACTGAGGAATTGCTCTGTAATGGGATGGGGGAACGGGAGTGAGTGATTGCTCCGTAATGGAACGGTGAATGGAACTGAGGGATTCTCTGTAATGGGACTGTGAATGGATCTGAGGGAAACTCTGTAATGGGATGGTGAATGGAACTGAGGGATGCTCTGTAATGTGACAGGGAAATGGGATGGAGAGGAAGCTCTGTAATAGGATGGTGAATGGGACCAATGGATTGCTCTATAATGGGATGGTAGAATGGGACTGAGGGATGCTCTGTAATGTGAAGGTGAATGGGACTGAGGGATGCTCTGTAATGGGATGGTGAATGGGAATGAGGGATGCTCTGTAATTGGATGGTGAATGGGACTGAGGGATGCTCTGTAATGGGATGGTGAATGGGACTGGGGGATGCTCTGTAATGGGATGGGGAAATGGGACTGAGGGATTGCTCTATAATGGGATGGTGTAATGGGACTGGGAGATTGCTCTATAATGGGATGGGAGAATGGGACTGAGGGATGCCCTGTAATGGGACGCTGAATGGGACTGAGGGATGCACTGTAATGGGACGGTGAATATGAATGAGGGATGATCTGTAATGGGATGGGAGAATGGGACTAAGGGATGCTCTGTAATGGGACAGTGAATGGGACTGAGGGGGATGCTCTGTAATGGGACGGTGAATGGGATTGAGGGATGTTCTGTAATGGGATGGTGAATGGGACTGAGGGATGCTCTGTAATGGGATGAGGAAATGGGACTGAGGGATTGCTCCATAATGGGATGGGGGAATGGGACTGAATGATCGCTCCGTAATGGAATGTTGATTGGGACTGTGGGGGATGCTCTGTAATGGGACAGTGAATGGGACTGAGGGGGATGCTCTGTAATGGGTCAGTGAATGGAACTGAGTGATGCTCTGTAATGGGAGGGTGAATGGGACTGAGGGATGCTCTGTAATGGGACAATGAATGGGACTATGAATGGGACTGAGTGATGCGCTTGAATGGGACAGGGGAATAGGACCGATGGGGATGCTCTGTAATTTGATGGTGAATGGGACTGAGGAATTGCTCTGTAATCGGATGGGGGAATGGGACTGAGGGATTGCTCCGTAATGGAACGGTGAATGGGACTGAGGGATTCTCTGTAATGGGACTGTGAATGGATCTGAGGGATGCTCTGTAATGCGACGGTGAATGGAACTGAGGGATGCTCTGTAATGGGACAGGAAAATGGGACGGAGTGGAAGCTCTGTAATAGGATGGTGAATGGGACCAGGGGATAGCTCTATAATGGGATGGCAGAATGGGAGTGAGGGATGCCCTGTAATGGGAAGGTGAATGGGACTGAGGGATGCTCTGTAATGGAATGGTGAATGGGACTGAGGAATGCTCTGTAATGGGACAGAGAATGGAACTGAGGGATGCTTCGTAATGCGACAGGGAAATGGGACGGAGAGGAAGCTCTGTAATTGGACGGTGAATGGGACTGGGAGATTGCTCTATAATGGGATGGGAGAATGGGACTGAAGGATGCCCTGTAATGGGACGCTGAATGGGACTGAGGGATGCACTGTAATGGGACGGTGAATATGAATGAGGGATGATCTGTAATGGGATGGGAGAATGGGACTAAGGGATGCTCTGTAATGGGACAGTGAATGGGACTGAGGGGGATGCTCTATAATGGGACGGTGAATGGGATTGAGGGATGTTCTGTAATGGAATGGTGAATGGGACTGAGGGATGCTCTGTAATGGGATGGGGAAATGGGACTGAGTGATTGCTCTATAATGGGATGGGGGAATGGGACTGAGGGATCGCTCCGTAATGGAAAAGTGAATGGGGCTGTGGGGGATGCTCTGTAATGGGACAGTGAATGGGACTGAGGGGGATGCTCTGTAATGGGACGGTGAATGGGATTGAGGGATGTTCTGTAATGGGATGGTGAATGGGACTGAGGGATGCTCTGTAATGGGATGAGGAAATGGGACTGAGGGATTGCTCCATAATGGGATGGGGGAATGGGACTGAATGATCGCTCCGTAATGGAATGTTGAATGGGACTGTGGGGGATGCTCTGTAATGGGACAGTGAATGGGACTGAGGGGGATGCTCTGTAATGGGTCAGTGAATGGAACTGAGTGATGCTCTGTAATGGGAGGGTGAATGGGACTGAGGGATGCTCTGTAATGGGACAATGAATGGGACTATGAATGGGACTGAGTGATGCGCCTGAATGGGACAGGGGAATAGGACCGATGGGGATGCTCTGTAATTTGATGGTGAATGGGACTGAGGAATTGCTCTGTAATCGGATGGGGGAATGGGACTGAGGGATTGCTCCGTAATGGAACGGTGAATGGGACTGAGGGATTCTCTGTAATGGGACTGTGAATGGATCTGAGGGATGCTCTGTAATGCGACGGTGAATGGAACTGAGGGAAGCTCTGTAATGGGACAGGAAAATGGGACGGAGTGGAAGCTCTGTAATAGGATGGTGAATGGGACCAGGGGATAGCTCTATAATGGGATGGTAGAATGGGAGTGAGGGATGCCCTGTAATGGGAAGGTGAATGGGACTGAGGGATGCTCTGTAATGGGACGGTGAATGGGACTGAGGGATGCTCTGTAATGGGATTGTGAATGGGACTGAGGGATGCTTTGTAATGGAATGGTGAATGGGAATGAGGGATGCCCTGTAATGGGATGGTGAATGGGACTGAGGAATGCTCTGCAATGGGATGGGAGAATGGGACTGAGGGATGCACTGTAATGGGACGGTGAATGGGACTGAGGAGGATGCTCTATAATGGGACGGTGAATGGGATTGAGGGATGTTCTTTAATGGGATGGTGAATGGGACTGAGGGATGCTCTGTAATGGGATGGGGAAATGGGACTGAGGGATTGCTCTATAATGGGATGGGGGAATGGGACTGAATGATCGCTCCGTAATGGAATGTTGAATGGGACTGTGGGGGATGCTCTGTAATGGGACAGTGAATGGGACTGAGTGATGCTCTGTAATGGGAGGGTGAATGGGACTGAGGGATGCTCTGTAATGGGTCAGTGAATGGAACTGAGTGATGCTCTGTAATGGGAGGGTGAATGGGACTGAGGGATGCTCTGTAATGGGACAATGAATGGGACTATGAATGGGACTGAGTGATGCGCTTGAATGGGACAGGGGAATAGGACCGATGGGGATGCTCTGTAATTTGATGGTGAATGGGACTGAGGAATTGCTCTGTAATCGGATGGGGGAATGGGACTGAGGGATTGCTCCGTAATGGAACGGTGAATGGGACTGAGGGATTCTCTGTAATGGGACTGTGAATGGATCTGAGGGATGCTCTGTAATGGGACGGTGAATGGAACTGAGGGATGCTCTGTAATAGGACGGTGAATGGGAGTGAGGGATGTTCTGTAATGAGACGGAGAATGGGACTGAGGGATGCTCTGTAATGGGACGGTGAATGGAACAGAGGTATGCTCTGTAATGGGATGGGAGAATGGGACTGAGGGATGCTCTGTAATGGGATGGGAGAATGGGACTGAGGAATTGCTCTGAAATGGGATGGGGGAATGGGACTGAGGAATTGCTCTGTAACAGAACAGTGAATGGGACTGAGGGATGCTCTGTAATGGGACAGGGAAATGGGACGGAGAGGAAGCTCTGTAATAGGACGGTGTATGGGACCAGGAGATTGCTCTGTAATGGGATGGGAGAATGGGACTGAGAGATGCCCAGTAATGGGATGGTGAAAGGGACTGAGGGATGCTCTGTAATGGGATGGGAGAATGGGACTGAGGAATTGCTCTGAAATGGGATGGGGGAATGGGACTGAGGAATTGCTCTGTAACAGAACAGTGAATGGGACTGAGGGATGCTCTGTAATGGGACAGGGAAATGGGACGGAGAGGAAGCTCTGTAATAGGACGGTGTATGGGACCAGGAGATTGCTCTGTAATGGGATGGGAGAATGGGACTGAGAGATGCCCAGTAATGGGATGGTGAAAGGGACTGAGGGATGCTCTGTAATGGGACGGTGAATGGAACTGAGGGATGCTCTGTAATAGGACGGTGAATGGGACTGAGGGATGTTCTGTAATGAGACGGAGAATGGGACTGAGGGATGCTCTGTAATGGGATGGTGAATGGAACAGAGGTATGCTCTGTAATGGGATGGGAGAATGGGACTGAGGGATGCTCTGTAATGGGATGGGAGAATGGGACTGAGGAATTGCTCTGAAATGGGATGGGGGAATGGAACTGAGGAATTGCTCTGTAACAGAACAGTGAATGGGACTGAGGGATGCTCTGTAATGGGACAGGGAAATGGGACGGAGAGGAAGCTCTGTAATAGGACGGTGTATGGGACCAGGAGATTGCTCTGTAATGGGATGGGAGAATGGGACTGAGAGATGCCCAGTAATGGGATGGTGAAAGGGACTGAGGGATGCTCTGTAATGGGATGGTGAATGGGACTGAGGGATGCTATGTAATGAGACGGTGAACGGGACTGAGGGATGCTCTGTAATGGGATGGTGAATGGAACTGAGGGATGCTCTGGAATGGGACGGTGAATGGGAAAGAGTGATGCTCTGTAATGGGATGGTGAATGGGACTGTGGGGGATGCTCTGTAATGTGACAGTGAATGGGACTGAGGGGGATGCTCTGTAATGGGTCAGTGAATGGAACTGAGTGATACTCTGTAATGGGAGGGTGAATAGGACTGAGGGATGCTCTGTAATGGGACAATGAATGGGACTGAGTGATGCACTGGAATGGGACAGGGGAATAGGACCGAGCGGAATGCTCTGTAATGGGATGGTGAATGGGACTGAGGAATTGCTCTGTAATGGGATGGGGGAACGGGAGTGAGTGATTGCTCCGTAATGGAACGGTGAATGGAACTGAGGGATTCTCTGTAATGGGACTGTGAATGGATCTGAGGGAAACTCTGTAATGGGATGGTGAATGGAACTGAGGGATGCTCTGTAATGTGACAGGGAAATGGGATGGAGAGGAAGCTCTGTAATAGGATGGTGAATGGGACCAATGGATTGCTCTATAATGGGATGGTAGAATGGGACTGAGGGATGCTCTGTAATGTGAAGGTGAATGGGACTGAGGGATGCTCTGTAATGGGATGGTGAATGGGAATGAGGGATGCTCTGTAATTGGATGGTGAATGGGACTGAGGGATGCTCTGTAATGGGATGGTGAATGGGACTGGGGGATGCTCTGTAATGGGATGGGGAAATGGGACTGAGGGATTGCTCTATAATGGGATGGTGTAATGGGACTGAGGGATCGCTCCGTAATGGAACGGTGAATGGGACTGTGGGGGATGCTCTGTAATGGGACAGTGAATGGGACTGTTGGGGATGCTCTGTAATGGGACAGTGAATGGAACTGAGTGATGCTCTGTAATGGGAGGGTGAATGGGATTGAGGGATGCTCTGTAATGGGATGAGAGAATGGGACTAAGGGATGCTCTGTAATGGGACAGTGAATGGGACTGAGGGGGATGCTCTATAATGGGACGGTGAATGGGATTGAGGGATGTTCTGTAATGGGATGGTGAATGGGACTGAGGGGGATGCTCTGTAATGGGACAGTGAATGGAACTGAGTGATGCTCTGTAATGGGAGGGTGAATGGGATTGAGGGATGCTCTGTAATGGGACAGAGAAAGGAACTGAGGGAGGCGCTGTAATGGGACAGGGAAATGGGACGGAGAGGAAGCTCTGTAATAGAACGGTGAATGGGACCGGGAGATTGCTCGATAATGGGATGGGAGAATAGGACTGAGGGATGCCCTGTAATGGGACGGTGAATGGGACTGAGGAATGCTCTGTAATGTGACCGTGAATGAAACTGAGGGATGCTCCTTAATGGGATGGTGAATGGGACTGAGGGATGCTCCGTAATAAGACGGTGAATGGAACTAAGGGATGCTCTGTAATGGGATGCTGAATGGGACTGAGGGATGCTCTGTAATGGGATGGTGAATGGGACTGAGGGATGCTCTGTAGTGGGATGGTGAATGGGACTGAGGGATGCTCTGGAATGGGACGGTGAATGGGACTGTGGGATGCTCTGTAATGGGATGGTGAATGGGACTGAGGGATGCTCTGTAATGGAATGGTGAATGGGACTGAGGGATGCTCTGTAATGGGACAGAGAATGGAACTGAGGGATGCTCTGTAATGCGACAGGGAAATGGGACGGAGAGGAAGCTCTGTAATTGGACGGTGAATGGGACTGGGAGATTGCTCTATAATGGGATGGGAGAATGGGACTGAGAGATGCCCTGTAATGGGACGTGGAATGGGACTGAGGGATGCCCTGTAATGGGATGGTGAATGGGACTGAGGGATGCTCCGTAATGAGACGGTGAATCGAACTGAGAGATGCTCTGTAATGGGATGGTGAATGGGACTGAGGGATGCTCTGTAATGGGATGGTGAATGGGACTGAGGGATGCTCTGGAATGGGACGGTGAACGGGACTGAGGGATGCTCTGTAATGGGTTGGTGAATGGGACTGAGGGATGCTCTGTAATGGAATGGTGAATGGGACTGAGGAATGCTCTGTAATGGGACAGAGAATGGAACTGAGGGATGCTTCGTAATGCGACAGGGAAATGGGACGGAGAGGAAGCTCTGTAATTGGACGGTGAATGGGACTGGGAGATTGCTCTATAATGGGATGGGAGAATGGGACTGAAGGATGCCCTGTAATGGGACGCTGAATGGGACTGAGGGATGCACTGTAATGGGACGGTGAATATGAATGAGGGATGATCTGTAATGGGATGGGAGAATGGGACTAAGGGATGCTCTGTAATGGGACAGTGAATGGGACTGAGGGGGATGCTCTATAATGGGACGGTGAATGGGATTGAGGGATGTTCTGTAATGGAATGGTGAATGGGACTGAGGGATGCTCTGTAATGGGATGGGGAAATGGGACTGAGTGATTGCTCTATAATGGGATGGGGGAATGGGACTGAGGGATCGCTCCGTAATGGAAAAGTGAATGGGGCTGTGGGGGATGCTCTGTAATGGGACAGTGAATGGGACTGAGGGGGATGCTCTGTAATGGGACGGTGAATGGGATTGAGGGATGTTCTGTAATGGGAGGGTGAATGGGACTGAGGGATGCTCTGTAATGGGTCAGTGAATGGAACTGAGTGATGCTCTGTAATGGGAGGGTGAATGGGACTGAGGGATGCTCTGTAATGGGACAATGAATGGGACTATGAATGGGACTGAGTGATGCGCTTGAATGGGACAGGGGAATAGGACCGATGGGGATGCTCTGTAATTTGATGGTGAATGGGACTGAGGAATTGCTCTGTAATCGGATGGGGGAATGGGACTGAGGGATTGCTCCGTAATGGAACGGTGAATGGGACTGAGGGATTCTCTGTAATGGGACTGTGAATGGATCTGAGGGATGCTCTGTAATGGGACGGTGAATGGAACTGAGGGATGCTCTGTAATAGGACGGTGAATGGGACTGAGGGATGTTCTGTAATGAGACGGAGAATGGGACTGAGGGATGCTCTGTAATGGGACGGTGAATGGAACAGAGGTATGCTCTGTAATGGGATGGGAGAATGGGACTGAGGGATGCTCTGTAATGGGATGGGAGAATGGGACTGAGGAATTGCTCTGAAATGGGATGGGGGAATGGGACTGAGGAATTGCTCTGTAACAGAACAGTGAATGGGACTGAGGGATGCTCTGTAATGGGACAGGGAAATGGGACGGAGAGGAAGCTCTGTAATAGGACGGTGTATGGGACCAGGAGATTGCTCTGTAATGGGATGGGAGAATGGGACTGAGAGATGCCCAGTAATGGGATGGTGAAAGGGACTGAGGGATGCTCTGTAATGGGATGGTGAATGGGACTGAGGGATGCTATGTAATGAGATGGTGAACGGGACTGAGGGATGCTCTGTAATGGGATGGTGAATGGAACTGAGGGATGCTCTGGAATGGGACGGTGAATGGGACAGAGTGATGCTCTGTAATGGGATGGTGAATGGGACTGTGGGGGATGCTCTGTAATGTGACAGTGAATGGGACTGAGGGGGATGCTCTGTAATGGGTCAGTGAATGGAACTGAGTGATACTCTGTAATGGGAGGGTGAATAGGACTGAGGGATGCTCTGTAATGGGACAATGAATGGGACTGAGTGATGCGCTGGAATGGGACAGGGGAATAGGACCGAGCGGAATGCTCTGTAATGGGATGGTGAATGGGACTGAGGAATTGCTCTGTAATGGGATGGGGGAACGGGAGTGAGTGATTGCTCCGTAATGGAACGGTGAATGGAACTGAGGGATTCTCTGTAATGGGACTGTGAATGGATCTGAGGGAAACTCTGTAATGGGATGGTGAATGGAACTGAGGGATGCTCTGTAATGGGACAGGGAAATGGGATGGAGAGGAAGCTCTGTAATAGGATGGTGAATGGGACCAATGGATTGCTCTATAATGGGATGGTAGAATGGGACTGAGGGATGCTCTGTAATGTGAAGGTGAATGGGACTGAGGGATGCTCTGTAATGGGATGGTGAATGGGAATGAGGGATGCTCTGTAATTGGATGGTGAATGGGACTGAGGGATGCTCTGTAATGGGATGGTGAATGGGACTGGGGGATGCTCTGTAATGGGATGGGGAAATGGGACTGAGGGATTGCTCTATAATGGGATGGTGTAATGGGACTGAGGGATCGCTCCGTAATGGAACGGTGAATGGGACTGTGGGGGATGCTCTGTAATGGGACAGTGAATGGGACTGAGGGGGATGCTCTGTAATGGGACAGTGAATGGAACTGAGTGATGCTCTGTAATGGGAGGGTGAATGGGATTGAGGGATGCTCTGTAATGGGATGAGAGAATGGGACTAAGGGATGCTCTGTAATGGGACAGTGAATGGGACTGAGGGGGATGCTCTATAATGGGACGGTGAATGGGATTGAGGGATGTTCTGTAATGGGATGGTGAATGGGACTGAGGGGGATGCTCTGTAATGGGACAGTGAATGGAACTGTGTGATGCTCTGTAATGGGAGGGTGAATGGGATTGAGGGATGCTCTGTAATGGGACAGAGAAAGGAACTGAGGGAGGCGCTGTAATGGGACAGGGAAATGGGACGGAGAGGAAGCTCTGTAATAGGACGGTGAATGGGACCGGGAGATTGCTCGATAATGGGTTGGGAGAATAGGACTGAGGGATGCCCTGTAATGGGACGGTGAATGGGACTGAGGAATGCTCTGTAATGTGACCGTGAATGAAACTGAGGGATGCTCCTTAATGGGATGGTGAATGGGACTGAGGGATGCTCCGTAATAAGACGGTGAATGGAACTAAGGGATGCTCTGTAATGGGATGCTGAATGGGACTGAGGGATGCTCTGTAATGGGATCGTGAATGGGACTGAGGGATGCTCTGTAGTGGGATGGTGAATGGGACTGAGGGATGCTCTGGAATGGGACGGTGAATGGGACTGTGGGATGCTCTGTAATGGGATGGTGAATGGGACTGAGGGATGCTCTGTAATGGAATGGTGAATGGGACTGAGGGATGCTCTGTAATGGGACAGAGAATGGAACTGAGGGATGCTCTGTAATGCGACAGGGAAATGGGACGGAGAGGAAGCTCTGTAATTGGACGGTGAATGGGACTGGGAGATTGCTCTATAATGGGATGGGAGAATGGGACTGAGAGATGCCCTGTAATGGGACGTGGAATGGGACTGAGGGATGCCCTGTAATGGGATGGTGAATGGGACTGAGGGATGCTCCGTAATGAGACGGTGAATCGAACTGAGAGATGCTCTGTAATGGGATGGTGAATGGGACTGAGGGATGCTCTGTAATGGGATGGTGAATGGGACTGAGGGATGCTCTGGAATGGGACGGTGAACGGGACTGAGGGATGCTCTGTAATGGGTTGGTGAATGGGACTGAGGGATGCTCTGTAATGGAATGGTGAATGGGACTGAGGAATGCTCTGTAATGGGACAGAGAATGGAACTGAGGGATGCTTCGTAATGCGACAGGGAAATGGGACGGAGAGGAAGCTCTGTAATTGGACGGTGAATGGGACTGGGAGATTGCTCTATAATGGGATGGGAGAATGGGACTGAGGGATGCCCTGTAATGGGACGCTGAATGGGACTGAGGGATGCACTGTAATGGGACGGTGAATATGAATGAGGGATGATCTGTAATGGGATGGGAGAATGGGACTAAGGGATGCTCTGTAATGGGACAGTGAATGGGACTGAGGGGGATGCTCTATAATGGGACGGTGAATGGGATTGAGGGATGTTCTGTAATGGAATGGTGAATGGGACTGAGGGATGCTCTGTAATGGGATTGGGAAATGGGACTGAGTGATTGCTCTATAATGGGATGGGGGAATGGGACTGAGGGATCGCTCCGTAATGGAAAAGTGAATGGGGCTGTGGGGGATGCTCTGTAATGGGACAGTGAATGGGACTGAGGGGGATGCTCTGTAATGGGACGGTGAATGGGATTGAGGGATGTTCTGTAATGGGATGGTGAATGGGACTGAGGGATGCTCTGTAATGGGATGAGGAAATGGGACTGAGGGATTGCTCCATAATGGGATGGGGGAATGGGACTGAATGATCGCTCCGTAATGGAATGTTGAATGGGACTGTGGGGGATGCTCTGTAATGGGACAGTGAATGGGACTGAGGGGGATGCTCTGTAATGGGTCAGTGAATGGTACTGAGTGATGCTCTGTAATGGGAGGGTGAATGGGACTGAGGGATGCTCTGTAATGGGACAATGAATGGGACTATGAATGGGACTGAGTGATGCGCCTGAATGGGACAGGGGAATAGGACCGATGGGGATGCTCTGTAATTTGATGGTGAATGGGACTGAGGAATTGCTCTGTAATCGGATGGGGGAATGGGACTGAGGGATTGCTCCGTAATGGAACGGTGAATGGGACTGAGGGATTCTCTGTAATGGGACTGTGAATGGATCTGAGGGATGCTCTGTAATGCGACGGTGAATGGAACTGAGGGAAGCTCTGTAATGGGACAGGAAAATGGGACGGAGTGGAAGCTCTGTAATAGGATGGTGAATGGGACCAGGGGATAGCTCTATAATGGGATGGTAGAATGGGAGTGAGGGATGCCCTGTAATGGGAAGGTGAATGGGACTGAGGGATGCTCTGTAATGGGACGGTGAATGGGACTGAGGGATGCTCTGTAATGGGATTGTGAATGGGACTGAGGGATGCTTTGTAATGGAATGGTGAATGGGAATGAGGGATGCCCTGTAATGGGATGGTGAATGGGACTGAGGAATGCTCTGCAATGGGATGGGAGAATGGGACTGAGGGATGCACTGTAATGGGACGGTGAATGGGACTGAGGAGGATGCTCTATAATGGGACGGTGAATGGGATTGAGGGATGTTCTTTAATGGGATGGTGAATGGGACTGAGGGATGCTCTGTAATGGGATGGGGAAATGGGACTGAGGGATTGCTCTATAATGGGATGGGGGAATGGGACTGAATGATCGCTCCGTAATGGAATGTTGAATGGGACTGTGGGGGATGCTCTGTAATGGGACAGTGAATGGGACTGAGTGATGCTCTGTAATGGGAGGGTGAATGGGACTGAGGGATGCTCTGTAATGGGTCAGTGAATGGAACTGAGTGATGCTCTGTAATGGGAGGGTGAATGGGACTGAGGGATGCTCTGTAATGGGACAATGAATGGGACTATGAATGGGACTGAGTGATGCGCTTGAATGGGACAGGGGAATAGGACCGATGGGGATGCTCTGTAATTTGATGGTGAATGGGACTGAGGAATTGCTCTGTAATGGGATGGGGGAATGGGACTGAGGGATTGCTCCGTAATGGAACGGTGAATGGGACTGAGGGATTCTCTGTAATGGGACTGTGAATGGATCTGAGGGATGCTCTGTAATAGGACGGTGAATGGGACTGAGGGATGTTCTGTAATGAGACGGAGAATGGGACTGAGGGATGCTCTGTAATGGGACGGTGAATGGAACAGAGGTATGCTCTGTAATGGGATGGGAGAATGGGACTGAGGGATGCTCTGTAATGGGATGGGAGAATGGGACTGAGGAATTGCTCTGAAATGGGATGGGGGAATGGGACTGAGGAATTGCTCTGTAACAGAACAGTGAATGGGACTGAGGGATGCTCTGTAATGGGACAGGGAAATGGGACGGAGAGGAAGCTCTGTAATAGGATGGTGTATGGGACCAGGAGATTGCTCTGTAATGGGATGGGAGAATGGGACTGAGAGATGCCCCGTAATGGGATGGTGAAAGGGACTGAGGGATGCTCTGTAATGGGATGGTGAATGGGACTGAGGGATGCTATGTAATGAGACGGTGAACGGGATTGAGGGATGCTCTGTAATGGGATGGTGAATGGAACTGAGGGATGCTCTGGAATGGGATGGTGAATGGGACAGAGTGATGCTCTGTAATGGGATGGTGAATGGGACTGTGGGGGATGCTCTGTAATGTGACAGTGAATGGGACTGAGGGGGATGCTCTGTAATGGGTCAGTGAATGGAACTGAGTGATACTCTGTAATGGGAGGGTGAATAGGACTGAGGGATGCTCTGTAATGGGACAATGAATGGGACTGAGTGATGCGCTGGAATGGGACAGGGGAATAGGACCGAGCGGAATGCTCTGTAATGGGATGGTGAATGGGACTGAGGAATTGCTCTGTAATGGGATGGGGGAACGGGAGTGAGTGATTGCTCCGTAATGGAACGGTGAATGGAACTGAGGGATTCTCTGTAATGGGACTGTGAATGGATCTGAGGGAAACTCTGTAATGGGATGGTGAATGGAACTGAGGGATGCTCTGTAATGGGACAGGGAAATGGGATGGAGAGGAAGCTCTGTAATAGGATGGTGAATGGGACCAATGGATTGCTCTATAATGGGATGGTAGAATGGGACTGAGGGATGCTCTGTAATGTGAAGGTGAATGGGACTGAGGGATGCTCTGTAATGGGATGGTGAATGGGAATGAGGGATGCTCTGTAATTGGATGGTGAATGGGACTGAGGGATGCTCTGTAATGGGATGGTGAATGGGACTGGGGGATGCTCTGTAATGGGATGGGGAAATGGGACTGAGGGATTGCTCTATAATGGGATGGTGTAATGGGACTGAGGGATCGCTCCGTAATGGAACGGTGAATGGGACTGTGGGGGATGCTCTGTAATGGGACAGTGACTGGAACTGAGGGGGATGCTCTGTAATGGGAAAGTGAATGGAACTGAGTGATGCTCTGTAATGGGAGGGTGAATGGGATTGAGGGATGCTCTGTAATGTGATGAGAGAATGGGACTAAGGGATGCTGTAATGGGACAGTGAATGGGACTGAGGGGGATGCTCTATAATGGGACGGTGAATGGGATTGAGGGATGTTCTGTAATGGGATGGTGAATGGGACTGAGGGGGATGCTCTGTAATGGGACAGTGAATGGAACTGAGTGATGCTCTGTAATGGGAGGGTGAATGGGATTGAGGGATGCTCTGTAATAGGACGGTGAATGGGACCATTCCGTCTGAGGGGGTGCAGAGGAGATTTATCAGGATGCTGCCTTGACTAGAGCAGGGTTTAACACTCGTCTGAAATAATTCCATCTGATAGGGTGAAGAGGAGATTTATCAGGATGCTGCCTGGACTAGATCAGGGTTTATCACTCGTCTGAAAGGCTTCCGTCTGAGAGGGTGAAGAGGAGATTTATCAGGATGCTGCCTGGACTAGATCAGGGTTTAACTCTCGTCTGAAAGGCTTCCGTCTGAGAGTGTGCAGAGGAGATTTATCAGGATGCTGCCTAGACTAGATCAGGGTTCAACACTCGTCTGAAAGGCTTCCATCTGAGAGGGTGAAGAGGAGATTTATCAGGATGCTGTCTGGACTAGATCAGGGTTTAACACTCATTGAAAGGCGTCTGTCTGAGAGGGTGAAGAGGAGATTTATCAGGATGCTGTCTGGACAAGATCAGGGTTTAACACTCGTCTGAATGGATTCCGTCTGAGCGTGCAGAGGAGATTTATCAGGATGCTGTCTTGACTAGATCAGGATTTAACACTCATCTGTAGGGCTTCAGGCTGAGAGGGTGAAGAGGAGATTTATCAGGATGCTGCCTGGACTAGATCAGGGTTCAACACTCGTCTGAAAGGCTTCCGTCTGAGAGAGCGAAGAGGAGATTTATCAGGATGCTGTCTGGACTAGATCAGGGTTCAACACTCGTCTGAAAGGCTTCCATCTGAGAGGGTGCAGAGGAGATTTATCAGGATGCTGCCTGCACTAGATCTGGGTTGAACTCTCGTCTGAAAGGCTTCCGTCTAAGCGGGAGAAGAGGAGATTTATCAGGATGCTTCCTGGACTAGATCAGGGTTTAACACTCGTCTGTTGGGCTTCCGTCTGAGAGGGTGCAGAGGAGATTTATTAGGATGCTAACTGGACTAGATCAGGGTTCAACACTCGTCTGAAACGCTTCCGTCTGAGAGTTTGAAGAGGAGATTTATCAGGAAGCTGCCTGGACTAGATCAGGGTTTAACACTCGTCTGAAAGCCTTACGTCTGAGAGGGTGCAGAGGAGATTTATCAGGATGCTGCCTGGACTAGATCAGGGATTAACACTCGTCTGAAAGGCTTCTGTCTGAGAGGGTGAAGAGGAGATTTATCAGGATGCTGCCTGACCTAGAGCAGGGTTTAACACTCACTGAAAAGCTTTCGTCTGAGAGGGTGCAGAGGAGATTTACCAGGATGCTGCATGGACTAGATCAGTGTTTAACACTCGTCTGAAAGGCTTCCGTCTGAGAGGGTGCAGAGGAGATTTATCAGAATGCTGCCTGGAATAGATCAGGGTTTAACACTCGTCTGAAAGGCTTCCGTCTGAGGGGGTGCAGAGGAGATTTATCAGGATGCTGCCTAGACTAGATCAGGGTTCAACACTCGTCTGAAAGGCTTCCATCTGAGAGGGTGAAGAGGAGATTTATCAGGATGCTGTCTGGACTAGATCAGGGTTTAACACTCATTGAAAGGCGTCTGTCTGAGAGGGTGAAGAGGAGATTTATCAGGATGCTGTCTGGACAAGATCAGGGTTTAACACTCGTCTGAATGGATTCCGTCTGAGCGTGCAGAGGAGATTTATCAGGATGCTGTCTTGACTAGATCAGGATTTAACACTCATCTGTAGGGCTTCAGGCTGAGAGGGTGAAGAGGAGATTTATCAGGATGCTGCCTGGACTAGATCAGGGTTCAACACTCGTCTGAAAGGCTTCCGTCTGAGAGAGCGAAGAGGAGATTTATCAGGATGCTGTCTGGACTAGATCAGGGTTCAACACTCGTCTGAAAGGCTTCCATCTGAGAGGGTGCAGAGGAGATTTATCAGGATGCTGCCTGCACTAGATCTGGGTTGAACTCTCGTCTGAAAGGCTTCCGTCTAAGCGGGAGAAGAGGAGATTTATCAGGATGCTTCCTGGACTAGATCAGGGTTTAACACTCGTCTGTTGGGCTTCCGTCTGAGAGGGTGCAGAGGAGATTTATTAGGATGCTAACTGGACTAGATCAGGGTTCAACACTCGTCTGAAACGCTTCCGTCTGAGAGTTTGAAGAGGAGATTTATCAGGAAGCTGCCTGGACTAGATCAGGGTTTAACACTCGTCTGAAAGCCTTACGTCTGAGAGGGTGCAGAGGAGATTTATCAGGATGCTGCCTGGACTAGATCAGGGATTAACACTCGTCTGAAAGGCTTCTGTCTGAGAGGGTGAAGAGGAGATTTATCAGGATGCTGCCTGACCTAGAGCAGGGTTTAACACTCACTGAAAAGCTTTCGTCTGAGAGGGTGCAGAGGAGATTTACCAGGATGCTGCATGGACTAGATCAGTGTTTAACACTCGTCTGAAAGGCTTCCGTCTGAGAGGGTGCAGAGGAGATTTATCAGAATGCTGCCTGGAATAGATCAGGGTTTAACACTCGTCTGAAAGGCTTCCGTCTGAGGGGGTGCAGAGGAGATTTATCAGGATGCTGTCTGGACTAGATCAGGGTTTAACACTCACTGAAAGGCTTCCGTCTGAGAGGGTGAAGAGGAGATTTATCAGGATGCTGCCTGGACTAGATCAGGGTTTAACTCTCGTCTGAAAGGCTTCCGTCTGAGAGTGTGCAGAGGAGATTTATCAGGATGCTGCCTAGACTAGATCAGGGTTCAAAACTCGTCTGAAAGGCTTCCATCTGAGAGGGTGAAGAGGAGATTTATCAGGATGCTGTCTGGACTAGATCAGGGTTTAACACTCACTGAAAGGCGTCTGTCTGAGAGGGTGAAGAGGAGATTTATCAGGATGCTGTCTGGACAAGAACAGGGTTTAACACTCGTCTGAATGGATTCCGTCTGAGGGTGCAGAGGAGATTTATCAGGATGCTGTCTGGACTAGATCAGGATTTAACACTCATCTGTAGGGCTTCAGGCTGAGAGGGTGAAGAGGAGATTTATCAGGATGCTGCCTGGACTAGATCAGGGTTCAACACTCGTCTGAAAGGCTTCCGTCTGAGAGAGCGAAGAGGAGATTTATCAGGATGCTGTCTGGACTAGATCAGGGTTCAACACTCGTCTGAAAGGCTTCCATCTGAGAGGGTGCAGAGGAGATTTATCAGGATGCTGCCTGCACTAGATCTGGGTTGAACACTCGTCTGAAAGGCTTCCGTCTAAGCGGGAGAAGAGGAGATTTATCAGGATGCTGCCTGGACTAGATCAGGGTTTAACACTCGTCTGTTGGGCTTCCGTCTGAGAGGGTGCAGAGGAGATTTATCAGGATGCTAACTGGACTAGATCAGGGTTCAACACTCGTCTGAAACGCTTCCGTCTGAGAGTTTGAAGAGGAGATTTATCAGGAAGCTGCCTGGACTAGATCAGGGTTTAACACTGGTCTGAAAGCCTTACGTCTGAGAGGGTGCAGAGGAGATTTATCAGGATGCTGCCTGGACTAGATCAGGGATTAACACTCGTCTGAAAGGCTTCTGTCTGAGAGGGTGAAGAGGAGATTTATCAGGATGCTGCCTGACCTAGAGCAAGGTTTAACACTCACTGAAAAGCTTTCGTCTGAGAGGGTGCAGAGGAGATTTACCAGGATGCTGCATGGACTAGATCAGTGTTTAACACTCGTCTGAAAGGCTTCCGTCTGAGAGGGTGCAGAGGAGATTTATCAGAATGCTGCCTGGAATAGATCAGGGTTTAACACTCGTCTGAAAGGCTTCCGTCTGAGGGGGTGCAGAGGAGATTTATCAGGATGCTGTCTGGACTAGATCAGGGTTTAACACTCACTGAAAGGCTTCCGTCTGAGAGGGTGAAGAGGAGATTTATCAGGATGCTGCCTGGACTAGATCAGGGTTTAACTCTCGTCTGAAAGGCTTCCGTCTGAGAGTGTGCAGAGGAGATTTATCAGGATGCTGCCTAGACTAGATCAGGGTTCAAAACTCGTCTGAAAGGCTTCCATCTGAGAGGGTGAAGAGGAGATTTATCAGGATGCTGTCTGGACTAGATCAGGGTTTAACACTCACTGAAAGGCGTCTGTCTGAGAGGGTGAAGAGGAGATTTATCAGGATGCTGTCTGGACAAGATCAGGGTTTAACACTCGTCTGAATGATTCCGTCTGAGGGTGCAGAGGAGATTTATCAGGATGCTGTCTGGACTAGATCAGGATTTAACACTCATCTGTAGGGCTTCAGGCTGAGAGGGTGAAGAGGAGATTTATCAGGATGCTGCCTGGACTAGATCAGGGTTCAACACTCGTCTGAAAGGCTTCCGTCTGAGAGAGCGAAGAGGAGATTTATCAGGATGCTGTCTGGACTAGATCAGGGTTCAACACTCGTCTGAAAGGCTTCCATCTGAGAGGGTGCAGAGGAGATTTATCAGGATGCTGCCTGCACTAGATCTGGGTTGAACACTCGTCTGAAAGGCTTCCGTCTAAGCGGGAGAAGAGGAGATTTATCAGGATGCTGCCTGGACTAGATCAGGGATTAACACTCGTCTGAAAGGCTTCTGTCTGAGAGGGTGAAGAGGAGATTTATCAGGATGCTGCCTGACCTAGAGCAGGGTTTAACACTCACTGAAAAGCTTTCGTCTGAGAGGGTGCAGAGGAGATTTACCAGGATGCTGCATGGACTAGATCAGTGTTTAACACTCGTCTGAAAGGCTTCCGTCTGAGAGGGTGCAGAGGAGATTTATCAGAATGCTGCCTGGAATAGATCAGGGTTTAACACTCGTCTGAAAGGCTTCCGTCTGAGGGGGTGCAGAGGAGATTTATCAGGATGCTGTCTAGACTAGATCAGGGTTTAACACTCGTCTGAAAGGCTTCCGTCTGAGAGGGTGAAGAGGAGATTTATCAGGATGCTGCCTGGACTAGATCAGGGTTTAACTCTCGTCTGAAAGGCTTCCGTCTGAGAGTGTGCAGAGGAGATTTATCAGGATGCTGCCTAGACTAGATCAGGGTTCAACACTCGTCTGAAAGGCTTCCATCTGAGAGGGTGAAGAGGAGATTTATCAGGATGCTGTCTGGACTAGATCAGGGTTTAACACTCACTGAAAGGCGTCTGTCTGAGAGGGTGAAGAGGAGATTTATCAGGATGCTGTCTGGACAAGATCAGGGTTTAACACTCGTCTGAATGGATTCCGTCTGAGGGTGCAGAGGAGATTTATCAGGATGCTGTCTGGACTAGATCAGGATTTAACACTCATCTGTAGGGCTTCAGGCTGAGAGGGTGAAGAGGAGATTTATCAGAATGCTGCCTGGACTAGATCAGGGTTCAACACTCGTCTGAAAGGCTTCCGTCTGAGAGAGCGAAGAGGAGATTTATCAGGATGCTGTCTGGACTAGATCAGGGTTCAACACTCGTCTGAAAGGCTTCCATCTGAGAGGGTGCAGAGGAGATTTATCAGGATGCTGCCTGCACTAGATCTGGGTTGAACACTCGTCTGAAAGGCTTCCGTCTAAGCGGGAGAAGAGGAGATTTATCAGGATGCTGCCTGGACTAGATCAGGGTTTAACACTCGTCTGTTGGGCTTCCGTCTGAGAGGGTGCAGAGGAGATTTATCAGGATGCTAACTGGACTAGATTTGGGTTCAACACTCGTCTGAAACACTTCCGTCTGAGAGTTTGAAGAGGAGATTTATCAGGAAGCTGCCTGGACTAGATCAGGGTTTAACACTCGTCTGAAAGCCTTACGTCTGAGAGGGTGCAGAGGAGATTTATCAGGATGCTGCCTGGACTAGATCAGGGATTAACACTCGTCTGAAAGGCTTCTGTCTGAGAGGGTGAAGAGGAGATTTATCAGGATGCTGCCTGACCTAGAGCAGGGTTTAACACTCACTGAAAAGCTTTCGTCTGAGAGGGTGCAGAGGAGATTTACCAGGATGCTGCATGGACTAGATCAGTGTTTAACACTCGTCTGAAAGGCTTCCGTCTGAGAGGGTGCAGAGGAGATTTATCAGAATGCTGCCTGGAATAGATCAGGGTTTAACACTCGTCTGAAAGGCTTCCGTCTGAGGGGGTGCAGAGGAGATTTATCAGGATGCTGTCTGGACTAGATCAGGGTTTAACACTCACTGAAAGGCTTCCGTCTGAGAGGGTGAAGAGGAGATTTATCATGATGCTGCCTGGACAATATCAGGGTTTAACACTCGTCTGAATGGATTCAGTCTGAGAGGGTGCAGAGGAGATTTATCAGGAAGCTGCCTGGACTAGATCAGGGTTTAACACTCGTCTGAAAGCCTTCCGTCTGAGAGGGTGCAGAGGAGATTTATCAGGATGCTGCCTGGACTAGATCAGGGATTAACACTCGTCTGAAAGGCTTCTGTCTGAGAGGGTGAAGAGGAGATTTATCAGGATGCTGCCTGAACTAGAGCAGGGTTTAACACTCACTGAAAAGCTTTCGTCTGAGAGGGTGCAGAGGAGATTTACCAGGATGCTGCATGGACTAGATCAGTGTTTAACACTCGTCTGAAAGGCTTCCGTCTGAGAGGGTGCAGAGGAGATTTATCAGGATGCTGCCTGGAATAGATCAGGGTTTAACACTCGTCTGAAAAGCTTCCGTCTGAGGGGGTGCAGAGGAGATTTATCAGGATGCTGCCTTGACTAGAGCAGGGTTTAACACTCGTCTGAAATAATTCCATCTGATAGGGTGAAGAGGAGATTTATCAGGATGCTGCCTGGACTAGATCAGGGTTTAACACTCGTCTGAAAGGCTTCCGTCTGAGAGGGTGAAGAGGAGATTTATCAGGATGCTGCCTGGACTAGATCAGGGTTTAACTCTCGTCTGAAAGGCTTCCGTCTGAGAGTGTGCAGAGGAGATTTATCAGGATGCTGCCTAGACTAGATCAGGGTTCAACACTCGTCTGAAAGGCTTCCATCTGAGAGGGTGAAGAGGAGATTTATCAGGATGCTGTCTGGACTAGATCAGGGTTTAACACTCGTCTGAAAGGCTTCCGTCTGAGAGGGTGTAGAGGAGATTTATCAGGATGCTGCCTGGACTAGATAAGGGTTCAACAGTCGTCTGAAAGGCTTCCGTCTGAGAGGGGGAAGAGGAGATTTATCTGGATGCTGTCTGCACTAGATCAGGGTTCAACACTCGTCTGAATGGATTCCGTCTGAGAGGGTGCAGAGGAGATTTATCAGGATGCTGTCTGGACTAGATCAGGGTTTAACACTCATCTGTAGGGCTTCCGTCTGAGAGGGTGAAGAGGAGATTTATCAGGATGCTGCCTGGACTAGATCAGGGTTCAACACTCGTCTGAAAGGCTTCCGTCTGAGAGTGCGAAGAGGAGATTTATCAGGATGCTGTCTGGACTAGATCAGGGTTCAACACTCGTCTGAAAGGCTTCCATCTGAGAGGGTGCAGAGGAGATTTATCAGGATGCTATCTGGACTAGATCAGGGTTCAACACTCGTCTGAAACGCTTCCGTCTGAGAGTTTGAAGAGGAGATTTATCAGGAAGCTGCCTGGACTAGATCAGGGTTTAACACTCGTCTGAAAGCGTTCCCTCTGAGAGGGTGCAGAGGAGATTTATCAGGATGCTGCCTGGACTAGATCAGGGAGTAACACTCGTCTGAAAGGCTTCTGTCTGAGAGGGTGAAGAGGAGATTTATCAGGATGCTGCCTGAACTAGAGCAGGGTTTAACACTCACGGAAAAGCTTTCGTCTGAGAGGGTGCAGAGGAGCTTTACCAGGATGCTGCATGGACTAGATCAGTGTTTAACACTCGTCTGAATGGCTTCCGTCTGAGAGGGTGCAGAGGAGATTTATTAGAATGCTGCCTGGAATAGATCAGGGTTTAACACTCGTCTGAAAGGCTTCCGTCTGAGGGGGTGCAGAGGAGATTTATCAGGATGCTGTCTGGACTAGATCAGGGTTTAACACTCACTGAAAGGCTTCCGTCTGAGAGGGTGAAGAGGAGATTTATCAGGAAGCTGCCTGGACTGGATCAGGGTTTAACACTCGTCTGAAAGCCTTCCTTCTGAGAGGGTGCAGAGGAGATTTATCAGGATGCTGCCTGGACTAGATCAGGGTTTAACACTCGTCTGAAAGGCTTCCGTCTGAGAGGGTGAAGAGGAGATTTATCAGGATGCTGCCTGGACTAGATCAGGGTTTAACTCTCGTCTGAAAGGCTTCCGTCTGAGAGTGTGCAGAGGAGATTTATCAGGATGCTGCCTAGACTAGATCAGGGTTCAACACTCGTCTGAAAGGCTTCCGTCTGAGAGGGTGAAGAGGAGATTTATCAGGACGCTGTCTGGACTAGATCAGGGTTTAACACTCGTCTGAAAGGCTTCCGTCTGAGAGGGTGTAGAGGAGATTTATCAGGATGCTGCCTGGACTAGATCAGGGTTCAACAGTCGTCTGAAAGGCTTCCGTCTGAGAGGGGGAAGAGGAGATTTATCAGGATGCTGTCTGGACTAGATCATGGTTCAACACTCGTCTGAATAGATTCCGTCTGAGAGGGTGCAGAGGAGATTTATCAGGATGCTGCCTGGACTAGATTAGTGTTTAACACTCACTGAAATGCTTCCGTATACGAGGGAGAATTGGAGATTTATCAGGATGCTGCTTGGACTAGATCAGGGTTTAACACTCATCTGGAATGCTCCCGTCTGAGAAGGTGAAGAGGAGATTTATCAGGATGCTGCCTGGAATAGATTAGTGTTTAACACTCACTGCAAAGCTTTCGTCTGAGAGGTTGCAGAGGATATTTATCAGGATGCTGCCTGGACTAGATCAGGGTTCAACAATCATCTGAAAGGCTTCCGTCTGAGAGGGAGAAGAGGAGATTTATCAGGATGCTGTTTGGACTAGATCAGGGTTCAACACTCGTCTGAAAGGCTTCCGTCTGAGAGGGTGCAGAGGAGATTTATCAGGATGCTGCCTGGACTAGATCAGGGTTTAACACTCATCTGTTGGGCTTCCGTCTGAGAGGGTGCAGAGGAGATTTATCAGGATGCTACCTGGACTAGATCAGGGTTCAACACTCGTCTGAAAGGCTTCCATCTGAGAGGGCGAAAATGAGATTTATCAGGATGCTATCTGGACTAGATCAGGGTTCAACACTCGTCTGAAAGGCTTACGTCTGAGAGTTTGAAGAGGTGATTGATCAGGAAGCTGCCTGGACTAGATCAGGGTTGAACACTCGTCTGAAAACCTTCCGTCTGAGAGGGTGCAGAGGAGATTTATCAGGATGCTGCCTGGACTAGATCAGGGATTAACACTCGTCTGAAAGGCTTCTGTCTGAGAGGGTGAAGAGGAGATTTATCAGGATGCTGCCTGGTCTAGATCAGGGTTCAACACTCGTCTGAAAGGCTTCCGTCTGAGAGTGCGAAGAGGAGATTTATCAGGATGCTGTCTGGACTAGATCAGGGTTCAACACTCGTCTGAAAGGCTTCCGTCTGAGAGTGTGCAGAGGAGATTTATCAGGATGCTATCTGGACTAGATCAGGGTTCAACACTCGTCTGAAACGCTTCCGTCTGAGAGTTTGAAGAGGAGATTTATCAGGAAGCTGCCTGGACTAGATCAGGGTTTAACACTCGTCTGAAAGCGTTCCCTCTGAGAGGGAGCAGAGGAGATTTATCAGGATGCTGCCTGGACTAGATCAGGGAGTATCACTCGTCTGAAAGGCTTCTGTCTGAGAGGGTGAAGAGGAGATTTATCAGGATGCTGCCTGAACTAGAGCAGGGTTTAACACTCACTGATAAGCTTTCGTCTGAGAGGGTGCAGAGTAGCTTTACCAGGATGCTGCATGGACTAGATCAGTGTTTAACACTCGTCTGAAAGGCTTCCGTCTGAGAGGGTGCAGAGGAGATTTATCAGAATGCTGTCTGGAATAGATCAGGGTTTAACACTCGTCTGAAAGGCTTCCGTCTGAGGGGGTGCAGAGGAGTTTTATCAGGATGCTGTCTGGACTAGATCAGGGTTTAACACTCACTGAAAGGCTTCCGTCTGAGAGGGTGAAGAGGAGATTTATCAGGAAGCTGCCTGGACTGGATCAGGGTTTAACACTCGTCTGAAAGGCTTCCGTCTGAGGGGGTGCAGAGGAGATTTATCAGGATGCTGCCTGGACTGGATCAGGTTTTAACACTCGTCTGAAAGCCTTCCTTCTGAGAGGGTGCAGAGGAGATTTATCAGGATGCTGCCTGGACTAGATCCGGGTTTAACACTCGTCTGAAAGGCTTCCGTCTGAGAGGGTGAAGAGGAGATTTATCAGGATGCTGCCTGGACTAGATCAGGGTTTAACTCTCGTCTGAAAGGCTTCCGTCTGAGAGTGTGCAGAGGAGATTTATCAGGATGCTGCCTAGACTAGATCAGGGTTCAACACTCGTCTGAAAGGTTTCCGTCTGAGAGGGTGCAGAGGAGATTTATCAGGATGCTGCCTGGACTAGATCAGGGATTAACACTCGTCTGAAAGGCTTCTGTCTGAGAGGGTGAAGAGGAGATTTATCAGGATGCTGCCTGAACTAGAGCAGGGTTTAACACTCACTGAAAAGCTTTCGTCTGAGAGGGTGCAGAGGAGATTTACCAGGATGCTGCATGGACTAGATCAGTGTTTAACACTCGTCTGAAAGGCTTCCGTATGAGGTGGTGCAGAGGAGATTTATCAGGATGCTGTCTGGACTAGATCAGGGTTTAACACTCACTGAAAGGCTTCCATCTGAGAGGGTGAAGAGGAGATTTATCAGGATGCTGCCTGGACAAGATCAGGGTTTACACTCGTCTGAATGGATTCAGTCTGAGAGGGTGCAGAGGAGATTTATCAGGATGCTGTCTGGACTAGATCAGGGTTTAACACTGACTGAAAGGCGTCCGTCTGAGAGGGTGCAGAGGAGATTTATCAGGATGCTGCCTGGGCTAGATCAGGGATTAACACTCGTCTGAAAGGCTTCTGTCTGAGAGGGTGAAGAGGAGATTTATCTGGATGCTGCCTGAACTAGAGCAGGGTTTAACACTCACTGAAAAGCTTTCGTCTGAGAGGGTGCAGAGGAGATTTACCAGGATGCTGCATGGACTAGATGAGTGTTTAACACTCGTCTGAAAGGCTTCCGTCTGAGAGGGTGCAGAGGAGATTTATCAGGATGCTGCCTGGAATAGATCAGGGTTTAACACTCGTCTGAAAGGCTTCCATCTGAGGGGGTGCAGAGGAGATTTATCAGGATGCTGTCTGGACGAGATCAGGGTTTAACACTCACTGAAAGGCTTCCGTCTGAGAGGGTGAAGAGGAGATTTATCAGGATGCTGCCTGGACAAGATCAGGGTTTAACACTCGTATGAATGGATTCAGTCTGAGAGGGTGCAAAGGAGATTTATCAGGATGCTGTCTGGACTAGATCAGGGTTTAACACTGACTGAAAGGCGTCCGTCTGAGAGGGTGCAGAGGAGATTTATCAGGATGCTGTCTGGACTAGATCAGGGTTTAACACTCACTGAAAGGCTTCCGTCTGAGAGGGTGAAGAGGAGATTTATCAGGAAGCTGCCTGGACTGGATCAGGGTTTAACACTCGTCTGAAAGCCTTCCTTCTGAGAGGGTGCAGAGGAGATTTATCAGGATGCTGCCTGGACTAGATCAGGGTTCAACACTCGTCTGAAAGGCTTCCGTCTGAGAGGGTGAAGAGGAGATTTATCAGGATGCTGCCTGGACTAGATCAGGGTTTAACTCTCGTCTGAAAGGCTTCCGTCTGAGAGTGTGCAGAGGAGATTTATCAGGATGCTGCCTGGACTAGATCAGGGTTCAACAGTCGTCTGAAAGGCTTCCGTCTGAGAGGGGGAAGATGAGATTTATCAGGATGCTGTCTGGACTAGATCAGGGTTCAACACTCGTCTGAATGGATTCCGTCTGAGAGGGTGCAGAGGAGATTTATCAGGATGCTGCCTGGACTAGATTAGTGTTTAACACTCACTGAAATGCTTCCGTATACGAGGGAGAAGTGGAGATTTATCAGGATGCTGCTTGGACTAGATCAGGGTTTAACACTCATCTGGAATGCTCCCGTCTGAGAAGGTGCAGAGGAGATTTATCAGGATGCTACCTGGACTAGATCAGGGTTCAACTCTCGTCTGAAAGGGTTCTATCTGAGAGGGCGAAGATGAGATTTATCAGGATGCTATCTGGACTAGTTCAGGGTTCAACACTCGTCTGAAACGCTTCCGTCTGAGAGTTTGAAGAGGAGATTTATCAGGAAGCTGCCTGGAATAGATCAGGGTTTAACACTCGTCTGAAAGCGTTCCCTCTGAGAGGGTGCAGAGGAGATTTATCAGGATGCTGCCTGGACTAGATCAGGGAGTAACACTCGTCTGAAAGGCTTCTGTCTGAGAGGGTGAAGAGGAGATTTATCAGGATGCTGCCTGAACTAGAGCAGGGTTTAACACTCACTGAAAAGCTTTCGTCTGAGAGGGTGCAGAGTAGCTTTACCAGGATGCTGCATGGACTAGATCAGTGTTTAACACTCGTCTGAAAGGCTTCCGTCTGAGAGGGTGCAGAGGAGATTTATCAGAATGCTGTCTGGAATAGATCAGGGTTTAACACTCGTCTGAAAGGCTTCCGTCTGAGGGGGTGCAGAGGAGTTTTATCAGGATGCTGTCTGGACGAGATCAGGGTTTAACACTCACTGAAAGGCTTCCGTCTGAGAGGGTGAAGAAGAGATTTATCAGGAAGCTGCCTGGACTGGATCAGGGTTTAACACTCGTCTGAAAGGCTTCCGTCTGAGAGGGGGAAGAGGAGATTTATCTGGATGCTGTCTGGACTAGATCAGGGTTCAACACTCGTCTGAATGGATTCCGTCTGAGAGTGTGCAGAGGAGATTTATCAGGATGCTGTCTGGACTAGATCAGGGTTTAACACTCGTCTGAAAGCGTTCCCTCTGAGAGGGTGCAGAGGAGATTTATCAGGATGCTGCCTGGACTAGATCAGGGAGTAACACTCGTCTGAAAGGCTTCTGTCTGAGAGGGTGAAGAGGAGATTTATCAGGATGCTGCCTGAACTAGAGCAGGGTTTAACACTCACTGAAAAGCTTTCGTCTGAGAGGGTGCAGAGGAGCTTTACCAGGATGCTGCATGGACTAGATCAGTGTTTAACACTCGTCTGAATGGCTTCCGTCTGAGAGGGTGCAGAGGAGATTTATTAGAATGCTGCCTGGAATAGATCAGGGTTTAACACTCGTCTGAAAGGCTTCCGTCTGAGGGGGTGCAGAGGAGATTTATCAGGATGCTGTCTGGACTAGATCAGGGTTTAACACTCACTGAAAGGCTTCCGTCTGAGAGGGTGAAGAGGAGATATATCAGGAAGCTGCCTGGACTGGATCAGGTTTTAACACTCGTCTGAAAGCCTTCCTTCTGAGAGGGTGCAGAGGAGATTTATCAGGATGCTGCCTGGACTAGATCAGGGTTTAACACTCGTCTGAAAGGCTTCCGTCTGAGAGGGTGAAGAGGAGATTTATCAGGATGCTGCCTGTACTAGATCAGGGTTTAACTCTCGTCTGAAAGGCTTCCGTCTGAGAGTGTGCAGAGGAGATTTATCAGGATGCTGCCTAGACTAGATCAGGGTTCAACACTCGTCTGAAAGGCTTCCGTCTGAGAGGGTGCAGAGGAGATTTATCAGGATGCTGCCTGGACTAGATCAGGGATTAACACTCGTCTGAAAGGCTTCTGTCTGAGAGGGTGAAGAGGAGATTTATCAGGATGCTGCCTGAACTAGAGCAGGGTTTAACACTCACTGAAAAGCTTTCGTCTGAGAGGGTGCAGAGGAGATTTACCAGGATGCTGCATGGACTAGATCAGTGTTTAACACTCGTCTGAAAGGCTTCCGTATGAGGTGGTGCAGAGGAGATTTATCAGGATGCTGCCTGGACTAGATCAGGGTTTAACACTCGTCTGAAAGGCTTCCGTCTGAGAGGGTGAAGAGGAGATTTATCAGGATGCTGTCTGGACGAGATCAGGGTTTAACACTCACTGAAAGGCTTCCGTCTGAGAGGGTGAAGAGGAGATTTATCAGGATGCTGCCTGGACAAGATCAGGGTTTAACACTCGTATGAATGGATTCAGTCTGAGAGGGTGCAAAGGAGATTTATCAGGATGCTGTCTGGACTAGATCAGGGTTTAACACTGACTGAAAGGCGTCCGTCTGAGAGGGTGCAGAGGAGATTTATCAGGATGCTGTCTGGACTAGATCAGGGTTTAACACTCACTGAAAGGCTTCCGTCTGAGAGGGTGAAGAGGAGATTTATCAGGAAGCTGCCTGGACTGGATCAGGGTTTAACACTCGTCTGAAAGCCTTCCTTCTGAGAGGGTGCAGAGGATATTTATCAGGATGCTGCCTGGACTAGATCAGGGTTCAACACTCGTCTGAAAGGCTTCCGTCTGAGAGGGTGAAGAGGAGATTTATCAGGATGCTGCCTGGACTAGATCAGGGTTTAACTCTCGTCTGAAAGGCTTCCGTCTGAGAGTGTGCAGAGGAGATTTATCAGGATGCTGCCTAGACTAGATCAGGGTTCAACACTCGTCTGAAAGGCTTCCGTCTGAGAGGGTGAAGAGGAGATTTATCAGGATGCTGTCTGGACTAGATCAGGGTTTAACACTCGTCTGAAAGGCTTCTGTCTGAGAGGGTGTAGAGGAGATTTATCAGGATGCTGCCTGGACTAGATCAGGGTTCAACAGTCGTCTGAAAGGCTTCCGTCTGAGAGGGGGAAGATGAGATTTATCAGGATGCTGTCTGGACTAGATCAGGGTTCAACACTCGTCTGAATGGATTCCGTCTGAGAGGGTGCAGAGGAGATTTATCAGGATGCTGCCTGGACTAGATTAGTGTTTAACACTCACTGAAATGCTTCCGTATACGAGGGAGAAGTGGAGATTTATCAGGATGCTGCTTGGACTAGATCAGGGTTTAACACTCATCTGGAATGCTCCCGTCTGAGAAGGTGAAGAGGAGATTTATCAGGATGCTGCCTGGAATAGATTAGTGTTTAACACTCACTGCAAAGCTTTCGTCTGAGAGGTTGCAGAGGATATTTATCAGGATGCTGCCTGGACTAGATCAGGGTTTAACACTCATCTGGAATGCTCCCGTCTGAGAAGGTGAAGAGGAGATTTATCAGGATGCTGCCTGGAATAGATTAGTGTTTAACACTCACTGCAAAGCTTTCGTCTGAGAGGTTGCAGAGGATATTTATCAGGATGCTGCCTGGACTAGATCAGGGTTCAACAATCGTCTGAAAGGCTTCCGTCTGAGAGGGAGAAGAGGAGATTTATCAGGATGCTGTTTGGACTAGATCAGGGTTCAACACTCGTCTGAAAGGCTTCCGTCTGAGAGGGTGCAGAGGAGATTTATCAGGATGCTGCCTGGACTAGATCAGGGTTCAACAGTCGTCTGAAAGGCTTCCGTCTGAGAGGGGGAAGATGAGATTTATCAGGATGCTGCTTGGACTAGATCAGGGTTTAACACTCATCTGGAATGCTCCCGTCTGAGAAGGTGAAGAGGAGATTTATCAGGATGCTGCCTGGAATAGATTAGTGTTTAACACTCACTGCAAAGCTTTCGTCTGAGAGGTTGCAGAGGATATTTATCAGGATGCTGCCTGGACTAGATCAGGGTTCAACAATCGTCTGAAAGGCTTCCGTCTGAGAGGGAGAAGAGGAGATTTATCAGGATGCTGTTTGGACTAGATCAGGGTTCAACACTCGTCTGAAAGGCTTCCGTCTGAGAGGGTGCAGAGGAGATTTATCAGGATGCTGCCTGGACTAGATCAGGGTTTAACACTCGTCTGTTGGGCTTCCGTCTGAGAGGGTGCAGAGGAGATTTATCAGGATGCTACCTGGACTAGATCAGGGTTCAACTCTCGTCTGAAAGGGTTCTATCTGAGAGGGCGAAGATGAGATTTATCAGGATGCTATCTGGACTAGATCAGGGTTCAACACTCGTCTGAAAGGCTTCCGTCTGAGAGTTTGAAGAGGAGATTTATCAGGAAGCTGCCTGGACTAGATCAGGGTTTAACACTCGTCTGAAAGCCTTCCGTCTGAGAGGGTGCAGAGGAGATTTATCAGGATGCTGCCTGGACTAGATCAGGGATTAACACTCGTCTGAAAGGCTTCTGTCTGAGAGGGTGAAGAGGAGATTTATCAGGATGCTGCCTGAACTAGAGCAGGGTTTAACACTCGTCTGAATGGCTTCCGTCTGAGAGGGTGCAGAGGAGATTTATTAGAATGCTGCCTGGAATAGATCAGGGTTTAACACTCGTCTGAAAGGCTTCCGACTGAGGGGGTGCAGAGGAGATTTATCAGGATGCTGTCTGGACGAGATCAGGGTTTAACACTCACTGAAAGGCTTCCGTCTGAGAGGGTGAAGAGGAGATATATCAGGAAGCTGCCTGGACTGGATCAGGTTTTAACACTCGTCTGAAAGCCTTCCTTCTGAGAGGGTGCAGAGGAGATTTATCAGGATGCTGCCTGGACTAGATCAGGGTTTAACACTCGTCTGAAAGGCTTCCGTCTGAGAGGGTGAAGAGGAGATTTATCAGGATGCTGCCTGGACTAGATCAGGGTTTAACTCTCGTCTGAAAGGCTTCCGTCTGAGAGTGTGCAGAGGAGATTTATCAGGATGCTGTCTGGACTAGATCAGGGTTTAACACTGACTGAAAGGCGTCCGTCTGAGAGGGTGCAGAGGAGATTTATCAGGATGCTGCCTGGGCTAGATCAGGGATTAACACTCGTCTGAAAGGCTTCTGTCTGAGAGGGTGAAGAGGAGATTTATCTGGATGCTGCCTGAACTAGAGCAGGGTTTAACACTCACTGAAAAGCTTTCGTCGGAGAGGGTGCAGAGGAGATTTACCAGGATGCTGCATGGACTAGATGAGTGTTTAACACTCGTCTGAAAGGCTTCCGTCTGAGAGGGTGCAGAGGAGATTTATCAGGATGCTGCCTGGAATAGATCAGGGTTTAACACTCGTCTGAAAGGCTTCCATCTGAGGGGGTGCAGAGGAGATTTATCAGGATGCTGTCTGGACTAGTTCAGGGTTTAACACTCACTGAAAGGCTTCCGTCTGAGAGGGTGAAGAGGAGATTTATCATGATGCTGCCTGGACAAGATCAGGGTTTAACACTCGTATGAATGGATTCAGTCTGAGAGGGTGCAAAGGAGATTTATCAAGATGCTGTCTGGACTAGATCAGGGTTTAACACTGACTGAAAGGCGTCCGTCTGAGAGGGTGCAGAGGAGATTTATCAGGATGCTGTCTGGACTAGATCAGGGTTTGACACTCACTGAAAGGCTTCCGTCTGAGAGGGTGAAGAGGAGATTTATCAGGAAGCTGCCTGGACTGGATCAGGGTTTAACACTCGTCTGAAAGCCTTCCTTCTGAGAGGGTGCAGAGGAGATTTATCAGGATGCTGCCTGGACTAGATCAGGGTTCAACACTCGTCTGAAAGGTTTCCGTCTGAGAGGGTGAAGAGGAGATTTATCAGGATGCTGCCTGGACTAGATCAGGGTTTAACTCTCGTCTGAAAGGCTTCCGTCTGAGA